>NC_141689.1:442003322-442603322 GCF_964263255.1 Lissotriton vulgaris | reverse complement strand
TTGGTGCCCCCTGGGAAAAAATAGTGCCACACACATAGTGCCCGGATTCTCACAAATACCCCTGCCAGAGCTTCGGCCAAACCGGCCCTAAAACTCCTCCACTGGCTCCCCATAAGAGAGCGGGTCAAATTTAAGGCCCTGTGTCTAGCTCACAAACTACGACAAAATCAAGGCCCCCCTGTTCTTAAGAAACTCATCACACCCTACAAATCCTTAAGACCCCTCCGCTCGGACACGGAAAACCTCATTGCTATCCCCAGATTCAAGAAATCCGGTCAGGAGGAAGACGTTTCTCACTCCATACCGCACGACTTTGGAACTCACTCCCCCGAGTCCTGCGACTCGAACCACAATATCTCTGCTTCAGGAAACAGCTCAAAACCCACCTCTTTCCTCAGTGAATCACCTTTGGCCTTTACCCTGTTCTTCCGTGCCCCTCTCCCCGTCCTTTTCCTTCTCCTCCTCTTCCTCCCTTGTCCCACTGAACTCAGGAGATAGGATCTTTTAGCGCTGGGATACCCCCGGGTGACTACGCGCTCTACAAAATAAATAATAATAATAATAATAATAATAACTCTGCAGGAAGTGGTCAGACCTTTGGATGATACCCTGCAGCCCATTGGACAGAATTAACCTCGTGCTTGACCCAGAGAAGTTGGAATAAGTATCTGAGAAGGGCAGAGCCCCTTGTATCTGCTGCTTGAAACTTAAGAAAGCAAAACGGGCCATGCTGGAAGTTTGATGTGCATTTCCTAAGGCCTGCACTCGGAAGACTGCACCTTCTGCACCATCTGAAGCTACAGCCTGTGTGTATTACCTTGCTGTTAAAAGGACTAAAGAGTGGACTCCCTGCAAGCTACAGGTTAACAGAGCTCACCTGGAACATCACTACCAAGAATCCCCAACCTGGAGAACTACCAGTGGATTTGTAAGGGTTTTGTCCAAGTGGGTTGTGGGTACTGAAGTCCTCAAATTTCAAGGATCATCTTGGAGCTTCCTGATCCTTGTAGTGACTTTGAGACCCTTTGGGACCCTTTAGGGAACTAGAGGAAGAGGTTCAAGAAGTTTGGAGAACTTTGGAGCAACCTGGCCAGCCAAGCCGCCTGCCTTCAACAGCGAGCCGGCCTGCCATCCAGGTTTGTCCCACTGAAAGGTTCCGTAGGTCCTACTTCCAGAGTTTGACCTGGAGTAGTCGAAATTCGAGGTTGGCGAACCCTCACCAAATCCGGCCTGGTGAAGAGCATTGAGGGACCCGCGAGAAAAAGCTCCGTAAAAGTTTCTAAGTCTGAAAGAAGAAAAGGTGACCGGGAGCAACCGCGAAAGCCAAGCCGCCTGCCTTCAACCATGTAAAAAAAACATTGTACCTCGGCACTCTCCAAATAACTTATAGTTGTCATATAGTGTTACACAATTACAGTTAGATAACCGATATGACTGCTCACAGCAAGCCAATCCATACAATTAGATTGTCGTAAAATATCACTTAATGTCAAGTGCAAAGCCAATAGCCAGGGTATAGTCCAAAACACAAGCAAATATTTCTTGACATAAGTTCTGTTGTAAATACAAGGAGGAAACAGCCGACACATCTTTCTTTACAAGGTAACTTCTTCAAGGCTTTAAATAGTTTAAACATCAGTCAATAAACAGTTTCTTACACAATTAGACAATCTACTTGAGTTTAGGCGAGTTCAAAAGTGACCTTTAGGACAGGGACCACCCTACAATCTGTGTCAACACACAGAATTAAGTGAAAGAAAGAGAAGAAAAGAGAGCCTTGAGTCTATGAAATAAAAAAAAGATGTGCCAATTAAAAAGGTGTGAGAAATGCACCCGGAGCACCAAACTATATAGTCTAATTAACTGCAGGAGAGACATAGAGATATTAGTAGGAGACCAATCACCACAAACTTCCAATAGTGCCAGAATGTAAAACAATACGTGTTGTGGACAGAAACCATAAAAGATATATCTACCCATTTAGTGATACCGAAAGGCATAGGAAGTAGATCAAGCTATAAGTGCTTGTTCACTCTAACAATAATCAAAAGGGAAAATAACTGTATCTACCTTTTCATATGGAAGATGAAACATCCAAGTAGAATTGGAAGCTAGAGGCCTATTATTTAAGGAAACGAAAGATGAAGACGGCCCTATAATCAAATAGAAAGCATCATGAAAAATTAGGAAAAGAAATACTTATAGCGTAAAGGTCTTTGCTGATTACAAAATCGTCCCCAATTTGATGGATAGGGTACCTTGAAAAAGTCATGTGAATCTCTAACCATTCATCTAGAGGATCTCCCAAAGCAGAGTTATAGTCTGGAGGAAATCGTTCAGTAATGTGTATCTCCCTTAGTAACTTGAAGCACCTGTTAAGACCTGATTTGTCATATTTGAAAACGTAAAAGGTGTAGTATATAGAGCCAAGAGCATAGTAGATTATAATCCAAAAAAATGATGTACCGTCACAACCTGATTTAATATGTTTAGAAAAAATAAATACAACTTATGGCAAATTGAGCCAACAACTTAGTGAGTGTTGAGCCATTATATATTAAAATCCAAGATGTCACCCTTTGGACTTTGTAAATTGTATATTTAATACCCGTAGAAAGTCCCCACGATTTGGAGAATTCCCCAGGGGTGAAAATCATTAATGGGTGATGTGTCTCCTAGCGTAGATGCATAATCTATCTATTTTAAGAGAAAAAATATAAGTAAAAAAAACATATTTGCGCACATATACTTTCCTAAAAAGATCAATATAAAAGTGCAAATTTTTATTGTATCCACGAGAAACATCTCTAGATAGTGACGAACCTTGATCTTACAATATATAAATATCCCGCTTCAATTATGCTGAAAAAAGGTTGCAGTAGTATTCATCTAGAGGACCTAAATAAAAATATACATGTTAGAAAAGGTCCAATAGTACCGGGCTCATGCTTGCCCCACCACACAAAACTTCTTTTGAGCACACGTTTTAATGACAAGAATTATAAGTGAATAAAATAGGATGTTAGTAAAACAAGGTTGCAAAGGACAACATCATTAATATAGCACCGTAAGCATGTTCAACTTGTTCAATTTTTTTATTTTTTATTTACAACCCCCAAACTGTGTATAATGTAAGCGTAATCTTTAACACTAACTTTTTATTTAGAGCATCAAGTAAATACTAACAAAAAATTCCAGTGTTCAGTGAGTTATACGTTCCAATTTGATCAGCAGAGTAAATTCCATGTATCTAATCCATGAGGAAAACATGCAGTTCCCTATTGATATTCAGTTCCATCTCAACTGCACGAAGTCGCAAAATCCATTGCGTTTCTGATCTTCTAAGTGGTAGTGTCCTGTCTCCAACCCTAGAATCAATTTGTGTCTGAGCAATGTCATGGAAACAGATGCTAGCCATGGCCAATTTTGGATGGCAGGTAATGAAGTGAACTGCTAAGGGATAGCTCATGCCGTTGTTTCGTATAGTCCTCATATGCTCCAGTATCCTCTCTTTAAGAGGACGTATTGTGCTCCCAATATATATGAGTCCACAATGGCAACATATACAATACACAACATATCTAGAAATACAGTTACTGAACTGTTGGATTTGATACATGTTAGCATTGTTGTACTTAAACTCTTTGATCTTATTGAATGGAAATGGGCCCATGTTACACTGGGTACATCTATAAAAACCTCTTGGTTAGCTGGGTAGCCATGTATTCCCTTGTGGCTTAGGTGGAATGTAGCTTGAGCTTGAGCACAAAATGTCTCTAAGGGTTTTGCCAATCTTATCTTCTATTCTTGGTTTGTCTGTGATGTATTTGTCTACCGGTCTATCCATGGTTAGTAAATGCCAATGTTTGAGGAAAATCTTACATATAGCATGACTTTGAGTTTTGTACCATGTCACAAGGTAAAGTTTGTTGTTAAATTTCTTCCGGCCTCTTATTCTTCATGCTAAGTAATGTGTGTCTAGATGTCCCTAGAATCTTTTTTTTGGATTGTTTGAGGACTGTAGCAGAGAATCCCCTATTTCTGAAGCGATCCTTCGGATTGTCCAATTCCTAATGAAAGACATTGTCTTCACTGCAATTTCTTCACACTCTGGTCATTTTTCCTAGCGGGATTGCATTACTCTGTGTCAGGGGATGTGCACTCGAAGCATGTAGTATTGAGTTACACGATGTAGGTTTCCTATAGAGTTGTGACATTATTTTGTTGTTCTTGGCATAAACTACTATATCTAAAAATTCTATTTTCAATGCATTGTAGTTAGAGGTGAATCTGAGATTATATTGATTGTCATTAAGATAGTCAGTCAGAGTACTGAACTCTGATTCAGTGCCTGCCTATATGATAAAAATATAATCTATGTAACCGCCCCAATAAACAATTTGTCCAGTCAATTGTGGGGGGGGCATTAATCCATAGATGCTTGGCCTCAAACCTGCCCATATACAAATTTGCAAATGATTGGGAAAATTTAGAGCCCATCGCCACACCCATGGATTGCTTGTACCATGTACCTGGATGTAAAACGTCAATATTTTCTAGTACCATTCGTGTGAGATCCAGTACCATTTCCGTGTGTTTGTATAGAGTGGCATCCCTTTGGGATAGGGTGTCCCTAACAGCCTGCAATCCCTGTCTTACCGGTATGCTGGTGTATAGTGCACACACATCTAGTGTGGCAAAAGCAAGTTCTCCTGTCCACTCTATATCCTCTAGTTTATTTAGAAGACCCCACGTGTCTCTCAGATAAGAGGGAAGAGTCAGTACCAGGGGCTGTAAAAATGTATCAATGTACTCCGATAGATGTTCTGTAGGAGACCCAATGCCGGAAACTCTGGGTCTCCCAGGAGGAAAAGTGCCTGTCTTGTGGATCTTAGGGAGTACATAAATGCAAGGTTCCCTGGGAAGTGGATTGAATAGAAATTTTTATTCTATATTGGAAATGAGGCCTTGATATTTCCAAACAATAAGTCTTTCCTCGAGGTGCCTGGTGATTGTTTTTAATAGATTAGTGGTAAGTCTGGTGTAAGCTGTTGTGTCCTCTAACTGTCTCTCAATCTCCTTGATGTAATCTACAGCCTGCATAACCACAAAATTACCGCCCTTATCAGCCTCATTGATAACAACATCAGAATTTGCGGCTAGGGTCTTAACAGCAAAGTGTTCATTAGGGGATAATATTCTAAGTACGTTTTTTAGTTGAGCTATTGCAGCTATCCTCCAACGTATACGGATCCTTCGTCACAGCCCTATAAAAGGAATCTATTCGGTTATCTGAGGATAGAGTAGGAACGAATTTCGATTTGGGTTTGCATCCACTAGCCACTTCCAGGTTAGGTACAATTTCAAAGTTGGATTGTGTATCTAGCATGGTGTTTGAATCATCCTCTAATGACAACAAAAAAATGTATATTTTTGCACATCACTAATGTTTTTATTACAAGTTAGGTTCAAGATAGGTACAAGGTACATTGGACAAAGATTGAACAGGCATGGGACTTTCCTCAAAATACTTTTTCAGTTCAACACGACTGGTAAATTTAAATAAGTCAAAATGCAGGTTGACAAAATTGGGTCGTGTGGTAGGACAGAAACCAAGGCGTTTGACAAGAACATTATTCGCATCTGGAGAAAGTACAAGATTGGACAAATTCACTATATTCACATCATTAGACGATACAACATTAGGATGCTCTGAGTCACGTATGCCCATACTAAGTGTTGCACTCAATTTTTCACACTGTGGGTCTGTGAGCGGGTGTTTGTTGCCCCTTCCCTTACACTTGTTGTGGCGCCCCGTCGTGTTTTCTTGGGTTTGCCCTTTTGAAATTGTTTTTGGACCCCTTGTGAAAGCGTGTAAGTTCTTCTAAAAAAGAGGAAGAAGTAGGGTCATGTGCAATCCCTGCACTTGCAGATTCCAATGCTGCTCTGCCACTTGCCTCAGTGTGTAAACTAGAGATGTCTGACTCACTTGTTGAGGCTGTCATCACAGAGGGACTAGTAGTACCACTTGGTGCTGATGGTCGTGGTTTAACCTCATCAAATCGTTTGGCAAAGGTAGACACCTTTCCATTTTTATAATCGTTATCATCACGTTTCAGTTTTTTTATCTTGTTTTCTTTTATATAGACCTTGTGTTTTGCTAGAATGTCCTTGAGTATCTAATAGTTCTTCTCAACTGCCTCCGATAAATTTAGTTTTTATTTCATTCTCCAATCTCTCTATATCATTAAGGAGAATAGATTGTGTCTGTTCTGCATGAAGGATGAGTACATCCATCATTTTGTAAGAAGATGTCAATATAAGATCCTCCCATTCTTTCAATAGGTCCGGGTCCAAGTCCTCGAAGAGGGAAAGATAATTACCCTTAGACCCCTAGGTAGCTGTCTGATATCTAAGCATCTAATGAGTATGGTGGCGTCACACCACCTGGACAATTTTTGTTTACGCAGAATTTCAAGTTTAATAAACTTCTGTTTAAGGCCATTGTGTCCATTGCTCTGTTGTTGTATAGATGTCTGAACTGAGGTGCCTGTGAGCAGCTCTAGGAGGAACTTGTCTCTCTCATTGTCAAATGTAGCCATTTCTCAATTCAGCTAGTCCAGCCAAGCTTTTAAACCCACAAGTGTGAACAACCTTCAACCGCCTGTTGGCCTGGATCCTTGGTTTGTCTCGCTGAAATGCTCCGGAGGTCAGACTTCCCTAAGTTTGACCAGGACCTCATTGCAAGGCAATCTGACGAACACTCACCGAATCCGCACTGACTGAGACCTTTGAGAGACCATGGAAAGAAAAGCTCCAGATAAGTTTCTAAGTCAGAAGGTAAAATCTTTGACCCAGATCTACCACGAGGGGTAGCCGCCCAGGGCTCCATCACAGTCAGCCTGCAACTTTGACTTTGCCCCGGTCTATCATGACCAGATGTCCCGATAAGGCGCTATAGGTTTCTATGTGCTAGAAATGGCGAAATATTTGAAAATTCATAACTTCGGTTCCCTACATTGGACTTTTGTCATGTTGGCGTCATTTTAACCCCTTCAGTGCTCATGACGAGCCCAGGCTCGTCATGCAGCACGGTGCTCGTGTGCTCATGACGAGCCCAGCCGTGGAATGCTCACACGCGGGGCTAATTTCCCCGCTGTGCTGAGCGTTCCATTGCGCGGGCGGGTTCATGACGAGCCCAGGCTCGTCATGAGCACAGCGGCGCCGTGCGCGGCCCCCCTCCCCCCGTACTGCAGGGAAATTAGCCCCGCAGTGAAGGGGTTAAAGATCAAAATATTTCCTAATATTATAACGTGGTGTTGGAGTTTTATTATGTATTGTGTCTTAACTATTTAACGATTTTTTTTAAATGCTTTACATACCTGTCTTGGAAGTTAAGCCTGCCTGCTCACAGCCAAGCTACCAAGAGTTGGGCATAAGAATATTTTCTAAGACCTATTCTGAGCCTATACTGTGTTAGTGGCCTTATTGCCAGTGGCAGATATACATTTGCCCCTACTAATAATCCACTTTCTATCAGCCAACTTGAGGGTTTGTGGTCTGATTGATGGTTAATTTCTGCTTATAATTGCCAAAACTTTCATTTTTTATGATGCGTGATTTTAACATTGGAAACATTTTATAAATTAATTGTGACATGCTTGATTCTGCATAAATAATACAAAATTAATATAGATGTGCTATCTTCCTATAAATGATAAAAAAAACATTGAGGTCTGAGAGAAGTGAGTGGTTTGTTGTTTGTGAAACAGAAATATTTTAATGATTTCTCCAGGGGGGGTATTGTTTCTGCTAGTAGTAGAAAATACAATTTTGAAAAGTGCATCACTTATATCATACTCATCATCTACACGTGTTAAGTTCCCCTACTCCAATACTATTTTCTGTGAGACTAAAAATATTTCTTGCAAGTTGATTTAAGGATGGACAAACAACTTCAAGGACTGGGTGAATAATACATTGTCAACCCGATAAGGGAAGATACCGATCCATCCTTGATGGCTAGGATCCCATTGTTCACCCAGCCCTTGATCTAGCAATTGCCGACTAGTGTACTACAATTACCCCTCAAGTACAGACTCTATGTACAAGCCACAACCTAATAACTTAAGGACCGCTATTTGCAGCCACCATTAGGCTCCATCCGAGCCTCCACGCTCTACCTTAACCCGCCCGTACAACCGCTATGAGGCATTATATAATTCAGGCTTGCATTATACCCGTCCTGATGATGATCCTAGTATTGTTTCAAATGGATCGAAACGTCATCGACTTGTTTAAACAGTATGCACATCCATCCAATGTGATAAAAGAAGTGCATTAACTGTTTTTTCTAAGGCTTGCCCTAATTATTCATATTTACTACAAGCTACCCTTGTCTTGCCTGAAATGTTGTTGTCAAAATGTAATTGTTTTGTGTTTGTGTAAGATGCCGGATTGTGTCCCACTGTATTGTTGTGCTCTTATTTGCCTTGCATTTATTGATTCATTAAATTGATCGTCCAGCTGGACATCTTTTATATAGCGCTGATTCTAGTCTATATTAATCGCATCCTGTTTTTGTTTTTTAAGGACCTTTGTTTTTGTAAAAAAACTGAGGCAGGCTGCAGCACAACCCTCTCTCTTGTACGTGTGGGCCCGCTGCTTTGCTGTGAGGCAGGCCAGGCTGGAGCTCGCTGACTGATTGGGAGGAGGAGGGATAGCAGAGAAGGTGGGATGGAGGAGTCAGTGAATACACAATAAAAAGTCTGGATAATTATTAAGGCTTCTGACTTGTGTGGAAACTTCTGAGCGGTTGGCATGTGTGCTGGTGGTAACTGTGAGAAGTGATGGCTGTGTGGGAAGTATAGACACACTATCCTGACAGCTCCGATTTCTGTAGAACCAGATCAGCCCACGGCCGCCGCCGGACAACACAGCGCCCACCACAGCATTATGCAATCTAATCCCAAAGAGCCTCAGGAACAAATCGTAGAGCTATAATGCATTTGTTAGGAAAGTTAAAGTTTGCCTGGCATGCTGAAAATAAAAAACAAGCGCCAAAGACAGGAGAAGGAAATAACAAATACAACTGAGCTGCGAGGAGAGGCCGGAAACAAAAAGTAGTGCATTGAAACAAAACATATGGCAACTTGTGAAAGGATCCATGTGGCAGGGTGAGTAGCCAGACGGTAACAAACCAGCCACAAAGCGGTACAAATGCACACTGTTGACCAATAAAGGCAATGGAATTTCTAATGGCATAGCAAGCAACCAATGGAAAAGCGGTGGCGTTTGTGGGTGTGTTCAAATTTCACTACGTGATTAGAGCATGCCTTGCAGAGAAGCACATGCATGCTGACTCTAGGCTCAACCTAAAAAACATGATTCAAGTGAAGTAATCAGCTGCACTATCAACACCTATAAAAGCTTTCTTTTAACTGCTTTCTTTTGACTCTGTTTGGCTGGTGAAGTCACGCAACGCAAGAGTTCTGGGGGCAGATTTACAAGCCCCTTGCGCCACTTTTGAGTCACTTTTAACCTGGGAAAAGTGACGCAAAAGTGGCGCAATGGGGCTTGTAAATCTGCCCCCAAGTGTTTTTTTCATGCCCCCATTTCTGAAATTACAAAAAACAATTTGATGGACAGAATGTAGATCAATGTCTTACATTCACCCCAGTACAAGGATCTGGGCCTAAATCCATCGTTTTTTGCACTCCACACCACCCTGGGTCAGATAATGGCTTTATGCAAATCAGCTCTGACCCTGTGCCCCATGGGAACAGTCCAGTCCAAACTACAACAGCCATATCTTTCCCAGACCAGAATCAAGCATCCGAGGACCGGATCGGTTTCGAGGTAACACCTCTCATCAGCCCAGCTAGCTTGACTCCAGTGGTGTGGAGGCTATGGGACCCACGTCTGAGCTACCCCAGTACACTCAGGGAGAAAATTACAAAAAACAATTTGATGGACAGAATGTAGATCAATGTCTTACATTCACCCCAGTACAAGGATCTGGGCCTAAATCCATCGTTTTTTGCACTCCACACCACCCTGGGTCAGATAATGGCTTTATGCAAATCAGCTCTGACCCTGTGCCCCATGGGAACAGTCCAGTCCGAACTACAACAGCCATATCTTTCCCAGACCGGAATCAAGCATCCGAGGACCGGACCGGTTTCGAGGTAACACCTCTCATCAGCCCGGCTAGCTTGACTCCAGTGGTGTGGAGGCTCTGGGACCCACGTCTGAGCTACCCCAGTACACTCAGGGAGAAAATTACAAAAAACAATTTGATGGACAGAATGTAGATCAATGTCTTACATTCACCCCAGTACAAGGATCTGGGCCTAAATCTATCGTTTTTTGCACTCCACACCACCCTGGGTCAGATAATGGCTTTATGCAAATCAGCTCTGACCCTGTGCCCCATGGGAACAGTCCAGTCCGAACCCGGTCCGGTCCTCGGATGCTTGATTCCGTTCTGGGAAGGACATGGCTTTTGTAGTTCGGACTGGACTGTTCCCATGGGGCACAGGGTCAGAGCTGATTTACATATCGCCATTGTCTAACCCAGGGTGGTGTGGAGTGCAAAAAAACGATGGATTTGGGCCCAGATCTTTGGACTGGGGTGAGTGTGTGACATTGATCCGCATTCGGTCCATCACCTGTTGTATTTGCATATTCCGCCCTAAGTGCCCTGGGGATGCTCAGACGTGGGTCCCAGGCACTCCACACCACTGGAGTCAAGCTAGCCGGGCTGATGAGAGGTGTTACCTCGAAACCAGTCCGGTCCTCGGATGCTTGATTCCGTTCTGGGAAGGACATGGCTTTTGTAGTTCGGACTGGACTGTTCCCATGGGGCACAGGGTCAGAGCTGATTTGCATATCGCCATTGTCTAACCCAGGGTGGTGTGGAGTGCAAAAAAACGATGGATTTGGGCCCAGATCTTTGGACTGGGGTGAGTGTGTGACATTGATCCACATTCGGTCCATCACCTGTTGTATTTGCATATTCTGCCCTAAGTGCGCTGGGGATGCCCAGACGTGGGTCCCAGGCACTCCACACCACTGGAGTCAAGCTAGCCGGGCTGATGAGAGGTGTTACCTCGAAACCGGTCCGGTCCTCGGATGCTTGATTCCGTTCTGGGAAGGACATGGCTTTTGTAGTTCGGACTGGACTGTTCCCATGGGGCACAGGGTCAGAGCTGATTTGCATATCGCCATTGTCTAACCCAGGGTGGTGTGGAGTGCAAAAAAACGATGGATTTGGGCCCAGATCTTTGGACTGGGGTGAGTGTGTGACATTGATCCACATTCGGTCTATCACCTGTTGTATTTGCCCATTTCTGAAATAGCAGTTCAGAATAGTTTGACTTCATGAGAACTTAAACTCGCTGAAAGAAGGTAAGCACAATTTTTTTTTTAGCTGAGCCTTAACTGATATCCTGCCAAGGGTCGCCAAAAATCCTTACTGTAGCACAGTGTTTCAGCTTTCTCTGCATGCAAACATTCTGAAACCAAGTTGTTGAGTGCTACACCTATTTACATTTCAGAAAGCATTCAATATTGCGGATTCATTTGTTAATGCAAATTTATTTAATGTTTTTTATGTTGTTTGTACTTGTTTTGCAGGCTCATGAGACTCACAGCAGGTCGGGAAGTAATCTAATTTCCAATTAATCGTTGTTAAATTGACGGGAAAAATCATCACAATGAGAAAAGGCGCCAACAATTTATATGTAAGGAGTAAAAGTGTAAGTGCAAGTACAAGTGAATTTGTTTAAGTCATTTCTACACCCTGTTTCCAACGTTATGTACTGGATAACAATTGAAAGTATGTACATGTGCTGCACGGCTTTAGAAACGCCTCCTCTCTTATGTCCATCACATGCTGACATTAGTGCACACTATCACTTCTTCACAGCACGCCTAGAGTAGACAAAGCCAGATTTGGAAATACCTATTTCACCATTTCTCTACTATTACTGATCACTGCATTTTGAACGTAGTGTACGTGTTCCAGAATGCACTTGGGTCAAATTATTATTCATGATGGCTGGATTACAGCAATCCAAACAATCAGAAGTGCAGGGCTGTGCTGGTAATGTGGGATACAGGAAAACATCCCCCTTGAGCTGGAGGAGCTGTGTGGACTGAGGGGTCATCAGCTCACCCAGCAGTGCTTAATTCGTGCTGGTGGTGGCAAGTGGCAGAGTCAGCTAACTTTGGCACATGGCAAGAGAGATAAAGAAGAAAGGGAAATACAGGAAACAATGAAAAAGGGAGAAAGGAGAGATGAAAACTGCCCGCAAGTACAACATAGAGAACTAGGAAGCCTTTTTAAAAAAAACAAATTAAGCATTTCCACCCTAGACCAAAAGAGGCATAAAGGAAGTTCTGTCGGTTGCCGGTGCATTGTGGTATTTTTTCGATTTGACATTGTTGTATTCCCGAGAAATGTAAAGCTTATAAACAAGAAACAAACCTTAATACAGGTTCCTGGTCCTGACCAGCCTGTCACATTACATTATGCGGTTTTTACATCAGTGAAAACGTTAGGCAATCACGTCCTCGGTACACGTGTCATATAAACACTTACCTTGTGATATTGAGTTTGTCTATTCCTTGCCTTTCCGTCACAGTATGAACTTTCTTAAAATGACTGCTTATTAAAAAAAAGACTGATACGACCTTGTCAAGATGTCCTCGTGTCAGCCTGGAGCAGCTCAGCTGAGCATGCAGAGATGCTTCTAATTAAAAGTCATCCGAAGGTGAACATATGCGTTGTGACTGTGCTTGTCTTGTGTATGTCTGAAGGAAAGTCTGATCCTGAACAAGCCTACATCATATGTTGGCGACCAGCAGGCAAGGCATCGTCAGACAATTAGCTCCCCTTTAAACCTTGCTAGAATTGTACAGCAATTTAAGGACCTGATTCTTGACGGGTATTTAGGGCACCTAACAAAAGCTGTCTTTTCTCGACTGTACATCTTGCTGCCATGTAGCTGCTTTATTCATGTGTAAAGTGTGAAACCTTAAGTATCCGAGTTAGTAAAGCGGTAAAAATGTACCACTGTCCATTCTCGCAAAAATAGCCATTTAATTTAGAAGATCATGCTACGATAAGGTAAAAGAACTGTGGGGCAGATTAACAATTACTGGCGCATCCCTGCATAACGGCAGGGATGCACCAGTAATTGTGCGCCGCAGCTCCGCCACCCTTGATGCGCCGCATTTACAATGCGGCGCACCATGGGGCAAAAACGGCACAGATGCGTCACGCACCTGTGCCGTAAAAGCGGCACATTGCTGGAGTTGCGTCGCAAGCGCGACACAGCTCCAGCAATGATCAGGGGAGCCCTATGTGTACAATGCTGCGTCAATCCTTACGCCTGCTTCAAGCAGGCGCAGGGTTTTGACGCAGCATGGGCCCAAAAGTGACTGAGTGAAATCTTGTAGATTTCACTCGGCCACTTTTGGGAGGCGTAGGAACGCCTTCCCCTGCTATGGTACGCCTCTTCTGGCGCAGGGCTTTACAATGTGACGCATCTGGGAGATGCATCACGTTGTAAATACCCCGCACCATGGTGCATCTTTTGCGCCGCCGCTGCGTCACAAAAATGACGCAACGGCGGCGTAAAAGCGGGGCAAGGGGCTTGTAAATCTGCCCCTGTGTATCATGGTTTTGGTTCTCTATACACTGACCAAAGTTGAAAAAAGGCGATGATATATATTGTAGGAGGGGGATATGCAACAATGGGGACGTTTTAAACATAATGAACATAATTGGAAAGGAAATGTCACATGGCTTTCAGCTAATCAAATTGTAATGCTCAATAAAGTTATACCACTATGGAAGAATTTTAAATATTAAAGGAGTCCTGCGATCCACAGCTATAAATTGGAGACTAATTGCAATTAGAACCTAAAAGAAATGGTGAATTCATCAATCCCTTATTGTTTAACCGTAACTCTATACATATATCCTCTACATTCCAAATCTTAACCATATACCCTTGCACCCAAACCCTTACCACTCTACCCATACTAACTATATACCTTCAAACCTATACCCATATCGCCATTCTCTAAGCCCATATAGATTTTATCATTAACCTTTATGCCTTTATTAATGTGCTTTTAACCCCTTTCACACTGTGCTCACTCTGTATATTTTAAAATTAACAATTAAGAAGTGTTATTATTAGAAGTGTTACTTTGAATGGTAAGAGACAGTGCAATGTGTTCACTCGGTAATTGGTTTGAAATTATCCTATTTGTACAAAATAATTGGTGAGCAATAGAAATTTTATTTTTGTCATGTGAATGTAGGATGAAATAGCTGTAAGACTTTACGATAGTTATCAATGAGATGCCATTTCATTCAAGGCTATGTACAATTGGCATATAACTAGTGAAAATGGAAAGGAATGTTGTTATGGACAATCTGTTAGGAGAGCATATATGTTTAGATTTCCCCTTCTTTTAAAAGTTTGCACTGAGTATTTGGCCACCTTCTGCTACAGGAAGAATAAGTGTGACTGATTAAGGACTGGGCACATAATATAGGCTGTGCAACATTCTTATGATTTAGGATAAAATATTGGAGGGTTCAATTCCTGTGGCACATGTTGTATTTTTTTTAAGTTCACAAAATAAGTTTATCAAGGGATATTAAGGCATAAATACATAACAATAGTAAACAGTCATACAAATACATTTAAGGAAATAAAAGGAAAGGCTGAAAATAACTATGGGTTATACATGATTTGTAAAGAAGACAATTAGATTAAAGTGGACAAAAAGTCAAAACAATACATATACAGAAGAAGTTAGCAATATAAAGCATACTCAAATGATTATGATATCAATTAAAGGAAAGTCATTGAGGTTGAGAAACTTCTTGTTGAATATGGGTTCATTGCAAAAGAATGCTTTCCATTGACACTTAATAACGCTTTTATAGGTGACCATGAAGCGAAATGTTTCACAGCGAGAGAAACAGGATATACTATGCTGTGTCTAACCTATGATTATGACAAAGTGCATACTGCAAGGCTTGAAAAGATAATTTGGGTAAATCTTTTTAATTGTTGGTAATCTGCTGAAAAGCAACTGCTGGTAATAAATTTTAAATCTTTACATTAGATGAACAAGTATTCCTATCATTAGATAAACTACTTAGAAAATGTCAGTACTGGAAAAAGGAGCAGTGAAATGAAAAATTAAGTTAATCTGAGTCCAAACATTCTTCAGAAAATTGTGAACATAAGGGCAAGTAAAGAGTATGGGGCCCATTAGAATGTCGGGCGGATTGCCCCCGCCAAGTAGGCGGTAGCCACCACCAACCTGGCGGGGGAAATCCACCCGACATCCATACTCGTTTTCCCCCTGCCATATTAGTATGGTGGGGGGACCTCGGCGGACGGAAAGACTGTCCGCCGCTTTTCCGCCCCAGTCGCTTTGCGGCCAGGGCGGAAAAGGAATAATATGGTGGCGGTGTCTATTAGACACCGCCAGCCATATTATGATGGTTGTTTACAGTGCCTTTCCGCGGCGGCGATGCCGCCACGGAAAGGCATGCGGTCTTCACTGTCGGGGGCCCCTGCAGGCCCCCAGAGTGAAGGAGAGGTGGGGGTGCACACGGGGGTACCTGTGGTACTCCCCTTTATTTGCATTTACAAAGCGGCAGGCACCACGCGGTGCCTGCCGCTTTGTAAATGCAAATGCTAAAAATACAGGATGTGCCCGACACTGTGGCGGGCACATCCTAAAACCCCCCACGGGACCCCCGCCCTTATGGCGGGCGGTCCCGCATATCGACAGGATGGCGGGCGGACAAAGTCTGCCCATCATGAGAATGACCCCCTAAGTGTTTTAAATCAGCATGTGCGGAGGAACACATCCAACTAGTATCAGGCAGGTCAATGTTTTTTTGTGTGTAATACCCTAGGGGATAAGAGAAGTCTATTATAAAAAAAAAAAAGGTGTTTGTATGGTATTTACAGTTCTAGACGATTTCCCTATCTTTTTCCTTATTCTATTCCACGTCAAAGTCTTGTTCCCAGGATAGCTCCACCTTAGTTTTCTGTCTATCTTTGCGAGGCATAAGTAAATGGGAGTACAAAATAGATGCTCTGGGATGAGTGAGAAGAAAAGTGTGTAAACGTGTAACAGGAGGAGATGCGGCAGGGGTAGGAGACTGAAATTGAGTAAACGCAGTATAAAGAGCATGTTTCAAAAGCCTACACTTGGGTTGAAAAGAGGCATGGAGGTTAAAAAGTAGAGTAACTTATGAAAAAGTCATCACCTCATTCTGATCAAATAACTGATATACCCAAATTATTTGTTTGTGCCTCCAGGATTTGCAATAGAAGGGGTTGGATCAAAACAAGCCTATTATGCCAAATTGTGGATTTAAGAAAAGTGTCAGAATCTATAGGGACAAACAAAGATATAGACTCTCATATTTTGTATGAGTGTTTAAGAATAGGAGTAGATAAAGTTTGTGGTTTACGGTTATAAGACAAGGATTCTTGAAAAGATAAGGGAGAGAGCTAGGCATATTCTAACTTGACTCATAATGAACATGCTGAAAAGGAGTCTGAGAGCCACAAAAAGGATTGACGGAGCAAAAACGCCTTATGATAAGTGGGAAAGTCAGGAAATTTAAACCACCTTCTGAGTTTGGACGTGTTAATTTGAATAACGACATACAGGGCTTTTTGTTATTCCACTGAAACAGAGAGAAACTAGAATTCATCTTTTTTAAAAGGGAATGGGTACTGGGATGTTAGAAACGGTATAAAGTATAGGAGCTAACATCATTTTAATAGTGTCTAAGCAACCCCACCAGGAAAGATAGAAAGGATGCCATTTACTAGTTAATGCGGAAATGTGCTACACAAATTTGTCTGTGCACATGGAAAGAGATGTTACCATAGATGGGGTGAAAAATAAACCCAAATATTTTATATGCTAGGGACTCCACATATAATTTGAGGTAATGAAATAAGTTTTAAAAGTAAACTTGGTCAAAGGAAATATTTTGCATTTATCATTATTCAGCATCTGATGCATATGAAGTTACTTCTTGTAAAACGTATGGAGAGAGGACTGAGGTTGTGAATGAAAATGTATCACATCACCTCCATAAGCTGCCAGTTTAATTTGTTGATGTTTAAATCCATGAATGTCTTGATTTTTATGTATTTTAGGTAAAAAGGGTTCAAAGGCTAAATGAAAAGAAACCTCTACCCAAAATAAAATAGGGAGAGGTAAGGCCATTAACACAGATTGCTGCACAGGGACAGGAATAGAGAATAGAAACCAAAGATATGATTTTTGTACCAAAACTAAACCACTTAAGTGTTTGAAAGAGTATAGGTTGTTATTCTCGATCAAACTCTTTTTCTGCATCGAAGGCAATTGCTGCAAGAGAAGTTTTGGATAAGATGTCAAAAAACAAGAGAGTATTATCAGAAATAAGACAACCTTTGACAAAACCCGATTGTTCCACACCTAATACTTTAGGGAGAAATTAATCAAAACGAAGGACCAGGGCCTGAAAAAAATATTATAATCAATAATAACTAAAGATAAAGGTCTGTAATTTTTACAATATTGTGAATCTTTTCCTTCTTTTGGAATAAGGTAAATTAATGCTTCTAAAAAGGAGCCAGACAATTCACCTGATTGCAAAAATGAAGTTAAAAGCGCATGTAGTTTATGGAGAAGTAACTGTGAAAAGTGTATAAAGAATTCAACTGTAAAATCATCTGGGCCTGGGGCTTTGTCTTTTTTAAGTATATGCGATGCAGCAAGAAGTTCTGTCTGTGAAATATCAGATTTTGGTAGTGTAAAGTCAAGTGAAGTATCGAAGGACTTTTGGATAGTAGAGAGCTATTAAGACGTGAATATCTGAGGATAAATCTTCTGGTGTATATGTATATAATGATTTATAGAATTGGAGAAATACATCTAGGATGTTTGAGTCCTTAAACTTTAATGTTTGTTGAGCATGTATAATTGAGTCAATATTGAGTTTGTTGTATTTAATTTTGAGATAGTTTGCCAGTAGTTTGCCAGCTCTGTTTTGGGCACCATAAAATTTTGCACTAGACTTCAATAAAAAAGTGAAGCATTAGCTGTCAATTCCTTATTAAACTGAAACTTGGCATTAATAGGCTAAGATAGACAATCTTTTGGCCTAAAAGAATAATAGGAATCCTCAAGTCTCTTTATCTTTGTTAAAATGTCATTAGTATGCTTACTTGGGGTATAATATTGTTTGAAAACATATCTAATAATAAAACCACATGCAGTCGATTTAAACACATCCCAATTAACAAAAAAAGGTAAGTTGAGTAAGGAAAAAATATTCAATAAAAAAAGAAACAGAAGATTAAGTAAATGTGGGGCCAAAAAGGAGTGAAATGTTGAAACACCAGCGTTTAGGCAGAATATCTAATTGAATGTGTTGGACTTGGCCCTTTTTGGCAGGTTCACCCCTGAACTTTTTGCCTTAAGCTCTGACCTGGTGGTAGTGGTTTAGGTCTCTGGGCACTTTGGCACTGTGACCCAGTGTAAAGTACGTGCGCTCTCTGAGTGCATGTGGTGAGATTGGCCTGCCCTCCCATAGGAATGCATGGGGGATATGTGTGTCCATGGTAATTCCTGGTATGAGAGGAGTGCAGAGTCGAGTTTAGTATGCATGAACTCAAGAGGATAAATGCTGCGCAATGGTGTGTGCAGATTTATGGTGACTGGTGACTGGTGGAGAATGCCACTTTTAGAAGTTGGCATTTCTGTGTGCTATGTGCCTGCCTGCCTGATGTTAATTGCATGTCTGGCTTGTGAGTGACAGGAGCTGAGAGGTGTGGGTGGCTCCAAGAGGGGCAGGGTGAGTTAGCTAGGCTGAATTGTACACCTGGGTTGAGAGTGGTGGGAAGAGAAATCCCCTGAAATCCCTGACTCTGAATAGGACTGTGCCCAGGCTGTACAATGCTGCTCCCACGTTGTAGGGGGTGACTTCAATTGCCAATTTGAGCCGTTACCACTGTTCCTGGAGGGTGCAACCTTGGAGGAAGATGACCAATGGGCAATTCCTCCGTTGGCGGGCCCCCCAGTGAAGTCTTGGACACCATTAGCTACCCAAATTTTGTCTTTGACCCTTACTAATGCTTTAAGGGCCTGCAATGGGCGGGTTATCGGAGACATCCCCCCAAAGCCCACCTTTAATAGACTGGGGCATGAATCTCGGTTGGACTATATTTTGGTGGAAATGTGTGACTAAGCTAGAGTCATGGGCTTTAATGTAATCAGTAGAGATGAAAGCGACCATAGCGCGCTGATCCTAAAATACTTGGTGCCAGGTGTTACTGTTGATTCTCAGGGGGTTGATGACCTCCCGGACCCTAGAGTGATTTTATCTAGTGACAGGCGAAGAGTCAGGTGGTCAAAGATTATAGGGAACCCCAAAGATATTCAACGACTTTATACAAGAACAGTCCCATTCCCACAAAAAGTTGAAATTCTTATAACACAAACTCGCACTGAGGAGTATTTCACTAAATTGGGGGATATACATTTGGAACTATCTGGCGCCCTGGCGGAGGTACTTAACCCGGTAATTCAGGACAAGAAAGGCAAAGGGTTAAGGGCCCCGTGGTATAACGCCGCCTGTAGGAAGGCCAAAGCAGACCTTCTGGCAGCCAGGAAGCAAAAGGACAACATTGCTCGGGTTAGGGCTAAGAGGAAGGAGTATAGAGTCCTAATACAAAATGCCAAGATCGAATGGGATAATGACAACTGGACCGATATGATGGGTGCTCTAAAAATCAAATACGACCATAAATTTTGGCAGATTGTTAAAACCGGTTCTGCCGACCCGAGCAGTTGAAGCTAATATCGCATCATCTGTGTGGGAGGCCCATTTTCGATCTCTGTATGACCAACCACCTTCAGATCAGCCTGGGGAGCTAGGTATTTTAGTAGTAGATGCTCCCTCTATTCCATCTATGGGGTGGGATGAATTTACAGTGGCGGAGGTTGAGGCAGCTATCTCCAGACTCCCAGCAGAAAAAGCCCCAGGACTGGATAGACTGCCAGGGGACTTGTTTAAGCATGAACCCATGGTTTGGGCCCCATATTTTCAGGTGGTATTTAATGCAATCCTGGGAGGGATGCCAGTGCCTAGTACTTGGCTGGGAGCAGAGATTGTTCCCATCTTCAAGAAGGGCTCTCCTCTGCTCCCAG
Organism: Lissotriton vulgaris; assembly: GCF_964263255.1. Lineage (NCBI taxonomy): Eukaryota > Metazoa > Chordata > Amphibia > Caudata > Salamandridae > Lissotriton > Lissotriton vulgaris. Next base: position 442,583,060 of record NC_141689.1, on the reverse strand, counting down.
CCAACTACAGGCCTATTAGCCTTATCGACGTCCCACAAAAAATCTTTGCAAGGCTGATTCTGGACCGTCTATCAATATGGATGCTTGATCACTCCGTCCTGAGCCCATATCAAGCTGGGTTCAGGAACAGAGTCTCAACTATCGATCAAGTTTTCCGCTTGGCCCTTATATTTTGGAAAACGGTTAAGATAGAGGGTGGCAGCCTCTACACCGTTTTCGTGGATTTTCGACCTTGTACCCCGTAAAAAACTATGGTCTGTTCTTTCAAACTTGGGGGTTCCTCAACCTCTACTAAATATAGTTATCCTGCACCAGTGTATCACGGAAACAATTGGTTACATTGTACCGCGAAAGCAAACTCAAAGCACATATACTTAACATAGATTCAGGCACCCTGACTGAATCATTCCTGAAGGCTAATGACATGTATAAATTTGAACCAGTCCTAGACATTATATTTCCAACAGCCACCAGGAAACTGTACCTTCAATGGAGGTACTGCACCTTGCCTGTTCAAGCGTATACTAGTAAATGGTCTGAGTCCTCCCCGAGTCATTGTCCCGCATGCAAATTAGAGCAAGAAACTGAGCTGCACATATTGTTTTTCTGCCATGCTTATGTGCGAGCTAGGAGGTATTGGATTGTCCCGGTCTGCAAATACTTGGGGTTCTCTCGCTGTTTGCAGGCGTATAGGGTTTTTAAAACTGATTTATCTGACATGATTGTTTTTGCTGTTGCAAAATTTTTAGAAAGTATATGGCGCAAGAGAAAACATCTATTAACTGGGGACGCTGTACAATTACCAAGTCTGGATCATACATTGATTTTATAAATGCCTTTCTGCTGATGTTTGTTTGCAATGATACATTTTAATATCTATTTGTTGGTTTTATAATGTCCTGCAGACGCGTGGTCATAATGTACTACTTACCATTTTACTGTGCTGTTTTGTATCTTTTATGACAACTTTTGTTGAAATAAAGATTGCTATGATGATGATGACAATGCTGGCTCCGCCCCCTGTGGTGTGTCTGATCACTGAGCCCACACCTGACAAAGGGGAGAGGAGCTGGGCAAAACAAAGTGCTCCAAATCCCCCCTTAACCAGTACTGACGGGTATTCCCAAGCCCTTTGCTGTGACGCAAAGAGACTTTGTGATATAAATATAGGGGTTGTGACCCCATGAAAGGGTGCTGTATTTGTGCTGTTCCTGACAGAGGGGGCTTGCTGCTGCTGGGGCCCAGGAGGAACTGCTATGGAGGCTGCCTCCCTGCTGGAGGGCCCTGTGTGATGCCCTCCTTGGGCCCAGCTCTGCCCCTGAAACTCTCCTAGAATTTTAACTAAGGAGCTGTGGCTCTTACCCCTGCATTGCCCCTTTATCTTGGAAAAGGGCTTTCTTGGAGCTCTAAGCGCCTCGCTGTGCTGGATCCTTATTTGACCAGAAGGGGAGTGATCCAGCTTCGCAGCACCGCGTTGGCTGCAGAGAGGTAGAGAGAGGTAGAGAGAGAATCCCCTGGCATAGGGATTCACCCAGTGATGCTGGAAATGACGGGTGCCCCCCCTGCGTTCTGTGGGAGCTTTGCGGGTGACAACCCAAGTATTTCTTTATTTAAAGGATGGGTGCCCACCCCGCATTCCTTCGGAGCTTTTGCGGCTGCCCACCCCACTTATACCTTTATTTGACAAAGCTAGAGCCCACCCCCCCACATTTCACCACCGTGGCCCAAGTGAATAATGCCCGCTGGCCCGGAAGCCAGGCAAAGTTTGGCAAAGTTTGCCTGCCTCTGGGCGGTGCCGTGGGCAGGACCAGAAGTTGTGCCTGTGACGGTGCGAGGTGCCCGAGACGGTGCGGGTGTCCCGTGAGCCGAAGGGAGCCCCGGTGTGCAGAGAGGGAGAACAGGAGCCTACCCCGCCTCCCAGAGCACCAAAGAGGAGTCCCGGGACCCAGGAGCGGGCCCGAGTGAAGAGAAAGAGGTGGCAGAGGCAAACGATGGCTGCACGGGGCTCCCAGGAGTGAAAGGGAAGCCCCGCACTGCGAGAAAAGTGCTGCCGGTCTTGCAGTGCAGAGAGTAGACCCCGAGCAGCGCCAGTAAGCCCGGTGAGTGGGGCTGGTGTTATGTTGTGCCTGGGAGAGGCTCAGAGTCAGAGCAGCCCCGTCTGGCAGTGGGCCGCTCCAACGCTTGTTGGGCAGTTCCTGGAGAAAGGCAAAGAGCCCCAGAGGCCCCTGTGTCATTGGGGGCATATTGAGGTGCATTGTCGGTGCCTGGGCCACCTCAATGATGGGGGCATGTGTTTAATGCCACCAGGGGGGTCCAGAGGGCACAGAGGTGCCGGCCACCCCTCTCATAAGAAGTGCAACAGCAATTTGTGCAGCTGCAACAAATTGGGCACAATTGCGGGAGAGTCCCTGAGTGGGACCAGAGGCACAGAGGTGCCAAAGAGTTTCCTAGCTGCCCAGCAAGTAGTGGGCAGCTGCTACGTTAAGGTTTGTGCAGTTGCGCCCATGATTTCGACGCCTAGGCAGCAGGCCCTGACTTTGGGACATAGGCCATTTGAGCCCCTTTGAGAAGGTCAGTTGGCCAAGGCGACTGTGAGGTTAATAGGGTGCCAGGCCCTAATGTGATTAATGCCTCTACTATGGTCTTTATTAGGCGACCATATGCTAAATGTGATTTATGTGGTGCTAGGAAATGTAATTCATGTAGTATGATTTACACACCCTGTTCGATGCCTCTAAATGTGTTTTTTATGATTATGAGGTTGTTTGCATATTCTGGTTTATGCTAGTGAGATTATGTTCCACTGAGATTATTTCCTAAATGTGAGTTATGCTTAGGAGGGTAGGGTCTAATGCGTTTAGACTCATGAGATGATTGCTTAATGTGTTTATGCTGGTGAGGTTGGCAGAGAATGTAATTCGCGCCTAATGTGATACTGTGCATAATGTGGTTTATGTTACAGGCTGATGCTGAGTACAGTGGTTGTAGACCTGAAAATCCCTAAATCTACATATCAAGAACCTAGCCTTTAAAAGGCAGATTTCCACAAGACTTACTGGAGTTGAAAAACTTAATGTCAGAACGAAACTGTTTTCTTTCTTGAGTCCCCTCACTCACCAGGGTTTCCCCACGGTGACATGCTTCATCATAGGGGCCATCTCAGTCCTCTACGGGCTGAGGCGTGCTATGACTTTTGAATTACGTAGGAGCACTAAAGTTGTGGACAATGTGTAGTGCAGACAGTGTAGTGGGGTGGAATGGGCTGGAAGTGAATTAAAATACCTATCTAGTGGGCGACGTAGATTTATTCTTGCTCCTAGTAGGTATGATCTAAAAACAGGGTAGAACACTATGGGTCCTAATTACAATGGGTTAGGTGTACCTAGTATTTTAAGTCAACATGTTTCGAGCATTCCCCAAGCTCTTCGTCAGGACTACACAGGGACCAGCCCTGTGTTCGCCACTCCTAGTTGTTCTCAAATGAGGTAAAGCAAATACTTAAATATTTAAATACGCTGCAACAGTAAAGCAGGGTTTAGTACATACGTATTTGGATATGTCACGTAGTGTCTGTAGGGTAAAAAACACAATTAGGTTAAGGGGTTCTAAGGACCCCTTCATGTTATATCGTAATCTCTGTAATCTTAATCGGTTGATCTCTGCATACAAAAACACAGTGGGTAAGGTTTTGTAAACATTCTCTGTGCCTTAGTCCAGGATAAATGATAGAAGCCGATTGGCATGTCTTAACAGTGGTTACCAGTGATTACTGGTTGTACGTTTATGATATGTTTTACTTTTACTAAGTTCACTCTGTGATGGTTCTGACAGTGGTCCAGTGGGCCCTGTCAGGTGTAAATAATCCCCTTGTAGATATGACCTAGTGCCAGATGGCACCATGTATATTATGTGAGACCTATTCTAAAGATAAGTGAGAATACAAAGCCTATTTTTGATATAACCTTTGTGGAGTTCCTTTTGAAGTGTGCCTGGGATGTTGTTGCTGTGTGTGTGCGCAAATGCTTTACACATGGCCTCCGGTATAAGCCTGACTGCTCATGCCAAAACCAAGGGGGTGAGAAGGGGTTATCTTTGGCGTGTAACTCCCTTGCCCTGACTAGAGTGGTAGTCTCTGCCTGGCTTTGGCACAAGCCTTAGCCAGCCAGAGATCCCATTCCTACCAGAATGGAAATGGTAACATGGTAACATGGTAACATGATCAAATATTAGAATAGAACTTATATCTGAAGCTATTATGGATTGGAAATGTTATGGGATACAAAAAATTAAGCAATTCGGGATTGGGTTTAATGTACCAGTGAAAAAAAAGGATATTCTCTTAGGATAGGATTGCAAAGTCTCCAAGCATGAATTAACTTACATTGTTGAATAGCTTTGATAGAAAATGTATGAGCTTTGTGTGGTATGAAAGATACCGTCAAATTGTGGTCTGTAAAGTGGTCAATGACCTGACTGCAATCACCCTCTAGGATGAAATTATGTTCTGAATACTGTGTAAACGTCTGAGTGAGGTGAGACCAAAAAGAGGAGTCACCAACAGTGGGAGCGTAGATGTTAAAGAAAGAAACTGAAGCATCCCTGATCATCAATTTGGTGTACAACCATCTACCAACATGATCTGAATTTTAAGAAAGCAATCTAGCAGAAAGTGCCTTGCGGTAAAGAGTTACAACCCCATTTCTTTTACCATCTCCTGGCGAGAAAAAACTTTCCCTACCCATTCCCTCTGAAAACTTTAAGGATTAATTTGCCATAAGGTGTGATTCCGGTAAGAGCGCTATATGTGCCTCAAGTTTTGACAAATGAGTTAAAACACGCTGCCTTTTGATAGGAGAGATAATTTTCATAGACAAATAGACATTGAAAAAAAAAATGAAAAACAATGATCTAAACAAACCATATAAGAAGCAAGGTACAAACTAAATAACAGACCGACTGAGCAATCAAATGATATAATTTTTATCAGAAGACTGGCTTGACTTCTGCTTATGTTAATTTAATACTTAATTTTTATTTGAGAAATATAATTCCTCTGTTGTTACAATGCAACTTCTTGATAGAGAGTGTGACAAAGTTGAAAAGTCGAAAACATAACACAATGAAAATTACACTTCAGTTCATAAAAATAGAAAGTATTTTAATGAACTAAACTAGCTTACCCATCGCGCGTTGCTGTGATCTCAGAAGAAAGGAAATTTAAGGAAACTTGTTATGATAGCATTTAATTTACATTGTATCATTTTTTTTTAAACGTATTCATTTTAATATGGAAAACATTTTAAAGTGCTGTTTTAATTCTGTTTATTTATGCGAGTGCTTGTGGATACACAGTATTTTTTGTTTTTCCGTCTGGTGCGTACACAAATAAATCAGAAGGTTTCCCGGCGCATGAGCTGGCCACATACAGTTGTCCATGTGAAAAGCACGGATACTCCAAATCTAGTCCACACTCTTGCAGCGATTGTCCTTGTGCTTTATTGATGGTCATTGCAAAAGCGAGTAGCACCGTAAATTGTAAACGTTCAGTATTGGAAAGATTATGAGGGCCCTAGGGGTCCGGGGGGCCGATATTTAACAATTTTTTTTTGCCAGAAACCTTCGCGGGAGTGTACTCAACAACCTTTAACAATTATTTTATTTTTTTATTTTTAACCCCTTCGAGGCTATTGACGAGCTGGGCTCGTCATCGCGCTTACCTGTCCTGCGCGGATGACAAGGCCAGCTCGTCACGTAACGCGGTAATTTCGAATCTGCCACGCACAGCGGGAAAAGCCGCCGCAGCGATGCGGTTAAAAAATAAATTGGGGGGGAGGCCAGAAACCTTCTCAGGAGTGTACTCAACAACTTCCCAAAGTTTCATGCCGATCGGATGAATGGTGTAGTAATGCATAAAGGACAAACAGACAGACATACTTTAGTTTTTATATATATAGATAATACCTAAAGACAAAAATTCAAAAAGGGGAGGGGAAGATATACATTTTTTATATTTTGCATGAAAATAGCCCGAAAAAGTGAAAGCACCAACTGTGGGCAACTGGTCATGCTAGTCCAGAGCAAAGTAAAAAATTGAGGCCGACTGCAATGGGGACCAAGTTCATCCTGTTGAAAAGTTTACCTTCTGACTTAGAAAATAAATATACATGCAGAAAAAGTGTTTCTGAAGAGTGCGGTTCGCTTATCGACAAAGGTAGTAAAGCTGCAAGTGGCTAGGCCTGGGCGGTAAATTCCGTTCCGTTTGCGGAATTTGCAGAATTTGGTTAATTTCGCTTTCCACGGAGAACGCGAAATTGCCCAAAATTCTGTGTTCCGCGACGTTGGAAAATGTTTTGCTTGTTCGCGTTCTCAAATGCGTGTTTGCGAGATATTCCCCCCTGAGCACGCAAACAGCAATTGCAAACAGTAAAAATGCATCGCGAACAAGCAATGCTGTGTATTCGCGGAATTTCTGGTTGTTCGCAGAGAGTTTTACCGTTTCGCAGAGATTTGCGTAACTTGATTATGCAAATTACGCCCACCCCAAAAAGTGGGCTAAGTCTGAATTGACTTCCGTTCCCAGGAAAGCCTTGATGATGACCGCATGTTTCTCAGCATAGATCCTGGTGAAGCTTTCTACTTTGGGACTTAGAATCGTTCCTGGACGTTAGATCACCTTCAGGTGGACAAACCAGCCAGTTGAGGCCGATTCAAGGTCGATAGCTGCGGCTTCAACAGTTACCCTGGTCTCCATTGGTTCTCCAAGCAGAAAGTTGGCAGAATGTTTCGAAGTCCAACTTCTTTCAGTTTGGGTCAGGGAGAATACACTGTAACATCAGCCAAGATAAGCATTGGATGGGAAACTGGAAAGTGGGAGTGACATTTGCCACTGCCATGCTGCACGTGAGGTCACAATGGCATCTCGTGTCAGTCTAGTATTGCGGGAAATTGGTGCTGCTTAGCCTGGCCTCAGATGCATGTATGCTCAGACGTGAGTCCCATGCTCTCCACACCACTGGAGTCAAGCTATCCTGGCTGAAGACGGCTGATAGCCAGAAACCGGTCCTAGGATGCTTGATTCCGGTCCAGGAAAGACATGGCTTGGCAGTTCGGGCTGGACTGTTCTTATGAGGCAGAGGGTCAAGGCTGATTTGAATATGGCCATGTCTGAACTGGGGTGGTGTGGAGTGCAAAAAAACAATGGATTTAGGCCCAGATCTCTTTACTGGGGTGAATGTATGAAATTGTTCTGCATTCTGTCCATCAACTGTGGTTTTTGTATTTGTCACCCCGAGTGGGATGGGTATGCTCAGACGTGAGTCCCATGCTCTCCACACCACTGGAGTCAAGCTATCCTGGCTGAAGATGACTGATAGCCAGAAACCAGTCCTAGGATGCTTGATTCCGGTCCAGGAAAGACATGGCTTGGCAGTTCGGGCTGGACTGTACCCCTGAGGCACAGGGTCAAGGCTGATTTGCATATGGCCATGTCTAAACTGCGGTGGTGTGGAGTGCAAAAAAACTATGGATTTAGGCCCAGATCTCTGTACTGGGGTGAATATATGACATTGTTCTGCATTCTGTCCATCAACTGTGGTATTTGCATTTGTCACCCCGAGTGGGATGGGTATGCTCAGACGTGAGTCCCATGCTCTCCACACCACTGGAGTCAAGCTATCCTGGCTGAAGATGGCTTGTAGCCAGAAACCAGTCCTAGGATGCTTGGTTCCGGTCCAGGAAAGACATGGCTTGACAGTTCGGGCTGGACTGTACCCCTGAGGCACAGGGTCAAGGCTGATTTGCATATGGCCATGTCTGAACTGGGGTGGTGTGGAGTGCAAAAAAACGATGGATTTAAGCCCAGATCTCTGCACTGGGGTGAATGTATGACATTGTTCTGCAGTCTGTCCATCAACCGTGGTTTTTGCATTTGTCACCTCGAGTGGGATGGGTATGCTCAGACGTGACTCCCATGCTCACCACACCACTGGAGTCAAGCTATCCTGGCTGAAGACGGCTGATAGCCAGAAACCGGTCCTAGGAGGCTTGATTTCGGTCCAGGAAAGACATGGCTTGGCAGTTCGGGCTGGACTCTTCCCATGAAGCACATGGTCAAGGCTGATTTGCATATGGCCATGTCTGACCTGGGGTGGGGTGGAGTGCAAAGAAACAATGGATTTAGGCCCAGATCTCTGTATTGGGGTGAATGTATGACATTGTTCTGCATTCTGTCCATCAACTGTGGTTTTTGCATTTGTCATCCTGAGTGGGATGGGTATGCTCAGACGTGAGTCCCATGCTCTCCACACCACTGGAGTCAAGATATCCTGGATGAAGACGGCTGATAGCCAGAAACCGGTCCTAGGATGCCTGATTCCGGTCCAGGAAAGACATGGCTTGGCAGTTCGGGTTGGACTGTTCCCAAGAAGCACAGGATCAAGGCTGATTTGCATATGGCCATGTCTGAACTGGGGTGGTGTGGAGTGCACAAAAACGATGGATTTAGGCCCAGATCTCTGTACTGGGGTGAATGTATGACATTGTTCTGCATTCTGTCCATCAACTGTGGTTTTTGCATTTGTCACCCGAGTGGGATGGGTATGCTCAGAAGTGAGTCCCATGCTCTCCACACCACTGGAGTCAAGCTATCCTGGCTGAAGACGGTTGGTAGCCAGAAACCGGTCCTAGGATGCTTGATTCCGGTCCAGGAAAGACGTGGCTTGGCAGTTCGGGCTGGACTGTTCCCATGAAGCACAGGGTCAAGGCTGATTTGCATATGGCCATGTCTGAACTGGGGTGGTGTGGAGTGCAAAAAAACAATGGATTTAGGCACTGATCTCTGTACTGGGGTGAATGTATGAAATTGTTCTGCATTCTGTCCATCAACTGTGGTTTTTGCATTTGTCACCCCGAGTGGGATGGGTATGCTCAGACGTGAGTCCCATGCTTACCACACCACTCTAGTCAAGCTATCCTGGCTGAAGACGGCTGATAGCCAGAAACCGGTCCTAGGATGCTTGATTCCGGTCCAGGAAAGACACGGCTTGGCAGTTTGGGCTGGACTGTTCCCATGAGGCACAGGGTCAAGGCTGATTTGCATATGGCCATGTCTGAACTGGGGTGGTGTGGAGTGCAAAAAAACGATGTATTTAGGCCCAGATGTCTGTCCTGGGGTGAATGTCTGACATTGTTATGCATTCTGTCCATCAACTGTGGTTTTTGCAGCCTGGTCTCAGATGCATGGGTATCTTGTGTTGGGTGTGTCAACCTTCAGATAGATACGGAGGTGCTGGTTCTCTAGTTATGTGAATGGAGGATCTGGTTTTAGACCCTAGTTTGACTCACAGTGTTCACTTTTCACATTTAACTGGCATAACATTGGGAGGGACAGTGTGGTAATCAGTAGAAAGTGGGAAGGTGAAAGTGGGAACCTAGATGACCCAATAATCTATATGAGCTCTAGCAACCTGAGAAGACTATACATACATGGTCTTGTGAGGTTTCTTACACAATGGGGATGTTGGATTTGCAATTAAAAATGGATGGGAGATCTACAGCATAAGGTGCTGTACACAGACAAGTCAGCTTGCATGTGGCTCTCGTTACAATTGTAGCACTTGCTAAAAGGTCATTAGTGAGTTCTCTATCACACAAGAGGTTATCAGATTTTGTGGCAGTGCCTTCTCATACACTTGATCACCCACTTTTATGCTTGCATAGCACAGACACCTCTTTGTGTGATTTCAAGGCAGTCGAATGATAGTGCTCTGGATGTCTCTTCTTTGTGATTTTATAGGGAGGTGGTGGATGGATGCACAATTGGAGGGGGTGAATGTTGTATGATGTCAGGAAAAACAGGAGTTTGGGTTCATCGATAACTGCTGCCTCTTTGTGCACCAGCAGGAGGAGAGGTGGCATCCATTAAGGTCGCCATTTATCCATAGTGGCACATTAGATTGTCATCCTCTCTTCAAGCCAAAGGCATATTTAGTAATGGGCACAGAGAGGCAGATACTCCAGTGCTATCTTGAAATCAGTCATGAAATCTACTAACCTCTTGATGGTGTGACAGATAATATATCTATTTTGCTGAGTGGGCTTTTAAAGGTTAATCAATGTCATAGTCATTTATATGAGGACACTTTCCAGACCCAACACTGGGCGCTGTGATTGACTGGCCATGACAGAAATTGTTATGGCTGTCATTATAGAATACAAAGCTTTGACCATGAGTGATAAACAAAAATCAGTGACTTATAGAGATGGTTAGGGTGCAGGCTCTATTTTCCAGGACATTGTGGGAAATCCTAAAGGGACTATCTAACATCCCAAAATGTACAAAAAGTATACAATTTGTGTCAAATAGTTATCAATCAATCAATCAATCAAGACATTTGTAGAGCGCACTACTTACCCGGAGGGTCTCAAGGCGCTTGGGGGGGGGGGGGTGCTGCTACTGCTCGAACAGCCAGGTCTTGAGCTTCTTCCTGAAGGAGAGGTGGTCTTGGGTCAGGTAGGAGAAGGATCTTCCTCCTGTTGTCGTTCTTCGGATGCGGGGGACGGCGGCGAGGACGTGACTGGCTGATCGGAGATGGCGTTTGGGAGCGTAGAAGTTGATGCGGTTGTTGAGGTAGCTCGGGCCTTGCTTGTGTAGGGCTTTGTGTGCGTGGGTGAGGAGACGGAAGGTGATTCTTTTGTTGACGGGGAGCCAATGCAGGTTTTTCAGATGTCCGGAGATGTGGCTGTGTCGTGGGATGTCAAGGATGAGTCTGGCTGAGGTGTTCTGGATCCGCTGGAGTCTCTTCTGGAGCTTGGCGGTGGTTCCGGCGTAGAGGGCGTTGCCGTAGTCCAGTCGGCTGGTGACGAGGGCCTGGGTGACCGACAGTCATGAGTCTCGGCTGGACTTGGGGACACCAGGGCCAACAGGAGGAAGGCAGACCCTCTAGAGATTTCTCTGCTCTGGAAAAAAACGTTAAGGTCCGCAAACTCAAAGTTTTTTTTTAGATTGCATTACGGGATGGCCGCAGGACCTGGCTGCAAGCAGGTTCTGGAGTCAACACCTGGTGCAGATGGCTCAAGGCTATGCATAGCAATAGTTGGCTGAACAGTAGAGTGAGAATTGTGGCAAATAAAAACATGCATCTGGTATTCGGTTTATCTCAAAATGTCAAAAAATCCAATCAACGATCTAAGCTTAAGTTATTGCTTCTTTTTATCAAATGATATTAACCTTTTTCTAAAACAATTATCTAATTAATTCCCCAATTAAAGCGGCTTTAAAGTTAAGAAATAAAGCAAAGAAAACACTGAAATTATTTTTGTATGCAGATTAGTATATCTTTTTCTTGTCTGCCTTGATTGTGCTCTTTAGGTGAGCAATACATTAGAGTTACAATTACAAGTTTTCAACTCTTTTCACCTGAAGATGTGATACAGGTCAAAACAACCCAAGGAAAGAACAACCCCCAAGGCCCCATCTCCCTGTGCTCTACCTAGGCTACAATGGTGATAGGACATCTACTTACAAGAACACTTCAAATCCTGGGTGCATACTTATATTATAATGCCTTAGATCCGCAGACCCCATGATGCTCCATACACCACAGTCACCCCCCGCATTGCATTGACTGCAAACCTGTTATTATACTCAGCTCAGACACAACCCTTGGACTCATTTCCTCAGGGGTGTCTAGATTCATGTGGCTCAAGCAACTCAGCCAGCATAGCCGTCCATGCTTGCATGTTATCAGCTAGTTTGTTATTCCCAAGTGTCCTAAGCAGCTGTCGTTTCTCGGCTACTACCCACTCTGCTGTATCATTAAGCCAGTCTGCAAGCAGTGGTGTATTCTTAGAAATCCACCTAATGGCAATCCTGTATTTTGCCAGCACTAGCCCCAACAATATGAACTGTCTGCCAAGACATTTTGTTTGTGAGTTGGGAGAATTCTGAGGTTCCGTGACGATAGTAAGTGGTGTTTTTGACTCGCACGAATATGGTCGGGTCTGGTATCTATGAACCGCAAATGACGAGTTTAGTGGGTGTACGCATTTTCGCTGTGCTAACCTAAACCGTTCGTTTGTTTCGTGGGTTTCTACGTCCGAGCCCATGGGTTCCATCTTAGATGCGGCATCCATTTTGTCTCTTGCCCTCAAGTAGCCAGCGAACAGACGCTGTTCGCTTCGCGACCCTGGGATTCCCAAGACTCTTGCGGAAGACACGTTTCCTTTGAAAGTGTCTTTATGATGAGGGGGATGATACTGTAAGGCAGATGGCCCCGCTCGAGGCTCATCTTGCCGTGCCGGTCTATTGTCTCAGCCGTGCATCTCATTAGGCACGTCCCTTTGATGCTTGCAGCTCGTGTTTCCCGATACCACCCCTTTTACACCCTTTCCGATCTCCCCACTGTTTCTGCCTTCCTCTGCACCTGTCCCTGTTCCTTCTTCGATCTGTTTACTGCTGATTGGAATGTACTAATGGTGGGAAGATGGGCTTTTACAATTGGGAACCACCAAATGTTTCCGTACTTATGTTCCGGACCTTGAATATATGAAAGTAACTCCTTGTGGTTTATGATGGGAACCAAGTTGTAAACCTTTGTGTATCATGTTAACCTATGAGAGAAATGTGTATAAAAGGAGCGACCCACAGTAGCAATTTGAAGCAGGCTCCGCGAACCTACATGTGATGTACTTCTCGTGACTTCTGTGTTCCCTGCAGTAATAAACCTCGAATCTTTGACGCCGAAGGAAGTGTCCCGTGTCTCTGTCATTTGTACGACGGAACAGGTTACCCACGAAGGTTTCAGGTGTTGTCCCCTGGCACCGCTGGGTCTTAGAAAAAACCCAGTCCTTCAGTTGGCGCCCAACGTGGGGCTGCATCAGTGGTACCGGTCCAAGCCCGACGATCGTGAGGAACTTCGTGTGAAATCTCTGAGGGAAGGTGCACCCAGCTTCATCGATCCTGTTGTCGAAACAAGTGGCCCGACGACTTTTCCCGCGAAGATTCCCGCCTCTTGACGGCTGCGACGGACTGCTGCCCTGACTGTAGACCTGTTTTGGCGCCTGGCGTAGACCTTGGTACAGCGAGACGATTGACGGGCCTTCCTGGTGACGCCATCGATCTTTGAGTTAAGTATTTGTGGGTCGCTCCCAGAGTCCTTAGTTGTGGATGCTTAGTTGTTGCATGGTTCCATTGCATTTGTGGTTCTTAGTATTTGGTTCTTTGTTGTGATATTTGACGTCTGCAGTCGCCAAAAACTTAGGGTTTTTGCTCTTTGCTGGGACTTGGTAAATCCCGTAACCCTTGAAGTTTGTGAAACTCAGCTAGTGTGCAAGATGCCTGGCCGTAGTACTTTGTTCAGTTGTTTTGGTTGTTGTGGTGCGGATTCCCGACTGGAGGACTCGTGTCCGATACCTCCGGTTGGATCTCCAACTTATGAATTATATAGCAAGCATGGGTTAGGTCCGATTACCTTTAATGAATATTGGATTCGCTATACTAAAAAGGACGGTGTCCTTAGTTGGCCACCTCATGGTAGTTTCGAGACCCCGATTTTAGATAACCTCGAGGCTAAATTGTTTAAGAAAAAATCAAGGCCGGCCATGTTTGATGCCTTTCGGTTGTGGCGCAAAGAAGCCAAACAGAAAGAAATCAGACAGACAAAACGCAATCAGAGAGATGGAGTTGCTACCATAGTGAAGAAAGCAGAACAGTTTCAGCGAGATAAGGAGGAAAAGGAAAAGGAAGTTTTCGATAGGCTTCAGCGTATGTCTATAGATAAATGTTACCCCGCTTTGCCAATGGAGTCGGGTAAGAAAGAGGAATTAGTTGAGGACCCAGTACTGTCCTATCTTTTGAAATCGCCACCTCCGTACGCACAGGGTACCGCAGTTCCTGTGGTTCCCCCTGTACCTGTTCCTGTGCCTGCTCCCCAACCTATTCCCCAACCTGTACCTGTTCTTCCGACTGTTCCTACTCCCTTACCTACTTCAGTTCTGACTGCTCCTCCACTTGTACTTCCCCATACCCCTGCTCCCGCTGTTCCCGCTACTCCTGCTGTTCTGGTAACTTCTCCTGTCTCTTCTGCTATTGGTACTTCTCTTGTTACCCCGTTGGGTTACTCTTTGTCTCCGTCTGTTCGACGTCGTACCCCCTCTGTAGCTGCTAACTTCCTTAATTCTCTTGGACCTATTCTTGAGTCCGCTGGTTCGGACGGTCCCCAAAGACGTAGTCAGCTCCCCGGTAATCGGGAACGTGCTGCGCTGTATAATATGGCGATGTCCTGGATGAAATACCCCCTTAGAAATCCTCCACGTGCGGTGCTTGAGACGTTCTGTCAATTCAATATACCGACACAAAGATACGTTTTCGAAGAAATGTGTAAGGTTTTACGCGACCAAATATCGGCTGATGCATCTGACGATGTATTGACTGCTTTGACTAATCTGCAGCTCCAGTTTTCGAGCGGAATGATAGTGGATTCTAATGTTCGCCGCGCTGTTAAGCAATTATTATCTTTTCGTCCTTCTACGACACCGCGAGCATTGTTTGTGGAGGACATTGAGGGACCGCTTGCAGCGCCTGGTCAGTATCCTATGCGTGAAGTTCCACCGGTGTGGATGCCAGGTGATGCTGCTCAAAATCCTCCAGTTTTGCCGCACTTTCGGAGAGTGTGGATTCATCTCCCGTGGAAACGATCGGAAGTACTACAGGTGAAGCAATCTTTGCCGGACCCTCGCAAAAATCCTGCAGGGTATTATAAAGAATTATCGCAGCTCGTAGACGCTACGATAATGAATCTTGCCGATATTGATATGCTGTTCGGCAATGTTGTACCACAACCGGTATGGGCAAAGATTCGTCAAGAAAACCATGCGGCAGAATTAGGTGGTGATTGGGCTGCTCTTATCGCGGCAGACGCCTTGCAAGTTGGTGGGGCTAAACCAGAACAATTGATTGCTGATCTCCCTCAGAGAATAATCACCCTGATGAAAACGCTTATGCCAGCTATGAAGGTAAATTGGGACAAGTTGTCCGCTTGCAAACAGAAGAGAGATGAAAGCGTCTCTGATTTCTTTACGAGATTCGAGGAGGCTTTCATTGACCACAGTGGTCAAGACATGGGTACCGAAGGTGGTCAGAGGTTGTTTGTGGATAAATTTGTTTCAAATTTGCTGCCTGACTTGAGCAACAAATTGCGAAATTCTGAAAGCGCGTGGGCTGTTTCTACCTCTGCTCAAATATTGGCTACGGCCCAATATTATGAGAATAGGGAGAAAGAGGAGAACGATCGTGATGACAAGAAAACGAAAGAGCTCAAAACTAAAGTGTTGTTGCAACAGGCGTATCCTCCGCGTCGAATCAGAATGACTCGCAACAACGTAATCGATCGCAGTCTCAGTCAAATAGGTCACAATCACGAAATGATTCCTCTTCGCAGAGATCTTCGTTGGGGTACAATCAGTGTGCCTATTGTAGACAAGAGGGCCACTTGAAATTCGATTGTCCAGTCCTCAATGAGCGTAATAGTGGTAATTCGTCTAGAGGAGGTCGTGGTGGTTCTCAACAGACATCACGTGGTAGAGGTCGTGGTGCTCAGAACGATCGTTCCACTAATACTTCTGATTTCAATAATTGTTTTGATCAGCGTGGATCGTCGCAAGGGCGATCTGCTCAGTACAATGTAGATGATTATTACGTCGATCACGATGCTGACGACGGTAATTACTAGGACAGCCATAGACAAGGAGAGGGAGTAGTATCAGTTCCGGTTGATCAGAGAGGGCCTTATGTCGCAGTTGCCACCTCGGGCGTCGTTGAGCCTTTTCTGTTGGACACTGGTGCAGCGAAAAGTTCCATAATGCATTCGAAACTCCCTGGCGCACCTTTGTCTGGCTTAACAAATGTTTCCGTTGGATTCTCTGGCGCCCCTGTTAGCAATCCGGTTTCGTGCCCTTTGCCTCTTACTATTGGGCCTCGTGAGCTGGAAGCTCCATTGATTTAGACCACTGGTTGTGGTGAAAATCTCTTGGGCCTGGATTTGCTAAAACGTCTGCATGCGACTTTGTATTGCTCTCCTGCGGGAGTGAAGCTTACTTTGGGTGAGAGAGTTATCTCTCCAATGTATTTGTCTCTCGATAAGCTTCCACCGGAATTGAGTTCTCTTTCTGCATCTTTGTGGGCAACAGGTCCCAATGATGTGGGCCTGCTTGACATCTCCCCTTATGTTGTTCATTTGAAATCTAATGTGCGATTGCCACGTATTCCCCAGTATCGTATCTCCCTTGATGGTGAACGAGCATTGTTAGCTATTATCTATGACCTGATCGAGAAAGATGTTATTTAGGGCAGACTCGGGGAAACGTGTGCAACAGTCCTGTATTGCCTATTCTGAAACGTACTGATCCTTCGAAACCACCTGTTTATCGTTTTGTTATCGATTTACGGGAAGTAAATAAAATTGTGATTCCTCAGTTCCCTGTTGTGCCTGACATCACGGCGCTACTGACTCTGATTCCAGCTTCGGCATCTTGGTTTTCAGTGATCGATCTGAAGAATGCGTTCTTCAGCATCCCGATTGCTGAGGAAAGCAGAGACCTTTTCGGTTTCTCTCTTGGTGGTCGCAGCTTCCGGTTTAAACGTGCTCCTCAGGGCTACTGTGAAAGTTTTAAAATTGTATTATTGTCACTGAATAACGTGTGCTAGCTTTTAAAAACCACCACAGCACCCTGCAATTCCCAACAAATCGAGCACTTTACCCAGCCACGTAGCGGACTCTAACGCTGCCAGCTGACACAGAAACTGCTCCACTCCTCGGACGCTCGCAGCGCGAGGAGTCAGGCCACGCCCACTTGCTTGGCCACGCCCCCCCCCCGAGTCGACTACTTAAAACGCTGATTGAAAGCGCCAGGAAGTAACTGACCACACTCCTGAGGCGGAAGCCGGGAGAGCGCGTAGCGCATCGCTTTGCTCTGTTTTAAAATTGTATTATTGTCACTGAATAACGTGTGCTAGCTTTTAAAAACCACCACAGCACCCTGCAATTCCCAACAAATCGAGCACTTTACCCAGCCACGTAGCGGACTCTAACGCTGCCAGCTGACACAGAAACTGCTCCACTCCTCGGACGCTCGCAGCGCGAGGAGTCAGGCCACGCCCACTTGCTTGGCCACACCCCCCTTCTCCCCTTCCTCAGTCAGCTTCTATAAAATGTGCATATGGCGGAAGCGCAGCGGACGAGCGCAGCGGGAGCGCCGTTTGCGCGCCGAAGGCGCGCCTAAGGCAAGCCCGTCTGCGCCCGTCCGCGCCAGACCGAGCCTAGGGCCCCTGCCCCTGGCCGGCTCAGATCGACCCCGAATCAAATACTCACAAAAAACTCTGTACCAACTCAGAGATACGTCAAACACCAGATGTAACGGATCTATTAGCCCGGAGCAGGAGCCTCTTAGCTGCCCTATCTGCGCCTACAAGGCTATGCCCTTATCCCACTCCGAACCGGCCGGCCTGGAGATGGCTCTACTGAATTGCAGGTCACTCCCTAAACATCATGTTGAAATTAACCTCTTATTAACCGAGTCAAACTTGGACGTTCTGTTTCTAACAGAAACGTGGCTGTCCGGTAGTTCCGACCCGGACATCATCCAAGCACTACCTCCTGGGTATCTCATTAAAACCCTCAATAGACCTACAGGAACGGGAGGCGGCATCGCGATTGTCTATCGCGACAACCTCACATGTCAATTCAAAGACAGCCCCATTCTCGACAGTGAAAATATTCTCTTTTCTTTACATCTGCCACCTTCCACCACACTAACGGGGGTGTTAATCTACCGCCCGCCAGGACAGGTAGGGCGTTTCACAAACTCACTCATCGATGTCATCTCCTCCCTGGCCTGTCGAACCCCAAACTTCACCATCCTTGGGGACTTAAATCTCCACTTCGATGACCAAAACAATAAACTCGCCACAGACCTAAAAACTGAACTAACTTCTCTGAATCTTCGACTACTCGGCAATGACCCCACCCATTCTAAAGGACATCTACTGGACCCCATCTTCTCGAACCTCTCCCAACTCTCTGCTCATATTCCTCTCCCTCTCCCCTGGTCTGATCATTTTTTGGTCCCTTTCAAATTCCATCTTCCAGGGAAGATCACGGATACCCCTCACCCACGGGCCCCGTCTCGCCCATGGAAAAAACTGGACACTAACCTATGGGAACGCTCTCTGTCCTCCACTCTACCCATAGCTGACCCCGACCCCTCCAAAGCCGAAACTCAACTACACAACTGGATTAGCGATTCTCTCAATATAGTCCTACCGTTAAAAATCCTCCCGCCTACTAGGAGATCCTCCAAACTACCGTGGTTCACCGAGGAACTGCGCGAATTAAGACGGAAAGGCAAAAGGCTTGAACGCCAATGGAGAAAGAACTGGAACACTGACGACAGAAGTGGATACAAAGCCCACATTAGGCTCTACAAAAACGCCTTAAAAACGGCACAGGCCGCCTACTTTGAGGACCAAATTGCAGCCGCAACCAACTCCGCTAAAGAGACCTATCGGATAGTCAAATGCCTCTCCAAAATTCAGGAACCCCCCTCACCTCCCGACCTGGATGGCTCAAAATGCAACCAGATGGCTGAATTTTTTTCGAATAAAATCGAAAAAATTCTCAACTCCCTCCCAGCGGTGTGTACCACTCTAAGAGGCCCCCACCACCCGATCCCCCAAAACACCCCGAGGTTGCTCTCTTTCCCCCACATCACCACTGAAATGTTTCTCAACGTCCTGCACAAAGTGAAAAGCGGCGCCCCTTCAGACCCAGCCCCTATCAGTAAACTGAAACAAGTTGCTTCCACTATAGCCCCTCCGCTCACCAACTTGATCAACGCCTCCTTTGAGCTTGGCATTGTGCCAGCAAACTGGAAAAAAGCCACGGTTAAAGCTCTTTTAAAAAAACCGCATCTTGATCCAGCAGACCCATCAAACTTCAGACCAATCTCATTACTGCCGGCAATGAGCAAAGTCGCAGAGAGAGTAGCGAACCAACATCTTTCTGAGTTCCTAGAGACCAACCACCTCCTCCGCCAAACCCAGACGGGTTTTAGACCAGGACAAGGGACGGATACCGCATTGTTAGCCGTGGTCGAAGAAGCTAGGGGCATACTCGACGCAGGAGGATCAGTGGCAGTGATCCTCCTCGATCTAAGTGCCGCCTTCGACACGGTTGACCACGCAACCCTTGTTCACCGTCTTGAACTAACAGGAGTGGCGGGCTCCGCCTTAGCATGGATCTCATCTTTTCTTGAGAACAGGTCTTTTCAAGTAACAGATGGGCACTCCATCTCCAAAGCTCAGGCACTCAAGTGTGGGGTGCCTCAGGGGTCCTCCCTGAGCCCCACGCTTTTTAACGTGTACATGGCACCCCTCGAGGATGTTGTCAAACCTTTCGGGATTAAATCAATAATGTACGCCGATGACACCCAGCTCGTCGTTTCCCTAAACCAATCAGACAACGCCCTCACCAACTTATGTAGCTGTCTGGAAAAAGTGCACCAGTGGATGTGCGAGTCTCGGTTGAAATTGAACGGGGAAAAATCGGAAATACTCCTCTTAGGAAACCCAAATAAAATCCCCACTCCTCTTCCCTGGCCACCATGCATGGGATCTCCACCACCCCCTAAATCTGAAGTAAAAAGCCTAGGGATATGGCTAGACCAGGAGCTCAGTTTCAAAACACAAGCGAGGAAAACTGTGGGAACGTGCTTCGGCCTCATAAAGATGGCACGAAAGATTCTCCATCTTCTCCCCCCTCAATCCAGGAAGCTCTTGATGCAGGGGCTGGTGAACTCCAGATTGGACTATGGCAATGTCCTATATCTGGGGGCCCCAGTCTCTGTAGTCCACAGACTCCAATGTGCACAAAATGCTGCGGCCAGAATACTCACTGGAACCGCTGCAAGGAACTCCGCTAAGCCAGCTCTCAAAAGTCTGCACTGGCTACCAGTCAAGGAGAGGGTCGATTTTAAGACCCTGTGCATTACCCATCGAATACTGCACAATCAAGGCCCTCCCATACTCAGGCCTCTGGTGTCCCACCAAACATCTAGCAGACATCTCAGATCTAACTCCCTCTCCTTGGCAAAAATCCCCAGAATTTCGAAGGCCAGAACAGGTGGTCGCCAGTTCTCGTATAATGCCCCCAGGCTATGGAACGCCCTCCCACCCTCCCTTAGGCAGGAACATAACTATCTCAGATTTAGGAAAGGACTGAAGACTCTACTCTTCCCTTGAGCGCTCCCTCACTTGACTTCCCACCTTCCAGGATGTGTTCATCAGCGCCGGGATGCCTAAGGGTAGCTGAGCGCTCTACAAAACCCAAAATCAAATCAAATCAATCAATCAAATCAAAGTCCATCAATATACAGTCAAGCCTTGAAGGGCCAACTAGATGCGTTTGTGTTGCCGGCTGGTGCAGCCTTGATCCAATATGTTGACGACTTATTGGTGGCTGCAGATACTCAGGACATCTGCAAAATTGCCACGGTATCATTGTTGCAGCATCTCTGTGATTTACATCACAAGGTGTCTCCTTCTAAACTTCAATATTGTTGTCAAGAAGTAACCTATCTAGGTCACTTATTGTCAAAGGAGGGAAGAAGGTTGACCCCAGAGAGAATTGCAGCGATCGCCCGAATGACTGTGCCAACAACTCAGAGAGATGTGCGTGCCTTTTTAGGTATCACGTCATACTGCAGACAGTGGATTCCAAATTTTTCACTGTTAGCGAAACCATTGGTGGCTCTTACGTGCAAAGATGTTCCAACTCCTTTACCATGGACGGAAGAATGTCAGAAAAGTTTTTCTGAACAACGTGACGCGTTGTGTTCGGCTCCTGTGTTAGGTACCCCTGACTACAGTAAGCCGTTTACACTATACGTTCACGAGAGAGAAGGTTGTGCGTTGAGTGTTTTGACGCAACCTTTTGGTGGTAAGCAGCGTCCATGTGCATTTTTTTCCTCGACCTTGGACCCGGTAGCTAGAGCATTGCCGAGTTGTTTGAGAGCAACTGCGGCAGCTGCAGTGTCCATCCGACAATCAGCAGGATTGGTCATGGATAATATGCTTACGGTGATGGTTCCGCATGCAGTTGACACTCTCTTAAATCGTACGAAAACTCAGCACCTGACGAGTGCAAGGTTGTCTGGGTACGAGTTGACGCTCTTGGCAAGTCATATTCAGATAAAACGTTGTAATGTCCTGAACCCGGCAACTTTGTTGCCCATTAGCATGGAGTCAGATGAAGTAACCCCTCACGACTGTTACTTACGGACTGAGGAGGAAACAAAAGGTCGTGTGGACCTTAAAAACACTCCTTTGGAAGATCCCGATGGGACCTTGTATGTGGATGGTTCATGTTTTAAATTACCGAATGGTGATGTGACCACTGTGTATGCTGTGGTAACTTTGAACACTGTTGTGGAAGCTGCGAGATTAAATCAGAATTCTGCCCAAGCTGCAGAGCTGATCGCCTTGACTAGAGCATGTGTGTTGTCGAAAGGGAAACGGGTGAATGTGTTTACCGACAGCCAATACGCCTCTGGCGTCGCCCATAGCTTTGGACGATTGTGGAGAGAGAGAGGTTTTATGACATCCCATGGTACTAAGATTCAGCATGGACAACTTGTGAATGATCTTTTGGATGCACTTACGTTACCTAAGCAGGTGGCGATTGTTAAATGTAGTGCGCATCGTAAGGTGACGGATGATGTTGGTCGTGGTAATGCGTTTGCGGATGAGACTGCTAAGGAGACTGCCCGGAACCTCAGCACTAGGATGTATGTGACGAGTTCGGTTAGGTGGCCTACAGAGACTAGTATGTGCGAGGATACCATCAAGAATGTGAAAACGATACAGAATGAGGCCACTGAGACTGAAAAGACGAAGTGGAAAGAGAGTACGGGAAAGTTGGATGCGAATGGGTGTTGGATTGATTTGTCAGAACATAAGAGATGGATGTTGCCAGACGTGTATGTGCTAGCTGTTGTGACGATGGCACACGGGTTAGCACATATTAGTGCGAAAGGTATCTGTAAGTTGTTGTCTCCTGTGTGGAAGAATGATGGTATCACGAAGTGTGCTGAGAGATTGGTGAAGAATTACATGATATGTATGATGTACAATCCTGGTAAGGGAACCCCTACACCTCCTGGCCATTTTGCCCCCCTTCATGTCCCTTTGAAGTGATTCAGCTAGATTTCATCCATATGGAGCGATGCAATAACCTGAAATACGTTTTAGTTGTGGTTTGCGCGTTCTCCCGATGGATTGAAGCCTACCCTCTCAAAGATAATACTGCTCTGTCCACTGCGAAAATCCTACTGAAGGAATACTTTCCTCGGTATGGAATGCCACGGATTGTATGGTCTGATAACGGAAGTGAGTTTGTAGGGAGTGTGATGAAGAGTGTGTGTAAGGGCCTTGGAATTACTCAAAAATTCCATAGCGCCAACCATCTCCAGTCAGCGGGTTTAGTTGAAGGGTATAATGGCACCCTTAAACTCAAACTAGCGAAGATTCAGGCTACGACTGGTCTTTCGTGGCCTGACGCTTTGCCTCTAGCTCTGTTGTCAACAAGGGTGACAGTACACTCCCGAGTAGGGCTCAGTCCCTATGAAATAGTGTTCGGCCGTCCTGCGAATGTTTGGGGGGTCCCTAGACCGAGTGTGTTTTCCGATCTTGAATATCCAATGTTGATCGATTATCTTCATGATCTGACTGCTAAACTGAGGTTAATTCACCAACAGGTCTTTGAAGCACTGCCGACGCAGACGGAGGGTCCAGGCCACCAGCTCCAGCCCGGAGACTGGGTGGTGATGAGGAACTTTGGAAGAAAACGAAATCTCAAGCCTCGTTTTACTGGACCCTACCAAGTCCTCCTTGCCACGAGAACTGCTGTCCACCTGGAGGGCCGGAATAACTGGGTGCATGCCACTCACACCAAAAAGGTACCTATACCTTTAGCAGCAGACTCGTGGGTGAGGAAAGGCATTGCTTCATCTGAAACGGAAAGATTGCAGACCTTCGTACCTTTTAGCGACGCCCAACCTGTCGGAGAATCCTCAGTGCAGCAGAACGACATTGTTGAACATTTGTCACCCCAAAGCTCAAGACCTGAAAACTTGACTGATCAGCAGAACTCTGTTCCCTCATCGGATCCACTGTTTTACGAACAGACACGTCCTGGAAAGAGCCGATACTTTTTGCGATCTAACACCAAGGACAAATAAAATTGGGTTTTGCTCCTCGACATTTACGTGACCCCATTGCCACGATCAGTCTAAACACTCGTATAACTGTGATTTTGTAAATACTGAGTTTTTTTCCACATCTGTGTTTTGCTTCCACAGCTGAGAGACTTTGTATATATATTTGTGAATTAAGATACCTTGCATCCGGGTGTACCGTAGGGCCGCGCGTGTACTTCCTTTTGGTTAGTAGGTCTTGACACTAGGTCAAAGGCCGTCGGTTCCTGGGAACTCCTAGGGATTGACTACTGCTACACAGAACGAAGTGCGTCTAGAAACGTTGCGGACGGTCTTAGAGGATGCTGTTCTCTAAGCTGATGGACTTGGAAAAAGCTCAGGCGCAAAGATTCAAACTGCAACAAATTACTCGAACAAAATGCTTCATGATTCAAATGTTCTTACTATTTCTAACTGTTTCTTCGCTATTGGTGGGTGGGGTGTATTACCTGATATTGACGTTTTTGCCTTCTGCCTCACCTACCCCTTCTCCTGAACCTAAAACTACCTCCACTGTTTCTCCTCATTCCTTCCACATCTTACCTCAACACGAGCAGGCTAGACGTGCGGAATTTAGAAATAATTCCTTCATTCAGCTCCTTCATCAGCATCAGTTAGTGGTTAATACTACTAATTGTTGGGTGTGTGGGTTAATGCCACATACCACGGATAAAGGAATTCCATATCTGGTCCTTCCTTATAGTTCCCAGGGTTCAGCTCGAGCATTCCAAACAATGTTTCGAAGCGCACTAGATTCCTACCCCAATCGAGAGCCACGTCCTTCCCACTTTGGTCCTGGTCCGTACCACAAGCCCTTGGCTATAGCGATCGCTGATTTAGATAGGATATCTATGAGCCGTCGCTCATCACAGAGGAAGAGGTGCGAGCCTATAGGGACCTGAGTGAGGCTGAGTATAGTGCGCTTGTGGGTGAAAGACAGCTTAGAAGCTCGTCTCCGATATGGATCGTACCCCACCTTCGTAATTTCTGTCTAAAAGGTCGTGGCCGAAAACCGAGAGCTCATCTTGGAGAGAGTGCTTGCTCCGAGACATATGTCTTGCCGATGCTCTCGTCCCCTGTGTTTCTGACTGCCAAGGGTACGTACTTTGTCTGCCATGATCGTGCGTATACGTGGTTGCCCTCCGACTTTGCGGGCACATGTTATATTGCAAATTTGTTGCCTCCGACGTTTACCGTAGATGCAGATTACCACAAGACTAGAATTGTGAGGGGCGTGATTAGCGAAGAGGACACTGCCGGTCAAGAGGCAGGAGACTTTTTCAAGGGTTTCTTTCCGTTTTGGGGGCCTATGGTCAATAGTAGGAACCTGAGACAGTTGACTCGAGTAGTGGAATCGACAGCTAATATCACTGCCAGTGCCCTTGGTAATATCACCGCAGAACTTCAGGCGGATAGGCTCATGACGTTACAAAACCGTATGGTTTTAGACGTTGTTTTAGCAGATCG
The DNA here is from genome assembly GCF_964263255.1 of Lissotriton vulgaris. NCBI lineage: Eukaryota > Metazoa > Chordata > Amphibia > Caudata > Salamandridae > Lissotriton > Lissotriton vulgaris. The sequence goes on along the minus strand of NC_141689.1, from coordinate 442,558,289 downwards.
AGGTGGAGTATGTAAGGTGATCCATTCGAGCTGCTGTATTTTCATTCCAGATAACTCTCCGACTGTCTATCAAGCCATCTCAAAGTTGCATAAGATCTCTGAGTCCATACACGTGGACGTAGGGGATTGGACGCTACTTGGGTGGTTTTGGGGCCTAATGTCGACTTGGGGTTGGAAGATTCTGATGATCATTGGAGTCGTTGTAGCATTTCTGTTCACGTGTTGCCTTTGTGTGCAGTGTGGTCCTGCCTTATGTGGCCTCTGTGCTACGACGTGTATAAGACAGCCGCCTGTTACCAAAGGAGCTTGGATGGATAGAATTATGTTGCAACAACATCTAGATGGTCTGATGAATATCGAATATGATTCTGACTAGTGCTTGCCTACATGAGGGCAAAAGGAGCGTCTGAGGTTCTGTGACGATCGTAAGTGGTGTTTTTGACTCGCACAAATATGGTCGGGTCTGGTATCTATGAACCGCAAATGACGAGTTTAGTGGGTGTACGCATTTTCGCTGTGCTAACGTAAACCGTTCGTTTGTTTCGTGGGTTTCTACGTCCGAGCCCACGGGTTCCATCTTAGATGCGGCATCCATTTTGTCTCTTGCCCTCAAGTAGCCAGCGAACGGACGCTGTTCGCTTCGCGACCCTGGGATTCCCAAGACTCTTGCGGAAGACACGTTTCCTTTGAAAGTGTCTTTATGATGAGGGGGATGATACTGTAAGGCAGATGGCCCCGCTCGAGGCTCATCTTGCCGTGCCGGTTTATTGTCTCAGCCGTGCATCTCATTAGGCACGTCCCTTTGATGCTTGCAGCTCGTGTTTCCCGATACCACCCCTTTTACACCCTTTCCGATCTCCCCACTGTTTCTGCCTTCCTCTGCACCTGTCCCTGTTCCTTCTTCGATCTGTTTACTGCTGATTGGAATGTACTAATGGTGGGAAGATGGGCTTTTACAATTGGGAACCACCAAATGTTTCCGTACTTATGTTCCGGACCTTGAATACATGAAAGTAACTCCTTGTGGTTTATGATGGGAACCAAGTTGTAAACCTTTGTGTATCATGTTAACCTATGAGAGAAATGTGTATAAAAGGAGCGACCCACAGTAGCAATTTGAAGCAGGCTCCGCGAACCTACATGTGATGTACTTCTCGTGACTTCTGTGTTCCCTGCAGTAATAAACCTCAAATCTTTGACGCCGAAGGAAGTGTCCCGTGTCTCTGTCATTTGTACGCCGGAACAGGTTACCCACGAAGGTTTCAGGTGTTGTCCCCTGGCACCGCTGGGTCTTAGAAAAAACCCAGTCCTTCAATTCCCAATATCCAGAGTAGGCAACCACCCCAAGCCTTTCTCCAGCATGGCCACCACTGCTCGCTTATAGTCCCCAATGACTGGGCACTCCTACACCATGTGCAAAAAATCAGCACCAGTCATGGAACAACCAGGACAAGAGGATAGGAATGTAACAGTTTCAGGGCAAATACACCTGGTCCACAATATTATATTGCATTAGCTCAAAGTTGGCATTAGTAGACTTACTCCTTACCCCTTTGTGTATGTTCCCTCATTCCAAGTCTTTTAGCTGATTTCCCATGGCCTCATGCCACCTATTCTGAATCACCAGTGCGGGTGAGACACCCGCTGCGCCCCCACCAAATTAAGTAATGTCACCAGTGTCTGAGACTCTTGACGTACCTTTGGGAACAAGGGCCACATACTCCTCTCTGTGGCTGCCATTTTTGCGAATTGTAAGAACTGCCCTGTCACTAAGTTAAAATTAGTCATGGCATCTGTTAATGTGACCACCTGTCATTTGGGTATAAATCCTGCAGTGTCTCTTAGCCCCCATCTATCTAATGCTCCACGGACATCTGCTGTGCAATTTTTACGAAGGGTCTCAGAGTCCAGATGCACTGATCTGCATGCGGAGCCCGTCTCGATATCGTCTGGACCACTCACACCCACACTCAGCAAACCTGCTCCACAATGTATAGCACAACGCTGGGGACACTCTTTCCCATCATTAGGGGCTCAGGCAGGGAAGTTGTCCCACATGGAACCGTCCAGTAATCTCTTCTCCCGGTTGCCCCCCTCATCCAGCCAATGTACCACGTGCTATAGTTGGGCAGCCATGTAACAGAATTCCAAACAGGGCACCCCCATACCACCCTTCCTCCAGGTTGTTCAAGTGCGCAAGAACGTTTCTCTTCCTCCCAGTAGCCCAACGTAGCTCCACAATAAGCCTGTCCTTAAAGGTCTATTTTGGTATATTGTATGGGGGGCCTGAAAAATATTCATAAGCAAAAGGAACTAATGGTGGACAGAATGCTGAACAATGCAAACATTCACCCCCAGTCACAAAGATCTGGGTTTAATCCATCGTTCTTTTGCTCACTGCTTCACCCTGGTTTGGACCCAGCCATATGCACATCAGTCTTGACTCTGCTTCTCATAGGAACAATTCAGCCGAACTGCTAAGCCAGGTCCTCCCTGGTCCGGAAACAAGCATCCTGGGACTGGTTTCGGGGCATCACCCCTCATCAGCCAGGCTAGATTGAATGCAGTGGCACAGTAAGCACGGGGCCCATGCCTAGGCATACCCTTCCAACTTAGGGTGAACAAACAAAAGGAACAAATGATGGACGGAATGCTGAACAATGCAAACATTTAGTGCCAGTCACAAAAATCTGGATTTGAACCATTGTTCTTTTGCTCACCGTGCCACCCCAGTTTTGATCCAACCATATGCGTATCAGTCTGGACCCTGCTCCTCATGGGAACAGTCCAGCCTGAACTGCCAAGCCAAATTCTCCCTGGAATGGAAACAGGCATCCTGGGACCGGTTTCGGTGCAGCACCCCCTCATCAGCCAGGCTACCTTGAATCCAGTGGCACAGTGAGTACGGGACCCAAGTCTGGGGATTCCCTTCCTGCTGAGGCGACAAAATCTCCTGAAAAATATACAGACATAGGTGCAAAAATGATCATCTTGGAGAATCAATCAATCACTCAATCAATCAATCAATCAATCAGTCAATCATGGGTTTGTTGATCGTGACTACTTACCCCTAAGTGTCTCAAGGCGCAAGTAGGCGCAGGGTCAGTCCATCAAGGAGGCGGTCTATTGAAGAGCCATGCTTTGAGATCCCTCGTGAAGTTGGGGAGTGAGGTCATCTGTCTGAGGTGGAGCGGTAGGGTGTTCCAAGCTCTGGACGTGAGGAAGGAGAAATAGCGGCCTCCTGATCTGGACTTCCTGGTGCGTGAGACCACAGCGTAGGAGAGCTGGGCTGAACGTAGGGTCCTTTGGGGTGCGTGGCATGTGAGTGGCTATTCAGGTATGCTGGTCCGGTGTTGTGGAGGGCCTTGTGTGTGTGGTTGAGGATCTCGAAGGTGATTGTTGCCTCAATGGGGAGCCAGTGGAGTGTGTGCAGGTGCTGGGAGATGTGGCAGTGTCATGGCAGGTTGAGGACTAGTCTGGCGGTGGTGTCCTGGATGTTTTGAAGTTTGCGTGTGAAGTTTTTGTTGATTCCGGCATAGAGTGCATTGCCGTAGTTGAGTCTGCTGGTGACAAGGACGTGTGTGACAGTCTTTCTGTGTTCAAGGGGGATCCATTTGAAGGTCTTGCCTAGGAGCAGAGGGTGTGGAAGCAGGAGGATGCGACAGAGTTGATCTGGCAGTCCAGTTTGATTTTGGAGTCCAGGATGATTCTGAGGTTGTGTGCGTGGTCCGTGGGGGTGGGCGGGCTTCCTAGGGCAGGCAGCCATCAGGTGTTGATCCATGCATTGGGGTGTGGGCCCATGATGAGTGCTTCCGTTTTGTCCGTGTTGAGTTGCAGACAGCTGCTGTTCATCCATTTGGCGACTGCTTCCATGCCTTCTTGACAGTTGTGTTTGGCTGCGTTAGGTTCGTTGAATAGGGAGAGGATGAGTTGGTTGTTGTCTGCGTATGAATCAATGTTGAGTCTGTGTGTTCTGATGATGGGGCGAGCAGAGCCATGTAGATGTTGAACAACGTGAGGCTGAGGGAGGTTCTTTGGGGGACTCTGCAGGTGGTCGGTGAGGGGTCCAAGAGGAAGGGAGGGAGTTTGACCCACTGCGTTCTGCCGGACAGGAATGAGCGAATGATACGGACAAGAGGAACTTGTCCGTATCTCTGCGTTGTGTAGTCTGCATGTCAGGATGTAGTGAAAGACTGTGTTGAAGGCCGCTCAAAGGTCGAGGAGGATGAGGGCCACTGTCTCTCCTCTATCCAGGAGGGTGCGGATGCCGTCTGTTGTGGCGAGGAGGGCGGTTTCCGTGCTGTGGTTCTTTTTCCCAGTATAAGAATTGGCTTGGTAGTTTGGTCTGTCCTGTTCCCTTGATGCACAGGGCCAGGGTCAGACTAATTTGCATATAGCCAAGTTCTGAGCTGGGATGGTGCAGTGAGCTAAAAAACGGTGATGGATCAAGCCCTGATCTTTGGACTGGGTAAGAGTGGTCTTCTTAATTCAGACACTCTGTTCATCACCACCCCCTTTTCTGAATCATTGTTGTCCACCATAAGCGTGGTAGGGTATACTCAGATGTGAGTCCCTTGCTCATTGCACCATCAGGATTCAAGCAAGCCGGGCCGAAGACGGCTGAAATGCCAGAAACCGGTCCCCGGAAGCTTGTTTCCTTCCCAGTATAAGAATTGGCTTGGTAGTTTGGTCTGTCCTGTTCCCATGATGCACTGGGCCAGGGTCAGACTAATTTGCATATAGCCAAGTTCTGAGCTGGGATGGTGCAGTGAGCTAAAAAACGGTGATGGATCAAGCCCTGATCTTTGGACTGGGTAAGAGTGGTCTGCCTAATTCAGACACTCTGTTCATCACCACCCCCTTTTCTGAATCATTTTTGTCCACCATAAGCGTGGTAGGGTATACTCAGATGTGAGTCCCTTGCTCATTGCACCATCAGGATTCAAGCAAGCCGGGCCGAAGACGGCTGAAATGCCAGAAACCGGTCCCCGGAAGCTTGTTTCCTTCCCAGTATAAGAATTGGCTTGGTAGTTTGGTCTGTCCTGTTCCCATGATGCACTGGGCCAGGGTCAGACTAATTTGCATATAGCCAAGTTCTGAGCTGGGATGGTGCAGTGAGCTAAAAAACGGTGATGGATCAAGCCCTGATCTTTGGACTGGGTAAGAGTGGTCTGCCTAATTCAGACACTCTGTTCATCACCACCCCCTTTTCTGAATCATTTTTGTCCACCATAAGCGTGGTAGGGTATACTCAGATGTGAGTCCCTTGCTCATTGCACCATCAGGATTCAAGCAAGCCGGGCCGAAGACGGCTGAAATGCCAGAAACCGGTCCCCGGAAGCTTGTTTCCTTCCCAGTATAAGAATTGGCTTGGTAGTTTGGTCCGTCCTGTTCCCATGATGCATTGGGCCAGGGTCAGACTAATTTGCATATAGCCAAGTTCTGAGCTGGGATGGTGCAGTAAGCTAAAAAACTGTGATGGATCAAGCCCTGATCTTTGGACTGGGTAAGAGTGGTCTGCTTAATTCAGACACTCTGTTCATTACCACCCCCTTTTCTGAATCATTTTTGTCCACCATAAGCGTGGTAGGGTATACTCAGATGTGAGTCCCTTGCTCATTGCACCATCAGGATTCAAGCAAGCCGGGCCAAAGACGGCTGAAATGCCAGAAACCGGTCCCCGGAAGCTTGTTTCCTTCCCAGTATAAGAATTGGCTTGGTAGTTTGGTCTGTCCTGTTCCCATGATGCACTGGGCCAGGGTCAGACTAATTTGCATATAGCCAAGTTCTGAGCTGGGATGGTGCAGTGAGCTAAAAAACGGTGATGGATCAAGCCCTGATCTTTGGACTGGGTAAGAGTGGTCTGCTTAATTCAGACACTCTGTTCATCACCACCCCCTTTTCTGAATCGTTTTAGTCCACCATAAGCGTGGTAGGGTATACTCAGATAATAATATTAATAATAATACTGATATTTATAAAGCGCAAACAGCTACCTCACAAGGAGGTGTCCCGGCGCTGAGAATTCAGAACTCGTTTATAGGGAAAAGCAGAAGGAAGGAGGGAGAGGGCTTATCTTTTTTGGGCAAAGAGCCAGGTCTTTGGTAACTTCTTGAAACTGGATTCTGTAGTGGCCCTTGCTCATTGCACCATCAGGATTCAAGCAAGCCGGGCCGAAGACGGCTGAAATGCCAGAAACCGGTCCCCGGAAGCTTGTTTCCTTCCCAGTATAAGAATTAGCTTGGTAGTTTGGTCTGTCCTGTTCCCATGATGCACTGGGCCAGGGTCAGACTAATTTGCATATAGCCAAGTTCTGAGCTGGGATGGTGCAGTGAGCTAAAAAACGGTGATGGATCAAGCCCTGATCTTTGGACTGGGTAAGAGTGGTCTTCTTAATTCAGACACTCTGTTCATCACCACCCCCTTTTCTGAATCATTGTTGTCCACCATAAGCGTGGTAGGGTATACTCAGATGTGAGTCCCTTGCTCATTGCACCATCAGGATTCAAGCAAGCCGGGCCGAAGACGGCTGAAATGCCAGAAACCGGTCCCCGGAAGCTTGTTTCCTTCCCAGTATAAGAATTGGCTTGGTAGTTTGGTCTGTCCTGTTCCCATGATGCACTGGGCCAGGGTCAGACTAATTTGCATATAGCCAAGTTCTGAGCTGGGATGGTGCAGTGAGCTAAAAAACGGTGATGGATCAAGCCCTGATCTTTGGACTGGGTAAGAGTGGTCTTCTTAATTCAGACACTCTGTTCATCACCACCCCCTTTTCTGAATCATTGTTGTCCACCATAAGCGTGGTAGGGTATACTCAGATGTGAGTCCCTTGCTCATTGCACCATCAGGATTCAAGCAAGCCGGGCCGAAGACGGCTGAAATGCCAGAAACCGGTCCCCGGAAGCTTGTTTCCTTCCCAGTATAAGAATTGGCTTGGTAGTTTGGTCTGTCCTGTTCCCATGATGCACTGGGCCAGGGTCAGACTAATTTGCATATAGCCAAGTTCTGAGCTGGGATGGTGCAGTGAGCTAAAAAACGGTGATGGATCAAGCCCTGATCTTTGGACTGGGTAAGAGTGGTCTGCTTAATTCAGACACTCTGTTCATCACCACCCCCTTTCTGAATCATTTTTGTCCACCATAAGCGTGGTAGGGTATACTCAGATGTGAGTCCCTTGCTCATTGCACCATCAGGATTCAAGCAAGCCGGGCCGAAGACAGCTGAAATGCCAGAAACCGGTCTCCGGAAGCTTGTTTCCTTCCCAGTATAAGAATTGGCTTGGTAGTTTGGTCTGTCCTGTTCCCATGATGCACTGGGCCGGGGTCAGACTAATTTGCATATAGCCAAGTTCTGAGCTGGGATGGTGCAGTGAGCTAAAAAACGGTGATGGATCAAGCCCTGATCTTTGGACTGGGTAAGAGTGGTCTGCTTAATTCAGACACTCTGTTCATCACCACCCCCTTTTCTGAATCATTTTTGTCCACCATAAGCGTGGTAGGGTATACTCAGATGTGAGTCCCTTGCTCATTGCACCATCAGGAGTCAAGCAAGCCGGGCCGAAGACGGCTGAAATGCCAGAAACCGGTCCCCGGAAGCTTGTTTCCTTCCCAATATAAGAATTGGCTTGGTAGTTTGGTCTGTCCTGTTCCCATGATGCACTGGGCCAGGGTCAGACTAATTTGCATATAGCCAAGTTCTGAGCTGGGATGGTGCAGTGAGCTAAAAAACGGTGATGGATCAAGCCCTGATCTTTGGACTGGGTAAGAGTGGTCTGCTTAATTCAGACACTCTGTTCATTACCACCCCCTTTTCTGAATCATTTTTGTCCACCATAGGCGTGGTAGGGTATACTCAGATGTGAGTCCCTTGCTCATTGCATCATCAGGATTCAAGCAAGCCGGGCCAAAGACGGCTGAAATGCCAGAAACCGGTCCCCGGAAGCTTGTTTCCTTCCCAGTATAAGAATTGGCTTGGTAGTTTGGTCTGTCCTGTTCCCATGATGCACTGGGCCAGGGTCAGACTAATTTGCATATAGCCAAGTTCTGAGCTGGGATGGTGCAGTGAGCAAAAAAACGGTGATGGATCAAGCCCTGATCTTTGGACTGGGTAAGAGTGGTCTGCTTAATTCAGACACTCTGTTCATCACCACCCCCTTTTCTGAATCGTTTTTGTCCACCATAAGCGTGGTAGGGTATACTCAGATAATAATATTAATAATAATACTGATATTTATAAAGCGCAAACAGCTACCTCACAAGGAGGTGTCCCGGCGCTGAGAATTCAGAACTTGTATAGAGGGAAAAGCAGAAGGAAGGAGGGAGAGGGCTTATCTTTTTTGGGCAAAGAGCCAGGTCTTTGGTAACTTCTTGAAACTGGATTCTGTAGTGGCCCTTGCTCATTGCACAATCAGGATTCAAGCAAGCCGGGCCGAAGACGGCTGAAATGCCAGAAACCGGTCCCCGGAAGCTTGTTTCCTTCCCAGTATAAGAATTGGCTTGGTAGTTTGGTCTGTCCAGTTCCCATGATGCACTGGGCCAGGGTCAGACTAATTTGCATATAGCCAAGTTCTGAGCTGGGATGGTGCAGTGAGCTAAAAAAACGGTGATGGATCAAGCCCTGATCTTTGGACTGGGTAAGAGTGGTCTTCTTAATTCAGACACTCTGTTCATCACCACCCCCTTTTCTGAATCATTGTTGTCCACCATAAGCGTGGTAGGGTATACTCAGATGTGAGTCCCTTGCTCATTGCACCATCAGGATTCAAGCAAGCCGGGCCGAAGACGGCTGAAATGCCAGAAACCGGTCCCCGGAAGCTTGTTTCCTTCCCAGTATAAGAATTGGCTTGGTAGTTTGGTCTGTCCTGTTCCCATGATGCACTGGGCCAGGGTCAGACTAATTTGCATATAGCCAAGTTCTGAGCTGGGATGGTGCAGTGAGCTAAAAAACGGTGATGGATCAAGCCCTGATCTTTGGACTGGGTAAGAGTGGTCTGCTTAATTCAGACACTCTGTTCATCACCACCCCCTTTCTGAATCATTTTTGTCCACCATAAGCGTGGTAGGGTATACTCAGATGTGAGTCCCTTGCTCATTGCACCATCAGGATTCAAGCAAGCCGGGCCGAAGACAGCTGAAATGCCAGAAACCGGTCTCCGGAAGCTTGTTTCCTTCCCAGTATAAGAATTGGCTTGGTAGTTTGGTCTGTCCTGTTCCCATGATGCACTGGGCCAGGGTCAGACTAATTTGCATATAGCCAAGTTCTGAGCTGGGATGGTGCAGTGAGCTAAAAAACGGTGATGGATCAAGCCCTGATCTTTGGACTGGGTAAGAGTGGTCTACTTAATTCAGACACTCTGTTCATCACCACCCCCTTTTCTGAATCATTTTTGTCCACCATAAGCGTGGTAGGGTATACTCAGATGTGAGTCCCTTGCTCATTGCACCATCAGGATTCAAGCAAGCCGGGCCGAAGACGGCTGAAATGCCAGAAACCGGTCCCCGGAAGCTTGTTTCCTTCCCAGTGTAAGAATTGGCTTGGTAGTTTGGTCTGTCCTGTTCCCATGATGCACTGGGCCAGGGTCAGACTAATTTGCATATAGCCAAGTTCTGAGCTGGGATGGTGCAGTGAGCTAAAAAAACGGTGATGGATCAAGCCCTGATCTTTGGACTGGGTAAGAGTGGTCTTCTTAATTCAGACACTCTGTTCATCACCACCCCCTTTTCTGAATCATTGTTGTCCACCATAAGCGTGGTAGGGTATACTCAGATGTGAGTCCCTTGCTCATTGCACCATCAGGATTCAAGCAAGCCGGGCCGAAGACGGCTGAAATGCCAGAAACCGGTCCCCGGAAGCTTGTTTCCTTCCCAGTATAAGAATTGGCTTGGTAGTTTGGTCTGTCCTGTTCCCATGATGCACTGGGCCAGGGTCAGACTAATTTGCATATAGCCAAGTTCTGAGCTGGGATGGTGCAGTGAGCTAAAAAACGGTGATGGATCAAGCCCTGATCTTTGGACTGGGTAAGAGTGGTCTGCTTAATTCAGACACTCTGTTCATCACCACCCCCTTTCTGAATCATTTTTGTCCACCATAAGCGTGGTAGGGTATACTCAGATGTGAGTCCCTTGCTCATTGCACCATCAGGATTCAAGCAAGCCGGGCCGAAGACAGCTGAAATGCCAGAAACCGGTCTCCGGAAGCTTGTTTCCTTCCCAGTATAAGAATTGGCTTGGTAGTTTGGTCTGTCCTGTTCCCATGATGCACTGGGCCAGGGTCAGACTAATTTGCATATAGCCAAGTTCTGAGCTGGGATGGTGCAGTGAGCTAAAAAACGGTGATGGATCAAGCCCTGATCTTTGGACTGGGTAAGAGTGGTCTACTTAATTCAGACACTCTGTTCATCACCACCCCCTTTTCTGAATCATTTTTGTCCACCATAAGCGTGGTAGGGTATACTCAGATGTGAGTCCCTTGCTCATTGCACCATCAGGATTCAAGCAAGCCGGGCCGAAGATGGCTGAAATGCCAGAAACCGGTCCCCGGAAGCTTGTTTCCTTCCCAGTATAAGAATTGGCTTGGTAGTTTGGTCTGTCCTGTTCCCATGATGCACTGGGCCAGGGTCAGACTAATTTGCATATAGCCAAGTTCTGAGCTGGGATGGTGCAGTGAGCTAAAAAACGGTGATGGATCAAGCCCTGATCTTTGGACTGGGTAAGAGTGGTCTGCTTAATTCAGACACTCTGTTCATCACCACCCCCTTTCTGAATCATTTTTGTCCACCATAAGCGTGGTAGGGTATACTCAGATGTGAGTCCCTTGCTCATTGCACCATCAGGATTCAAGCAAGCCGGGCCGAAGACAGCTGAAATGCCAGAAACCGGTCTCCGGAAGCTTGTTTCCTTCCCAGTATAAGAATTGGCTTGGTAGTTTGGTCTGTCCTGTTCCCATGATGCACTGGGCCAGGGTCAGACTAATTTGCATATAGCCAAGTTCTGAGCTGGGATGGTGCAGTGAGCTAAAAAACGGTGATGGATCAAGCCCTGATCTTTGGACTGGGTAAGAGTGGTCTACTTATTCAGACACTCTGTTCATCACCACCCCCTTTTCTGAATCATTTTTGTCCACCATAAGCGTGGTAGGGTATACTCAGATGTGAGTCCCTTGCTCATTGCACCATCAGGATTCAAGCAAGCCGGGCCGAAGACGGCTGAAATGCCAGAAACCGGTCCCCGGAAGCTTGTTTCCTTCCCAGTGTAAGAATTGGCTTGGTAGTTTGGTCTGTCCTGTTCCCATGATGCACTGGGCCAGGGTCAGACTAATTTGCATATAGCCAAGTTCTGAGCTGGGATGGTGCAGTGAGCTAAAAAAACGGTGATGGATCAAGCCCTGATCTTTGGACTGGGTAAGAGTGGTCTTCTTAATTCAGACACTCTGTTCATCACCACCCCCTTTTCTGAATCATTGTTGTCCACCATAAGCGTGGTAGGGTATACTCAGATGTGAGTCCCTTGCTCATTGCACCATCAGGATTCAAGCAAGCCGGGCCGAAGACGGCTGAAATGCCAGAAACCGGTCCCCGGAAGCTTGTTTCCTTCCCAGTATAAGAATTGGCCTGGTAGTTTGGTCTGTCCTGTTCCCATGATGCACTGGGCCAGGGTCAGACTAATTTGCATATAGCCAAGTTCTGAGCTGGGATGGTGCAGTGAGCTAAAAAACGGTGATGGATCAAGCCCTGATCTTTGGACTGGGTAAGAGTGGTCTGCTTAATTCAGACACTCTGTTCATCACCACCCCCTTTCTGAATCATTTTTGTCCACCATAAGCGTGGTAGGGTATACTCAGATGTGAGTCCCTTGCTCATTGCACCATCAGGATTCAAGCAAGCCGGGCCGAAGACAGCTGAAATGCCAGAAACCGGTCTCCGGAAGCTTGTTTCCTTCCCAGTATAAGAATTGGCTTGGTAGTTTGGTCTGTCCTGTTCCCATGATGCACTGGGCCAGGGTCAGACTAATTTGCATATAGCCAAGTTCTGAGCTGGGATGGTGCAGTGAGCTAAAAAACGGTGATGGATCAAGCCCTGATCTTTGGACTGGGTAAGAGTGGTCTACTTAATTCAGACACTCTGTTCATCACCACCCCCTTTTCTGAATCATTTTTGTCCACCATAAGCGTGGTAGGGTATACTCAGATGTGAGTCCCTTGCTCATTGCACCATCAGGATTCAAGCAAGCCGGGCCGAAGATGGCTGAAATGCCCGAAACCGGTCCCCAGAAGCTTGTTTCCTTCCCAGTATAAGAATTGGCTTGGTAGTTTGGTCTGTCCTGTTCCCATGATGCACTGGGCCAGGGTCAGACTAATTTGCATATAGCCAAGTTCTGAGCTGGGATGGTGCAGTGAGCTAAAAAACGGTGATGGATCAAGCCCTGATCTTTGGACTGGGTAAGAGTGGTCTGCTTAATTCAGACACTCTGTTCATCACCACCCCCTTTTCTGAATCATTTTTGTCCACCATAAGCGTGGTAGGGTATACTCAGATGTGAGTCCCTTGCTCATTGCACCATCAGGATTCAAGCAAGCCGGGCCGAAGACGGCTGAAATGCCAGAAACCGGTCCCCGGAAGCTTGTTTCCTTCCCAATATAAGAATTGGCTTGGTAGTTTGGTCTGTCCTGTTCCCATGATGCACTGGGCCAGGGTCAGACTAATTTGCATATAGCCAAGTTCTGAGCCGGGATGGTGCAGTGAGCTATAAAACTGTGATGGATCAAGCCCTGATCTTTGGACTGGGTAAGAGTGGTCTGCTTAATTCAGACACTCTGTTCATCACCACCCCCTTTCTGAATCATTTTTGTCCACCATAAGCGTGGTAGGGTATACTCAGATGTGAGTCCCTTGCTCATTGCACCATCAGGATTCAAGCAAGCCGGGCCCAAGACTGCTGAAATGCCAGAAACCGGTCCCTGGAAGCTTGTTTCCTTCCCAGTATAAGAATTGGCTTGGTAGTTTGGTCTGTCCTGTTCCCATGATGCACTGGGCCAGGGTCAGACTAATTTGCATATAGCCAAGTTCTGAGCTGGGATGGTGCAGTGAGCTAAAAAACGGTGATGGATCAAGCCCTGATCTTTGGACTGGGTAAGAGTGGTCTGCTTAATTCAGACACTCTGTTCATCACCACCCCCTTTTCTGAATCATTTTTGTCCACCATAAGCGTGGTAGGGTATACTCAGATGTGAGTCCCTTGCTCATTGCACCATCAGGATTCAAGCAAGCCGGGCCGAAGACGGCTGAAATGCCAGAAACCGGTCCCCGGAAGCTTGTTTCCTTCCCAGTATAAGAATTGGCTTGGTACTTTGGTCTGTCCTGTTCCCATGATGCACTGGGCCAGGGTCAGACTAATTTGCATATAGCCAAGTTCTGAGCTGGGATGGTGCAGTGAGCTAAAAAACGGTGATGGATCAAGCCCTGATCTTTGGACTGGGTAAGAGTGGTCTGCTTAATTCAGACACTCTGTTCATCACCACCCCCTTTTCTGAATCATTTTTGTCCACCATAAGCGTGGTAGGGTATACTCAGATGTGAGTCCCTTGCTCATTGCACCATCAGGATTCAAGCAAGCCGGGCCGAAGACGGCTGAAATGCCAGAAACCGGTCCCCGGAAGCTTGTTTCCTTCCCAGTATAAGAATTGGCTTGGTAGTTGGGTCTGTCCTGTTCCCATGATGCACTGGGCCAGGGTCAGACTAATTTGCATATAGCCATGTTCTGAGCTGGGATGGTGCAGTGAGCTAAAAAACGGTGATGGATCAAGCCCTGATCTTTGGACTGGGTAAGAATGGTCTGCTTAATTCAGACACTCTGTTCATCACCACCCCCTTTTCTGAATAATTTTTGTCCACCATAAGCATGGTAGGGTATACTCAGATGTGAGTCCCTTGCTCATTGCACCACCAGGATTCAAGCAAGCCGGGCCGAAGACGGCTGAAATGCCAGAAACCGGTCCCCGGAAGCTTGTTTCCTTCCCAGTATAAGAATTGGCTTGGTAGTTTGGTCTGTCCTGTTCCCATGATGCACTGGGCCAGGGTTAGACTAATTTGCATATAGCCAAGTTCTGAGCTGGGATGGTGCAGTGAGCTAAAAAACGGTGATGGATCAAGCTCTGATCTTTGGACTGGGTAAGAGTGGTCTGCCTAATTCAGACACTCTGTTCATCACCACCCCATTTTCTGAATCATTTTTGTCCACCATAAGCGTGGTAGGGTATACTCAGATGTGAGTCCCTTGCTCATTGCACCATCAGGATTCAAGCAAGCCGGGCCGAAGACGGCTGAATTGCCAGAAACCGGTCCCCGGAAGCTTGTTTCCTTCCCAGTATAAGAATTGGCTTGGTAGTTTGGTCTGTCCTGTTCCCATGATGCACTGGGCCAGGGTCAGACTAATTTGCATATAGCCAAGTTCTGAGCTGGGATGGTGCAGTGAGCTAAAAAACGGTGATGGATCAGCCCTGATCTTTGGACTGGGTAAGAGTGGTCTGCTTAATTCAGACACTCTGTTCATCACCACCCCCTTTTCTGAATCTAGGTTCTTTTTTAAGCCAGATTGGGAGGAGTCAAGGATGTTGTGCTCTTCGATGAAGGTATTGAGTTGGTTGTTGGTGGCTTTCTAGATGACTTTCACTGGGAACGGGAGCAAGGAGATGGGCCTGCAGTTTTTTAGGTCGGTGGGGTCCGCCGAGGGTTTCTTCAGGATTAGGTTGATCTTAGCGTGCTTCCAGTCATAGGGGAAGGAGGCGTTTTTGATGGAGCGGTTGGTGGTGTAGCGAAGCATGGGGGCGATGGTGTCAGTGGCTCTGTTGAGGATGTGGTGGGCAGGGGTCAGCCCCGGAGTAGATTGACTTCATCATCTTCAGTGTGTCTTCAGTGGTGAGGGTTGTCCAGCTGTCAATCGTTGTTTTCAAGGTGTCAGGTGTTAGGTGTGGGTTCTGTGTGGGCTATCATTGCCGAAATTTACGTACGTTTTCTTGATTTTGTGGTGGAAAAAGTTGCCGAGTCTGACGCAGAGATCTTGTGAGGGAAGGATGTCCGTAGACTCGCTGATGAGTTGGGCGAACTCTTTGATGATGCTGAAGAGCTCTTTGCTATTGTGCGCATGCATGGAGATTCTGTTTTCGATCGCTTCCTTTCTTGTATCCCTAATGAGTTGGTGGTGGGCGTTAGTGGCGGCTCTGAAGTTGTTGTGGGCCTCTGTAGATTTGGAGTTTCTCCAGGCCTTTTCTAGGCAGCGGCATGTGCGTCTGGACTCTCGGAGTTCGGTGGTGAACCAGCTGGCTTTCCTGGCGTGTTTGTTGTTCTTCTTCTTGAGGGGGCTGAGTTGTTGGCGCAGTCGGAGATCCATCTGTGCAGGTTTCGGGCTAAGGGGTCGTTGTTGTCCATGATGGTTGTGCTGGGGTTGCCGAGTGTGGTGGTGAGCTGGTTGTCTGTGATTTTGGTCCAATATCTTTGTGGGAGCAGGTACTGGGTTTTCAGGATGGTGGGTGTACTGAAGGTGAAATGGATGAAGCGTTTGTCTGTCCACAGGAGCTCAGTGGTGTGGCTGAAAGGCTATTGTACCCATCAGGTAGAGCCAGAGAGAGTTCCAGAATTGCACTGATGACTTTAGACCCATCATCACCATGCCCATATTTAGCCTGTGAAACGATTTGGGATCTTTCGTCATCCAGATTCTGAGATAGAGCATACTGTCACTCTCCCAAGGGTGGCCCACCCTCAGGAACTCACACACTGGCACATCCACCAGGGCACCCAATGGAGTTTTTAGATGTTGCTCGCTTCACGCAAAGCTAAGACATCTCTCCAAATTCTACCAGGGCAGCCAACAATATGGGGAACGAATATTCCAGCTGATGGCCTGCACGTCATCTGCATACATGGAGCCCACATGCTTAGTTGAAGCCACTGTCATTCCCCAACCACACAAGACCGTCCTTGACCTACACAACAGTGGTTCCATCACCAGTGCAAAAAGCAGCAGCGAAAGTGGGCAGCTCTGTCTGGGCCCCCTATAGAATAAAGCCTATTATTGTTCCTTTTTTATTTCTCTTACAAAAATGCTCATATTTGTAAGCAGTTTCTATTAAAAAATTATTCAGATAACACCTTTGCTCGCCATTTTTTTCATAGTCTTTATTTACAGTTTTGACAGGTATGGAAACAATTGTTAATCTCTTGCAAGCTATATTCCACCTTAAATGCTACTTTTTCAGGGGAAACAATCAATTAAATTGGTTTACAAAGCAAATTTTATATTGTCTATGCAAAATAATGAAAAGATCTGTCCTTGAAAGGTGACAATATATATTGCACAGTGTTTGTATGAAATCACCCCTTACAAAAGGCATAAAATAATGCTAGAATTGACACAGCATTTGTCATTCCCATAATTCTCTTGTGTAATGGAACCAAAAAGTTGTACATACGTGAGAGGATATTGATTTTGGGCCTCATGTATGAGGCCTTGTGTGACTTTTACGCAGCCGATGCGTCAATTTTTGTGATGCACCAGCAGTGTAAAAAATGTGCCATGTTGCGTCATATTTACAAAGTGACGCATCTAGGTATGTGCGTCACTTTGTAAACCCTAGCGCCACATTATACCTGCACCAGGTATAATGTACGCAGGGGGGCGTTCCGACCAAGAAAGCATCGTACAAGTGACGCAGTGAAATCTATAAGACTTCACTGCGCCACTTCTAGGATGCAAATGCGTCAATATATTACGCCTGCCTCATGACAGGCGTAAGACTGACGCAATCACATTTCACATGGGACTTGCTCATGTGTAATGACCCCTTGCTGGAAATGCATCACTTTTGTGATACACTCCAGCAATGCATCATTTTTGCGCCTACAGATACGTCCGAAATTCTGACGTATCTGTAACTCCTTGTGCGATGGTGCGTCATACTGTAAATATGACGCATCATTTGTTTCGCAAGGAGGGCGCAATAAAAAGTGACGTATCGCTGTTTTCTCGCAGTGATGCGTCACTTTTCATAAATGAGGCCCTTTGTGTTTAACTTATTCAAAACGCTTCATGAAGGGCAGCCATAGACAGGAAGGGTAAAGCGACTCTGTCTAATGAATTAGAATCAAACTAAAATAAAAGAGGGCATATTGTGGAAGAAAGTGCAATTAAAGTTTTAAAAAAATGTGAATGAAGGTAAACAAAACATATACCTGGTCAGAGAGAAGACTCATGAGCCAGATTGAACACATCTCTCCTGCAAGCTTCCGAACATTCTGTAACATTGGGAGGAAATGCGCCTGGGACAAGAGTGAAGTGATACAACTATTAGGCGCCAATGTTACTGCAGAGAAGTAGCTGAACCTAACCCAAAAACATTCCTGCTGTACCAACTGTAAAGAAACAAATAGTGGAAGACGACTGAAAGTCTGGGGAAACAGAAAAAGATTGCTTTTCCTAGAAAGAGAGAGTGAGAAAGTTAGGTTTTGAAAAGTCTGAGATGTAATATTAAGAGCTGAGGTCAGAATAAAATAGACGCCAGTGAACGAGTGACACCAGTGAGGACGTGACATTAATGGATAACAGTGAAAAACCCCAGAAATAACATGGCATTTAGGGTAACACGTAGGGGTGTAGCTTCAGGGGCTGTGTGTGGGGTGGTACACTCTCCCAAACTTTACAGTCAGTCGGGGAGCATGCCATAGCTGACAGACTGGTCAGGTCAACTCATAACCTGACTATTCCCCTGGCTGTACACCATGTATTTCAGAGATCAGCGGTCGGAGGCATACACCAGCATCTTGTATATGATGGGGACATGTGTTCCTTTTCACCCGCACCACAATACCTTTTATTCATTATTCAGGCGCTGGCCTGCATGGTGCGCATGGAGTAAAGGGTCAGAAAGGTACACTCGTCTGAGTGGGATCTATGGAGTCCGAGACAGAGGCATACTGGAATGTGCGTGGGCTTTCAAGTGTGTGCACATCTATGTGTGTGTGTGGGTGAGTGAAGGTGCACATGAGCATGTGTTCAAGTTAGCATTTGCTCGTTTGTGTGTGTGTTACTTCACCAAGTGCCAACATAACTGTGCATGTACATGTGTGTGTCTATGTGGAGGAATTTGTGTTTGACCTCATGGTTACAGGTTCTTCCTTCTAGGGTCGGTAAAATGAGTACCTTTGAGCTGGGTAAAAGTAGACATTTATTCAGAGCCAAGATATCCCTAACGGTGAACATGCACTTTCACAAATGTATATGTTATGTGTGCATGTCAGTATGTGTGTGCACATGATTGTGTGCATAAAATGTTCACATGATTGTAGGTGTGTATCATTTCTACTGGAGCACCTCCCAGCAGGTTAGAATTGAGCTAATTGGCAAAAGCATTACTTGGTCAGTCATGAACAGCTATATCATTGGCTTCCCCATGGAAGAGTGTTCACGGTGTTGGTACTTGTGTCTATGTCAATGAGGAAAAAATAGTAATGGGCACTGCATGTCAGGAGATTAGTGGCAAAGCTCAATGTGAGTTATTAAGGCTTGACTAGCAGGAGTAGCAAAAGGGTGTGTTGCCTGGTGTGTGTGTGTGTGTGTGTGTGTCTGTGTGTGTCTGCAAGTCATTACTGTAGAGCTCTAGTGGAACTGTATTTTCGTCAGGTATGGAACATTAGCCTGCTGGTGATCCGGGAATGGTGAATTGGTAGAGATGTTTTTGCTTGTAAGTATAAAGAGAGAGGGACCTAGCTGGAATTGCTGCACAAAGCAGTTAGTGAGAGTGTAACAGCAGAGCAGTGTGTACTGAGAACTAAAGTAATGTGGAGAGCTGCAGTGCTGGTCTCGGTTGTACAGCTAGAAATTTGTGCACTGAACTGAATAGAGTTGGGTGCTGAAATTCAAGTTGGTCAGCACAACTGTGTGTGTCAATCAGGACAGTGAGGGCCTCATTTATGAGAAGTGGCACATCGCTGCGTGAAAGCAGCGATGCAATACTTCTCAGTGCGCCTTCCTTGCAACACCAATGAAGTGTCATATTTACAGTAGGACGCATCATGTCACAAGGATTGACAGATACATCAGTATTACTGATGTATCTGTCGGGGCAAAAGTGGCGCATTGCTGAAGCTGTGTCGGAAGTGTGACACAACTCCAGCAATGTTCCTTTCACATGGAACTTGTCCCATGTGAAAGGGCCTGCATCAGTCTTACGCCTGCCATGAGGCTGGTGTAAGATTTTGACGCAGTGGCGGTTTAGAAGTGTCGCAGTGAAATATCAGATTTCACTTTGCACACCCTGCATACATTATACCTGACGCAGGGCTTTGCAATGTGATGCATCTGCCTAGATGTGTCACCTTGTAAATATGTCAAAACATGGCACATGATTTATGCCACCGCAACAGAGGTGCAAATCTGTCACACGGGCTCATAAATAAGCCCCTGAGTGTGTGCATATGTGTGTGCAAGAGAAAGCTGCTGTAGGTCAGAAGTAATACTGAGGAGCAGTCGCAGGGTGATGTGTATTGCAACAAAATGATATTACATGTTTGCAGGTTGCTGCTGGTTTGGACAAAAGTGCTTTGCCACAGCAGAATGTGACTTGACTAGATTGCATGGGGGGCTTGAACATCAGGAGTGTTATGCATTGTGTGGGGATGGGTCTCAGTGCTCACATCCAATGGTTCTCAATGTCAGCAAAGAGTGCTTGAAGGGCTGAGTTAAGACTAAGTTCTGCACCTAATTTGAACCCATGACTATACTTTGTCAGTTGCACTGTAATCTACTTCAAGTATGTGTGCAGAATTTGAGTAATGCGATCCTTGCCAAAAGGCAGTAGAGTGCTACACAGTGGCATTGGGAAAGGTGCAGACAACAAGTGATTAGAGAAGGATGTTTTTGAAAGAAGTGCCTCCCTGTCTCCAGGTGTAGGCCCGCTCTATACCAAACGCAGAGAGCGAGGAGTGCCAATGTTGATGCATGACACCTGGTGGTGTGTGAGGACAGTCCTTCACATTTTTTTAGATGCTTTGCACATCACTTAATCAAGTGTACTATGCCTATCTTCACATATAGAATCCGAGATGTATTCAGGGTAGCTTATTTTGTGTGTACATACATACTGTTATAAGGACTGCCACTCTGCTGCTCTAAAGGAACTGCTGCCCTGCTAACCTGCTGCTCTCTTGCCTGGGGCAGAATAACTGGACCTGCAATTTCATCTTGTACCCAGGACCCCACAGTGACACCAAGGGCTGGTCTGCTGGCCTCCTGATCTGAGCCCGAGGGACATAATCAGCTCTCCAACCAGCTCCTGGACCCAAGTGCAGTGAGTTTCTGACCCCCAAATGATGCCCCTCAGGTCCTGGACCCTTTCTGTTGCTCATTGAGCTTCAAGCAAGCATTTGAGCTCTCCAGACTGCAAACAAGCCAGTTCGCACCAAGACCATGCTGCTTGCAGAAAACATCAGCGCAAGCCACTGCAAAACTGTCTGCGCACCCCAGCATGAACTGGCTGTAGGGGACTACCAAAGCGAAATTTCAGCGAGCCCGACATGCTTTTCGCACCATGCCAACAGGCTCCTGCAATGCTCTCCCTGTTCTGCACGGTGCTCTACAAGGTGAAACAGGACTTCTGCCACAACATTTGAGAAGTTAAATTTCAAGCAGACCTAATCTGGGACTGCATCTGACCCGCACTCCAATGCGGCCGGCCTGAATGTTTGACTTTGACAAGGTCCAGCCGGACCAGATAGCCACGATTGACACTTTTTGCTTTTAGGAGTTATGTTCCGCTTTATTCTTTAATAATTCAGAACTCCGGTTTTACTGATTGGATTTTTGTCGTTTTGGTCTTGTTTTATTTATTAAATTCAGCTCTATTGTCCTAACCTGATGTGGGATACTTGTGTGTGATGTTTTCACTGTTTTAATGTTTAAAGTGTTGCACAAATACTTAACACATTGCCTCTAAGGCAGCTAAGCCTGACTGCTCTTTTCCAAGCTACCAGGGGGTTGAGCAATATCGGGTTTGCTTGTGCCTTACCCTGACAAGAATTGTGGTTGCTGCTTGACCAGGGCTCACACTCCAGTCAACCAGTAACCCAATTTCATACACATAATATGTGGTAATAGTGCGATTGGTCTATTGTAGAAGCCTGTAATGCCGCTATAGGCCTTCTGTACTGCCTGAGATTGCCGATTGTGTATTTTCTGCTATTCAGTCCCTCTAAAGAAGATTCATAGTTAGAGAGCTATAACTGAGAATCTGACTGGAAGGTGCAGGAAATAAAGTAAATTGTGTAACTATAGTTAGATGCTAAAGCAGATGATAGGCCAATGACCATTGTATTTATGAACTCTCCCCATCAATCTGAGCTACTTGTGCTAAATCAGGGATATTGTTAGGTCTACTCTCCCTGTACTCTTCTTGTCCTACATGTGCTACATTGTTGTGTTAAGGAATGGGATTGGAATGGACATCATCATCCACTGTTGCCCAGTATCCTCCACGATACACTGCAACCCTTTGCTGACTCGTTCCTCTACTATCAAACTAGGACTTGGATGTGGTCTGCCATAAGAAGCTTGCATTTAGGGAAGACAACAGTCCACTGTCCTGACTCTAATTATAACTGTGGAGACTATATGACTAAATATCTAGGTCAATATTTGATTTGAAAACGTATATAGTGCACAAATGACCAGGGCATCTAGGCGTTGGACATAAGGTTGCCTGAAGAAGAGTAAAAGGAGAGAATTAGTTGGCAAAGAGCCATGTTTTTGGTGATTTTCTGAAGGATAGTAGTGTTTGACTGTTTTTTATGTCTGTCAGGAGCGAGTTCCGTGATTGAACTGTCCCCAGGATAAATCTTCTTCCGCCCCAGCGAGCTTTCTTGAATCTGGGGGTCTGTAAGAGTTCGCTCTGCGATGATCTTACATTTCTGAAGGGTCGATACTAGGTAAGGTGTTGCTTCAGGTATTGAGGGCCAATACCGTGCAATGCCTTGTAGTTAGGCATAAAGCGTTACATTTGATCCTTTTTTCAACTTGGAGCCGGTGTAGCGTTCTCGGTCCATGAGAGATTGGCTGAAATTTAGGAATAGCCAGCAGCAGTCTAGACACTGCATTTTGAAAAACGTTGCAGCTTTGGTAGATTCTTCTTTTGGATGCCCACATAAAGAGCATTTCCATAATCAAGTCTGGACAGGGCTATTGCTGTCACAAATGTTTTCAAGGTATTTAGTGGTATATAAGGACAACATACCTGTAGAACTACCAAGCTTCTCTACAGGAGATGGTGGAGGCATCAGAGATAAGACATCACTTGTACCTGCTGCATTTCTTCAAGCATGATTCAGTACATATCTGGATCTTCTATATGTTTTGTACAGATATTTGGCCTGTGACCTTGTAGTCATATTTTATTTTAAACTAGAAGCCTCTTTAAAGAACCCATTCGAAGAAATGCACAATTCAGTGACCCAAGCCAACCACACAGCGTAGTACTGAAGTGGCAAAATGCCAGCCTTGAGTACCTACGTACTAAAGTATGTAATGTCATTGTGAAATTGCATTGTACTCTTTTTGTAAACACAGCACTATATGTGCTAGGCGTATTGTATTGTCCAGCATTTATTTATTATTCAACTGGTCTCGGGTCTTTGAGCAAGTTACTGCTTATAGTTGTTTAAAGTTGTTTAGCCAATGGATGGTTCTATCTATACATTAATGGTACCAAGAATATTCCTTAATTTTCTGCCATCCAAACTTATTATCCTAACTCCACTCACTCCAAATCATGCCCCGGTCCACCACATGTCCTGTTCTAGTTAGCAACACTCTTTTGCTTCTAGTGATATTTCAGACTCACCCCCTTTAATATTAGTGACCAAGCTACGCCCCAGGAAACACATGGAAATTGTGATCCAGGTCTCTCATTTGCCCCTTAATGATAATTAAGCATGAAGGATTCAAGATGAATCACAGCGACAAACTTGATAAATATACCTGACCTGGAAGGTCACATCTCAACATATTGAATACATTCAGATTGAAGAAGTAGGTGCACCCCAAAGCAAGGTCATCACCCCATGAAAGCAGATCAAAGAACATAAGCCAGTGCCTCCTGTTTGACACGACCAAGCCCTGGCGTCATGAATGATCGACTTGAGGCCAGCCACGTCCACCTTTCCCCACCCTCTTCACGTTGACCTGGCAGAACATTGGTGGGGCATCCTGTAGTTGTACATCTCACAGCACTGCACATGGGTGTGGATCCACAAAAAAGGCATAACACAGATGTGCTTCGTGAGGTGAAAACGAGTTTATTGCTGCAAACCTTCAGAGTAACCTGCCCACATATAATAGGGTTGTGAAAAGCCAAAGCTGTTTATATCGCTGGGGTAAAGGAAGGTGTCTTTGCATTATCCTTCTGGTAAATGATGCTACAAAAGATCTCCAACCACAGCTGACATCATCAACCAAATGAACATCTCAAAAAGCCTATTGTTCCTGATTGCTATAGATGCAGTCTTGGGCAAAATAAACTATTATTTTTCCCTACACTGGATTGCCCCTTTAAAACCAACACCACTTTTAATGTGTTTACATTGTCACTTTTTATTTCCACTAAAGCGGTTAATAAGGAGACAATATTTAAACAATCAGGATACATATACCTTGCCTAAATGAACCATTGAGGGGCAGGCAATATATGTGATAAATTACCTCCACAGGCCTAGTTCCTTTATAAAGCCACGGGACTCCACGGTGACTTGAAGTATACCTAAAATATACTGCGGATGCTATTTCTTTTTTTATAATACATGGTGACACTATCCTCCTTCTCACAAACTGCTTTAATCATTGGTGTCAAGCTCTTTCATTTGAGAGAAAAAGTATGTTTGAAGACATGAAAAATAAAAGTAGAATCAGCAGTGAGAAATTAAACACATGAAAAAGCTGCTTATCTTTTGTGCCAAAAGCCTTCAGAATCAGATTCATGTAAGTCATATTATGACAATGCTGAGGCTCAAGATGTGCAGAAACATAAATAGAGTCCTTCCTTCCTGTAATGACTTATATGGTTGAAAAATTAAACATGTTGCGATTGCTGTCTCATTTCCGCTGTTCATTTTAGAAAAGCACATACAAAGGTAAGCCAGCAATCCTTTTGTTTAAGCTGGAGCTGTACATATGCTCTCTGACCTGCCTTTCACCCTGGCTACTGGCTGAGGAGGCATTGTTACATCAAAATTCAACTGTAATAACATATTACAGTTGAGCAGCTATATAATTTCTTTAGTATAGATGACTAGAGACGTCACAACTTGACTGTAATTAGAGGCAGTTTTACTTTTTTGTCAGGGTTTGCAGGTTTCTCTGTGGTGTAATGAATATATAGTGAGTTAGCTAGTAGGGGGGCACCCATGTGACAAGCAGCATTCATTAACTGTTAAAAGACAGGAACGCCATTCTACAAAACATAAATAACTCGTTTCCTGTAGGGAAAAAATAGACAGAGAATTGTGTTTTTGGCTAGCAACATGGTACTGAGTGAGTTGAATCGGTTGATAAAAGTAATTTTCTTGATAGTATTCTATCGCAGTTTCTTGTAGAGGGGTTATGCAATTTTTCTAAGGAATGAAATGGCTGGTAACACTTCTTGTGCAATCTGAAATATATTTCTAAAAATCGACGGGCCCTGTGTCCACTGTCTGCTCTTTTTAGCTGAGTTTAAAACTCTCAGTTTTCTCAGGTGGGTAGGATTGAGTTTCCACCTCGAAGGGTGATTGAATACCATTCTGACGAGGATCTAAGGGGCATATTAACAAGGCGAAGTATCGCCACTTTTTCGGCGAATTGTGCTGAGAAAGCGGCGATACTTCTAGAGCCCTATCCACAAGGGCATGTTAACGCCTGCCACAAGCCCACTTTGCATGTCAGCGAGAAACATTGCTAATGACAGGCAAAGTGGGCGTTCCCACGTCCAACCACATGTAAAATATGGTTGGAGGTGGGAACACCCTATTACAAGGCAGGCGTTGGGAGACAAAACCTGCGATAAACTCGTTTATCGCAGGTCTCCTAACGCCTGCTCTGACCAGGTGTTAAGGCATTGATAACATGGGGGTGTGGATCATAACTCTGAATCCACCTCCCCATATTATCAAGGCACACATTAGCGCGTGAAAACGTTTGTTTTCAAGCGCTAATGTTCCATATCGCCAACTATCGCCGGATTTAATTTCGCCTACGTGATGCGCATTGATAATTACGCGCTATCACGGTGAAAAAATCTGGCGATAGCCGGCGATATGAAGATGTGCGATGTGCGTTTTTTAACACACTTCTAGATAATATGCCCCTAAGTTTAAATTCAATTTAGTGCATATAGAAAATCAATCTGCAATACCAGCAGCTATGCTGAGTTATTGGCAAGTTGAATCACATTGGTTAAAGGAACAAATGCTCGATAATTACAAGTTACACAAAGCTACATTATTTACTGAAGAGAAACTCTTAAATGATCTTTGCAGAGATAATTGCATTGTTCTTCTGTGAAAAGGAGAATTGGCGAGCGAGCAGACATGAGAGTGCAGACACAACAGGACCTGGCCTGGGCATGCCCGCGGGACTGACAGCCCACTAATGAGATTCTATTGACTTGTGCCCTGTAAGATCCAGCACGGATGTGGAGATCCTCCGCTGTGTTTCTTCCGGTATATTACGGAAATTTTTGTGGGGGAGAAGGATACAAGTCATTGAATAAAATGTGCCATGAGAACTCTTGTCAACAGACGCAGATACACTGTAAAGGAGCAATAGCCGATTCAGACCTTGTTACCGTAGTACAGTCTAATGCACGTGAAAAATAACACAAGCTTATGTAGCATCAATCACACACACCAAGGGGCATATTATCAAGGAGGTTTATCTACGCTTTTTTGGCTTTAAAAGCCAAGAATGCGGAGATAAAATGATCTCCCTATTACCTAGCTGTCGCTAACACCAGTTAGCGACAGCTAGTAGGAGATAGCGACCATCTTGGGCCCCGCTTTGCATCTCAGTGACATTTATCACTAATGACATGCAAAGTGGGCGTGCCAAGATGTTAGCGGCTGGAAACAGTCGCTAACATCGCTATCTCCTACTACCAACTTTTGGAGATATTCGCGCTAAGCGCAAATATCTCCAAAAGCTAACACCTGCCCCTGAGCAGTTCTTAGCCATGTTATCCAATGGTAGGTGGATAACATGGCTAAGGGCATTAGCTCGGTAATGCATGAATATCGCGGACTTTTCAGGGATATTCATGCATTTCGGCCGATTTTTTATCGCTTAGGAGATAAATCTTGGTAATAGCAAGGTTGTTAAGCGATAAAAATTGCAGCAGCTAGGCGATAAAAATATTGCCGCTAAGCCAACATAGCGATAATTATCGCTAGTTGTTGGTAATATGCCCCCAAGTAACCTGCAGCCCTGTAACTTGCCTAAAATCGAATACCTCAGAGCATGTTTTCAAAGGTTTGCCATATCCTCTCTCTACTATGAGGCCATAGAGATAGTGAAACCAATGATCAAGGCCAAGAGATAAACGCATAGAAAAGCACTTGGTGTGGGAGCAGGGGCTCTACTAGCCTCGAACTTCGGGCGGGGCTAACACACCCAGCCAGGGCAGGTCCTAGCACTGGTCGCACACGGTGCAACAGTCTTTTTTGGTGCCCCCCCCCTTTCCTCCTTCTCCGTGAACTCCCTCACTACCACTCACCAACAACGCACCTAATCTCTCTATGGCATTTTTCTGACAAACATTTCGGGCCTCATTTACGAGGCTGTGCGTCACTTTTGCGCCGCTGGTGCGTCACTTTTTGTGACGCACCAGTGGCGTAAAAAATGTGCCTTGTTGCGCCATATTTACAATGTGACGCATCTAGGTAGATGCGTCACTTTGTAAACCCCTGCGCCACATTATACCTGCGCCAGGTATAATGTATGCAAGGGGGGCGTATTGACGTTGAGAAGGGTCGTAGAAGTGACGCAGTGAAATCTATGAGATTTCACTGCGTCACTTTTAGGACGCCGTTGCGTCAAAATCTTGCGCCTGCCTCACAGCAGGTGTAAGACTGACGCAGGCCCTTTTACATGGGGCTTGCCCCATGTGAAAGGACGCATTGCTGGAGTGCGTCACTTTTGTGACACACTCCAGCAATGCGTCACTTTTGCGCTTACAGGTAAGTCAGAAATACTGACGTATCTGTAACTCCTTGCGACATGATGCGTCATACATTAAATATGACGCATCAGGAATGTTGCAAGGAGTGCGCAGTGAAAAGTGACGCATCGCTGTTTTCATGCAGCGATGCGTCATTTCTCATAAATGAGGTCCTTCATTTTTTTTATAGCGCTACTGATAGTTTACTCACTCCTAAGTTTATTGTCTTGTCCTGATGATTCATTTTGGGTCGAAACGTCATCAAAGCTCTTATGTGGTCGGTCCTAAATGAATATTTTGCTGTGTGTGGTTTCTGTTTTTTTTAATCCCGCCCTTGTATATTGTTGTCTGATTGAATACTGTGTGATTTGCACTTTCTGTATTGTTTGTGTAAACCCACGAGCGGCATTATTGTCTTATGATTGTTTTTTGATTATCTAACTTTGGTAATAATAAAAAAACAATTTTCTAAATGTTCTATTTCAATTGAACAGTTTAGTTTCTACATGGGTATCCTGTGCCCAAATATTATTGGGCTTTTTCTTTTTTGTTTCCTCTTCTTTTCTTTTATAAGTCTCCTTTTTAGGTAGTTTATTTTTTGAGTGTTATACTTGAACCTTAGTTTCGATTCCAGTGTTTCTTTGCCCCTGATTCAGGTCTCAGGGCTGCCCCTGGTGTATGTAACTTATCTTAAACAAGGACATCATTCATCTGAATTGTGTGGTCTGAAAATCATGATGTGGGTACTAGCCTGGTCTACAAGCAGGGAGGGGGAGAGACGGGGGTCGTTTAAAATAAAATGTACTCTGTTTTAAAATGCATCTTTTAAAGACAAGTTTCTAAACATTAATAAAGTTGAACTTGAATTCTGCAGTTTTTTTAAATAACAGTTTTGAAACTTGATGTAGGTTACATTCATGCAGATTTCAATGTCCTGACTATCTTCGATTCAGAAAGCTTCTTAAGACTGCTCTATTCTAATAATGCCCATCAGCCTGTCCAGCAGCACAGTCTGACGCGCAGAGATACCCCTTTGGTGGTCATTCAGGCGCTATATAAAACCTATAAATAAAATAAATATATGCACAATATAAAACATTATTGTAATGCTACCAATAGTCCGAAAGCAAACTTGTGCTCAGTCAGGATCCAATTCCTCATTAATTGTTCTTTAATTCATGTGACAATGACACATAGCTTGCAGTGTGTTTTGGCTGAAACCAGCCTTGATCATGGACTATCAAGCATTGCAACGAGAACACCATATTAGTGCAAAAATAAAAATAGAAATGTTCTGTTACGCGTGCACTATGGGTGTTGTGTTGAAAGAGTAAATCATTTTAATGTATTGACAGAATTAATACACATTAAATCATTTCGCACCTCATGTTTTCTCACTTTGTAAGAGCAATATTCAAGTTTTCTTAAATCTCACTAAATTGGATTACTGCTCGGGGGGGGTTAATGGTGTAGGATTCATACATACAGCTGCGGCATTGCTTTAAAAAAGAGTAAGTAACCAGTTTTAATGTTAGTAAGATAACGATATACTGTATTTAAGGGCCAGATGTATCAAGGCTTTTGCGACTCGCAAACGGCCTTTTAGCATGATTTTGAATGTAAGAAAAAATCGCAATTTATGAAATCGCAAAAATTGTGATTCCTTATTTTGCCATAGCATTTAAGGAATCGCAATTTTTGCGATTCCTTAAATGCTATGTATGTAGCAATTTCAATTTGCGAATTTGGGTCAAGAAATCGCAAATTACCACCAACTTGTAGTTGGTGGTAATTTGCGATTTCTTTTAAAAATGCCCTATTTGGCATTTGTAAGGGTGGCATGTGAGGCACATACATGCCCATAGGGCATGTATGTGCGCCACATGCACACACATGTAAATTTCAGGGGTGCAGCAGGGTGTCTTTGAGACACCCCTGCACCCTTGAAATAATTCTCAAATTGTGATTAGCAAATTGCGAATTAGAAATTTGAGAATTATTGCCTCCTGGCCCATAGGAATGCATTGGAAATTATTACTTATTTGCGAATTCGCAAATAAAGAATATTAAGGAATCGCTAAAAAATAGCGAATTTGTACATACATTCCATTTTGCGAATTCTAAATAGCGATTCGCAAAAAATCGCTATTTAGAATTCGCAAATCGGAATCTTGATACATCTGCCCCCTAAATATCTTACACACAGTTACTTCAACAGATTTGCACTCAAGGTACCTCAAATGGTACTTTTATGTACATTGCCGATTAATCAGTCCATACCGTCACGTCCAGATGTACAGAATCTGCATATAATTTCATGCCATATAATGTTTAGTATTCATAGGATAATAAAATATATCCATCACACAGAAGGGACACCTCATAGTTTCCTAATTCTCGTTCTGCAGGCCTCTCGATCAAGTGGGCTAGTGCTCCAAATTAACAAATATGAGAGCAGAATATACCTCTCCCCCATTATTACTATGTAAATGCATCAGAATAGCAGCAATACATGTCGATATCTCGCATGATATAGTCATGTTTTCATGTACCTACAAAATTCCCATTGACCAGTACTTCACATAGGGGGTTGGTTTCACTCACGTTTTGAGCTGAATACAGTAGGTATGAAGAGAATGAAAAATAAATCAGGAACATGTACTGATGGAATGTTCGAAAGAAGAAAATAGTGGGTGTTTCAAACCGTCTCCCTGGTTGAATTACCTATTGTTTCACGATCGCCTGTCACTTTGTTTGAGAGCCCCTTTTTCTCCTTTTGTGCAAAAAGCTGACTACAATACATTAAGACATAAACTAACAGTTCCGCTAAAAACATAGGGGCATATTACCAACAACTAGCGATAATTATCCTGGTATACAATCCCCCCCCGCCACCGCCCCCTCTCTCAATGCCCTGATGCATTCAATTGCGGATTTCTCTCTTAAACACTCCCACTTTACAGTGCTGGGAGACTTTAATCTCCATATTGATAACCCGTCCTGTGCTCAAGCATCCTCTCTTCTGGAAACCCTACAAGGACTTACCTTGTCCCAATTAGTCAAAGGCCCCACTCACAAAGCAGGCCACACACTTGATCTTATTTTCTCAAATCATCCTGGTATTTCTGTCCTTCCTCCCCTCCCCCTCACCTGGTCAGACCATTTCCTCCTTCCCTTTCTTATCACTATTCCACCCCTTCCCCCTCCCTCTTTTCTCAACAGAGACAGTGGTCGCAAATGGACCAAAGTCACCTGTGAGTCCATTGATTCCTGATATCTGTACAAATTTAATCAGGCGGAAGATCTTGACAAGGAAACAGCAAGATATAATTCCGCCCTTACCTCTGCTCTGGATTCCATTGCCCCTCTTGCCCCCCTGGCATCTGCCAGATCTCGCCCCTCTGCCCCATGGTTTTCCCCCATGCTACGAGAGGAAAAGAGTAAGTGCAAACAGATGGAACGCAAATGGCGCCAGGATTATGACCCCATGGCCAAACTGGCCTATAAATCTGCACTAAACAAATTCCAAAAACTTAAACGTACTTCGATGAGAGCTTATTTTTCAAATCTCATCCAACAGGCGCAGAATTCCTCCAAAACTCTCTTCACTATTGTGAAGGATTTTGTGAACCCTCCTGCCATGAAAACCCAATACGTTCCCACCCAAGACCTATGCAACGGACTTTCTGACTTTTTTCAGGATAAAATCATCAAACTTGCTTCCTCCTTTGTCTCCGTCTCTCCCAACCCACCATCTGATGTTCCACATCCCTCACATTGCTCTTTTAACTCCTTCAGCGAGCTTACTTATGACTCAGCCCTGGCATTGCTCTACAAAGTCAAGTCTGGTTCGCCTTTAGACCCTGTCCCCGCTAAAGTGATGGGCAATCTTGCCCCTGTCTTAATTAATCCTCTCCTCTCCATCTGGAATTCCTCCTTGACCCGTGGTCAATTTCCCTCAGTTTGGAAACATGCTAGGTTACTTCCCATCCTGAAGAAACCCGATGCTGACCCCTCACAATTTTGCAACTATCGACCCATTTCGCTCCTGCCTAAACCTGCCAAGGTACTGGAGAAAGTGGTCCAGAAACAACTGGCTCAGTATCTAGAAACAAACAAGCTGCTGCACGACTCTCAATCCGGTATTCGAACCGGCTACAGTACCGAGACTGCGCTGCTAGAGGTGTCCGAGATAATTAGGGAATCAGTGGATAGGGGCGAGGAGGCCATGCTGGTCCTCCTCGACCTATCCGCTGCATTTGACACTGTATCCCATGACATACTTACAGCCCGATTACAACAGTTGGGGATTGATGGCACAGTCCTTGCATGGATCAAATCCTTTCTGTCCAGACGGACCCAAAGGGTACTGCTGCACCCATTTCAATCTGAGGACAAACCCCTCTTGTGCGGTGTGCCTCAGGGCTCCGCTTTGAGCCCTCTATTGTTTAATGTTTATCTGGCCCCAGCTTGCCAAGGTAGTTGAGTCTTGGGGAGTCAGGGTGGTCTCTTATGCTGATGATACCCAGCTTGTTTTTTCATTCAGAGACCATTCTGACTCCCTCTTCTCCAACTTCCGAAACTGCCTTGGCAACATTTGCGCATGGATGGCTGCCAATCATCTTGCCCTCAACACTGATAAAACTGAGGTTCTCTTTTTTAGCCAGAAATCGACTCCCCCTGCAACCTTATGGTGGCCCACCATCCTCAATCCTCCACCCATACCAGTGCAATCTGCCCGCAACCTTGGCTTCGTATTTGACAACACCTTGTCCGGGAAAACCCAGGTCAATAAAGTTACGGCGGCCTGTTTTAATAAGCTGCGCATGATCAGGAAGATCTTCCCCTACCTTCCCCAGACCTCCCGCAAAACGGTGGTCCAGGCACTTATTACGGCACATCTTGATTATGCCAATAGCCTATATGCCGGCGCCCCCCAATATCGTATTGACCGACTACAAATCATCCAGAATGCGGCATCAAGGCTTATTGGAAATATCCCCGCCCGCAACTCGGTCAGAGCATACCGAGATGAGCTACATTGGCTTCCCATAGCCCGTCGCATTGACTTCAAAGTTTTGGTCCTTGCCTTCCGGGCAATTAATGGCACTGGCCCGGGCTACCTGAGCAAAAGGCTCAAGATATCATCCTCAGTAAGACACCTGAGATCTAACAGCCTTCGCTTGCTGAACGTTCCCAGATTCAGGCTCACTCGAAGTGGCGGCAGAACTTTCACCGTTACAGCTGCCAAGCTCTGGAATAGCCTACCTTTAGACCTTAGGTTTATCGAATCTGAGCAAGTCTTCCGACGCAAACTGAAAACCTAGCTGTTTACTAAACACTAATTATCGAGCTCCCCTGCAGTCCATGGTTTTCTTTTCGGATGGACATGAACCAGGCAACCCTCTCTGTGATAAACCTGTAGTCTTAGCGCCGGGACACCCCCGCTGGAGGTAGCCGCTCGCTCTAGAAGCTTCGTAAATAATAATAATAATAATAATAATAATAATAATAATGTTGGATTAGCGGGGATATTTTAATCGCCGAGATGCGGCGATTTTTATTGCTTAGGAACCTTGCTATTATCAAGGTTTATCTCCTAAGCGATAAAAATCGGCTGAAATACATGAATATCGCTGAAAAGTCAGCGATATTCATGCATTACCGAGCTAATGCTCTTAGCCATGTTATCCACCTTCCATTGGATAACATGGCTAAGAACTGCTCAGGGGCAGGTATTAGCTTTTGGAGATATTCGCGCTTAGCGCGAATATCTCCAAAAGTTGGTAATAGGAGATAGCGATGTTAGCGACTGTTTCCAGTCGCTAAACATCTTGGCACGCCCACTTTGCATGTCATTAGTGATAAATATCACTGACATGCAAAGTGAGGCCCAAGATGGTCGCTATCTCCTACTAGCTGCAGCTAACTGGTGTTAGCGACAGCTAGGTAATAGGGAGATAATTTTATCTCTGCTTTCTTGGCTTTTAAAGCCAAAAAAGCGTAGATAAACCCCCTTGATAATATGCCCCATAGATTCTAAGGCAACATAGTTATGCATTTAAAGTAAGGTTATTCACCTAGATGTACACTCAGCTCTTCTTAAGTATACAACCCTACTGGAAAAAGTCGATTCAAGATCTGTTATTTGTGAGGATTCCTGTTGTCTCAGTTAAAGTCCTCTATCCCCACCTCTTTTGTCATACTCTACTTTTTCTATTGCAAACAATTGTCAGAGGTCTCTATTAGCATAGTGGTGTTCACGAAAAAGGCCTAGTCGCTGGATAATGCTTATTGATCTTGTCAATAGCTCTCATATGTTCCAGTATTCACTGTCTTTCACAGTGGATTGTACTTCTACGTATCTTTTGTTGCAGGGACAGTTCCAAATATAGATGAAATCATTCATACTGCAAGTGAAGAATTGCTGTATGCTGTTTTTGCCTGAGACAAATGGAGCAGCATATTCTCTTATGTACTTACTGTGTTCGTAAACTTTACATTTGCCACAGATAAAAATCCCTTCATCTCCAAGAGATTAGAGGGGCATATTACCAACGATTAGCGATATTTATCGCTAACGATGCTTAGCAACGAATATTTTAACGCTAAGCATCGCCGGAAATTATCGCTGAGATAACTTGCTATTAGCAAGGTTTATCTCAGAAGAGATACAAATCCTCGCGCTACCTGCCAAATGAGAGATTATCGCTGGAAAACCAACGATGATCTCTCGAACTTTGGCGTAAGCTTGATGATTGGGGCTCACAAACTTAGCCATGATATCCACCTTCCATAGGATATCATGGCTAAGTCAGGAAAATACCAGGTGTAAAAAAAGCAGTGCTAACAGCGGTTAGCGCTACTTTTTTTTATCACTAACAGGGTTAGCGAAATCCTTGATAATAGGAGAAATGTCGCTTAACAACATTTCTCCTATTATTTGTCTCTGGCACGCCCCCTTTGCATCTCATTAGAGATGCAAGGGGAAGCGTAGAGAAAAAGGGTGCTAACATGCAAATTTGCGTGTTAGCACCCTGTTGCTGATAGGGAGATAATTTTATCTCCGCTTTCTTGGCTTTTAAAGCCAAAAAAGCAGAGAAAAATCCCTTGATAATATGCCCTGTAGTCTTTTCCTCTGTGTTATGTCACTTCTCAACAGTAAGTCGAGAGCAGCTTGTTACATAAGTGATTTTATGTGGATTACTGATGACATCATCACCTGTCACACTGTTGCATTTCAACATCGCCTAATTTTTATAAACGATTCTTGCAATCTCCTGTGCTCTGCTATTCTATGGTGTTATCAGACTATATCATTTTAACCCTCTCTTTTTTTTTAAGCCTCTGTCTCTCTTTGTCTGTACCTCTCCCGCACAACACCGCCTCTTTTGAATTTCCACTTACTGTTTTCATGGTTCTATCTAATACTCATTGTGGGTATCAACATTTAAGAAACCTCTCTAACATAATTATTGTTTCTGTTGAAAATGTCATTTTTACTGCAGTTACGTTTAGCCCTCAGTAGTTCCTCATGTGGGACGCGCCACTTGAGGGAATCAAGATGACAACTTCATTGCCTGTTTTGGGTATATGATGTAATTTAGAGAGTAGCTTAAAACATGTTACTTTTACGAATATATATTGTATATTCAGGTATAGGAACAGTGTAAAGCTTCCATTATTTTCACACAATGGGAACAATTCACAAATATTTTGCCTGCCTAAGATTACATTGGTTGCAGAAAAAGAATCTGCAACTGTGATTCCATTTGTGTGCACATACCCCATCACTTGATTTTACCACTGTGGTAAATCTTCGATTTGCACACATTTCTATGCATGTCCTTGGGATTGTTTTCATGAAATCTCCAGAAACTCAATAATGTACACAAATCATATGAGGATATCTATGAAAGGTAGAAGTCTGACTTTCAACCTCTACTCTGTGATTTAGGTAAAGGAGGTTCATCGATTCAGTCATGGCAAATATCCAAATACTAATTATTAAAAAGCCAATCTACAGAAGAACAATGCTATTGGGATAAAAGTCAAGTCACATGTAGGAAACAGACTTACATCACCTGCAGTTTTTTATTTTCCCCTACTGAGGGTTCTGGTTTTGATGTTTCTAAATCATTATAGGAAAAGTCAAACAAACAATATTAAATCAGGAATATGTTTTATTGTGTCTTCTGTGTGGCTGTACTGTAAACAAACATCGGAATTTGTGCTCTTTCCATCAGCCTTAGAAACAACGTATCAGGGCAAATGCACCCCCTACAATACATTATAAGGATATGGTAAATCAGTCAGTAAGGAGTTAAATGACTGAATACCATGTTCCTATAGGAAGTTTCTGATCTATAAAGCGACTAGAGATATCCTTATAACATCTGGAAAAGGTATTTTATTCCTCATAATAAATGGCTTTGCCAGCATCCTTCTCCAATGCCATCTCTTAAATCCTTGTTTCCCACTTGTTCGCTTTAGATATAATTGTTGTAGAAATAGAAAATACATGTGGAATATGTACTGTAAAAAATAACACTCAAATAGGAACTTCTCACTGATTTCAATAAATTGGGAGTTGTTTAATGTAAGTAAATTGTACAAAATCTTTACTGGTTAGAATATGCATAGCCAAGATCAAAGAGGTGTGTGGGGGGATTTGGGCTGTTCAACACACGTCCTCCCTTCCTTCAGTAAGTTATCTGATTTGAATGAGCTGTTCAGTGGGTATGTCAACAGGACACTGGTGTTGGATCTTCAGGTCTGACACTGAAGGCATCTTTATCAGGATGCATAGGCACTCTCCCACTTTGGCGGCATACTTCATCATCGGGCCATGCTCCTCACTGGGTGGCAGCTGCAATGGCCAGTAGGCACCTTTAAGGGGTTTCTTTGCCAGGGATATTTTTCTCAAGATACTCAATACTAAACAGTTGAGTTTTGCCCTGTGCCTAGCTATGAGAGGATAGATTGGGATATAGGATTAACATTTACTATGAATTAATAGAAGCCACGATTTTATAAATCAGAGAAAACTCATGCCAAGATTAAAAACAGAACTTAGAAACCATTAAAGGGGACAATGGACCTGTAAGAAATTGGGCTGTTGGTTGAATGGATGTGAGCCCTGGTCAAGCAGCAACCAAAAACCTTGTCAGGGTAAGGCACAAGAAAACTGAAATTAACCTGTCTCATCCCCACTGTAGCTTGGCAAAGAGCAGTCAGGTTTAACTTTTAGGTGCTGTATTTGAGCAACACTTCAAACAGTAAAACAGTGAAAACAACACACAAAAAGGATCCCACATGAGGATACAAAAATAGAGCTTAATTGAATGAATAAAACAAGATCAAAATTACAAAAAGACATGTTTTGAAGTTTTACATTTCCTAGTAGTCAAAAACTCCTCTATTCATTTTCCACTACTATAATGCCTATCTCTCCCATCGGATAACATTGGGTTACATTATTACCTTTAATATGTGATAACCTATGATTGGGAGCAAGTAGGAATGTCTTGTTCCCATTCATATGAATTGCAATTTAAAACACTCTTAGATAGTAAAGTAGTAAAGTAGCATTTTAAGTCACAATTCTGAAAATGCCACTTTTCGAAAGTTGGCTTATCAATTAGCATCTGCAGTCTATATCCTGGGTCACATGACTGCGTGGTTTTTACTAGCTGTTGGCAAGTTGGCCCATCCTGCTAGGATTGGATGGGCACATTTGTTTCTGAGGGATTGGCTCCAGTACACTGACAAAGAATGTGACACCAACCTATTCTCACCCTGGGCAGGGGAAGGAATGAAATTCCAGAGCCAGAAGTGAGGGAGGGGGCAAGGGGGGAATCTAGCAGTTTCTTCCACTTGAAAGCTGGCATTAGGTATAAATATTGGACTCTCAGACCAATTCTTCAGTATACTCCTGGACCTGTGGATACTACAGTAGAAGGACTGTCCTTCTGCTTGAAGATTGCCGTGCTGCTTGACTACCCTGCCGTTTTATGCCCGTCCTGCTTTCTAAAAAGGAAGAATGGACCTGCTCACTTCATCCCAGGGTGAGAGACTCCAAGGGTCAGTTGGCTAACTCCCAATTGAAGCTAGGAGAATATTCAGAGTGGCTTCATCACACACAAAGCCTTGCGTTGTGGCACCCTATCGTGGCGTAGCAGTTCTCTTCACAGCGCTGAATTCTTAACGTATATGGCCACCCGAATTAAAAAAACAAAGTACCATCTCCAGATCCAGAATAAAGAACTCAAACTATCCAGAGATAAAATCCCTTGTTTGAAGCTGTCAAGAAGAATTAGAAAATCATACTGATTCTAAAAAAACAACTCTCGCTCGATGTGGCTATGTAAGTAGAATCTGGCTTGTTACCCTCTAGTTGTTGGAGATGTAAAGTATACCAGATGTTACAAACTTCCCTGGTGACCTTATTGTTGTAACATTCCAAGTACTATTGTAAAGAAATCTGAAACCATACGATCCAGCATAAGGTATATAAAACTACAAATAAATAAATATACCATGAGAAAGACTGTTATTTGCCCTAAATGGTAGATTTTAGTTTTTTTGTAAGTACATCTTAAGTCCTCAACTATCAGCTGGTCGTTTTCACATACACTACAGTCAAATATGGACAGATTCAGTCTGCCATTCTCATTCATTGTATTTGACAATTTTCATGGATGTCCATGATATACCAGGGTTTGCCCCACCATTCTTACTAGGGATATCAGGAATCATGCCAAGAATATCCATAGTAGTTCAAGGTTGGACACCATTTTACTAGGGCTACAAATAGGAAATGAATAGCCATGATAATATCAAGAACACGCATAATATATCGGGGATTAGTCCCTGTTATGCACCATATATTGAGAATGTTGAACGACGGATAGCAGAATGATTTCAAGGATTGGCAAATATTATGCCAAGGATAATCAAAATGTCACCAGCAATGCCCAAACTATGTTAAAGATTGCCTACTGCAATAGAGACAATTCAAAACATTGCCCAAAATGTCCACTTATGGCCTTCCAGGGATAGACATAATGTGTCACGAGTGGGTCACTGTTTTTTCAAGGATATTCAGAATGTCACAAATAGTGCCCATGATATGTGATTGATGGATATTGGTACTGTTATGAGCAGAGTACCCAGAATGATGAAAAAATTACCATATTTTGTCAGTATTCGGCCATTGTTTTGCTAGGTGTTGGGCTTGGCCTTATCTGCAGATTCATCTCCAAACTTTTCACCTTCACCCTTCTATTTCCTGAACCTGTTTTTGTTAGCTTTTAGCACATTTTATCACTGCTAGCCAGTGCTAAAGTGTTTGTGCTCTGTCCTGTAAACATGGTAACATTAGCTCTTACCAAACTTGTGCATTTAATTTACTAAGTGCCTAGAAAATTGCTTCTACATCTACCCAGGCCCTATGAAATAAAGGCTACTAGTTGGTCTGCAGCACTGGCTGTGCCATCCCCTTAAGTTGCCCATTAAACATGTCTCAGGCCTGCCATTGCAGCTTGCTTTCAGAACTGTAAATTCGAATTCGCAATATAACCCCCTGTGCCAAGCCTTAAACACCCCATTTTATTAAATATAATCACCACTATGGTGGGCCCTAGCTAGCCCATAGTGCATTGTTATTAAAATGTTGGACATGTACGTTTAAGTTTTACATATCCCGGTTGTGGGAAACTCCTAAATTTGTTTTTCACTACCGTGAGGCCTACCTCGATCATAGGGTTGCTATATCACATTTGATAAAAGCAATCTTTTATTTGGGAACAGGTAAGCGTTTTGAGTTGGGTGTCTGAAAAATTGTAATTAAAATAGGAAAGTCGGAATTGAAGTTACAACTTTGAAAAAGCCACTTTTAGAAAGTTGTCATTTTCCTGCCCTAACCATTTGGTGCCCACAGCCTGTACTAGGTCACTTGACTGGGTGTAGTTGACAGTTGGGCTTTATTTATTTCTCCCAGACTTCCATACAATAGAGACATTACATTTGCAACTGAATAGGCTGTGTCCTGCCTTCATACAAAGGTCTTGTCATCACTGCATTTGTAAAGCAGACAGCTTGAAACCAGTGCAGAGTATGCAGGAAATTTCAAGGAATTCAAAGGGAATTCTCTACAAACTTCCTCCTCAGGTCCTGGACCTTTGGTGTGGCATCAGTGGGACATCCTCAAGTTTGTGACTCTCCGTGAATTCAAATAGGCCGTTTCCTACCAAGATGTTGGCGCCTGCCAGTGGGAAGTTAAAGTGAACCCAACTCTTTGGACCAGAGCGACTGTCAACGACACCCAGCAACTCGAGATCTGAACTTTGCGCTACAGCATTGACATCTCGAGGTGACCACCAATGTGAGCTCCAGCAACGACCATCCACAACCCCCGATATAATCTTCGTGCTACATCCGAGATCGCCCATGATGCCCAATCTGCTCTTTGTGCTACTTAGAAGACCGTCCGCGACACTTTCCCTACTCCTTGTGTCCCCTGTCACCGGAAACAGTACTCTTCACACTGGATTTTGAAGGTAAGGTTTTCAGCGGAGCTGACCCGGACCCTGTTTCCGCCCGCGTTGGATATATGATGTTACAACACGTACTTTTAGCACGCATACCATTACCACGGATTTTTTACAACGCAGGTCATGTTACAACGGATACCTTTACAACGCATAACACTACAACGCTGATACTATTACAACGCATACCATTACATCGTAAGTATAATTATAGGTAAGTATATAATATTAATTTATATTGTAAATAATTATATTAGAATTATTATATTTAATTATTTATTATTAAATAAATAAATAAAAAATAATTGTAATTTGTAAATTTGTAAATATATATTAAAAATACCCCTGTACCCCAAAACACAAACCCAGCCCTAAGTATATAATATTAATTTATAATGTAAATAATTATTTTAGAAGTATTATATTTAATTATTTATTAGTTAATTAATAAAAAAAAATAATTGTAATTTTTAAATTTGTAAATATATATTAAAAATACCCCTGTACCCCAAAACCCAAACCTAAAACCTAAAAATACCCCTGTACCCCAAAATCCAAACCCAGCCCTAAAACCTAAAAATACCCTGTACCCCAAAACCCAAACCCAGCCCTAAAACCTAAAAATACCCCTGTACCCCAAAACCCAAACCCAGCCCTGAAACCTAAAAATACCCCTGTACCCCAAAACCCAAACCCAGCCCTAAAACCTAAAAATACCCCTGTACCCCAAAACCCAAACCCAGCCCTAAAACCTAAAAATACCCCTGTACCCCAAAACCCAAACCCAGCCCTAAAACCTAAAAATACCCCTGTACCCCAAAACCCAAACCTAACCCTGAAACCTAAAAATACCCCTGTACCCCAAAACCCAAACCCAACCCTAAAACCGAAAAATACCCTCTGGGGCGATCAGTGGTGGCCTTCGGAGCTGGGCCCCACTCCGACCCCGGTGTCGGAGGTGAAGAATCTAGGGGTCTGGTTAGACGCAGGTCTCACATTCGTAGGGCACACAAAAAAAATTGCAGCCTGTTGCTTTGGACTGCTAAGAGGTTTAAGACCAGTTCTTAAATTCTTCGATGCCCCTACCAGACAGCTTGTAGTCCAGGCAACCATCATCTCTCGTCTGGACTACGCAAGCTCTTTGCTGGCTGGGGCTAACCAGGCTGAGTTAACTCGTCTGCAGCGGGTGCAAAACGCCGCGACGAGAGCCATTGTCGGCCTACCTAGATTCTGCCCAGTGGCTAATGTCCTCCGCTCCCTGCATTGGCTCCCTGTAAGGAAGCGTATTCTTTTTAAGGTCCTTTGTTTGACCTTCAAAATCCTAAGAGGTATAGGTCCTGAGATTTTGGCCAACTCAATTTCCTTCTATGCCCCCACCCGCAACCTCCGATCTCAAGGTCAGGCCCTTGCTGTTGTCCCCAGTTTTAGGCTCAGCAGGATGGGGGGTCGTTCCTTCAGGGTGAAAGCTGCGTTAATCTGGAACACCCTCCCAGTTGAAATCCGACTGCTTGAGGACCTGTTGTCTTTCCGTAGAGCCATCAAGACTTTCCTGTTTTAGCCATCTCTCTGAGGCCTTATCTCCCTGTTATGTTATGTTGCTCCTTGTCTCTGCGCCGGGACGCTCCTTCGCTGGAGTCGCTGTGCGCATAATAAATTGTTATAACATAACATAACATAACATACCCCAAAACCCAAACCCAACCCTAAAACCTAAAAATACCCTTGTACCCCAAAACCCAAACCCAGCCCTAAAACCTAAAAATACCCCTGGTCCCCCAAACCCAAACCCAGCCCTAAAACCTAAAAATACCCCTGTACCCCAAAACGCAAACCCAACCCTAAAACCTAAAAATACCCCTGTACCCCAAAACGCAAACCCAACCCTAAAACCTAAAAATACCCCTGTACCCCAAAACCCAAACCCAACCCTGAACCCTAAAAATACCAATACCCCTAATAAATGTTATTTAAAAAAGATAAACTTACCTATAAACTTACCTAAACTTACGATGTAATGGTATGCGTTGTAATAGTACCTGCGTTGTAGAATAATGCGTTGTAAAGGTATCCGTGGTAATGGGTTTTGCGTGGTAATGGATCCGCGGTAACGGTACTGCGTGCTAAAAATTGCGTGGTAACAGTTACATACCGCCCGCGTTCCATCGCATTCAGGCTGATTTTGTGACTTTCACGCACAATGTTTCTCGCACAACCAGATAGCCACAAGGTTTTTTAGACCCTGTGCTTACCTCAAATCATTTAAATTGTATATCTCTTGTTCTACTGATTGGATGTGTGTCATTTTAGTGTAAAATAATGTATTAAATTCTATTTTTTTTAATTGGTGTGGGATTTTACTTGGGTTGTGCTTTCACTTTTTGTATTGTTG
Source organism: Lissotriton vulgaris (assembly GCF_964263255.1). Classification (NCBI taxonomy): domain Eukaryota; kingdom Metazoa; phylum Chordata; class Amphibia; order Caudata; family Salamandridae; genus Lissotriton; species Lissotriton vulgaris. The sequence continues at coordinate 442,516,124 of NC_141689.1, read as the reverse complement.
GTATTGCTGCAAAAATACTTGACACATTGCCTTTAAGTTAAGTCTGACTGCTTTCATGCCAAGCTACCTGAAGGTTTGGTGAAGCACATGTTAATTTGGGGTTTGCGTATGACTTCACCATGACAGAATATGTGGCTGCTGCTAGAGTAGTGTTTCACCCCCTTCAATCAGTACCCAATTTCCAACACCCATGAGGTGGCAAGAAGATGGGCACCATGAGTACCCAAACTCATCAACCTACCCCACCTTTCCTCACTTCATATCAATTTTCTCCAGGCAAACACACAAAGAGACAGCAGACACATAATACCTGTCCATATCCATCACTCTCTCACACACACACACTCTATCTTTTTCCTTCTTTATTACTTCCGTTCACTTTTTCTGTCTCTGTCTTGCCCTCTCTCACATTATCAGCACTCAGTAACAGAACAAAAAAAACAGTGAACACATCATAAAGGCCCCTTGTGCTATAGGTATAGCAGTAGCAGGTATCTTGTCCCTATTGTAGATTCTACTAGCCTATGCAATGCAGCACAGCCGCCAGGGATTATTAAGAGAAGGACCATGTGTTGGAGAGGGGTCTCCTGATCTAACCATGATCAGCTCAACAATGCTTAGGAGGAATCTAGGTCTACATTTTGCATATATTCCAGCACTAAGTGGGCTGGCAGGTGGCCTAATCAAACTATGTTAGACCACAGTCCATCAACCATGTGCTCAGTTTGCGAGTCTTCATCAGAACCAGCACCAAAGAGAAAATAAAGAGTAGGCTAGCCATTCGCATCTCGAACATCCAGGGCGGTGGATAATAGATCATACAGCTGCTCAGCTAACCGGCCACAACTCTGCTCTTATCTACACGTTCTCCCTTCTCCACTAACTGCCCCACCCCACCACCATGACCTTTGCTCCATTAATTCATGTACTCAGCCATTTATTTAGCTATTCATCTACTTACTCTCTCATTCGGGCACTTTCTGAACATCATCCCTGCACTTATCCCATTAGTGCCCCAACTCCCACACTACTACCCAGCAGTACTGCATCACCACTCTGGCCCTACATACTACCCTTGCCACCACAAGCTGCCCTCTCCCCTTCATCTGTGCATTTACTGACCCGTTCTTCTAGCCATCCCCATGAAATCAATACTCACTCATGAATTATCTCATCCCTCACTTATGTATCCATTAATTAAACTGTGTTGTAATTCTCACATTGATTTACTTACCAATCACACGTAACAGTAATCAATTATCAACTTAATAGCCAAATGTAATGACTGTGGCAAGTGTTGGTATTTTTTGCACTCCAAGCCTTCTCCATTGTTTTGAAAGCTGTGTGCATTTTGTTGATTCTCCTCCTAAGCCATAACGTTTTTCCTGACCCTTTGCAAATAAATCTGTGTAAAGTATGTTCAGATCCTCTTTGTTGATTTGGTATAATCGAAACAGAGGATGGTGTGTTACCAGACGTGGGAATCATTGTGAGAGACAATGGCGTGTAGGGGCATGTGCACATTGACAGGGTCGGACTGGAACAGAAAATAGGCCTGGGCACCAAAATAAAAGTGTTACCAATTAGTAAATCAGATAGCTAATAAAGTGTACCATGTTTGCAAATTGGGGCAGTTTTTAACTTGTTAAGATTCGGTGCATAGGTGTTTTGAAGTTATGAAAGACTGCAAGGATTTGAACTTGCTGAAGGCAATGTTATTTGAAAATGAGGCAATTAAACAGGGAAAACTGTCCCCACTGACCATAAAATAGCCTCACAAACAGTCAAATAAGAAGTCTACACCCAGAACTTTTAGACCAGCCCATCAGGCAATGCCTGATTCATTTTTCTTAGGAAGTGGCTGCGAAGCATGGAATGGAGTCATGGGTGCCAATCGACCTGGGGGAGGTCTGTCCCTGGGATAATTTGGGGAATGCAGCTGTACAGGGACTGCTGTGGGTTTTGGGCAAGGTTTAGGCTACATAATAGCCCAAGGGCTTAAAAACAGCCATTTTACACTATTAGCCACCATTTTATCATGGTAAACACATTCTCTGGTAGCAAGCACAGGTTAAAAGATTTTCCCCACCCACCCAACTCCTTCATTAAGGGCTTCACTGGTTTTTTATATGCTTGCAGTTGCAATTCTGTGGTTAGCCTTATGTTGGAACAAGTGTACTGGGGGAGAAGAGAGGATTGTTTGGTTGTCTTTTGAAGCAGGTGCATAGGTGGTTGGCTGAGAAACAGTGGTGCCCGGCTCGGATTGGGGTGGCGGGGCAAGAAGGGGGTTGGTGGAGGAAGGGGAATGTAAAAAAAAAACACCTTGTCGCCGCATCTTGCGTCTCTGCACCATCTCTCTTCCGTGGGACTCTGGATGAACTGCAACCAGGAAGCAGCATTGTAATTGATAAGCACCCAGGCTCCCTTGACCAATCACAATGCTGCAATGCAAAGTAGCATTCATGCGCACTAGGAGTGGGCAAACCACTCCTCCACTGTCCTGCTCTGAGAGCAGAGTAGCCCTGCCTGCCCTCCCGCAAAGCAGCTGGAAACAAAAAAATTATAGTAACAACAAGTGGTTTTCATTTGATTTTTCCTTTCCTCGCGTTGCTTAAAAGCTGTTGGGTGATGCTCCTCAGCCTTAGCGGAGAAGCCACCACTGTCGAAAAGTTGGCAGGTGTTAGACAAGTTTATTGTTGTTGACAGCGGTAATCCAGGCTGAGAGGGAACGGGTAGACAAGCTCATGCCTGGACAAGAAAATAAATTTAAGGTTCATTAGGAAGTTAAGCTAGTAAGAGGTTAATATTTGTGGTAAGACTTTATGGGAGGGTAAAGGTCTCACTTTCTGAAGATCAGCCCAGGAGGAGGTAGAGACTTGCAGGGTTAAGCTTTTGTGGAGGGGGGACATTAAGAGAGTGAAGGGTAGTTTAACATAGGTAAACTATTTGTAGAGAAGGGTCTTAACTTTGTATGACAAAGGCCCAGTGTTAGACCTGTCTGACCTTTTGCGTAGTCCCTCCAATGTATTATTTATTTTGTCCCCTTTTTGCCCCTCATGCCTTTATTTATTTTTGTGTCCACTAGATTTTCAAGGTGTTGGTCTAGGGGATAGGTGCTCTTTCGCCCTCATAGTTTTTCACCTCAGGCCTAGAGGCCTTTCCTGACAGGAATTTCTTTGGAGTCACAGAATGGTGGCTATCAACTGTCCTAACTGACATACCTGGAACCTGTCCCATAGGATAGAGTAGGGCATTCCAGAACCTTCTGGTCCCTTCTGGACCTCTGAGGGTCAGCCTATATAAGGCGGAATGCTGGTCAGCCATTTTGTCTTACAGTGTGGGCTGGCTGGAGTTAAGGCTGGAGTGTAAGGTGGGGGTAGGATCATCAGAGGGTTGACTTCCCATTATAGGGACGCTCCTTACTGGTTCACCACCCTTCTACCCTTATAGTCGTTGTCCTGACCCTGCCTGTGGGAAATCCTGAAGACCCTGGGCACCTGTTCTGGTCCCAGTGACAGGCGTGGGTGAGGGAGGTTGTGCCTGAGGGAAGCCCCCTGCCCCGTGAGGAAAGAGGCTCTAGCACGGAATCTGAGGAAAGGGACTTCGGGATACTTCCTTCGATAGCCAAGGGGACTGTGAGTGGAAGAGGAGTCATCAGACATTATAATCCAACCTTTCTTCCCCATTTTCCCGTTACCTGGGGTAGCCCCTTGCCAAGGAGTAATTGGATTGACTAGATTGGGGCTGACATCGAGTGCCTGGCGAGGCGCCGCTGAGTGTACTGATAGCCTGGTGAGGTTTGCCCTCATCGCTCTGGGCCTGGTGTCTGTGGTGGTGACTTTAGGTGAGGTGAATCACCCTTTCCTTCTTCTGGCTGATCAGCGCCGGCTCTGTTGCCTGAACGCGTCAGTCGGGGTGTGTGGGCGGGACCAGAGGAGGCCGTCCTTCGAAGCCGAGCAGGCTCTGACCTGAGCCGCTACTCTCCCGCGCCTGCCCGGGTGAGCCGCTTCCATACAGGACGGCGGAGGCGCGACCGGACAGGGAAGCGCCAGAAGAGCAGCAGCGGCTCAGGATTGTTGTGCACCTACTTTCCCCCCGCTCGAGCGCCACACGGAGGAGCTGGCTTGAGCGGGAGGGGGAGAGCCGAGGAGCCCCCAAAGGCTTGTGAGCCTCAGTGAGGTTCGGTTCCTCTTCCTTGCCGCCCTTTATTCCTCTTTCCCCCCCCCGGCGATCAAAAACACCGACAATAGCAGATATTTAACAAGTAAGGAGGAGGTCGTGAGGGGGAAGTTGTCCTCTTAAGCAAGCTAAAGCGGGGGCAGGGAAGCAAGGCATTATCTTTATTAAAACAAAGGATCAAGGCCACAACGTGCTACGCCCTGAAAGACTCCCATAAGGGTCTACATTGATTGATGGTTTCCTTCTGAATATATGCAGATTGGTTAATTGCCTATAACGTGACATTCCTCAAGAAGAGCAAGTCCCGAAATAAAGGAATTGGGAAGGGTTAGCCGGTACTCCTTGATGTCAGTGGTGGAGAAGGAGTAAATGTGTAAGTTTTTTCTAGAGGGGTGCAGACACTGCTCCCTGGGAGCTACTGAAATGTAATGCAAAGTTAGGAAGCCAAGTAGTGTGATTGTTTTGGCAATTTTGAGGAATTTACTAAACTCTTAACTAAATGTAATGAGCTGTTAAGATGAAAAACTGCTTACTGACATGATTTAGCAACCTTGAAAGACTTAATATTTTCAGGGGTAAATGTAATATACTGAGCTGTGATTTCTAAAGACAAGAGAGCAAAGATTATTTTTATAAACAAGCTCGTATTTTTCCAAACATTGGTGTAGCGTCATTTTTGAGTGATATTGCGTTGGATTACTGCTGGGTGATTTGCAACCTTTACACATGTGCCTCTGTTGATATTCCCTCACCCTAGGCCAGGCTACCCTCGGTGACCTGACATCTTTAGGTTCCAACACCCAGGGTTTATAAATATGAGGTGCACCTGTTTCAGTAGAGCAGCCTTTTTCACACAAACCCAGTATCGGTGGTCTGTGCTGTCGCCTCTATTTCCCAAATTGTGACTGGGCAAGCTTTGCATCTATACATTTTTATAAGATGAGTGCTGTGTGGGATCCCTTCTCCCTTTTAATAAGCTATTGTGTGTGAAATCTGGACCTGTTTGCCGTGTCCCTTCTCTTTTTGCCCCATGAGCCATCTTATTGATACTAGGTTACAGATGTGGAACGTAGAATGTAAGGGACAGTAGAATATAAGCAACTGTTCAGTTGACAGTTGCAGGGCTTGATGCTGGATGAGGTTGTTTCTCCTGTACTCAATAAACCTAATTGAGTTCCTTCTACTTTGCGGTTTCCTGTTACTTCATTTGTCACCTCTTACATTTCGCGACGACCGGAATTCCCCATGCGTGTCTCATCAAGCCTACCCAAAAAGCTCTTCATTTTACTCGGGACTTCTTTGAGCGACTGCTTCTGTCCTTCAACAGATTTTACACTTCTACGGCATTCTCTGCTGGTAGAGTGCAGGTGTCCGGTGTCCTGGCCGAGGGGCAGAGTCACGATCAGGCCCAGCACTTCTCTGCACATGAGACAGCTTGTGCGCGCTTGCTTGCGTATTCCGATTTGAGTACTTTACTCTTATTGCTTGCGGAAGTCTCCGAAGAAGACGCTTATAGTTATATTTATTCTATTTTTGGGAACTGGGCTCTTCATGTCTCTTGCGCGGGCGTCTGTGACAGTGCACTGGCACACAATGCGTGAGAATCCGCATGCCAATGCGCGTGACATGCTTGTTTAAATATCTTCTTACGTAACAAGATTGGGCGTGTTTTCTTTGTTGCTGGTCATCGCCGATACGCTCAACTGGTCTCCATGGATACTTGTGTTGCTTAGTACTGCTTTGTCTGTCTGTTTTCGCTGACTCGCACAGCCATTTTACTGCGTGTCAGTTCGATTTCTCGCTGACACGCTCAGCTTGTCACTGGTATTGCCCAGTCCTGCTTGGCTCACCAGGCTGTTTCTAATATTTCCTAGTGCCCCTCTCATCGCTGATTTGCACAGCTATTTTGCTGTGTGCCAGCTACATTCTTCGCTGGCGCGCTCAGCTGGATTTCATAATCACTGGTGTTGCCCAGTCTCGATTGACTGGTGACTCTTACATACCGCTGCTGTGTGCATCATCGCTAATATGCACAGCTATATTCTTCTCTTACAATACATCTGTTTTACTTGACAATGATGCACCCAGTTGTTTATTACAAGTTTTATTGCTAATAATTAGCCTGATTGATACAACGATTGGGTATTACTAATACCCAAAAGTTAAGTGATTTTGCAATATTTGTTTGTTAAAATCCATTTAAATTTCCTTTTAAGTTTTTAACCATACAAAATGTTCCAGCACCAGCTTTCTTCTTGCCGTCTCCTGGTAAACCTAGTATACCATGGATAAAATAGAAAAAATTCTTTAACAACTATGCTTGTGTCTGTGGGACCTCGCTTAGCGCTAAAAGAAAGACCTCTTTGTTAATGCTGTTGTTGTATGTACTTTATTCGATAAACATTTATCATAAAAGCATGTACAATCGAAGTTCATCATTTAAATAATCCATTATTCCATACAACCACTATTTATACACATCTAAAAATTTACATTAAAAGTATGTACAATAAAAACAGTAAAAAACATCTAGAATATAGAATATAGGCAGTAAAAAACAACAGCGCATGAAGAGTGAGCCTAGCTGTTATTGTCCCTTAGCAGCTTGGTTCGTGTTAGCCAAGCGCTACCCAGGTACTTGGCTACCCCGCAAACCGTACTGAGGGAGGTAGTGTCGGTTTTTAAAACGCGTAACACCTCCCTGTAGTTCTTGGATCCCAGATTATTACAGACAGGTTTGAGCCATCTTCTTCTCGCAAACCTGTATACTGGGCAGGTAAAGAGAAAGTGGGGAATGGACACAGAGGGGGCTGCTCAGCCAGGACAAGAAGCAGATGTTACATTGTACTGTTCATTAAGCGGGAGAATTCCAAACCTCAACTTAAGGTAGGGCATCCTTTCTCTTGGAGATTGAATAAAATCGAGACGGGGTTCCAGTTTTCGGGCAGGCTTATGTTCCAGGAACTGCTCGGTGAGAATTCCCTGATTGGAGCTGAGCGCCTCTTCCGCTTGTACCTATTTCCAATAAGCTTTCTTAATTGTTTTTTTGGGTGGTGGAATCTGGCTAACCCATGCCTCCCCAAACCCAATGTCTAATACAAGTTGTCTAAGCTTGCAAATCCATTTAATCTTATTCCCTGTATCCAATTTGATGAGTTCGCTAAGGCAGTAGCATAGTTTGCCAATTCAGGGGTCCTTCTTAGACGTACCCGGAATAGTAAAGGGCAAAGCCTTTCAATATCTTTAATGCAGCGTTTCCCATAATCCTGGTGAAGCTGTATCAATGGGGTAGAAAGTAGAAGAGAAACCAGAACTCTATAAAACTTGTTTTCCGATCTTACCTGGTCAGTGGTATTCTCGGATCCCCATAGTTCCGACCCATAGAGAGCCGAGGGTAAAGCTTTGCCCTCATAAACCACAAGGGCCGGGGCTACTGGTCTACTAACAGGGAGTTTCTGGTCTCTTAAAATTGCCCTCGAGACCTGCTTGTGGTTGAGAAGCATTTTATCCAAGTGGGAATTCCACTTCATCGAGTTATTAACCCAAATACCCAAATAGTCGAAAGATTCAACTATCTCTAATGGGGTGCTATTAAGGGTGATACTATTTCTAAATCGTTTAGATGGGGATAGTGTCACCAGCTTGGTTTTGGTGGTGTTAATGGATAACCCCCATGATTCACAGAGCAGGGTGAACCTATCAAGCAGTTTTTGCAACCCTCTTAGACTTTTCGATATCAAAAGGGTGTCATTGGCGAAGACGAAGGTAGGGGATTTCTCACCGGTCACGGTTGGGGCGTTGGCTGGGTCCTCTCTCAAATGGTCTCCCACCCCATTGACAAAGAGAGAGAACAAAGTCGGGGCCAGCACACAACCCTGGCGTAACCCCTATTCACCGCCACCTTTTCTGTCAACTGTCCCTGGTTGCCCCACCTTATTTTAGCGTAATTCCCCTCGTGCAGGCGTATGATGAAAGCAAGGATCAAGGGGGGAATACTAAGGTCATACAACACCTGCCAAAGCTTGGCACGTGTTACCAAGTCAAAGGCGGTCTTCAGGTTCATGAAGGCCAAATAGAGACTGCCTTTCCCAATGACCACAGATTTCCAATGGATCATAAAAAATCTAAAGACCTGGTCCATCGTGCCTACTTTCTGTCTGAAACCTGCCTGGAAATGTGAGAGGACGTCTCCATCTTCCATCCAGGACCTTATCCTCATGAGGAGGACCCTGCCAACCAACTTTTGTATTACGTCGATTAAGCTAATCGGCCTGTAATTGGCAGAATCCTCCCTGTTCCCCTTTTTGTAAATGGTTCCCACCTCAGCACTCTTCCAGGAGTCAGGGACAGCATGGCCTCTAGCAAAAAGGTTCATCAAGAGCAGGATGAAGTGAGCCCAAGGCTTGATGTAATACAAGGGCAAATCAACAGGGAGACCATAAACCCGCCGCCTTTCCTGGAGCTATACTCTCTATCGCCACGGATACCTCGTTGGTCCCAAAGGAATCAGCTGATGTAAAACCCTTGGCGATGGGTAGAGACGTCTCATTCTGTAAGTACAGGTTTCCTTCCTCGCCACGGTACAGGTTATGAAAGTGGTCATGCCACTGACGCCCTGTACGGTGGTTTGGTATCGGGTCGGCTCCCTTACAGATACCTTTGTTAATTATCTCCCAAAACACAGCTGTGTCTTTTAATTGTGAGGCAGATTTAAGCTCCTTCCAATGTGATTCTTCCCAATTGTTCTTAGCTTGCTCTATTGCTCTGGTGTACTGCTTCCTAGCTGCTCTTATTGTTAGGGAGTCTTTTTCCCGTAGAGCTATGGATAGGGCCTGTCTCTTTTCCCCTGCATAGAACAGATTACCAAGGATTAGAGGGTAGGGGTGGACACCCTTTCGTCTCACTATGCTCCTTAATGATAACAAACTTTCCCAGTCTTTCTATTGCGTCTTGGTAATATTTGGGGAATCTGAAGTTGTGTAATTCCTCGTGAGTATCATTAAGTAATTCAAGCTCTATAGTCTTCTGCTCTATAAGACCTCTTATACTAAGCAGTTTCTCTTCCTGATTTACAATCTTGTGTCATTTAAGGCGTTGGTTGCAATTAGAAGGAATGCGCTGTTTGGGGGCTGAGGTTCAGGAAGTGTTTGAGCATCTGTCTGATCTCCCAGACAGCGATTCGTCCTCTCTTAATGAGTTTGAAATTTCCATAAAAAAACTAGATCTGCACTACCTACCAAAGGTTAGCACTGTTCTCGAAAGATACCACTTTGGCAAACGTATGCAGAAACGTGATGAGTGTGTAGAACAGTATATAACTGAACTACGTAAACTGGCATCAACTTGCAACTTTTGCCCCTCCGTAGAGGAGCGTTTGAGGGATTAAATGATGTTGGGTTGTGTTGTTGACACAGCAAGGGACACCTTATGGCAGAAGGACAACACTTCTTTGCATGAGATAGTTACCTTTGCTAAAACGTGCAAACATTCAAAGGCTTGTTTGAAAACCATACAAAAGAATATTTCTATTGATAAAACGCAAAGCTCTGAACTAACCATAGATAAGGATGAAGATAAGAGTAAGCATGAGGTAGTGAGGAACAAAACTCACAACAAGGCAACTTCACCTCCAAGCAATTTCAAAACTTTTCAATGTAAGTACTTCAGATGTTTCAGATGTGGAAACACAGGACACATGGCAAATTTCAAGGACTTCCCTAGTTGGAAAGCTTCATGCACCTCTTGTGGACATAAAGGCCATTTTATGAGGTGCGGTAGATCTATTAAAAGTCAAAAGAAAGTCAGGGAGGTGAACTTATTTGAGGAAGATCTAGAAGAAGTCGCAATTTGTCAAGTCAAGGGATATGGAGGGGCCATGGATGTGGTGTTAAATCAATGATGCACCAATAAAAATATTTGATTCAGGTGCCAAAGTGACTTTAATCCCCAAGAAATTCTTTGACCAATTTTTAGCGTAAAAGATTACACTTATGAAACCAGACATAAAACCAAGGCGGTACTGTGGTGAAATCATCGATCTACTGGAATGGTTTTGGGGGACAATTGATTATAAGAACAGAATTGTTCCTGGGAAAGTATATGTGTCCATGAAGGGTTTTACCAACGTGACTTACATGTTTATTTAGACCCCAACGAGACACCCTCTGTGTGTTTGAGGGACATTCCATCCGTCAACCTAGTGAGTAAAGAATGTAAATCGTGAATCACTCAATTTCCTGAGGTCTTCTGTGACAAATTAGGGTGTCTTAGGAACGTATGCCCCAGATCAAAATTAAACCTGGTTCTCTCCCAAGGGTGGCAAAGGTTAGGAGTGTTCCCCACATGGTGAAGAACAGTATGAAGGATGGGCTTGACAAGTTGATGGGCAATGGTATAATAGAAGAAGTAGTGGCTTTTACCTATAGTTATGGCCTGGAATGCCAATGGTGAGGAAAGACTCTGTGTGGACCTAAGACAGCTCAATAAAGCAGTGATGGTGGATCCCAATATTTGGGGGGAGCGAAACACTTCTCGTCACTTGACCTAACTTCAGCCTATCATTAGGTCATGTTACATCCTTCCTCACATGATTTAACTGCCTTTGTTACCCCGTTTCGGACATTTACATTTTTAAGAATGCCCTTTGGGTTAATCTCAGCAGCCTTGGTCTCCCAGAGAATCATGGAACGAGTCTTGAAGGGTGTTGATGGGGTCAAAATGTATCAAGATGATGTTCTGGTGTTTGGTCTAGATTCTGAACAACACAATTCTAGATTAAGACTAGTCCTGAAGAAGCTGTGTGATGCTGGGTTAACTTTACATGCGAACAAGTGCAAGTTTGATGTAAGTAAAATCGAATGAATATTTGGGTCACCAAGTCTCTGCAGGTGGTATTAAGCCCAAAGCTGCTTTGGTGGACACCATTTGCAAACTTAAAGCACCTCAAAATAAGAATGAACTTGTGAAATTCTTGGGTATGGCCGAATCTTATCACAAGGTTGTGCCCAATTTCGCAGGAGTCACCCGAAGTTTGAGAGAGCTTCTGAAAAAGGGGTGTGAATTTGCATGGTCGAATGAGTGTGATGAGGAATTCTCACACCTTAAGAAATGTGTCAGCGAGCGCAAGACTTAGGAAGTTTTGATCCAAAGAATAATTTGTGTATTTGATGGTAGATGCTAGCTCTCAGGGTTTGGGCGTTGTTTTATTTCAGACATCTGATGGTGTAGAGAAGGTGGTATTGTTCATGTCCAGACCATTGAGAGGGGCAGAGTTCAACTATTCTGTTGTGGAAAGGGAAGCCCTAGCTATTTACTGGGCTCTCCGCAAGTTGCGTACGTTTTTGCAGGGGAGCAAATTTGAAGTACTCACGGACCATAAGGAATTGACTTTGTTTCTCATCAAATTTCCAAATGGGTTGTTACTTTGAAAGAATTCAATGTTGTTGTCTCATATCTGCCAGGTGTCTGCAATATCCTTGCTGATTGTTTTGTCAAGGATGGGTGATGACCAAGAGGACCCAGTAGAATCTGATAGTTTCGGCGGGGAGGAGTTTGAGGAACAAGTTGCTGTTTGCTTGATCAGTGATAGCATTGTTTCTGAAGGTGATTGGAGACAGGCGTTAGCAGAGCATACACTTCTACAAAAGATAGTGTCTATGGTTTTGAAGGGTTGGTCTGAAAAGAAGGAGTGTGACCCAGAGTTGGTTGGCTTTTGGCAAGTCAAGGATGAACTATCGATTGTGGATGATATGCTCATGAGAGGTAGCAGATTCGTTCCCCCACATACTTTATGGGACAGGTTATTGTAGAGTGCTCATGCCAGCCAAATGGGCATAGTAATGACCAAGGAGAGGCTAAGAGAACTATATTGGTGGCCAGCCATGGACACATGGATTGAAAGAGAAGTTAGGAAGTATGCAGAATGTGCAGCGATAAGGTGTTGAAATGCAGAACTCAACCCATGGAAGTGAGAGAGACATCTGATGGACCTTGGTTGGACATTGCGATTGATATTTTGGGACCTGTTAAAATGAGGTCTTGTGATCAGTATGTCCTAGTTTGTTTGGACATATACTCTCGCTGGCCAGAAGTAAATGTAGTCAACTCAATTGAGTCTTCAGTGGTAATTGAGTTCTCGGATAGGTCTTTTCGAAAGGGAAGGTTTTTCTCTTTCTTTGCTGTCCGACAATGCTGTACAATTGACTGCAACTGTGGTAGAGGAATTCTTGTCTACTAGGGTTATTAAACACAGGAAAGCATTCCTTTACCATCCTCAAAGTTATGGTGTTGTTGAGAGGTTTATGAAGGTGTTAAAAGAAGCTTTGCAACACGCTGTAGCCAATGGGGTTGACTCAGAGGCAGCCATAAAAAAGGTGAGGGAGGACAGATTTACTCCACACTCTTCTACAGGTGTGTCTCCGTTTTTGCTTTTTCAAGAAGAGGGTGGCAAACACTGAAGTGTGTCCATCATGGGTGTCTTCCAAAAGACAATTGGTTGACGAAAGGTATGATTGTGTGGAGGGATGGAGGGAAAAGGAATGTGCAGTCAAGGAGAAAAGTAAGGAATGGTTTGATGCAAGGAGAGCAATCAAACGCACTATGATATCTGTAGGCAACTGGGTCAAAATAAAATCTCCCCGCCTAGGGAAAAGTGACTCGAAATTTAGTGTACCCTTTAGAGTAATGAAAGTTTTCAGAAATGCCATTAAAACCAATGACCAAAGGGTATGAACTTGAAAATGGGTTGCCAGATGTCAACCAACAGTGGTGTCTGCAAGTTCTAAAGTTGTTTCACAGCCAATGATGCTCAGACCTTGCAGGGTGCTTCAGCGCCCTGCCAAACTTCACAACTATGTATAGATTTGCTCATTTGTTTTTTCTCTTCTTGCTATTGTTAAAGGGAGTGACGTGGTGTAGTGTCCTCGCTATGCAGAAGGAGCCATTTTATTGTTACTAGGTTACAGATGGTGAATGTAGAATGTAAAGGACAGTAGAATGTAAGCAACTTTTCAGTTGACAGTTGCAGGGCTTGATGCTGGATGAGGTTGTTTCTCCTGTACTCAATAAACCTGATTGAGTTCCTTCTACTTTGCAGTTTCCTGCTACTTCCTTTGTTACCTTATACTTACACAGAGACATTACAAAAACATGTTTTATATGCCCTGGTGAAGGAAAAACAGCCAATTTAGTTGTTCCCCGTTGTAGCACAATGGCTCCATAGGCTAGCATGGTAATCTATATCTATACTAATATAATAAAGAGAGAGCTCAAACCTTTGAGGCAGGTAATCTCAGGAACCACAGCACCAATCACAACACCCAATACAGCATTGGAAAGGGTAGTTGCAGCAGAAGGACATTGGCTATGCAGACGCCCACCATATACATTTAAAAGATAAAAGAAACGTGCCAGCAAAGTAGTCCCTTTTGGGCGTGTCTGAGTTGTGCTGTGGGCGTGTGCTGGGGGCGTGTGGTACGTTCCGCCCTTCTTGCCATGTCTCATATTGTGTGCTGTGGGCGTGTGCTGGGGGCGTGGGCGTGTGCGTGTGCGGGGCGCGGGATTACGGAAAAAAAAGCGAGCATTGTGCCCAATATTTCATTGTTTTTTCTTCCCAGGTTCTGTACATTCCAGCTCCGGGTGTCCACCCTGCTCCCTTTAAATATCCATGCACCCCATAATCATAACCCACCCTCACTCCTTAAAATACCCCAACACCATTAAACACACCCATTTTAACCCTATAAATATACCCTGTACCCCGAAACCCAAACCTATCCCTAAACCCTAAAAATACCCCTGTACCCCAAAACCCAAACCTAGCCCTGAACCCTAAAAATTCACCTGTACCCCAAAACCCAAACCTACCCCATAACCCTAAAATACCCCTGTACCCCAAAACCCAAACCTAGCCTTGAACCCTGAAAATACCCCTGTACCCCAAAACCCAAACCTACCCCTGAATCCTAAAAATACCCCTATACCCCAAAACCCAAACCTAGCCCTGAAACCCTAAAAATACCCCTTGATCCCAAAACCCATACCTATCCTTAAACCCTAAAACTACCCCTGTACCCCATAACCCAAAACTATATCTGAACCCTTAAAATATCCAAACACCCCAAAACATATACCTCAGTACCCCAAAACATGTACCCCTATACCCATACTTACCTTATCCAAACATTTAAAAAAACATGCTTTTACCATTCATGCATTTACAGCGAATTTTGTTGTAAATGTATGTGTGGTAAAAGCATATAAAATGTAATGCCATGCTTTATTATGGCATTGCGGAGTCATGGTACTTTCGTAATGAAAGTATGCTGAGTGATGGTATGCGGAAAGAAAGATGCTGAATAATGGCTGTTTACCCTCCCCCGGTAAGTACATTGGTGATTTGAAAAATGCACAGGTCTCTCTCATTGATGGCCAGCACCGACATACACTTTTAGACACACCTCCCGCCACAAGTTCTAGAACTGCGAACTTTAGAGCTGGGGAGCTACGTTCGAATCTCGGCATCAGCTTAACATCCTGTGATCCCAGGCAAATCGCTTTGTCTCCCCGTGCCTACCACAAATGAATGTGTTCTTCTGTAATGTAAATTGTGCTCTTGCCATGTTGTCGAGTTCGCGCTATATAATATTGCAAGGAAAAATAAAGTAGGGAAACTCGAGTTCACACACTACTGAACGCGCACTATTAAGTGCATCAGCAGTGGACTGTGAATCGGAGCGTTTCACAGGCCTGTCATAGATAAGAAATGCTATCAAAACGAAATCCTACAAAACAATATACTACTGGCCGGCAGCAATTCATACCCGAAAAACGTTGGGACGGGCTACTAGTACTTTAAAAAAGTACAACTATCGATGGGGGTTGACTAGGAAGAGTGGGCTAAAGAACGGTGATGGATTAAAACCAGATCTGTTGACTGGGTGTGAGTGTTTGATTGGTTCAGATGCTCCGTCCATTACCACCCCTTTTTTAATAATTTGCATTTAAGAAATATTTGGGGGCCTATTCCGATTCGGTAAAATGCCCTCCGAATAGCCGTACGGAGCTTTATTCCCTGTACGAATTGTATGCAGAACCGTACCTGTACGTACAATGTAGTGCGATATATACCCAAAGCAGTTCTCCGTACGAATCGTACCGAAGACCGTACAACTCACTAATCCGTACGAATCGCATTCGGAACGTGCAGTACGCGATGTCCGTACAGATCGAAGCTGCATGTTCCGACCCAGCAAGTACGAATCGTATCGAGAACACTCCGTACAACGCTTTTTCTACGGGAGCTTAAAACGTCTGTAAAAGCAGATTTTGCCATGAAATGCGTACAAAACGGACCCCTCCCCCCCGGGTACGGTGCGTACACCCCATGACTGCAGGGGTATGGTGCATCGGGGTACGGTGCGTACACCCCTGGATTTCAGGGTTGCGGTGCGTATGTCCCCGTGCTTACACCCCATGATCGTAGGTGTACGGACCGTAGGGGTACGGTTCGTACACCTCAAGGTCGTAGGTGTACGGTGCGTAAACACTGTGCGTACACCCCTTGATTTTAGGGGTACAGTGCATATGCGATAGTGTTGCCTTCCATACGAATTGCTCATACACGACGTTTACCGTACGAATCACGTACTGATTCCCCGGTCCGGATCGTATTTGGCGGGTTGTACGCCATTTTTACAAATCGTACGGTTCACTGTGCTGGTCGATGTCGTACGGATTTACCCTTCATTTTCGCACGGTTCGCAATGATTCAGACGTATTTTCTCACAGCGGATTGTACTACGGGATTCGGACGAATTCGTACGGAAACGGCTACTAATACGAATCGTCGAACGGATTTGTTTCCCGAATCTGAATCGACCCCTTATTGTGCATTGACATTTTATCAAAATACTTTAAATTTACAGAAATGTCCTCTATTTCTCTCATGTAATAACCCAATTTATTATGACATATAGGATCAATTCTAATGATTCCTTCATACAAATCCCCTTTACTAAGTTTTATCTAGAATTCTCGACTTTGACCTCCTAAGACGTGACCTCTGTGCTGTAACAGTTAATGAAATCTCTTCTCAGCATCCCTCCCTCACAGTGTGAATTACTGAAGTGTATCTTATGTCAGGGCTGTGGTTTTAACAGCATTTCCCCAGGAATCAGACACTACCCCGGGAGATGTAGTAAAAAGAACCAGTTATTGATCTGGGTAATCACTGGTGCCGGAACAGCCCTCCCCTCATTTCAAAAGCAGTTCATTTATTAATTAAATACTATTATAATTTTCAAAGGAAAGGGCGCCGCGGCTCTGTACACTAACAACCAGCCTAACCAGACCCCCAAGGATATAGCGGCATGGATTAGCAAATTTAGCGGCACAAAAATGGAAATTTAGCGGCACAAATATGGAAATTTAGCGGCAATTATGTGGCATTTTATGTGGCCATTTTTAATACAACAAACACAGATATCTTAATTTTTTTAGTCATTTAACAACATGAAGCTATGTATATTTGTTTTCTTTACAATGTAGACACTTTGGTGCAGATTTACAAGCCCCTTGCGCTGCTTTTACGCCGCCGTTGCGTCACTTTTGTGACGCAGCGGCGGCGCAAAAGATGCACCATGGTGCGGGGTATTTACAACGTGACGCCGGAGAGTATGGCTAGGGTGCGCATAGTACGGCCCATGTGCGCAGATTCCGGCCCAACTGCGGATGTAATGATACGACTCGCAAACGATCTCTGTAAATACTAAAAGTCATAAAGTTAGACCTTTGTCTAAGATTAGCTTTGGGAATAGGCCCATAAGTTTCTCATTGCTTAAATGGGTGTAACTTCTGATATTTATGTTTCCCTCGTCTTCATTGCTTGATTTGCTTGTGAGAAAGTGTCATTCATAATCGTTGAAATGTAACTCATATTCACACTGAAAGTATGAAAATGTCACACATAGCAATCTGAAGCCTTGACAGTTATGCTGTTTTATTTGTGAATACAGGCCACTATTATTTTGGTGCCAGCGCGTACTTTCTGTTCCAGAGGACACTGCTTGTTGTTGGTGCAGCAGATCGCAAAGTGTTGTCACGAAGGAAACGGTGGAAAACCACTCGAGAAAGTTTTAAATATACAACAAGTTTTAAACAACAACAAGTGAATCCCAAAAAGAAATTGCTGCTCCTCAACAAAAGCATAAAGATGAGATCGTTATTCATTACCAATCAATGGTTGGTTTTAACATTAAATGCACCACACAATTAATTGTTTACCAGAGAGGCTTTCAATTGGGCACCTGCAAAGGGAGGCACTGTGGCATAACGGTACATCACTACTCAAGGCTCAAGAGGCGCTAAAAGGGTTTGTTTATTGAGTAGTTTACACAACGCCCCGCCCCCGCCCCCTCGAGATCTCCCCCTCCACTGATTTATAACCTTGTGATAAGAATGCCATTTGATTAATCTCTCTGAAACCTTGTAACGAGAAACATAACAGCCCTGTATATATTTCTCATAAAACCATCAGGGAGTTAGCGGGTATTATATGTGCCTCGGAGATCAGCACCTCTCCCCCTTCGTGAACATCACAAAGAAAGGAAGGAAGGCCTGTCGAAAGAGCCAGCACCTGGCCGTCAGTCCCGGGGGATAAGAGCAGGCGCCCTTAGCTCGAGCCATCAGTGCAGAAACAGCAGGCAGCCTTAGCTTTGACCAATGTGCAAACCAGCAGGCGGTGGTGATGGCTTGTAGGTTGGCTTGAGAGGCAGCCAGACAGCCACAAACACGCCAGGTACGGTAAATGACCCAATCCACAGGCGATAGCCACTTAAAGCAGACCCCCAGGATATAGCGGCTTTTGTAAAAATGCTGCGATTTCTAGAAAAATGCTGATTTTGCGGGCACTTTTGTAAAAATCGCACCGATTTTGCGGCAAATCACGAAATCGCGCAATCGCGATATCCTGGAGGGTCTGCCTGACGCATATTATTCATTGGGAGAATTTTCATTGGATGAGCCTGCATTCATTTCTATAATTGAAATAAATTGCGGTGCCTTTTCATTGTGGCCCATGGACACGGTTTTCTATAAATGGTCACTATATTTAATTCAAAAGAAATGCATGCATGAAAAGTGAATATCTATACACTACTCTAAAAATAAATACTTCTCAACATTCTTATATATCTGAAGAGATTTCGGGTAACAGTGCAATGCGAGTGGAGCAGAGCAACTCATTTATATGGCTACCAAAGGCTGCCATGATGTTTTGACTGCTTCCCTTTGTGTTTGAAATATTTAGTATCAGAAGCATCACAGTTCTGCTGGAGTGTAGGTTAGGTCTATTTTTGGGTGTTCGTCTAAAAGTGCATTTACTTGTCAGCTTCATTGGCTCTTTTGGACCATTAGCGATCAGGGTCCTAGGCCAGCTAAGCCAATAGCAATAGCAATAGCATTTACTTCGAGCAAATTCACCGGGATTTGGGGAGTGTATACAGAAGTGCCTTGGGGTTAAGCGCAATCCTAGAACCTACTAAACATTTGGTGGGAAGAAGTTCAAAGCAGCAATGTTCTGACTTGATTTAGAGTTGGATGGTAATGGTCAACCTTTAGATTTATATAGAATGTCAACAGTGGACAGGGCAAAATTAGGGGTGGGCAGGAAGTGTCATTCTGCACAGAACATTGTTGTAATTTATATATTTAACACCTTCCGTGCTCATGACGAGCTCAGCTCGTCATGAGGCCCCGTGGCGCTGTGCTCATGATGAGCAGAGCTCGTCATGACCCGCCCGGCGCTCACACGTGGGGATAATTCCCCTGCTGTGTTTGGCGTTGTCATGACGAGCTCAGCTCAGTCATGAGCACAGCGGCACCGTGCAGCGTGACGAGCCGAGCTTGTCACAAGCACAGTGGCGCTGCGCGCGCCCCCTCCCCCCAGCGCCACAATAGAATTAGCCCCATGGCGAAGGGGATATAATACCAGCATTTGTAAATCGCATAGCTACCTCCGGGGAGATGTCCCGGCGCTGGGGGCCGCAGGAAAGAATAAGCAAGCTGTTGCCCAGAGTCACATGGTGCTGGGCTAACCTGCCACCGGCAATCGAACCGTGAGCCCCTGTTTTCCGGAGTCAGCCACCCTGCCACTGCACCACACCTCTTCCCCATTTGACAACTCTGCATCACTTTTGCAACAGGGTGTTCTGTCCAAATTCGGCCAATCTCCGTGTTTCTGAATTGGTTCCCACAATGCTTAAAAATGTGAGCGCAAGCAAGATTTGGCGTCCCCTAGTGGAATTTTTTAATATGGGCAGTCACGGTGATTTGCTGCAGCAAAAGTTGATTTTCTACTCGAGCAGCAGCAAAATCAACGCTAATGGCCGTGTGCTCTTGCATGGTGCTGGTCGTTCTGATTTTTTTGCGTTGCTCTCACTACTGGTGCTAAATTGCAGCGTGATGTGCATATTTTCCGCCCGTTGGTGAAACTTAGCCGAATCTCACCGAGTTATTATATAACTCCATGGAATTCCACAAGTGAAAGTCATGGGTTCCACCCTCTCCTAACCAATACAGTGGTGCCATTTACCCATCGTACTCTTACAATGATAAAGACCTTTCCATAGATGTATGACTCTCCAGACATTGCAGGGTTTTCAATTACCAGCAATCTCTAAATCAGTCCCTTAGTTCTCATGAAGATTGAAAACGGGTAAATCACATAAGGGTAAAGCCATTACAGGCAGAAGATTCCAGTTGTAATGCTTCTGTCCAAGCAGGATGTTAAATAAGTGATGTTGTAATTCCTAAGCCACACAGCAGAGATCCGCAACACCCCCATAGTTGGGGACTAACAGAGGGAAAGCCTGGTGCCCCCTGGAACTCTGAATAGGTTTGTTTCTCACTTCATGAGGTTCTTTCTGAGGGTATGATGGCTAAATAGAGGGGCAAATAGGACTTTTCTGAGACCCAACAGAGGCATCTAAAGGTAATATAGCTGGAGCAACCCCTTTTTGTGAGGATGAGGCCTTGATGCAGGAATAGAAAGCACAACTCAAATTGATAAGTTCCCTGCACAACAGCAACGCACGGAAAGAATGGGCACCATTAAGTTGGCCCTGGAAGTGGTAGAAAGGAAGTTGGAGATACTGCCATATAGGGTGCTGGCTGTGGTAAAAAGACACAACGTAGTGACAGGAGATTTAACCCGCTTCCATCAGTTCGTCTGTGGCAGCAGCATTGCTCCAATTTGGAAGTTCTCAATTTGCTCAGTCGTAGCTCAGCTCTTCTTTGACCAGTGAGCCTTGTTACAATTTTTATTATATATATTCCTACCACATTTTAACTTCCTTTCCAAAATTCTTTGTCTTGTCTATTCTCATTCTGCCTCGCCCATTAACTCTGCTCTCAACACTAGTTAGAAGCCTTTAAACTAAACAATAGTAGCCAATGGGTGTCATTTCCAGTCCTGAACAACTCTTAATTCAACCCATCTGAATGTTGGCTCCAGCCAGTAGAGTGGGTTGATGTAGTGTATAGGATACTTCATCTTTGGTCTGCTCAGAGAGAGCAGATCCTTTGCTTTCCTTGTTTATTTAGGACCTTCGTTTTGGGGTCATACGGGTACATTGTCAGGAAATTTAAACTTCCCCTACTACTTTAAAGCTGGTCATCATGTTTCAGACTAGCCTTGTTGGTTCCTGGGCACTTGCCCCTCCCACCCCCACTCACCCTTCGAATTGCATAGATATGACCCGCAATCCTTTCTCAGCATTAGAAGATGAAAGTATACTGAGTCCTGCCAGCATGCCCTGCCACATTGTCACTATTTGCAATGTGTCAAGCTTGCCTAGTGGAATCCTAGGGAATTGGTCCCGTCCTGCTGACCCTTCCCATATGCTGGGGAGTTCTTTTTCAGGGGAACAGTGGATTATTATTGTAGAATGCAAAGGCAGTGGCTTCTTTTGTCAGTCCGCTCGTGTTTACCTTAAACTCTCCAAAGGAGCATTGAGAATCTGATGTGATATGTGTGAGAAGTTGGCCTGGCATATGATGTCCACTATTCTAGTGGGCACCTTGCACCAGTCCAAACGATCCTTATTAAGGGTCGGTTTAAAGACAACCTTTATAGAAAGCTATCCTAGTGGTAGCTGTGGAGAGCAGCCTTCAGGCTAAGTCTTGAAGGAATGTAAAGCTGCTTGTTTTACCAGTCTATAATCTCATGAATGACCAACTGAAAGGATAACCACAACAGGTATATATAAAATATATATGTATTTATTCTAAACACATATCTCAACTCTCTTTATGAGGCTAGAGGCAAAAGTACACAAGTTAAACTTAATTAGCACACAGTAAATTAGCACAGTATACGTTTTACCCTAGGGGCCTCACAAACCATATACTAAGAAAGTGGTATAAGAACCACAAGGGACATAGAGACAAGGCCTAGGGCCTGTAGAACCACTGGGGCAACCAGGACCAACCCTAGGTAGGGACGCAGGAGACCCATGGGGGACGCGTGCAGTGTCTAAACACAACCGCAAATCACCATTGACTTCTAAGGAGGAAGTTGCAATTAGATTTTTAAAGATTAAGGACACTTGAGAGTGGACGAGGAACAAACCCCTTTCAGTACTGGAGAGTTCGAGAGTCAAGACCCATGGGAGCACCAATGTACTTGTGTTACCTCACCCAGGGAAGCCGGGTGCATAGGTATCTTTTCGTGTCGGGTTTCGCCGTCGTCTCTTATGGAGAGCTGCAAAGAAGTGCTGCAGGCGACCAGATGAAAAGTGTCCGGATGGATCCAGGGTGGATCGAAGCTTTGAAGAACCTGAAAGCAGAGGGAACAGAGTCTGGATCACTTGCCAGTGACCAGGGAGGCAGTAAGTAGATGCCCACCAATGTCAGGTGATTTCAGGTGCAGAAGGTGAAGCTTGACTCTTCGGCCACGAGGACCAGGAGCTTGATTCGAGCTGTCCCACATTGGATGTTGAGTGCTGCAGCGCCGGTATCCAGATTAGACCCAACAAGCCTTGGCAACAGCAACCTATGCAGAATGCAAAGATTGGCTTTGGTGTAGACCAGCAAGGTCTGAGGGACTCGCCTTTTGGAGGGGAGTCAGGACACATCTGGAGCAATCAGGAAAGCCCAAGAAACAAAAGAATTGCCTTAGTGGGGACCCACCAGTTGATGGACCAGGGATCGCAAAGGAGCCTCAAGGAGAAATGCTGGAAGCGGGCCCACGGAACACTCATGGAGTGTAGGCCCACAATCTTCGATGCAGATGGTGCTCATGGCTTGGACTACAAGTAGCCCAATGCACAACTTTGGAAAAGCTCTGGAAGTAGATGCACTAGCAAATGTGCAAGGTGCCCAGGAGTTCCGGTACCACGTCTCTCGTGATGGCTACAGGTCTCAGCTTTGCTGAGATCTCGTGTCGGCTTCAGCGATGTCTGGAAGTCTATGTCCTGTAACACAGATTCTTAGGGATCTGGTGGGAGCCTCAAAAATGCAGACTGGCCAGATGCTTCTTTGGTGCCTGTTTGAACAGGGAGTTACTCCTTGACCCCAAGGGAGAGCCTTCCGTCTTCTAGTCGAAATAGAATGTTGAAGTTCCAGGATTTATGTTGCAGAGTTTCGTCCAGGGTAATCTAAAGTCCTAGGGACTGGGTTCCTATACTTATACTAAGTTTAGGGGATGGACTAACTCTAAGGTCCCACCTATGGGAGGACCTGGGGAGGGGGTGGGTACACCCCTTCCCCTTTGTCCAGTTTCGCACCAGAGCAGGGCTGAGTGCCCCAGCAACCGGTTTGAACTGGGGTATGCATAGGGACACCTTGTGTGCCCCAGGCACTGTCTGAAAAGCATTCACTGAATGCACCCACCCTGCGCCAATACACTAAAGCCTGTCTAGGGAGGTAGTTACACCTCCCTAGACAGGAAACCTATTGTCCAGGCCTCCCCTGCCAGAGTTTTGTCCAGTAGCAGGAGGTCAGGCTGGTGTCTGTGGCAGCAGCATCCATTTTGTGGTGATGCTGGGGCTCTTTTAAACTATTACCTGTAAAGTAAAGGTGTTCATGTCTTCTACCTCTAGAAGGGTGGAATTCTACCCCCGCCACCAGGACTGGCGGGGGGGAAGGATTCCAAAGTGTTTGACACCAAACACGACATGTTTTGATGCAGCCATTCCAAAATTAGCATTTACAGCAAGGTTCTAATGCACCTAAGAGTATATGGTATGGCGGTATCACAGAACAGCTATAAGGAAGGGATTCCGAAAGCTGCAGAGGGGCTCAGCTCATGCTTGGGCACCCTCTCACACAAAACAAAGCACTCTGTCTTCAGGATTGTCAAGGCCTGCCATAGGAGTGACTTATAGGTTTATATGTGTCTGTATATGTAGATAGATATAGGTATGCTATTTCTTAGTAAGGGGCACTTACACCACCTTACCCAGGCTACTGTAGCAGACCTGTAGTGCCAATTTGGAAGGCTTCTCAGGGGTGGCATAATACATGCTTCAGCCACTGGTAGGCCTCTGGGGTACCTATGCCCTTGGTACCTAAGGTACCATATACTAGGGACTCACAAGGGTAACCTAGTAACCAATCTGGAGTGTACCTAATGTACATGCAATCAGTTTAGAGAAGAATCAGCTAGTCTGGGGTCCTGGTTAGCAGGGCCTCAGCCAGACTAAAGTGGATAAATCAGTGAAACACAGCAAGAAGTGGGGATAACCTTATTAAGCAGATCCTACTCTCCTGCACTATTTTGCTTTTTAGCAAGCCCGGTATTTATAAATGTGGTTGCCCACAAGGTCTCTCCTATACGGAATGGGACTGTTTTGCACTACAAGTTGTAATGATTTTGTAAATGTTACAATACACTGTGGGGCATATTATCAAGGACAAGCGATACATTATCGCCGCTTTTATCGTCAGGAAACTGCTGATAAAGCGGCGATAATGGCCTTGATAATATGCTCTATGAATTCCAATCGAAGCCCAGGTTAGATGTGTTCACACCTCTTGAGCGAAGTACAGTATCAATATTATAATAGAAAAAGTCACTATATATAAGGTGAAAGGAGCCAGAAAAGGAGTAATATTTGTTATAATATATCTGTTTCAAAGAACAAGCTGCTGACGTTACAGAGAAAAAGCGAAAAACATGCAATAACATTTTTTCTTCAAATAAATGTTTAAATATTGACAAATAGCCACAATTTATAACTAAGTACTATGCCTATACCATATTGAAACAACTTACAACTTCGGAATATGTTTGTTGACGCAAAAAGAGAATCCAATGCTAGAAAACGGAACCTGCAACAGAGATTGGCGATTCAGAAATAACTCGCAAAAACGAAACTAATTGCACAGTAGGTGTGGTTTATATCGTTTTTTGTTGTTTAGTAGTCTATGGAAGGAAGATGTGGATCCGCCTATTTAGATGACACGTTTTGCATTTTACACGTGCTGACGTTTTAACAGTTTTTCTTCTGCACGTGTTCGGAAAAGTTACAAACTGTGAAGCTGTAAAGGTTTCGATTTTGGTAGTAATACGTATAAGGTATTATTATTTACATACGTTGGAGAGTTTAAAAAGTGTTACTCGGTAAAATGTGTTCTTTGCATTTTCATGATTATTAGCATCTAAATAGAAGACGTATAAAAAAAATCGTTATCATTAGAAGAAAAAAAAAAGTTTAATATTTGTTATTTTTATGTTTCTTAATTTAAAAAATGCTAGCATTTGTAAATCGTAATCCTACCCTCGGAAAGGTGTGCTGGAGCTTGGGGCTTTGGGAAGGTTATTAAATAATAAATGCCCTTTTCTATGCACCTGTAAACTTGGCTTTTAAACTTTCAATTGCCCAGTCTGTATCTTTACATTTCCTCCAAACATTTTGGTACTGCTATTTTAGTATTGTAGAGAGCCATTCAGCAGTATGTGTTTATGTATACTCTGTTCTAAAAGCGAAGCTGCTATACATTTTGCCAGACACTCTCCTTGCAGAATTGTAATAATTCAGCCAGTACCCAAGTAGTCATGGTGCAAAGTGGGCCTTAGGCCATGGACTGCTTCAAACTCCTATACACTATGCATGCACTCTTCTATGCATGGGCAAACTTGTCTTTTATAGCTTTTATTATCCAGTCTACATTCTTACAGTTCCAGCAAACTATTTGTGATTGCTAATTCAGGATTGTAGTGAGTTATTCAGCAGAATGCCCTTATGTATGCACTGTGCTAAAAATTAAGCTCTTTTATATTCAGACAGACACTCTCCCTGCAGAACTGTAATTATCAAGTCAGTACTCAAGTAGTCATGTTGCAAAGTAGGCCTTAGGCCATGCACTGCTTTAAACCTGTATAGACTATGCATGCACTCTTCTATGTGGCTGCACATTTGTTTTTTAAACATTCATTTTCCCAGTCTATATCATTAGACTTTCACAATCACTCTCACTCTACTGTTTCAATATTGTAGTGAGCCATTCAGCAGTATTTCCTTATATATATACTGTGGTAAAACAGAAGCTCTTATAAATTCAGTCACACACTCTCTTTGCAGAACTGTAATCATGCAGTCAGTACCCAAGTAATTATGGAGCAAAGTAGGCCTTAGTACATGGACTGCTTCAAACTCCTATTTGCTATGCATGTACTGTTCTATTCACCTGTAAATGTACCTTTTATATTTTGAATTCCTCAGTCTTTATCTTTACACTTCCACCAAACACTCTGTCATTCCTGTTATAGTTTTGTAGTGACTCATTGATCAGTGTCTAGTAATCCAATAACTACATTCACTACATTCAAACAGTAATCAGCAGATAAGTGGTACATCCCCAGAGATATGGCAGTTATTGTGCACTGTGATATCACCACAATGGATGCACCGTATTTACAATGTAGTGTATTATAGAGAAAAAATGGCACAGATATGTGATGTATTTGTGTTGTGAAGGTGTTTCAAGTGCAACGTAGCTCCAGCAATGCTTGGGGTTCTATGCTCAGAAAGCTGTGTCAATCCTTACACCTGTTTCAAGCAGGTGCAGGGTTTTGACGTAGCATAGGCGTAAAAGTGACTGAATGAAATCTTATAGATTTCACTCAGTCACTTTTAGGAGGTGTTCCTATGCTAGAACACCTCCACTCCCTCCCCCGATCTCTGCGCAGGAAAGCCTCTTTCTGGCGCAGGGCTTTAGAATGTGATGCACCTTCCATATGCATCACATTGTAAATATCAGACACCATGGCACATCTTTTGCAACACCCCTGCATCACAAAAGTGACGGAAAACATGTGTAAAAGAGGCACAAAGGGGTTGTAAATCCGCTCCTAACACATACAAATTCACCCAGGCAGTTTCACTACCAGTGCAAATTGAAGCATAGTCTTATTTATATGGATATGTTACATTGAAGTGCTTTGGAGGTACTACAGTATACTATAGGTAAACACCTTATACATTTACAAAAGAAATGGTAACGGCTTAAAGGAGCGCACAGCATAAATCAAGGTATACGTAATAAGAACAATACAATATCAAATTATCAATGATGGTGCTCAGGAAGAGGTGGGGGACTGGTTACCACAGTCACCAAGACAAACCAAGGTTCCAAACATTAACTGTGTTCTTCCGAGCACTCAATTATTATCAACAAAAGCCTTTATATAGTTTTCACTATTTATTTTTAATGTCCGATCTTCATTCGAATCAAATCCAATTTCCAAAAAATATAGTTGCTCGCAGCCAACGCGCGTTTCGTCAAATCCGTATAGGAAACTTTGGCTTCTTCAGGGCTGCAACCCAAATATTAACAATCAGTCTTAACTCGCGCAGCTTTAGTTACAAAACATAAACATTACATAATTCTTAACATATTAATTTAAAACTGTCACATTGGTTTTCCATCTCAAACCATGGTCTGGTATACAATTAAATATTAACATATTGATATCTCCAAGAAGGAACATATCTGCCAAAGACATGAATCTCAACGTAAAACAAAGCAAACCAATATATTGCAAAACATCACCAGCTCCATTTAAATACGAGTCATGTATATGCAGTTTATAGGTTTAAGGTTTGTGGTTCCCGATAACACCCATAGTTAACAGATCACAAGTATTAGCTCACCTAGTTGGTGGTAGATGTCTACACTCAACTCATCTTCACGTAGCAATTTGTAAATTCGTCTATTTCAGTATGCTTTTCTTGTGTCCTCACCTACAAGTTAGATTAATATATCAAGTTTGTGACAAGTATCTGTGTACTCGATACACCGATTGGTCATGAATTGTCAATTCAATTAAAATACGACCGTTGATTCCACTCACCAAATAGTATTCGGATTTATAGTATTTATGCTCAAAAGTATATGGATCTATCCAGGATTGTAACTTCCAATTCAATTCATCGTAAATCGTTCTCGTCACTTCCTAAAGTAAATTAACAGCTGTGTCAATATTATTATTTATAGGGGCATACGACGGTTTCAACAATTATCCAACTCTAATCATGAGTCAACTAATGTATATCTCACCTTACAAATCAATGTCAGCGCGTAGTATATATCACGTTATAAATCTTCCTAGTAACTTTCCATTTCCATAAGTATCACACACGAGTCCGTGTCTATTGAAAGAAAAGTGGGTACAGTCATAAGTATCGAGTATACCCTACTTTCTAACCTAATTGTACAAATAGGAAGCTTCGTGCTCACCGTTAGTAAGTCAAGTGTAATCCGACTTTGGCGTTCAGCACGGGCGCCATCTTGTAGTGTCAATATATAGTCATTTAGTGCGGGCGCCATCTTGTAATGTCCTCATATCATTGCAGACTGGCAAAACCTCTAAAAGAGTTACCCTCCCGCCATCTTTAAATGGATATCTATAAAGACTCTTATTCATCAGATCAAGTAATAGTCTTCAGTTGATAATGTGAAACCGTCAATCACAATGTCTGTATTATTGACCTATTTAATATTCGATCCTATATTTATGTTATTCATTTGACACAAACTCTACTAATTGGTTTAGAGGAACCATATCATTCTCTCATGATCTGCGAACCAATGGGGTCCTCAGGTAAACCACGATCCTTTCCCTTTTAATACTTAACATTATCCATTATCTATCTTTATCACGTGTTAGTAGCATAAGACAATACAGAGAGGTAGGGGGTCTAACCATTATAATACAGTCAACTTCATTCCCTATCATCTGTATAGCAATACATAAATTCACAATCACTTTACATATCAATCATCACTCTTGTTCCGTGGAGTATACAGTTTTGAGAGACACTAATGTCAGATAGAACAAAATATATGACACCAGCAATGTATTTCCTAAGTAACACTCTAGTGTCAATATATAGTATTCAGTTGCCAAGATAAAATTCATACTCATGATCCACATTAAGACCACATTCAACCGCTTTAAGTCTGATCAGCCAAAGTACTTCCCGCTTTCTCAATGCTAGCACCCTGTTACCACCCCGTGGGTCTGGCTTAATGTGGTCAATTCCATGATAGGAAAAGACATGTTGATCCTTGTTTTCAAAGTTTTGTATTAAGTGCGACGCAATGGGATATCGTGTGTCCCCATTTTTCAGTGCTCTATAGTGTTCAGCAATTCTGTCTTTGAGTCTTCTCTTCGTACTCCCTACATAAATTTTGCCACATGTACATGAAATCACATAAATCACATATGTTGTGTCACAATTAATAAACATGCCAATAGTGTATTTGCCAGAATTGTTGTATTCAAAACACAGAACCTTCCTCTTTGCCCATCTGCATGAAATACATTTCCCACATTTGTGGAAACCTTTAAAGCTGGTCAGCCAATCACTTTTACTTTGTTTATGTGGGTAACTAGGACTCAACATGTTCTTCAAAGTCGTACCCCTTCTAAATGATACACTTGGTCTGTCAAGAATGTATGGTTTCAGATCATTGTCTATCCATAGCAGGTGCCAATGTTTGTTCAAAATAGTGAACAATTTGGAGCTGTCCTTTCCATAATTTGTTATCAGTCTTACCTTCTGATCTGTTGTTTTGCCATCTTTACTCTCTCTTATCAGTGTAGTTTGTCTTCTCACTTTCTTAGCCCTAGATACAGCTTTGTTAACAACATCTTGTTTATAACCCCGATTAAGGAATCTAGATGTCATATCTGCTACATTGTGTTCAAACTCTCTATCCATTGAGCAATTGCGTCGAGCTCTAATCAATTCCCCATATGGTATGGCTCTTTTCTGATACTCAGGATGACAGCTCTCAGCATGCAAGATTGCGTTACAACTTGTAGGCTTCCGATACATCCGACTGTGAATCTTTGCTCCCTCCACATATAACTCCACGTCCAAGAAGGTGATTTTCTGCCTGTCATAAGAAGTTGTAAATCTTAAATTGTAAGTGTTCTCATTTAGGTAATCAAAGAAACCTTTGAGCTTCTCTACTGTGCCTGTCCATATCATCAAGCAGTCATCAATAAAGCGACCCCAGTAGTGTATATATGGGGTCCATTCAGTTCCTTCAGGGCCCCAGATTCGCTCCGCCTCAAACCAACCCATAAATAGGTTGGCAAAAGACGGAGCAAATCTAGAACCCACCAAGCACATACTGAACCTACTTGAGGACATTGTATGGGAGGATGGGATGTTACTAGTGACACTGGACGTGGTATCCCTTTATACCATTATTGATCATGATATGGGCATACGTGCTTTGGATCACTTTTTCAGCAAGAGACCGGCTGAAATGTTTGACCACACTCAAATGCTTTTGCGTATGACTAGACTGGTATTGGAAAATAATGTGTTCTTATTTGATGGCCAGTGGTACAGACAACGCCTTGGGACGGCGATGGGTTCTAGATTTGCTCCGTCTTTTGCCAACCTATTTATGGGTTGGTTTGAGGCGGAGCGAATCTGGGGCCCTGAAGGAACTGTAGTTTTCTATTTTTTGTTTTTTTCAGGAAGATTTTAGTTATTGTTTTTTTAAACCAAATAAATGAAACTGGAAACAAAAAAACTGCAACAGGAACAAAAAAGAAAAAAAAATATTATTGTTTTGGGCAACTGTGCTCTTCTTTGCTCTTCACAATGAAATCAATAGACTGCTCACCGTAACAAAGGAGTTATCAGCAAAATTTACAATGAATTGTAAGATCCTCAAACAGAGTCAAAATAATAGGATGCGGACTGCTCGGAGGAGGTGGTGGTGCAGTTGAGGTAGAAGGAACTTCAGGTTGAGGGTGCTCCTGGAACCTTTGTGTTGCCATCCTTCCATAATTATTTGGATGCACATTTTTGACACAGCGAACCATTGAGTCTGTCCCAAAAGAGTACTTTTTAGTGGGGTCACCCCAGGAAAGTGTAACCTCACAGATCTTGCACGTTACTTTCAGTACATTCACGTTTTTCTGTCCCTCTGGAAATAAAAAAAACTTTCAAATGAAAGCTTCTTTTCTCTTTTTCTGGAGGGGCTCAGTAACAAAATCTTCCTCAGGGGAATGTACTGATGAAGTCTCAAAAAGAGCAGCCATTGTAGAGTTTGGTTCTAAAAGACTACAGCTCCACAAAATTGATGTTTTTCCTGGGAAAGTCCAAGTAGGATGATCAAAAATTAGAGAGGTCTTTCAACAGTTCGAATAGGAAGTATTATGAACTAATCAAAACTCTGCGTACCAGACGCACCTCTGTGATTTGCATAATTGCTTTTAAAAGTAATAATCGCTTATTAAAAGTTCAAAACAAATATTTTCATGATTGTCCTAGTTAATGTCTTCTCTTAATATGTACATTAAATACATAAATATATGTTTTTGAACAAGTAGAAACTTTTGCGCCGTACGCTTACGGGGTGCCGTACATGATGGCACGCAGTAGCGTTGATGCAATACGCAAGGTCAAAGCGTATCCGTAACGAGTGCGCAGCTACGCGCAGAGGACCATTTACCATAGAAAGTGTGGTGCGATCAATGTACGCGTACGGTGCGATTACCAAAAAAAATATGAAAAAGGAACTATACAGATTTTAATTGTAAAAAATTGAAAACAAAAATTAAAAAAAAATGTGTGGGATTTTGTTTTGCTATTATTTTACATCAAGCATATAAAATATAATTTAAAAATAAAATAAATATAAATATGTTTAATAAAAATGTAAGAAATTAGTATAAAAAGAAAGAAATATAATAATTTATACATTTAAAAATTATCATTTAAAAACCTCTGAAATTCACAGAAAAAACCATAGGTTTCAGCCACGTTATAGTTAGGAATGATCATTTAAAAAACCTTGCAAAATTCACTGAAAAAACCATAGGTTTCACACATGTTATAGTTAGCTGGAGATTTCACTCATACAAAACCATAGAAATTCCCCTGTTATAGTTAGTTCAGCTAACTAGAACTCGCGCGCCCTCAATGCACTGCTGATGACGTCACATACTACATAACTCATGACATGGTCAGTGACATCACTCATGACATCACTCATGACATCTCAAATGACATCACTGATGACATTACTGATGACATCATCCTTGTGAATGAGTGGCAGACCTCCTCTCACCCTAATATAACCTTTAATACACACATTCAAAAATAGAACCTAAAATGTTCTCAGAAATGGAGATACCAATACCAGTTAGAACAACCTATTCAGTAATTCCAAAATCTACATACACATCCACTTATTCACCAATAGTTCTATATAGTCACTAATACATGTACTCACTCATCATATGTACTCATACACCTATACATCCTGTTACACACCTACACTTATACATAGAGTTATTCATACATATACTCACACATGCAAATAAACTATCAAACATCCATTTACTTGCATATACAGCTCTACACACACCCCTACACTTATTTCTACAGAAACGTACACATACTTACTCTCTTAAACAATCAGTTATAGAAACACATACTTATTTATACAGGAACTCTTCCAATCTGTCACTGTCATATATCTTTACTTATATACATCAATACTCACATATACTAGTTTAAAACATATGTACTTACTCATAAAGACAGTATTGAGGCAGTCATTCACTCACTAACACACCCATACACACAATCATCCGCCCATACAGTCCTGCACACATGTTGTCTTCAAAACACATACAAACAGTGAATCAGTCATTCATGCATCTGTGCGCTAAGTAATACCCCCCACCAACACATACAGACACTCATTCTGATACTCAAAAAACCAACTAATAACCCATATAAACACTCATGTAGGTACTTATTAACCCATGCAGACACTTATACACAAAGTGAGACACTGATACAGATATTTACATATGTAAACATTATTCGCTAATACATGTATTCAGTAAGATATACTTAATAAGTCAGTTATACAATCAATTTTACAAAAAAAAAAACCTTTGGACACTTATTTACCCATTTATTCTTCCATCGACCTTGACATATACATGTATAAAACATATTTAAATTTCAGAAAAAAACACATTCACTGGATGATGTCATCAGTGATGCCATTTGAGATTTCATCAGCGATGTCATGAGTGATGTCACTGACCATGTCATGAGTGATGTAGTATGTGACGTCACCAGCAGTGCATTTCGGGCGCGCGAGTTATAGTTAGCTGAACTAACTATAATGGGGGAATTTCTATGGTTTTGTATGAGTGAAATCTCCAGCTAACTATAACATGTTTGAAACCTATGTTTTTTTCAGTGAATATATATATATATATATATATATATATATATATATATACATATATATGAGTGCAGGATCCTGAAAAATCACAACCTGGGGAATTTTGACTCCTTAGACCTCCTCCCTTCTAGCGGGGATAAAATATAAGCGATTGTGGCTACAATATGAGCATTTAACAGGAATATTCTTCTACCACAGAATGTTCAGAATATTTCTCTAAAAAACATTTTTCCTCCGGTGTTTCCTTAAAATGGTGTTTGTGTACATTGTGAGGAAATCGCAGACCATGAGTAAGAAATGTTAGCATTACCACAGGATCAAGTAAATGTCATGAATATTGGTTTATATATATTCGGAGTTCCATTTGAAAATAGGTTCGGAAATATCTTGCAATAATTTTGCACACTGCACTAATATTTGTTATTAATCTTGATTTATCACTTAAGTCAAACAAACAAGGCTCATGTTTAAATTAACCAACATGTTGCGTCATTATATCCCTATACTTCACCTATAATGCGTAATTTCTCTATTTTTCGCTCCATCTCTCCTACTGCCTGTCAACTCCCAGGCTTCCCTCTTTTGTTCTCCTGAAGCTACTTGAAGCAACTAAAAGAGTGCAATAAAAGTAAAGCATATAATAATACAGGATAACATGCCGAAAGCAGTGCTTTCATCTCTAAAAAAAAATTGTAGCGAGTATTTTTTTCGTTAATGACAGTTTTTCATAAACTGTGTAGGTTTTTGTGACATCTGGTACTATCAATATTGCTGTGAACAACTGGTATACCTGATCAGCATAAAAAAATGTCGGACCTCATCTACACCTCATTTAACTGCACTGTGCTGCGCCATTTTCAAAACACAGGGATGTGTCATCTTAACAACAATATGACGCATCCCTGTGCTTTCTGCTGCGCTGGCGCACAATTGGCTTCAATGCGCCAGAGCAGGCACCCGTGCATCATTTTACAAGGATCCCTGCTCTGCGGGGATGGTTCTTTTTGTGCAGGAAGGGATACCTTCCTGCACAAAAACAATCATTAATGGTATTTTCCTCTTTCAATGCATGCATTCTGCAGTACGCATAGAAAGAGGATAGATCGAGGAAAAAAAAAGTATTTCTCTTCATTGTGCCATTCCTACGCCTCCCCTGAGGAGGTGTAGGATTCTGACGCATTCCCAGTTTTACAAAGTGCTGTAAATCTGGGAATGTGTCAGGTTCCTGGGTGTTGCATAGGAACACCCACAACAACACCCCAAAAATGCTGAGTGACTTTCTGTGGCCTTGTAAATATGGGCAAGCTCATTGCGCCGCTGGTGCATCAAAAAACTTGATTCACAGGTGACGCAATAGGCTTGCAAATAAGCTCCTGAGTGCCTTTCTATAAATATTAACTATTTACTTTTGGCAAAATGTTTTATATTACTAATAAATCTTGAAGGAGACAAAAATAATGTCATGGATACATTACACATTTTTATAACACACTTATGACGAAAGAGGAAAAGCCATCGCAGTTACTTCACACTAGTTCCTAAAATCTGCTAATGCTTGAGGTTGCTCTCTAATTGACAACTAACTGAGAATGACTGTTACGGTTAAGAATAAG
This sequence comes from Lissotriton vulgaris, assembly GCF_964263255.1. NCBI lineage: Eukaryota > Metazoa > Chordata > Amphibia > Caudata > Salamandridae > Lissotriton > Lissotriton vulgaris. The sequence continues at coordinate 442,481,595 of NC_141689.1, read as the reverse complement.
GTTTGCTTTGCCTGTAGTCCCTTAACTATGGGTAACTAGTGCCCAATCCACAGTGACTAGAGATAGCCACATTCATCTGCCGGCTATTTGACAACTTACGTTAGTTTATAAAATTGTAAATAACTGTGTATTATTCTCACTGTAGTTAACTTCAATTTTCATTGTATATTTCGCTAGTGTAATGATATACCTGGTGGCTATGTTGACTAATTAATCGGCTGAAGTGATCTGTATTTGACACGATTGTCATTGGCTCCAATCCTGACGGGTCCTTTCATCCTCCCAAGCAAGGATGATAATATGAGTATAATACATGGGGTTCTGTAATCCCTCTATAAATGAATTAAAAGACTTCAGAACTCTACTATTATAAGGTTATTACAGTAAAGTTCTGGCATCACAATACCCGCTGCCAGTACAGAGGCGGAATGCTGCTTTTCTTTCTTCTGCTCTATTCTAATAGTTTACAGTGAAAAGCGGAGAGAATATGTAAATAACTGTGTATTATTCTCACTGTAGTTGACTTCAATTTTCATTGTCTATTTCGCTAGTGTAATGATATACCTGGTGGCTATGTTGACTAATTAATCGGCTGAAGTGATCTGTATTTGACAAGATTGTCATTGGATCCAATCCTGACGGGTCCTTTCATCCTCCCAAGCAAGGCTGATAATATGAGTATAATACATGGGGTTCTGTAATCCCTCTATAAATGAAAGAAAAGACTTCAAAACTCTACTATTATAAGGTTATTACAGTCAAGTTCTGGCATCACAATACCCGCTGCCAGTACAGAGGCGGAATGCTGCTTTTCTTTCTTCTGCTCTATCCTAATAGTTTACAGTGAAAAGCGGAGAGAATATGTTTATTTTGTGCACTCCTTACATATGGAAAAGTTTGAATCTTTCTGCATGTCTACACCTTCTCAGTTACAGCCGCTTTTTGTATTGAACTGTTTATATCTGTTTGCAACAAATATCTAACAGGTTTTTGATGTGTTTAATTTTGCAATAGAGGTTTTATTTTTATTCTTTATGTTTGCAAACATGTTCGCTCGCTTATATGAAAAAGCTATGCACCAAGGATTTAAGTGGTATGTGGGAAAAGTTATGGTGTGACCATGTATTATATGAGATAAAGTACCGCCTGGCATACGTGATAAAGCTATTGCAAGTCACCTCAGAGTTCCATAACCTTATAAAGGAACTCAGCCTTTGGCCTCATTCTTCTATATGCTTATAGAACTCCTCGGTGAATTGCAAGATCCTTAAAATGTACAGCAGGGGTACTTTATCCCTGATATCATTGAGCTGAGTAACAAGAAACATTATCTGGCAAAAGCATCAAGATAACCTTTGTGGGAGGAGGAGCTTAGCGCGCATCCGAGATGGCCGCATAAGCACAGGGCTCCCGAGACCCTCCCTGCCCTCCGCATCTATCCTGAACGATATCCTGACTGCGAAGACGGATTGTTTGAGATGAAACTCAGCTGATGAGCTAGCTGCTTTCAAAAATTGATTCGGACTTCGGGAACCGCTGCTACGACAACCTGAACTTTTGAGTCCCACCCCATGGCGACGCCTGGGGCTTGAGTCTTTGAGATGCCTAGGCAGTAGTTGAAAAACAACGGCCTGACGAGCTCGGCTCATTGCCTTGGAGTTAACTTTCGGTTTCGCTTTCGGTCTCTGGCCTTATCCTATCCTAAGATCGACCTGGTCTCTCGAGGTCTTACGAACTCTGTGACTCCACCGTATGCCAACGGTCACGAGCGTCTGTGTGCTGGGCTGCAGCTGCTCGCGCCTGCCTTTAAAGACGCCGGTGGGTCGACCGCAAAGGGCCATTTTCACCAGGTCTCACAGGCCCCTCGGGGGCACATTGCCCAACATGGCGGGCAGACCCGACAACGAGAAGCGGAAAACCAAGACGCCTCTGCGGGTGGGAACTATTCAAACGAATGTCATGGATCGATATACCCAGCCTAAGGGGTACCCCGGTGGTACGAATACGATTTTGGAGGAGGTAGGCGGAGACCCGGCTGCGTCGACCGAGTTGACTCTGCAGGATGTCATGGGCGCCATTGCAGGTATTAAGTCTTCCATCGGCCAGCAATATGAGTCTCTTGCCCTTAAGCTCGACACTGTGGCCATTGACGTCAATTTGATCAGAGCGGACTTATCGAAGACTAACAAGAAGGTCAAATCCTTGGATCTAAAGACCTCCAGCCTTACGACCGATGTGTCCGACTTACAGATGGAGGTCGGCAATCTGCGATTCTCCAATTATCTCATGGCCCGTCCACTTGAGGATTTTAAAAACAGGGCCAGACGCAATAATGTACGTATTATTGGGGTCCCTGAAAAAATGGAAAATCCTGCCATTTATCTCCTTGTGGAGAACCTCATCCTAAATTACCTCGCCCCCAGAGGCCTAAGTAAATTCTTCACCGTGGAACGTGCGCACCGAGTACCTGGTGGGAAGCCGAAGCTGGGTGCCCCTCCAAGGCCGATTATCGCCAGAATTTTCAACTTCAGAGATAGAGACGCTATCCTGCAGGCATCGCGGGTGGGAGGCCCCGCGAAGTTTGAAAACACAACGGTTAGCTTTTACCCCGACTTTCCCCAGTTCGTTCAGAGACAGAGGATGGGGTTTCAGGGGGTGAAGCGACGGTTGAGAGACATGGACTTGAAATACGCAATGCTATTTCCAACCAGGCTTCGTGTCGAATATGAGGACCGGACGTTTTTCTTTGATTGTCCGGAGAATGTGAGTGACTGGCTGGATACATTACCAAAGCGGAGCGAATGAATGGAGCACTCGGGTGGAGCAGAGGGTGGCGGGCCGGAGCAAGAATGACATTGTGGTTCCTGATTTCCGAACAATAAACATACCATACAGCTCGGTTTGAGTTCTTTCATACTGATGTGATCTATGGTGGTATACCCGAGGGGGGCGGGGGGAATGGGACTCTTTCCTCCTCTGGGTTTCTTTTTGTAGAATAGTTTACTGTTAGGGCGACAGGCACACTGCAAGTTGGGGATGTTTTTGAGTCTAACGCAGGGGTGCAGGGTGGGGGGTATTGTAACGGGCTCATGTTGGGGGGTGGAAGGGGGATTTTGGGAATGTTTCTCTTTTTCTCAAGGCAACGTATTGTGTTATTCTTGTATCTGGGTACTGTGTTTGCTATGGGGAGGACTCATTCATCCCCGGGATGGGGGTAGTGGGTTGAAAATACTGTGTTGGAATGTCAATGGGTTGGGGGATAGGATAAAGCGGGGAGTAGTGTTGCAATTGTTGAGACGCCTCTCCCCTGATGTTGTGTTGTTGCAGGAGACGCACTTGATTGGGAACACTTGTCAAGCCATGAATCGGTGAGGATATCGTCTTGCTGTACACTCTGGGTTCACTACTGGTTCAAGGGGCATGGGCATCCTAGTCAAGAACTCTCTCCCTTTGCAAATAGACAACATGATTCTTGACGACAGGGGGCACTACGCTGCTCTCACAGGGAAGTTGGAGGGGAGGACTGTCTCGCTGGTTTCTGTATATGTACAGCCTGGTCTACAGACCTTGACTTTTGCTGATCTTGGGCATGTGGTGCTGGGGCTTCCGGATGGTATCCTGGTGTTGGGCGGAGATTTCAATTCAGTTGTCTCCGGTAGTGTAGATCGCTACCCCCCCCCCCCAGAGACCTCACCAGGTCACAGTCCTGGTTAGGTGGGTTTTTAGATACGCTGGGTTTGGTAGACTGTTGGAGGCTGATGCATCCGGGACAAGTACAGTACACGTTCCACTCTGGGGCCGACGGCAGTCTCTCCAGACTTGGCTATGTTTTGATGCCGGCGGTGCAGGCCTCCTCTGTCAGGGAGATTAGACACCTGGCCCGGGGTATATCAGATCACTCCCCATTCTGGCTCCAGATCAGCACTAGTGTGAGTGTCGAGGGACGGGTTGCCCCGATCAATCCCTGATATCTTCGCAACCCCAAAACCCGTGCTGAATTGATTAAGTCTCTGGTTCTGTACTTTCCCGAGAACGAGGGGTCCGTGTCCTCCTCAGTGTCACTGTGGGAAGCATTTAAGACGGTCATCCGAGGACAGGCATTACTGTTAATCGCTGGTGCCAAGAAAAGTAAGAATGAGGAGGTGGTCCGTCTAGAGACTGAAATAACTGAGCTGGAAAGGGATTTGGAATGGGGTGTGACTCGTAGCAAGCTTCATGCTCTCAGCCTCAAACAACTGGATTATAAGGCTCAGGTGACGAATGCCGCTAAACATATGAGTAGAGAGCAGCAGGGCAGACTGTATGATGTGGGTGATAAAGCTGGGAAACTGATTGCTTGGCTGGATAAAAAGGAGAGGGCGAGTCGTGTGGTTCCCGTGATTGAGATACTTGATGGAGTGAGTGTGACTGATCCGACTGAGATTGTCGAGTGTTTCGCGGAACATTTCCAACAAGTGTATTCCCCAGTCTCCGATAGACCGGAGGAAGACTCCCACCTGTTACTACGTGACATTGCATTGCCTCGCCTGTCGGACTCGGATAGGGACTCAATGGACGCGGTATTTTCAGATGACGAGGTGTCCCTCGCTATTCGCTCTGCACACGGGCAAAGCTATGGGCCCTAATGGTCTGCCCATCGAACTCTATAAGTTGCGTCCTGACAAAATGGCGCTGTATCTCTGTGATATGTTTTTAGAGTCGCGAGACCTCGGCTCCCTTCCTCGGGATCAGCGCCTCGCTACCATTGTGGTGATTCATAAGGAGGGGAAACGCGTGATCGCTGTGCGTCTTACAGGCCCATTTCGCTCTTAAACGCCGAACCAAAGATTCTCGCTAAGTTGCTGGCAAACCGCTTGATAAAAGTAATTAGTGACTTGGTTCATCTGGATCAGTCCGGATTCATCCCACACCGCAATACAGCACTCAACCTGAGGCGCTTGCACGGGGTTCTCGCGAGGGCGGCGTTGTTGCGTGAACCCGCCATTTTGGTTTGTTTGGACGCTACGATGGTCTTAGATACGGTGGAGTGTCCGTACCTCTGGGCCGCTCTTGCGAAATTTGGATTTGGTCCTGGTTTCATTGGTTGGGTGAAACTTTTGTATGAGGAGCCATTGGCACAGGTGGTAGTGAATGGTCGAGTATCTAAGCCCTTTGTTCTCGGGAGGGGTACATGGCAGCGCTGTCCATTGTCCCCGCTTCGTTTCGCCCTTGCCTTGGAGCCCCTGGCTGCCTGGCTGCGATGGGAACCCTCGATGAAGAGTATTCGGTGGACCCCGAACTTTGAGTATCGCATATCGCTCTATGCTGATGACATTTTGTTGTACCTCACGTCCCCTCGTAAGTCCTTTAACCTCTTGGCTGCTAGGCGTTTTCCCCCTCCTGTGCTGGGAATTACCATTTTGCTGTTTCCATGACGAGCTCAGCTCGTCATCAGCACACGACACCCGTGGGTGATGACGAGCTGAGCTCGTCATCAGCATCGAAAGGGTTAATGTATTGTTTGATATGCTCACCTCGTTCGGAAGGAATTCCGGCCTTGTGATCAATTGGACCAAGTCCTGTGTGTATGTGCTTTCAGGTGATACCCCCCCCTCTGCCGCGTCGGTGTCCCATCTAGGTGTCGCTGTCGAGATTTAAGTACTTGGGCATTTTTATATCTTTAGATCCTGTGGCTCGATATGATCGGAATCTGCTCTATCCTCTTCAGAGGTTAAAATCTGACGTTGTGGGCTGGCTCAGGCTACCACTTTCACCACTTGGGCGCGCAGTTCTTTTTAAAATGATGTCCTTACCGCGGTTTCTATATGCGCTCCAGAATATGTTTGATGTTATTCCTGCCAGTTATTTTCGTGAGGTGGAGAGTTTGCAGAGACGATTGATCTGGGATGGACGCTCGCGTATTGCCCTCGCCAAACTCACGCTTCCTTGGTATGACAGAGGTATTGCACTTCCGGATATCAAGCGATATTATTGGGCCTCTCAGTTGGGAGCGATTAATCATGGAATGTATGGACCAGCCTCCAACCCCACATTTGAGATGGATAAGCACTTGTTACCGGGTGGAGACTATAACAGAGCCCTTTATTCCAAAGCAGAGGGGAGGGAACTGTTGGGACCTACCAAGATTAGCGGTTCGAGTGTGGCATGATGCGAATGCGGCAACGGGATGGAAGGATCGACTGACCCGTGCGACTCCGCTTTATGCGTCTGAAAGACTGGGTTGCCTGTAGAAAACAAAAGGATTTGAAAAGTGGGATATGATTGGTATCAGTAGGGTGAGTGATCTATGGGTCAAGGGTAAATTCAAGACTTTCGAGGCACTGAAGGTAGAGTATGAGCTGAGTGATAGAGAATTCTTCCGCTATGCACAGATTACCCACGCGTTGAATTCTGTTTTTCCTAAGGGCATTGACATCCCCGAATCCTCCCCACTGGAAGATCGGGTGCTTGAAGGCCAAGTGCCCAACAGCACTATTTCTTTGATATATAAGAAATTAATTAATAATCGAACGGATCTGTTGGCGCGGCTCAGAGAGGTTTGGACCAGCAACGGTTTGGAATTGGATGACGAGGACTGGCAGTCGGCGCTATCCTCGCCGAAGTAGATTGCCATTCCGGCCCACCTCCGACTCGTTTAACTTAAAATCCTACATCGGATATATGTCACTGGCCCGCGCTTGATTCATATGGGTTATTCAGAGGATGGGCTATGTAAGCGTGGTTGTGGACTGGTTGGAACCTTCCTCCATATAATTTGGGAGTGCCCGAGGGTGGCGGCGTTCTGGAATCGTGTACATGCAGTGATGAAAAGAGTCACGGGGGTGGCATTATTACTCGAAGCGAGGCGTTGTCTGTTGAACGTCTGGGAAACGAATGACTATGATGTGGCACAGACGCAGTAGGCGACCCTTGGTAATATGATTGCTAAAAGAGACATTGCGCAGCTGTGGGGTTCCCAGCGGCCACCCACGGTCTTGGCATGGAAGGAGAATATGGACTGGTGTATGTTCAGGGAGAAGACGGTATATGTGGCACGGGGTAAACTCAGGAAATGGAATAAAATTTGGAGCCAATGGAACTCCTTCCACGGAAATATATGCACGCCTCCATTCGTGGAAAGCCCAGAGGTTCCCCTTTCCCCCTGACCTGGCATTCCAAGTCTGGTGTAGCCTTTATGAACATTGATCTTGTTTCCTCACTCACACACCCCCCCCCGGCATTAATGATGTCTGTATTGTATTGTACTGCAGTTTCCTTCCTCCTTGAACACATGTCCGACTGTATTGTTTTATTGCCTTGTATTTCAGTTTCTTTCCTAATAAAATAAAAATTTTATATAAACAAAAGAAAAGATAACCTTTGTGACGAATGTGCTCTGCACAAATGATCCTGTTACGTTAATAGTGACACTAGTGTCACATTGATAGAACTGGGGGTCTCTAATTGGGAGAAGTATGTACCTTTGTCCAAGTAGAGACCCTTGCTTCTTGTCAGGGTAAAGGTGATGCATACTTTAAATAACCCCTGCTCACCCCCTTGGTAGCTTGGCATGAGCAGAAAGGCTTATCTAAAGGGCAATGTGTAAGTATTTGTACTCAAAACACACTGTAACACAGTGAAAACACCACAAATGGACACCACACAAGTTTAGAAAAATAAAGTAGCTTTATCTAAACCAAACAAGACCAAAATGACAAAAATCCATCATACATGTGGCAAAATCTCACTTTAGAACAGCTATTGCAAACATAGAACTTGTAGAAAAAAATAGCTCCACCTGGGGCTATTATGATGTCATGACAGGCATAAATCCAAACTACAGCTCTGACCGCAAGGTGCGGGGAACCCGGCACAGAGTCACACGGACCACCAAAGTCTATGGACGATGCATGGTGTCATGGAGGTGAGGCGTCGGTGCTGAGGTCGAGGCCGGTTCTCTGGTTGCCACAGGGGAGGCGAGGCATTGTGTCCGTGAAGAGGCAGTGCATCAAGTCCAAGATAGGGAAAGTCGGAGGCGACGTGCACTTCACAAGCAGTGTCCCCACCATCGGTGCAGGTCGCTGCATCGCCCAGGCACTGGAATTGGCATCCATTAGAATGCAGGAGTCCAGGTGCTAGCCAGTGGGTTTCAGATTAAGTCTTTGTGTCCCTGAAACTTCAGATAGGAGCACAGTACACACAAGACCTTGGAGCTTCTTCTTCAAGCAGGATTGCAGTACAGTTCCTGTCTTTGTCCTTTCCTTGACAGAAGCAGCAACTGCAGGCCAACCCAGAAAAGAACACAGAGCAAAGGGGCAGTACTTCTCCTTACAGCTCTACGGCTCTTCTCCTTGGCAAAGGTTCCTCTTGAGTCCAGAAGTGATCTAATTCTATGGGGTTTAGATACAATAATGATACCCCATTTTGTCTTTGTTCTCTTTATGGCAAGGGTCTCTGAGCCCAGGCCAAACCAGTTATGTCCTCCCTGGTGCAGCATCACTACACGAGGTGGAGACTAAAATATGTGTTATTAAATACTGAGATCCTAGAGCATAAACGTTATTTCTCTTTCTTGTACCAATGGGAAGTTATATTAGTAAGATGTTACAAAGTATCTCCCGTGTTATCCTATGAGGCTGATAGCCCTCCAATGGTGAAAAACAAAATACACTGTATTTCACTATCAGGAGATGTCCCACAAACCACTACATGGCCTGCCTTTCACATAGACTACACTCTGCCCATGTGGGTACCTTGGGCCTACCTGAGGGGGGCACTTCCCAGGTCGACATTGCAGCTTAAAACTGCGTGCAGACACTGCAGTGGCAGGTCTGAGATACCTTTTCAGAGCTACTTGTGTGGGTGGCACAATCAGTGCTGCAGGCCCACTGGCAGCATTTGATCTACTGGCCCTGGCACACTTAGTGCACTTTACTAGGGACTTACCAGTAAGTCAAATATGCCAATCATGAATAATTAAAAAGAATACCAATTTACACAGGGAACATCTGCACTTCGACACTGATCAGCAGTGGCTAAGTGCCCAAAGCATTTAGCCAGCAAAAACGAAATCCAGCACAGCATCAAAAATACAGGAGGTAGAGGCTAAAAGTCAGGGGAAACCACGCGAAGGATGCCAAGTCCAACACACATGATTCAGAAAGTAACAAAATGGGTGTGATTCTTGCAACTGAATGCTAAGTCTGAATTTGCAATGCACCAAAATACATTGTAATTCACAATGGAGTATATAAATTGCACTGAAAAAATTATGATTTTGCCTCATTAATATACATGAAATAGGGGCACAACACAGGCCCCTGCAGCCCCTCTGGTGTGGTGGGGGGTGGTTGGGGGGGGGGGGGTACAACTGTTCAGGAACCTATTGCTCTTCATTCAGCCCATCGTCAGTGAATATCTGTGAGATATGTGAAACTCAGGGGCACCTCCTCAGATTCTGCAGGGGAGCCCCATCATTTTGCATTCCACCACTGACATGATACTGGAGGCTTACCAATGTTTGTGAAATAACCCATTGTGGAGAAAGGATTTTAAGAATTTCTCGCTAAGCAAAAGTAGAGGCTGGGTGGAAAGTCATAAAATAATTCTGTGATGATCAATCTTTTTTCTCCATCAGGCTGATTTTCTTTTTCCAAGTCACAAATACTGTGGCAGACTTAGGTTTTTTGTCTGCACATTTGCAAGTACTGTTCTTTGGACCTTAAAAAGTCGGTTTCTAAGTCTATTTTTAAAATGTCGTTTCTCATTTTGCTGTATATGTGTGTTTTTATGTCTCACTTTAGGCTTCTTTTCCGAATCATTAAAAAAAAGAAAACAATTGCTTAGTCCCAAATGAGCGTCTAGGGACCTTTCAATGTAATAATGCTGATGACAGCTCACTTCTTTATTTGTCATGCTCCCTGCACTCACAGAGCCCAGAGAATTGTGGTGCTAACCTTCCGAAGCAGGAAGTAATATTACAATGTAATTCATCTGGATACTGCCAAAATAGATTAGAGCTCTCTCGGCTGCTCTGGGAAGCATATGGCACTTGCATCGGGGAACTGTGTACTTTGGACTTGATGTGCATCTAATTAAGAACTGTTGTTCAGTATTTAATCGAGAAGCTGTCTTTAAGGCACTGTCTCTCTAACAGCCTTCTGCAAGATGTCTGTAAATAATGCTAAGCTTAAATAGCCTACTTTCGCTCTCTTTTGCTTGGAAAGAACAATTCATTGATTTATACCTCCTCGGGGGTCATGTCAGCAGAGGGTGACCTGCTGAGATCGGCTGTAAGCCTTCTTTAATTACTTTTCTTCTGACCGAGGTGTTGCAATAAGGACACCTCCTTCACGCTGCCCCGCCACGAGTGTAAAATGTACGCTTTATTAGTTTGTTTTAATTTTTGTGTCTGGCCTGGTGCTGCCGGAGCATTAGGACGCGGGTCTGTCCACCTTCCACAAGACTGGTCACATGGAGCTCATTTGGAGAAACCCGCATCAGGCGATACAAGCCGGATAGGTATATCACGGATCTTAAAACTGCAAAACTACTTTGACGTTTATAATGTGAGTAATGGAATTCAATGTGGGCAGAGTACCCAGAAGACTGAGCTCACCAGTAGAAGCATTTAAACCAGATTCTTGACTAAACAATTATTAAATATGATCGAATCTTTGTTTTGTTTTCATATTTCTTTATTTATTTTCGAGGAAGCATACAGCACTCAGGTTACAGTGGGAGTACACAATGGCACATCGCATCAATACAATATATGACCCTGTAATAACGTTGAACGGGAGCATAAACACAATAACAGTGCAGCGTTCATTGCTGCGCCGCACAATCCATAACTGTTCAGGAGCCGATCTTGTCGTCACTGAAATGCACATCAAGAAATATTCTAAACAACAGGCAAATGTAAATGTACATGTATTTATATAGCGCAAATTACCCACATCGCAGGCATCTAAGCGCTTGCTTAGGGAACCCGTCCTGGTATTCCCCTGTGAGATAACCCTGGCAGGGTATCCACAAGGTGAAAGCCAGGCATTCCGCCGCGAGGTGCCGTTGTGGAGATTAAGCAAGCTATTGCCCAGAGTCGCAGAGTGTGAACCCATGAGTCGAGCAGGCACCGGAGCGAGAATTATCGAGTCCGTGGAATTATTGAGCCCAAGCCCCATCGAGGCGGGGAATTGAACCCTGGTCCAGGTCCGATCTCAGCTTCCGGGTCTGCCACCTCTAACCCCTGAGCCACACTTCTCCAAGCAAGAGTCACTATACATATTTTCTGTGCATCTGTTTCCAAGTGGGTAGCTACGGACCTTCACTATGCGTGCACGGGATAGAGGTGTGAGGTAGGAGCGCCAATGCACGTACAAATCATGATTATACCATGTGTGTGTGGGGAAGGGGGGGGCGATGTTGGTAGGTGAAGGGTGTGCCGGGACAGCAGAGCAGATCCCAGGGTATTCTGCCCCCCTTCCCCCATTTTTGTAGTAGGGCACTATAAATCCAGATATCATGATGAAGCTTCTTCAGCGTAAACTAGTAAGTGACTTCGTCCCCAGCAATTCAAGGTGCAATCAATAAGGACTGATATCAGGAAAAAGTAGTCACTGAAACAAGAAACTCAAAAATAAAGACTACCACATTATTAACCTAACCTAAGTAGCTACATAGAATATCAGACCCGTTTTAGATTCCCATATCTAGCCAATCTCACTTCCAATGCATTTTACGACTGAGTTAGCATCTCATAGTCTTCTATGCTACTTGTAATTTGCAGAGCAAAAAGACTATTCTGTGTACAAGTTGTGCGGGTCATGCATCCAACATGTGCTTTTGAAGTATTGTGGGGCATATTTACGATACAATGGCGGTGTGCGGCATTAAGCTAAAATTGCTAACGCCGCGCTGCATTGTGCTGGGGTGGCAGAGTGGGCTAAAGAACGGTGATGGATTAAACACAGATCTTTTGACTGGGTGTGAGTGTTTGATTGATTCAGATGCTCCGTCCATCATCACCCCCTTTTGTACCGCTTTTGGCCGCCATTAGTGTGGCAAGGTATGCTCAGACGTGAGTCCCTTGCTCACTTTGCCACTGGATTCAAGCAAGCCGGGCTGAAGACAGCTGGAATGCCAGAAACCGGTCCTCAGAAGCTTGTTTCCGGTCCAGGGAAGATATGGCTTGGCAGTTCGGGCTGGACTGTTCCCATGAGGCACAGGGTCAGATTGATTTGCATATAGCCATGTCTGAACTGGGGTGGCAGAGTGGGCTAAAGAACGGTGATGGATTAAACCCAGATATTTTGACTGGGTGTGAGTGTTTGATTGATTCAGATGCTCCGTCCATCACCACCCCCTTTTGTACCGCTTTTGGCCGCCATAAGTGTGGCAGGGTATGCTCAGACGTGAGTCCCTTGCTCACTTTGCCACTGGATTCAAGCAAGCCGGGCTGAAGACGGCTGGAATGCCAGAAACCAGTCCTCTGAAGCTTGTTTCCGGTCCAGGGAAGACATGGCTTGGCATTTCGGGCTGGACTGTTCCCATGAGGCACAGGGTCAGACTGATTTGCATATAGCCATGTCTGAACTGGGGTGGCAGAGTGGGCTAAAGAACAGTGATGGATTAAACCCAGATCTTTTGACTGGGTGTGAGTGTTTGATTGATTCAGATGCTCCGTCCATCACCACCCCCTTTTGTACCGCTTTTGGCCGCCATAAGTGTGGCAGGGTATGCTCAGACGTGAGTCCCTTGCTCACTTTGCCACTGGATTCAAGCAAGCCGGGCTGAAGACGGCTGGAATGCCAGAAACCGGCCCTCGGAAGCTGTTCCCATGAGGCACAGGGTCAGACTGATTTGCATATAGCCATGTCTGAACTGGGGTGGCAGAGTGGGCTAAAGAACGGTGATGGATTAAACCCAGATCTTTTGACTGGGTGTGAGTGTTTAATGGATTCAGATGCTCCGTCCATCACCACCCCCTTTTGTACCGCGCTGCATTGTGCAGCACACATAGAAGTTTAATGATTGTTTATGTGCAGGAAGGGACACCTTCCTGCACATAAACATAATTCATGGCGATTTGTTGTTTCTATGTGTGCTGCACAATTATTAATTTCTTCTCGTTTCGCCAAGTTAAGACAAAGTTATTTTTGGTCTTAATTTTTACGCTGCCCCATACTTACCCCACCCTTGTAAATGGGGGTAACATCAAAATTAATGGGTGTTGTGGCAGAACGCCCACTGCCACCCCCATTGCCCGCCCATTTCACGCTAAGCGTAGAGTGAAAGGGGGCCTTATTTACAAGGCGGCGTTAAGCCATGTTAAGTGGCTTGACGCTGCATTGTAAATAACGAGAATGGTTTATCGCCACCGGAACATCACAAAAAGTGACATTCTTGTGGCATAATTGCCCTTGTAAATATACCCCTGTGTGTCTTGTTATTGGCATTGGGTTTTGAAATAGAGAGTGTATTTTTGGTTGTGTTTGTTCCCTGTTGGTTGAATTATATTTTCTAACCCAGTGTAAGAGAAACTCCGCAAGATTGTTGGTGTTCTGTTACCTTAAGGAAGGTTGTACTGCAGTGGTGTCCATCACTTATGAGTGTCTGCATCACAGTGAGGACACAATCTACTCATTAATACTGCAACAGACGTCTAGTCAGAGTGTAGCAAACCTTTTGAATGTTTACTACAATAATGGCTGATGGTGAATTTCCATTGATAAACTATGCACCTATGACATGCTCCCTATCAGGATGAAGGAAAAATAAGATGAGTTCTAAAATCTGTACTGCTGAAGGATATTATTTCCTTCATGCATACACTTTATCTGATGGCAGATAGGTTTCGCACAAAAAGTCACTAACTTAACCTAGGCTTAACCTGCTAGTACCTTGGCACAAAAGCAGTCAGATTAATGTAGAGGCAATGTGAAAAGCATTTATGCAGCACACTAAGAGTAATACAGTCAAAAGACAGCACAAGATCAAACCCATACCAATTTGGAAAAATAAAGGAAATTTAAATACATTATTTGATATCAAAACAACAACAATCTTATCAGTAGAACAGGAACTATGGTTTGTTTAAAGATCAAAGGCAAAATACTGTTGTTGCAAAGTCATCATGTGCCCTGGGCACCCCCCAACTTTTTTGATAGCTGGTACTGGTGGTAACTGACTTTGAATGACCCTGGGCTCTGCCTAACCAGGGCCAGTGCCATGCTAGAAGAGACATTTAGAATACAGTAAAAACATCTACATACACTAAGGTACACTATGGGTTATGGTACCCCTATGATTGGCATTACCTCCCCTATAAGGCCCAAGTACATAATAGGGCAGGGGATTGAAACTACTTTTAAGTCTCTAGTATATAAAAGGGCAAGGCAGTTAGAGGCCAGCAGCCTTTTTTGCACTTGCATCTGTGCACTGCTGAAGCCTGAGGTCAGTTTAAAAGCAGCCCTGTGTTACAGGACTGCTTTTAAAATGCAAATTGGGGCACTTAACAATTGATAAACTACAATTGTTGGGCATAGTAGGTATCCCCAGGGTCTCCTCTAGGTGTCCCAGGGTTGGGGGTCAGGTATTTATAAGAAGGACCCTTAGAAAATGAATTATAGATGTCCTATGTTGAGTTAAATTGCATATTTCACCCCAACACTGTGGTAAAGTGCTTCCCAAAATCGACGTTTGTACTAGAAGCACTGTGGAATGAGGATCTGCAATATTTTTACATATTCATAACCCCTAAAGTCTCTCTTAGGTGTTCCAGGAGTGGGAAGTCCTGTAGATATAGGCATAGTTCTTATAAAAGATGTTTTTATAAGCCCTGGTGTTGGAACAATGCCCAAGTAATTTTTCCCTTTGCAAATCCGCTGCCACATAGGTTTACAGGGCAAGAAGTTATTAACTAATAATTCTGCTAGGAGAATCCTAAAAATACCATTCATGGACTTCCTAGAATGGTATTGATGCATTTACGGTATTGTTGAATTTCTCCTAAAGTGTAGAGACAAGAAGGGTCTAAGACTTTCTTGTCTTTTAGACAAAATTCAGCCTTCCACTGATATCTCCTGATTGGATTAGCCAGGTTTGTTTGATGAGTTGATAAGTGGCCCTGGTGTTAGAAAGCTCTGCGGGGAGGGCAGGTTTCTGCTACGTAGTAACGCCAGAGCAGGGGGAGGGGTTGTAAACAATATTCTTTATGGGAGGAGGAGAAAGGCAGGAGAAGCCTGTTTCATTTACACCTCTACTCCTTGAACCCATCCAGATGGTAGGATTAAGGAGGGAATGAGCAGATGCAAGGGGAGAGACTATAGAGATTAACTATCCTGGAGGTGTGTTTAGACATCTCTTCTCTCCCTGCTGGAAAATCAGCCATGATGAATTTTGGAGAAATAGTGCTCTCTGAGATAAAATAGTGCCACACTTTGGAGGATGTGGTCATACCCTGAGGTATTGCCCAGCACCACATTGGGCACGACTGCCCTCCTGCTTGACCCAGAGAACTTGGAAGACATATGTGAGAGGGGCAGAGCTGATTGAAACTCAAGGAAGAAAAAGGGTCCATGCTAAGAAGTTTGATTTCCACCAAAGAGGC
The DNA here is from genome assembly GCF_964263255.1 of Lissotriton vulgaris. Classification (NCBI taxonomy): domain Eukaryota; kingdom Metazoa; phylum Chordata; class Amphibia; order Caudata; family Salamandridae; genus Lissotriton; species Lissotriton vulgaris. The sequence goes on along the minus strand of NC_141689.1, from coordinate 442,466,006 downwards.
CCTGCACTCTGAAGATTGCGCCTGCTGCACAATCTAGAACTAGAGCCTTGTGAGCTACCTTGCTTACAAATGACTAGAGAGTGGGCTTCCTGCAAGCTACAGGTTAACAGAGCTCACCTGGAACATCAACACCAATAAGCCTCAGCCTGGAATACTACCAGTGGATCTGTAAGGGTTTTGTCCATGTGGATTGTGGGAACTGAAGTCCCAAACTTTCAAGGACCATCTAGGAGCTATTAGACCCTTGGAGTACGTTTTGGACACTTTGGGACCCTCAAAGCATCTTCAGGAAGAAGTTCCAGAAGTTTGGAGAACTTTGGAACAGCTTTTGAAAAAAGCTCCATAAGTGGACCGACTTGACCTGGAAGTCCGGAAGTAATCTAAAGTTCTGGGGGTCTGGGCCCCAATATTTATACATAATTTTTTCATTGTTCTATTGTGGCATACATGCTCTGTGCCCAGTCTTCACCAGTTCAGTCCTCTCTGGTCCAGCTCCCTAGCAGGAGGTGGACACAGCGTTGTGTAGGCAGACTAGGCCTATTCTGGTGCAAGGAAATCTCCTTCCCCCTCTATTCGGTCCAGCCCTGACTCATTCAAGAAAGGCAGGACACACATCAACTCCTTCCCGTGGCTGTCTGAGAGCATGCAAATCCCCAGCCACTCTCACTCCAAAGCCAGACAGTTAAGCCTGAGGCACCCAGGATGGCTAAGAAAGAAAATACCCACTTACTAAAAGTGGTATTTCAAAACACACAATATTAAAATTATCTTTACTAAAAGTTGCATATTTATATATGGAGTTCAGGCATACTAAACTCCATCTGTCCATCTTGTCCCAATGGGAAGTTATACTTTTAAGATGTTATAAATACACCCTATGTGACATATAGCCTTTTAATAGTGAAAAACTAAATACACTGTATTTTACTCTCTGGACATTTCACACACATCAATACATGTCCTACCTTTGAAATATAATGCACCCTGACAACAGGGGTACCTTGGGACTATTAGGGGGGGGGGGGCTTACATGTAAGAAAAGGGAAGGTTAGGGTCTGACAATTGGGTGCACTTGCCAAGTTGACATGGTAGTAGAAACTGCACACAAATACTGCAGTGGCAGATCTGAGACCCCTTTTGAAAGGCTGCTTGTGTGGGTGGCACAATCAGTGCTGCAGGTCCACTAGCAGCATTTGACTTACAGGCCTGGGGCACACACAGTTCACTGTACCAGGGACTTAGTAGTAAGTTAAACAAGCCAATTATGGAAATACCAATCCATAATAACAATTTACTCCGAGAACATATGAACTTTAGCACGCACTGAGCGGCAGTGGTAAAGTGCAGAGAGTTCTAAAACCAACAAAAACAGGGTCAATAACAGGAGGCCAAAAAGCAAAATGTTTGGGGATAAATCTGCCTAACCAAGCCGGCAACCCTCAACCGCGAGCGGGCCTGCCGTTCAGGTCAGTCCAGCTGAAAAGCTCCTGAGGTCCAACTTCCAGAGTTTGACTGGGAGTAAGCTGAAGCCCAAGCCAGCAAACCCTCACCGAATCCAGCCTGGTGAAGAGCACTAAGGACCCCGCAAGACAAAAGCTCCGTAAATGTTTCCAAGTCCGAAAGCAAGAGAGGTGACCTGGACCAATCGCGAGAGTCAAGCTGCCTACCTTCAACCACAAGCCGGTCTAGATCAGTGGTTCATCCCGCTGGAAAGGCCCGGCGTTCCGACTTCCATAAGTTTGACCAGGAGCTCAGACAAGAAGGGGAAGCCTCACTGAATCCGGACTGGCTGAGAACTTCGAGGGACCCTGGGAAGAAAATCTCCATAAAAGTTTCTAAGTCCGAAAGTAAAAACTTTGATGAGACCTTCTGCGAGGGGTAGCTATGAACGGTTCCATCAAGGTCGGCCTGATACTTTGACTTTGTCCCAGATGTCCCAATATGTGCTATAGGTTTCTATTTTCTATATAGTGCTAAATCTTGAAAAATTCATATCTCCAGTTTCCTACATTGAATTTCTTTAGTTTGGGTGTCATTTTAAATATAAAAATATTTCCTATTTTTATAAATTGGTGTGGGATTTTGTTTGTGTTGTGTCCTAATTATTTACTGACTTGGGGATTTTAAATGCTTTACATACCTGTCTTTGGAGTTAAGCCTGCCTGTTCGCAGCTAAGATACCAAGGGTTAAGCATGGGAATACTTTTCTAAGTCATGTACTGAGCCCAATATTGTATTGGTGGTCTTATTGCCAGTGGTAGATATATATTTACCACTACTAATAATCCACTTTCCAACAAACACCTAAAATATTAATGTGCAAGACAGGGAAAAATCCAAAAGTTATGGCTGATGGCGATGGAGCACAGTTCGGATACACAGAGTAGATTGGATCCAGTCTCTGCTTACCTTCGGACTTTTAAGAATTTTCACTTGCTATGTGTGAGGGGGAGGCGTCGTCTGGGGGAGAGGCAGCGCTCGACGAAGTCATTGTGAAGTTTTCTATGTCTCTTTTTTTGGAGCTGAATATTTCCAGCAGGACGAAGCTGTGGGCTTGAGCCGATGAGGGCTCCACAAGGCCCGATACCCCTTTTACAAGGAGCCGCTGAACATGATTTGTTGCTGCAGAGAAGAACGTAACAGGAACTGCCACAAAGTTAGGCCAACTTGCAATGCACCTTGGGTAATTGGCGAACAGATTGGCCAAGGTCTCCTCTCGGTTCCCAGAGCACTTCTTGTCCAACTCCCAATTTTTGGTTTGGGGCTATCTGGGCACCTTTAGCACCCCTCCGAAGGATCCAGGGCTGGAGGGCACCACTTGGAGGATCAGGACTTACTCTGGCTGAGTTCAGGTGCAGGTTGGGGGCCTTTCTGTCCCTGAGCTCCTAACCAGGGTGCCAGCCAACTAGCCCTTGCAGTCACTCCGGAAGTCTTATGTTCAAGCAGCAAAGTAGGTTTCAAGCAGCAGGGCAGTTTCCTGAGGACACAGGGTAGGTTTCAGGTTGCAGGAAATACCTCTTGGTGCAGCAGGGCAGTCCCCTGAATTGCACATCAGGCATAGGCAGCAGGGCAGTCCTCTGAGAGTCCTTCCACAGGTCCAGAAGTAAACTAAAGAGTGGGTCTGAGGAATTGATTTTTAAATCTGATGCCAGCTTTGAAGTGGAAGAAACATCTGGAGCCCCCCCCACCCACACACACAGAACAGTCTGTAATTTCCTGCCTCCAAGCCTCGTGCCAGCCTGTCTGGGGCACAATAGGCTAGTATGAAGTTCTTTGTGTGTGAGCTGAGTCCTGGGTCTTTGGAGTGGAAATAGGGCTGTGAACAGCTCTCTCCCCCCATCCTGCCAACGCCTACTCCCTTTATTGTGTGGCTCTCTGGGAGGAATACACACAGGTTGTTAATCCTGGCTTTTTAAGCAGGGTTATCCCCAAACATTTTGCTTTTTGGCCTCCTGTTATTGACCCTGTTTTTGTTGGTTTTAGAACTCTCTGCACTTTACCACTGCCGCTCAGTGCGTGCTAAAGTTCATATGTTCTCGGAGTAAATTGTTATTATGGATTGGTATTTCCATAATTGGCTTGTTTACCTTACTACTATGTCCCTGGTACAGTGAACTGTGTGTGCCCCGGGCCTGTAAGTCAAATGCTGCTAGTGGACCTGCAGCACTGATTGTGCCACCCACACAAGCAGCCTTTCAAAAAGGGTCTCAGATCTGCCACTGCAGTATTTGTGTGCAGTTTCTACTACCATGTTAACTTAGCAAGTGCACCCAATTGTCAGACCTTAACCTTCCCTTTTCTTACATGTAAGCCCCCCCTAATAGTCCCAAGGTACCCCTGTTGTCAGGGTGCAGTATATTTGAAAGGTAGGACATGTATTGATGTGTGTGAAATGTCCAGAGAGTAAAATACAGTGTATTTAGTTTTTCACTATTGAAAGGCTATATGTCACAGAGAATAGAACGGGGTGTATTTATAACATCTTAAAAGTATGACTTCCCATTGGGACAAGATGGACAGATGGAGGTTAGTATGCCTGAAATCCATATATAAATATGCTACTTTTAGTAAAGATAATTTTAATATTGTGTGTTTGGAAATACCATGTGGAAGTGAAACCAGAGGTCCTCTAGAATCATCCCTTTAAGGCACACATGTTAGTTGTCTTTCTTGTTAGAAAAAAGACTTCCACTCCTTTTGTTAGTTTGTACTTGAGTATCTTTTTAATTGATTCAGATTTGGAAATACCACTTTTAGTAAGTGGGTATTTTCTTTCTTAGCCATCCTGGGTGCCTCAGGATTAACTGTCTGGCTTTGGAGTGAGAGTGGCTGGGGATTTGCATGCTCTCAGACAGCCACAGGGGGAGTTGATGTGTGTCCTGCCTTTCTTGAATGAGTCAGGGCTGGGCCGAATAGAGGGGGGAGGTGTTGGACTTGGCCCGCAGGGCAGGTTCACCCCTAGACTTTTTGCCTTATATGTGACCCTGTGTCAGTGATTTCTGGGTCTCTGCGCACTTTCCCCTGAGTCCCAGAGTGAAAGTGTGTGCGTGTAGTATGGCTGGCCTGCCCTCCCACAGGAATGCATGGGGAATGTGTGTATCCCTGGTAGTTCCTGATGCATGGGGAGTGCAGGCTCGAGTTTGGTATGCTTAAACTCGTGAGAGTGAATGCTGCAAGATGGTGTCTGCGGCATGCGTGTGTCTAGTTGGGAAGTGCTACTTCTGGACATTGAGATATGTGTGCAGTGAGGGTGCTGGAGCGTGATTGGCTGGAGCTGGCTGGCATGCCAGGCTCCAGGAAGTCTGGATGGGTCTGCCCGGTGGTGAGTGGGAGATTAGCATGAGTGATGTGTGGGAGGAGTGTACCTGTGTCCTGGATGGCCTGGGTTTTCCCCACACAATGCTGGCTCCGCCCCCCTGTGGTGTGTCTAATGACCCTAGCCTCCCCAGTGAAAGGAATGGGTGGTTGGGCCATCAAGAGTGCTCCAGAACCAGCTGCGACTGGTTTTACCCCCACCCTGCACCCTGAAACAAAGGATTTGTCAGTATAAGAAGGGGCTGTGTCCCCACTGAAAATGTTCTGCTTTTGGATCCTGCCAGAGGGGGCTTTTGCTGCTGCTGGGGCCAGAGGACCGCCACTTGGGGAGTCTCCCTACCTGGAGACCCAGTGTGCTGGCTCTTGGCCCAGCCTTGCCCCCCTGCCCCTTGAAAGGACTTTTGCTGGGCTTGTTGGCCCCTAGCGCTTAAGAGCGCTTTATTTGGCTTGTAGCGCTTGGGAGCGCTGTGCCTTCACCCCAGCGCTGAGAGCGCTTTATTTTGAATTGTAGCGCTTGGGAGCGTTGTGATTGCCCCCTGGCGCTTGGGAGCGCCTTATCGACCTTGTAAAGCGAGTGCCCACCTCGCTGGTTTGGAACATTCGAGCGGCTGCCCACACCGCCTTTACCCCGGGTGAAAAGCACCGCTGCAGCCCGGAGGAAGCAGCCCCGCCTTTCCCCGAGCCGAGGGGAAGCCACGGAGCAGCTGCTGACGTCACCCGGGAGCCGCGCTGCCATTGGTTGTGGCTGCGGGAGGCTCGCCGGGTGACCTGTGCTCGGATTGGCGGAGTGGAAGAAGACGCTGCCTGCGGGGGCCGCCCGAGGCTCCCCGAGCTGGAGAGGAGCCCCGGACCTGCACCGGAAGCCGGTGAGTGCACCAGACACGGGAGGGGCGCCGGGACACATTGTCGGTGTACGCCCCCCCTCGGTAGCGCAACCTCGCGCTTTGTGTTTAGAGCCCAGAGAGGCTCGTAAAGGCGGCATTTGGTTGTTGGAGCCCGAGAGGCTCATTGGGGCAATTATTTCACGAGCCCTGAGAGGCTCTGAGCGCCCCACTTTCACTTCGAGTCCCCAGAGGGGGGACTCCCAAAGAGAAGCGCCGCAGTTGTGTCTAGAGCCTAAGAGAGGCTCTTAGGGGGCATTTTTGAGCAATTCGAGTCCCCAAGAGGGGGACTCCAACCCGAGCCAGAGAGGCTCAGCAGTACCCTTATTTGTCTGAGAGGCGTGCGTGCCCATTCAAAGTGAAGAGCCTGAGAGAGGCTCAGGGCGCCATTTCTTGTTTAAGAGCCTGAGAGAGGCTCACCAGTGCCACAGTGGTGGTTCTTTGAGCCCAGAGAGGCTCCAACGTTGCCCTAACGTTCCCTGCTCCAGTTGCCCAGCACTTTGTGGGCAACTGCCACGTTTAGGCCCTGACATTGGGACACCGGGACAGTCACAGGTGGTGACTTATGAGTTTGGCGCAATGGTATTTTCTCTGCACCTCTGAATGTATTGTTTATGCGTCATGTGCCTTTACACCTCTGAATGAATGTCATGCATTGCATCATGTGTTTTGCTTTTACACCCCTACAGGTAGTGTGACAATTAGGTGGTTGTTTTCTCCCTAGTACAGGTGGTGCTAGAGAGGTCCTGTTACCAGTGATTACTGGTTGTATGCTCTACTTTTATATTGTGTGCTACACTGATTTTATTTCTGAAAGTATTATTTCTAGAAGTGCTGATACCCTTGACAGTGGTCCAAGAGGCCCTGTCCTGTACAAATTTCCCTTGTAAATTCCGCCCGTGCCTGTTGGCACAGTGTAACAAGGTGTGTGTTTTATCTGATGTATATTTATTATAATACAAAGGCTATTTTTACATAACCTTGTGTGGAGTGTTTCTTTGTGGTGGGCCTTGGGTGTTGTTGCTGGGGTGCGTGCGCAAATACTTAACTTACATCGCCTCCAAGTTTAGCCTTGACTGCTCGCGCCACGTTACCTAGAGGGCGAGTAGGGGTTATCTTGGCGTGTAACTCCCTTGCCCTGACTTTAGAAATGGCGATCCCTGACTGACCTCGACGCGAGTCTTGGCCGGCCAGGGTCCCGTTTCTAACATTGGCGGTAAGCGGTGGGATAAGGATTTGTGTTTGCGTTGTACCACAGTGGCAACTGGCCACTACAAAGCTCTGCATGTTAGATGACCACATTTTGGGGATTATTGTGTTTTTGGTGAAGTTCCATTATTTCTTCTCCTGAAGAGTGTCATTTGATAATTGTGTTCAGTACATTTGTCCCCCGCCCTGCTTCCAGAGTTTGGTAACTGTGTCACATGTGGTCAGGTTGAGAAGTCAGGGGTGGTAGAAACTGCCTTACTGATCCGAGGGAAGGGTGTGTGTGGATGAATGGTGTGTTTCCCTGGACGCATGAGTGAGTTCTTTTTTTAAGGAGAGTGGAAGTTTTGGAATTGTGTACTTTCCCTTCAGATTGCTAGGTCCCTTGTGTTGCACGTGTCTGTGAGCATCCTGTCAAGATGGAATCTCCTTTTAACCTGTGTGGCCTGTTTAAGTACAGTGTGCATGAGTTGGTACGGTTATGTAAGGAGAGAGACATCCCAGTGAGTGAGTCAGACACCCAGTCCAAGCTTAGGGATAACATGATCCTGTGGCAGAAGAGTGACTGGGAGCGTGAGCACAGTGAGAGGGAGAGGGCCCGGACCGCACACCATGAGGGTGGTGGGTCTGAGGGGAGCCCTGAAGAGTCTGATGTGGAGAGTGAGTTTGACAGTGAATGGGCGCCAGCAGAGAGCGAGTACCCCCTAGATAGGGAGTCCCTTGCTGGGTCCCGTGTCAGATGTAGCACCCCATCCCTTTCCCTGTCCCCAGAGGAGTGGGTGGATAGGAGAGAAGAGAGGGAGCACCAGCTGGCCATGGAGAAGCTCAGGTTAGAGTATGCCAGAGAGATGGCGCAGCTGGGTGTGAATGAGCGGACTGCAGAGGCTGAGAGGGCCTTGGCCAGGGAGAAGATAGCCCTAGAGTGTAGGTTATCCCCTGACCGCAGTCATAATTTTCTGGATCCCCCAGGGAGGGTGGAGTCCAGTGGTGGCAGCTATGTAGAGCCCAGTGCGAGCAGTCCCACCCCCAGTTCCCCCAGTCTGGTACCTGTTTCCCCAGAGGAGGAGTTAAGGTTGAAATTCAGGGGCAGTAGGAAGCTGCCTCACCAGTCGTGGGAGGAGTTTGAGGATGAATGTTGTGGGACACTGTTTGATTGGGTAAAGGTTCACACGAGAGATGATTTTGATGTCTTGTTTGACCTGATTGTCAAGGAGCACCTGCTCAGTTGTTGTTCTCCAGGGTTGCGCACACACCTGTTGGGGTGTGGATTGCCTGAGGCAAGTGAGCTTGCAGATGAAGCAGACCGCTGGGAGAGGGCCAGAGGTTCTTTACAGTCATTGGAGAGTGAGTCCAACAGCAGTGGTACAGGGAGCTTCCAGCCAGCGTGGTGGAAGAGGCTCAGTGTAGCCCAGCTAGGTCCCAGTATAGTGAGAAGGGTGAAGGGGCTGACTGCCTGGCTCAGCGGAGCAGGAGTCAGTGGGTGGCTGAGAGCACCCAGAGGCCCGAAGCCCTGTCTCAGAACTTGGGTGGTTTCTTGAGGGAACACCAGGTTGGGGACCTAGGCTGTCCTGTTAGTACACTTGAGGAGGATCTCCTAGTGTCTAGGGAACCTGGAGCATCTGTAACTAGAGCTCCAGGGGTTCCAGTGTCCGGCAGTGTCGCTCCAGTTGGGAGGGCACAGAAGTCTGAAGCGAGGAGTGATTGGGGGATGAGTTTCCCAGTGGATGCACCAGTGGACCAGGGACTAGCCAGTTGGGCTAGATCTTCTTGGGTGGACCCGGGTGGCGCCACTTCTGGTCTGGGGGATCTTTGCGCACTGTCAGGTGGACAGGAGGCGGGAGATCTGCGCCAGGCAGACAGTCACACGACACATGGGTCATGTGTCAGCCTCAGGGGGATTGCGTGTGAGTCCCCAGAAGTCCTGGAGTGCCAGGCAATTATTCCACCAAAGGTTTTAGACCGGAGGTTGGGAGGCCAGGTTCAGGTTGGTTCGGCCTGACCTGAAGGGTAGGATGGCTGTAACCAGGGTCCTGACCGGTTCTTCCAGAGGAACTTCTCCAGTTGGGAGAGGGCAGACCTCTGGAAGGGGGTGCAGAGGGTGGGAAAGCCCACCTCTGACCCCGGTGCAACCTGAGGGGTTAAACCCTAGGTTGGAATGGCGTTCTAGGTGTCCCCCTCGCACGGGGAGGAGGAACCCTAAAAGAAGAGGTAGGGGGAGGAGAGCCTTCCCTGAGACTCCTGGTCCGCCTGAGGTTATAGACCAAAGGCTGGTGAACCAGTGGCAGTCTAGTCCTGTCTTGCAGACAGGGAGAGTGGAGAATGGACACTATGTGCCAGGGGTTACTACCCCCCGCTCTGCGAATTGGCAAGGACCGGTGGCACCTGGGTGGCCCAGGGCCTGGTCCTGGCCGCGGACAGCTGAGGAGTACCAGTGGGGTAGCCCAGTTGGTCCTTACAGTAGCTTTAGAAGGAACCCTAGGGGTTCACTGTGGCATAGAACAGGAGGGTGTCCCGGCAGTGGCGGGCCTGCGTCCGTGTTCTATCGCCCCAAGCAGGGAAGTCCATCACGGTGGTGATTGTTCTCCCCTGCGTTTTGGCTGGAAGGGGGTTGTGTTGGACTTGGCCCGCAGGGCAGGTTCACCCCTAGACTTTTTGCCTTATGTGTGACCCTGTGTCAGTGATTTCTGGGTCTCTGCGCACTCTCCCCTGAGTCCCAGAGTGAAAGTGCGTGCGTGTAGTATGGCTGGCCTGCCCTCCCATAGGAATGCATGGGGAATGTGTGTATCCCTGGTAGTTCCTGATGCGTGGGGAGTGCAGGCTCGAGTTTGGTATGCTTAAACTCGTGAGAGTGAATGCTGCAAGATGGTGTCTGCGGCATGCGTGTGTCTAGTTGGGAAGTGCTACTTCTGGACATTGAGATATGTGTGCAGTGAGGGTGCTGGAGCGTGATTGGCTGGAGCTGGCTGGCATGCCAGGCTCCAGGAAGTCTGGATGGGTCTGCCCGGTGGTGAGTGGGAGATTAGCATGAGTGATGTGTGGGAGGAGTGTACCTGTGTCCTGGATGGGCTGGGTTTTCCCCACACAATGCTGGCTCCGCCCCCCTGTGGTGTGTCTAATGACCCTAGCCTCCCCAGTGAAAGGAATGGGTGGTTGGGCTATCAAGAGTGCTCCAGAACCAGCTGCGACTGGTTTTCCCCCCACCCTGCACCCTGAAACAAAGGATTTGTCAGTATAAGAAGGGGCTGTGTCCCCACTGAAAATGTTCTGCTTTTGGATCCTGCCAGAGGGGGCTTTTGCTGCTGCTGGGGCCAGAGGACCGCCACTTGGGGAGTCTCCCTACCTGGAGACCCAGTGTGCTGGCTCTTGGCCCAGCCTTGCCCCCCTGCCCCTTGAAAGGACTTTTGCTGGGCTTGTTGGCCCCTAGCGCTTAAGAGCGCTTTATTTGGCTTGTAGCGATTGGGAGCGCTGTGCCTTCACCCCAGCGCTGAGAGCGCTTTATTTTGAATTGTAGCGCTTGGGAGCGCTGTGATTGCCCCCTGGCGCTTGGGAGCGCCTTATCGACCTTGTAAAGCGAGTGCCCACCTCGCTGGTTTGGAACATTCGAGCGGCTGCCCACACCGCCTTTACCCCGGGTGAAAAGCACCGCCGCAGCCCGGAGGAAGCAGCCCCGCCTTTCCCCGAGCCGAGGAGAAGCCACGGAGCAGCTGCTGACGTCACCCGGGAGCCGCGCTGCCATTGGTTGTGGCTGCGGGAGGCTCGCCGGGTGACCTGTGCTCGGATTGGCGGAGTGGAAGAAGACGCTGCCTGCGGGGGCCGCCCGAGGCTCCCCGAGCTGGAGAGGAGCCCCGGACCTGCACCGGAAGCCGGTGAGTGCACCAGACACTGGAGGGGCACCGGGACACATTGTCGGTGTCCGCCCCCCCCCCCCCCCCCTCGGTAGCGCAACCTCGCGCTTTGTGTTTAGAGCCCAGAGAGGCTCGTAAAGGCGGCTTTTGGTTGTTGGAGCCCGAGAGGCTCATTGGGGCAATTATTTCACGAGCCCTGAGAGGCTCTGAGCGCCCCACTTTCACTTCGAGTCCCCAGAGGGGGGACTCCCAAAGAGAAGCGCCGCAGTTGTGTCTAGAGCCTAAGAGAGGCTCTTAGGGGGCATTTTTGAGCTATTCGAGTCCCCAAGAGGGGGACTCCAACCCGAGCCAGAGAGGCTCAGCAGTACCCTTATTTGTCTGAGAGGCGTGCGTGCCCATTCAAAGTGAAGAGCCTGAGAGAGGCTCAGGGCGCCATTTCTTGTTTAAGAGCCTGAGAGAGGCTCACCAGTGCCACAGTGGTGGTTCTTTGAGCCCAGAGAGGCTCCAACGTTGCCCTAACGTTCCCTGCTCCAGTTGCCCTGCACTTTGTGGGCAACTGCCACGTTTAGGCCCTGACATTGGGACACCGGGACAGTCACAGGTGGTGACTTATGAGTTTGGCGCAATGGTATTTTCTCTGCACCTCTGAATGTATTGTTTATGCGTCATGTGCCTTTACACCTCTGAATGAATGTCATGCATTGCATCATGTGTTTTGCTTTTACACCCCTACAGGTAGTGTGACAATTAGGTGGTTGTTTTCTCCCTAGTACAGGTGGTGCTAGAGAGGTCCTGTTACCAGTGATTACTGGTTGTATGCTCTACTTTTATATTGTGTGCTACACTGATTTTATTTCTGAAAGTATTATTTCTAGAAGTGCTGATACCCTTGACAGTGGTCCAAGAGGCCCTGTCCTGTACAAATATCCCTTGTAAATTCCGCCCGTGCCTGTTGGCACAGTGTAACAAGATGTGTGTTTTATCTGATGTATATTTATTATAATACAAAGGCTATTTTTACATAACCTTGTGTGGAGTGTTTTTTTGTGGTGGGCCTTGGGTGTTGTTGCTGGGGTGCGTGCGCAAATACTTAACTTACATCGCCTTCAAGTTTAGCCTTGACTGCTCGCGCCACGTTACCTAGAGGGCGAGTAGGGGTTATCTTGGCGTGTAACTCCCTTGCCCTCACTTTAGAAATGGCGATCCCTGACTGACCTCGACGCGAGTCTTGGCCGGCCAGGGTCCCGTTTCTAACAGGAGGAGATTTCCTTGCACCTGAATAGGCCTGGTCTGCATTACACAATGCTTTGTCCCCCTCCTGCCAGGGACCAGAGAGGACTCAACTGGTTTAGACTGGGCACAGAGCATGTATGCCACAAGAGAACAATGAAAAAATGATGTATAAATATTGAGGCCCAGACCCCCAGTACTTTAGATTACTTCCGGACTCAAAAGAAACCTCTGCCAAGGAGAAGAGCTGGGAAAACTGAAGGAGAAGTACAGCTCATTTGTTGTGTGCTGTCTGGGGTTGGCCTGCAGTGGCTGTTTCTGCCAAGGAGAGGACCAAGACTTGGCTGTGTGCTGTGAATCCTGCTTGAAGAAAATCTCCAAGGGCTTGATGTTGAGCTTGCCTCCTGTTCTGAAGTCTCAGGGACACAAAGACTTCATTACCTCTGTCCTCCTGCATCTGGAACTATTGTTTCAACTGCCACAGAGGGAAATTGCAACTCCAATGCCGGCGAGAGACACCACGACCTGCAACGAAGCCCTGGGCACCTCTCATGAAGACCATGATGCGCTGCATTGATGTGCAATGCAACCCTGCCACCTGCTGACACCACACAGTATTGCTGCCTGCACCAGAACCGAGGACCCAGCTCGTGACGCTCATGACCCACCTCCCGACTCGCATCAGAGCCCCAACCTCATTGACCCCGGTGCTTAATCATTGTGGAGCCGATACTGGATGTGGGTGACTTCCCTAATCCATCGGCACCGCCCCGTCATAAAGCACCAATGCCTCGCCGCCATAACGACATCACCTCCCCGGCAACAGCAAGGAACTGACGACTCACCTCCCCAACACCAGAAAGGAACCAGTACCTCTCCATCCCATCCTTACAGTAAGGAACCAAGGCTTCACCTCCCCTGGGGTCATAAGAAACTGATGCATCACCTCCCCTCTGGTAAGAAACCAACGCCGCCAGGCGCCAACAAAGCATTACCTCCCCGATGCAGTGCACTGTTTTTGCTTTCATCATTTGCCAAGGTACTGTTCTTTGGGGGGCTTTGTGACTCCACGCCTGATGCTGCGCACAACTCATGTGCGCCGTACTCTGGATTTGTTTCTGTCACAATGTCATAACTGCTCCACGTATAGTTATTTGTTACTACCAGCTTTATTTGTCTGAATAACCTACTTTTGAGGCTATTTTAGTATATGCATTGTGGATTTTTGTCATTTTGGTCTTGTTTGGTTTCGATAAAGATTACTTATTTTTCTAAACTGGTGTGGTGTCAATTTGAAGTGTTTTCACTATGTTTCTGTATGTGTGCACAAATGTTTTACACATTCCCTCTGAGATTAGCCTGCCTGCTAATGCCAAGCCATCAAGGGGGTGAGCAAGGGTTGTCCAAAGACGTAACGCCCTTACCCTGTCTAGAAGCAAGGGTCCCTACTTGGACAAAGGTGCAAACCATTGCCAACTAGAGACCCCCATTTCTAACAAAGGCCAACTTGCCAACATTACCTATTTATGTGACCTAGGAAACAGGTTGCCCCGAATGGGTAAAACATAAAAATGTAATCTTTCTAAAAAACGGCATTATCAGAATTGTGACTTAAAATCTGACTTTACTGTTAAAAATAATTCTAAATGATAATGTCTTCGACACAAAATATGACACTTCTACCTGCTCCCAAACAAAAGTGATCACATAAGTAATGTTATAAAGGTAACCCAATGTTATCCTATGTTACAGGTAGGCCTTACAGTAGTGAAAAACAAATTTGTGAGTTTTTCACTACTAGGACATCTAAAACTTAAAAAGTACATGTCCAACTTTTTAAATACAATGCACCCTGCCCTCTGGGATGTTTAGGGCCTAATGTAGAGGTGGCATATATGTACTAAAAAGGGAGTTGTAGGCCTTGCAAGATGTTTACATTGCCATGTCAAATTGGCAGCTTTACACTGCAGACAGGCTATTATGGTAGGTCTGGTAAAGGTTTTAAGGCACAATATAAGTGGGAATCACAATGGGTGCTGCAGTCCCACTAGCAGCATTTTATTTACTAGCCCGGGGTGTATGGAATATCAATTTACAATGGATTTCTAATAAAATTAAATGTGCCAATGTGGTGTAAGCGAATTTTACCATGCTTTAGGAAGTGAGCACATGCTCTTTAGCACTGTTTGCAGTGGTAAAGAGCACTGAGCCTTCAGGCCATCAAGAACTAATTCAGCAAAAGAGGAGAGGAGAAGAGAAAATGTTTGGAGGTGACCCTTCAGCGAGGGCCAAGTCCAACATCCTGGGAGTAAACTGCTAAGTCTGAAATTTGACTGTGTAATATAAGCCCTTCCAGGCTGGTTTGCCCAGAGCCGTGACCTCCTGAATTATCTCAAGTAATTTGACATTGCATAGCCCAGAGCAAGAGAAATAATGATGACATCGACTTTTAGAATTGCAACCTTTTGTGGACCAGGCTCTGTGGGAAAGGACATGGGTTTAGAAAAATGGTATGTAACCTGCCAGAGACGGCAGTAGCCACTGTATGTTTTAGGTGTCGTGGAAATGCTACATCAAATGCAATTTCAGACTACAGCGGAGACTAAAAGCAAACAAAATTTCAAGTGGGACCTCAGTGACCAAAGAGGTAGCTGCAATATTTTTTTTTCATTCTCTTTATTGGATTTTCCTAACAACCAAAAGATGTTTCTGCCACGCAGGGCAGTGCATTCGAGAAATAAGAAAGAAAAAACACCACGTGATCAGTGTATCTTCTGTGATCGTAATACATGTCAATCAACTTAATAGATGTCTTTACAGAGTCTAGCATATGTACACGCAGAGTAGTATATCAATACAACAGTACAGATGTTCAACTGGGTGACGTGTTATCCATTTGGGCCTTATTTAACAGATATTGCCTCAGTGGTTCCCAGATGTCTTTGGGTCTGGATGTTGCTGGTAGCTCTTCAGCAAACAATTCCAAATTTTCACGACAGTACGCTAAATCCCTGACCCACCCTTTGATCTGTGGACCGTGTTTGCTCTCCCACGTGAACGTTATCCACCTCTTGGCCTTCAAAAGGTCCACTCTGGCGAATCTGGCCAGTGTACCCTTTAGCTGAGGACTGTGACCGAGCAGGCATGTGAGGGGTGTGCAGTGTAGCAGGGTACCTGTCATGGTATGTATTCGCTGTAGTACCTCCTCCCAGTATTGTAAAACAGACCTTCAGCCAGTGGCGTCACTAGGGGGGTCCGCACCGGGTGACACCCTCACATGGGGGTGACACCATCTGGGTATGCTGTGTATGTAACACAGCTCTGCAGCCTCACCTCTTCTCTGCTTTGCTTATCAGGAGGAACCCTGAGCCTAATAAAACATTGTGCCTCTCTGACAAGCAGAGGCTGATGTGAGCGTTTAAATAATGTCTTCACTTGGATAATGCGCTGTCAGTTTTAACGGACAATCTTTTGAATCGTTCTTTGAAATTAATGAGGTATTTAACAGCTTTTTAGCATATGAAATTAATACTGGATAAAAGACGGGGTTTTATGGAATCAAATGGTTGATTCTGAAGAATAAGTGGAATTTTAAATTTGGATAGGAAATGATTACGTACACATTTATAACAGGATATTCATAATTTATTAAGAAATAATTATATAGATATATCGGGGAAGATTAGAAAATGCATCTTAACTTTTCTTTACAGGAAAGTATACTATCTAGATATTTTTCGGTTTCAGTGTATAACTTTAGCAAAGTGTGTTTGTAAAGGGAACACTTATCTGTGGGTATCGTGGCGCTGAAAAACAGACTTCTTGTTACCCAACTCACACTAGCACTCATTTTATCGACCTCAAAAGGATGAAAGGACAGATCGGCATTTGAAGAACTGGTCTAAAACAGATGTATGTAATGAGTCAGAGCTCTAAAGACAGACATTATGGGGAATACATCTTAAAAGTAAATCCTATTGAGCAGAAGTATTCAACCAAAGAGGTTACTTTATAGTTGGCTAGAAAATGGAGTCCTTCTTTAGCAGAGGTTAAGTATGACATCGGTCCAAAATATATTACATTCAAAAGGCAATGATCTGCCCCCATCCAGGCCCCCCTCCAACCTCCCCCCCCCCTTCCCTGCTGCGCTCTTGAGGGCGAGTGTGTCTTCTGTGTCTATTTAAACGTATCCTCAATGACACGCGCACGAATTCAAAGCGCATTTCATGAGTTTATTTCAGTCACTTTAAGAAGAGCCGAGAACTGTGAGGGAGAAACCATGGGGGTGGAGAAGGCGACGAGGAAAGGGTTAAAAGAGCAGCAGGCGGGGGAGAGATGGTGCAAGCGGAGGGGGAGATGGTGCAGGCGGAGGGGAGATGGTGCAGGCAGACGGGGAGATGGTGCAGGCGGAGGGGAGAGATGGCGCAGGCAGGGGGTGAGATGGCGCAGGCAGGGGGTGAGATGGCGCAGGCAGGGGGTGAGATGGCGCAGGCAGGGGGTGAGATGGTGTAAGTGGAAGAGAGATGGTGCAGGCAGAGGGAGAGATGGTGCAGGCGAAAGGGAGATGGTGCAGGCGAAAGGGAGATGGTGCAGGCAGAGGGTGAGATGGTGCAGACAGAGGGAGAGATGGTGCAGGCAGAGGGAGAGATGGTGCAGGCGAAAGGGAGATGGTGCAGGCAGAGGGTGAGATGGTGCAGACAGAGGGGGAGATGGTGCAGGCAGGGGGTGAGATGGTGCAGGCGGAGGGGAGATGGTGCAGACAGAGGGGAAGATGGTGCAGGCAGAGGGAGAGATGGTGCAGGCAGAGGGGGAGATGGTGCAGGCAGAGGGAGAGATGGTGCAGGCAGAGGGAGAGCTGGTGCAGTCAGAGGGAGAGATGGTAGAGGCGGAGGGGAGATGGTGCAGGCAGAGGGAGAGATGGTGCAGGCAGAGGGAGAGATGGTGCAGGCGGAGGGGAGATGGTGTGGACAAAGGGAGAGATGGTGCAGGCAGAGGGGAGATTGTGCAGGCAGAGGGAAGATGGTGCAGACTGAGGGAGAGATGGTGCAGGCAGAGGGAGAGATGGTGCAGGCTGAGGGAGAGATGGTGCAGGCGGAGGGGAGGGAGAGATGGTGCAGGCGGAGGGGAGATGGTGCAGGCAGAGGTAGAGATGGTGCAGGCGGAGGGGAGATGGTGCAGGCAGAGGGGACATGATGCAGGCAGAGGGTGAGTTGGTCCATCCGGTAAGTTGTAAGGGGGTGACACCATGAGTTACCCGCACCGGGTGACACCAACCCTAGTGACGCCACTGCCTTCAGCTCCATGCCAGATGAAGAAAGTCAGCTACATTCTGTCCACATCGTTTACAGCGATCAGAGTCTCGAAGCCCCATTCTGTACAGTTTGACAGGAGTGTAGTATATTTGGTGAATACATTTAAAATTAATGATACGCAAATTACCATTGGGCATTAGTCTACTCGTCAGCGTACAAATTTGCTCCCATTCTTTCAGGGTAATCTGGGGTTCCAATATGGTGTTCCAACACTCAAAGCTTTTGTCCACTGCCCTCACTATTTCTTCCTGTACTGTCCTGTATAATTCAGTAATAAGCTTTCTCCTGGAGGGGGCTATTAAAAGTAGTTGCAGTGAATGGAGAAGAGTTGGTTCAGTGGGAAAATTCGGATAGTGATCTTTAATAGCCCGTTTTAGTCGGTGGCAGGAATATTGGAAAAGCTGGGTGGAGTTGGTAATGTACTCTAAATCACTACCGGTAATGTAACTACCCTCAGAGTAGAGATCGTGCATGGGACCAGTCTCCTGCGTAATGGATAAAGCCGCATGACCAGATAAAGGCAGAGAAGGGGCGTATATAGGGAGTTTTTGTGCAAGTTTGCCTATCGACTGCTATGCCGCAATAGTGGTGTTGATGGTATTTATTTCCGTTTTGGATGTGCCCCTGTGAACATGTGTGAGCTAACTTGCTAGTGGGATCGAATATGCATTCCCCTCTTCCACTGCAAGGTGTGGTGTAAAGGCATGTGGTCTGAACCAATAGTGAGTGTACTGAGGCTGAGCACATGAGTAATATGTATAAAAATCTGGTGCCCTAAACCAACCACTCAAGTATATAAGTCTTAGTGTGTCCCAACTGATTCTGGCCTTCTTGCCCCCCCCCCCCATACGGGTTTCAAAAGTTGTGTTTTTCTATTGTGGCAATAAATTGCACAGTGAGGCTGATAGGAATATTACAAAACAGATAAAGGAAACAGGGGAGAATGACCAATCTAATGACTGCGATGCGATCAGCCAAGGATAGCGGTAGACGTAACCATTTATCCACCTGACTCACTAATGTATCGTACGCGCGGCCGTAATTTTCTCTGATCACAGTCTTGCGGTCACAGTGTACCCATACAACAAGATATTTGACAGGGTCTGTTGTCCATATTAACAGATATTCCAACGGGGCAGACGTACACATTGTCAAGGGAATCATGACCAATTTCCCCCAGTTAATCGTGAGTCTAGAAAAAAGACTGAACCTAATATATTCACATAGGATTGAGGAGAGATATTGTTGCAGTTCACGAACAAAGACGACCATATCGTCTGCATACATTGAGATGCCGACAGGCCTCTGATGAAAATTAAGTGCAGAACTTCGATGTCGGTGAGGGATTATACACGCCAGCGGTTCTAGCATGATGGCAAATAGAAGGGGTGATAGGGGGCACCCTTGCCTGGTGCTTCGCTCAATACTGAATGGTTCAGAAGTGAGGCCTCCAATGCGCACCCTCGCCGACGTATCAGTGTATATTATCTGAAGCCATCTTAGCAACACAGGAGGAAACTTCATTCTTTTTAAAAGGTGAAATATATAGCTCCATTCGATGGAGTGAAATGCTTTAGCAGCATCGAGTATGAATGCTGCAGCTGGAAGATCAAGTTTTAAAACATGAAACATAGCAAATATGGTCCTGAGATTATGTGAGGTGGACCGTTCCGGTACAAACGAGGTAGCTGGAACGTTAAAAGCTGCTGGAATAACCTGCGAATCTGACGCCAAAGAGTGACTGTAGGCAGTGATGTAACATTAAAAGTGACTAGAAGAACCAAGAAATCTGTTGCCATAGGGGGTAGGAAAATGGGGGACTAATTTGCATAGTCAGTCAATACTCCTCGTTTGGTTAATTCAAACTGTTACATTTTAACATTATTTAAAACATGGGACAATCTTTTAAAATAAACATGCTAAATCTCTGATACAAAATCAGGTTCAAATCAAAGCTTAGAGAAACAGAGATACTGTAAAGAGCTTTTTCACTATAAAGATGTTCTTCTAAATGTTATTTCCTTGAGAATCATTTCCAGCAAGCTTCTGTTCTGATTTTATCATGAATTTTGAGAAACATAATTAACTAATTTCCACAGCGGAAAACAAGAGAGCCATAATTCAAGACTGCAGAGTCCTTTCCTTTTTTTTCTTTGAGCTCAGCATTTGTGTTACCCACATTTTAAGGATGGAGGGCAAATTACATGTTGCTATATAAAGTGGGGGGGGCGAGGGGGGGCAACATTAACTTGATACTGGCATAATACTTGACATCACACTGTATAGTTGATTAATGACAGGTGCTCGAATATTCTGTGCCACTAACTCTGCCTGTTTGGCAGGAGGCGATTCGCAAGCATCATCCAGTGTAAATGGGAATAGAAAGACCCAACCAAGAATCATGGCATTTATGCAAAAATGAGGCTTGTACGTAGACTTCGATTGTTTCCAGGGTCAGACTGGCTGTAGCAGACACTGGGCATTTCCCCGTTGGTCTGGATGGGTCGGGCCGGTTTTGGACTGGTGGGCACCGTTTTCTTTACTGGGGCCAGTTCTGCTGCACTGCTGCAATATCAGCCCCCGGTAACAAACAGCAGCAGTGTTTGCCACCAGCACCCTGCCACCCCCCTAGGGCCGTTCCGACTTAATTGCCAGGACTGGTTTGCGTTCTCAGTAAGGCCCTGGTCGATACCGGCCCAGCATAATATCCAGCATTTGCAAAGGAAACAAAAATCAGGATATGAGAGTTTAACAATACTTAAGACCAATCTAGTATGACAGGAATTCTAAATGAAAGCAATGGGTGATATACAGTAAAAGCCAGCTGAAACTGTGACAACATTCGCATTACTGTGGAAGGTAAGCCCAACACTCATATTTTTAGATCTGTAATTAGACCTGTACGTCACCACTCCTATCCAGCATAAAGAAGAATTTAGGGGCATATTATCAAGGGATTTATCTCTGCTTTTTTGGCTTTAAAAGCCAAGAAAGCAGAGATAAAATTATCTCCCTATCAGCAACAGGGTGCTAACATGCAAATTCGCATGTTAGCACCCTTTTTCTCGATGCTTCCCCTTGCATCTCTAATGAGATGCAAAGGGGGCGTTCCAGAGAAAAATAATAGGAGAAATGCTAATAAGCGACATTTCTCCTATTATCAAGGATTTCGCTAACCCTGTTAGTGATAAAAAAAAGCAGCGCTAACCGCGGTTAGCACTGTTTTTTTTACACCTGGTATTTTCCTGACTTAGCCATGATATCCTATGGAAGGTGGATATCATGGCTAAGTTTGTGAGCCCCTATCATCAAGCTAACGCCAAACTTCGAGAGATTATCTTTGGTTTTCCAGCGATAATCTCTCAATTGGCAGTTAGCGCGAGGATTTTTATCACTTCTGAGATAAACCTTGCTAATAGCAAGTTATCTCTGAGATAATTTCCGGCGATGCTTAGCGCTAAAAAAGTCGTTGCTAAGCATCGTTACCGATAAATATCGCTAAACGTTGGTAATATGCCCCTTAGAGTCTCCTAGTGATTTTGTATTGTCCCTGTTGCTCATGTTATTCTTTACAATAAGACATTAACCCACACTCACAAAAACGTCATCATCTGGTTGCTCTTCATGCTAGACTCATGTCCAAAATGCCTTCTGTTCAAGCTCTTTGGGGCATATTACCAACGTTTAGCGATATTTATCGCTAACAATGCTTAGCAACAAATTTTTTAACGCTAAGCATCATCGGAAATTATCGCAGAGATAACTTGCTATTAGCAAGGTTTATCTCAGAAGTGATAAAAATCCTCGTGCTAACTGCCAATTGAGAGATTATCGCAGCAAAACCAAAGATAATCTCTCGAAGTTTGGCGTTAGCTTGATGATAGGGGCTCACAAACTTAGCCATGATATCCACCTTCCATAGGATATCATGGCTAAGTCTGGAAAATACCAGGTGTAAAAAAAACAGTGCTAACAACGGTTAGCGCTGCTTTTTTTTATCACTAACAGGGTTAGCGAAATCCTTGATAATAGGAGAAATGTCGCTTAGCAACATTTCTCCTATATTTTTCTCTGGAACGCCCCTTTTGCATCTCATTAGAGATGCAAGGGGAAGCGTAGAGAAAAAGGGTGCTAACATGCGAATTTGCATGTTAGCACCCTGTTGCTGATCGGGAGATAATTTTATCTCTGCTTTCTTGGCTTTTAAAGCCAAAAAAGCAGAGATAAATCCCTTGATAATATGCCCCTTGTTTCCTATCTAGGAGAGTGCTTTACTAAGACTGGTACCATCATATATAAAGTGAGTTAACATTTTGTAGTGGTGGGTGTATGTCATAACTATCCGTACATAGATTTTAATCTTTAAACTACAGAGGAGTGTGTGAGAAGAGGTTAAGTTGCAGGTTGGGAGGATAACGCACATCTACATTGATTTGCTTCCTCTCCTTCTCGTCGTTTTGTGTAAAATCATCTTTACAGGTGACTTTTGAAACAATAAATCATTTAACTCGATTGTCACTTGGTTGAAATAACTCAGTATTGAATCTTAATATTTCTTATGGTGCTATCACAATTATAATTTTTTATTATTGATTACCCCTGAGGGTACAAATTTGTTCCCTAAAAAAAATAGTGATTTACCCCAAGGTCCCTATTTGATGTCTTGCTAGTTATCAGAAATGCAACACCTATGCACAGATGTAAAAGTATACCCTGGCTGTTGCTATTCTTATCAAGATCTTTTTTGAAAGTGCTAATTTAATCCAAGAGTTAGAAGACTGTAGAAATTGTTGTTCACATTTCCATTAGTGCACTAAACACTTTAGTATTTATTTTATCGTGGGATTATCACTTTGGAGACTTGTGAATATGATTTTTTCTATTAGAATTTTTTCTTTAGCATTGCTTTCTTTTTATATTCACGATTTTATGTGGGGTTTTTATATGAAATTCTCGATTTTGCATTTCCAGGCTAGAGTTTACATCATATGGACATCTCTTAAGCAATGTGTTTAGTGAAGTGCTGCGAGGTCACATTCAATGCAGAATGTGCTACATAGAAATATGAATAACATAACGTGTGTATAATTCATATAGTATTAATGCCCAATCCCTCACCCTTCATGAAAGTGCTCTCCATTCTTGTTCGTGTGAATGCATGCATGTGGTGGATTTATACTCACCACAATCAACCAGCTGAATAGTGCATCAATCACTAATCGTATTCTGTTGAGTGAAGTGTTCATGTTTGTAGGAGTCTAGCATAAAATGTTGGGCCCGGCACACTACAATTACATGCAAAAAGCACAACTCTCAAGTGGCTGGTACTAGTGTCAACTCTTGATAAAGCATCTGACTCGATTTCCCAACGTAGGCACTGAACTTTCAAAACCCACAAAAATCCGACCTCTTTTATGAACCTGTTAGTAAATGTCAGATTGGATATCGTGATTGTAGATTTACGGGATTGCTAGAAAATGCCTCCTGATTACGTAGATACTGAAAAAACCTCAAGCCTCGCCAATCAAAGACCGGAGCTATCTATGACAGTGACAATTCATTAGCATATAACCAAGAAGGCAGTTCAAGCGCACCCAGTGTAAGGTAAGTGTAAGGACGCAACGTTTCTCTTAGGAGCCTGAAGTGGCCCTGCCACATACCAAGGGTGCTGAATGTAAAGATTGCCAACTTTTGTTTCCATCTCAACCTCTTTCTATCTCAATTTTACGATTCCTGTGTCTTTATGTTATTCTTGCAGGTGCTTTTTAGGGTTCGCCTGACAGCGCTAGCCCCGTGCTTTAGAACTCAATTGTTTTTAATAAAAACTTAAAAGGGACTTACATCCCGCCACCTCTCCTTCCTGGCTTCTCATTGGTTCATGTGCATGCCATTTACCTTTCCTCCATTTATTTTGGCTGTAGCATATTTTCCTGCATTTACCAATGCTGTTCCTCGTCTGCTTCTCTTATCAGTTTCCAGCGGCTGAAATACTGTTAACATCCACTTTGGTGGAACTATATTTTCATAACGTTTTTCCTTTTACTATTCCAGCATATTTATAAAACAATTTATCACTAGGCGAGATCAAGTGATTTGTATAGAATCACAGGATGTTGCAGCACCGCCGATGTTCGAACCGAGATCCCCAGCTCTCAAGTCAGCAGCTCTGGCCGCTGTGCCACACCCTCCCCCTCCCCATGCCCATCCGCCAGGGAGCTCTTTCCTACTCCCAAACGATGATTCATGAAAATAGCTCTTTTTCATTACGTAGGCGAAACTCATGCATTACCGATGCTTGTTTATCCAAGCTTTCTCCCCTTATTACTGTTTTCGATCTTATACTACCTACGTTTTTCTCCATTTTCTGACTTTATCTCTCTCTTTTTCTAAGTTGCAGTCTGATGTTGAAAAGTAAGTCCCTACCACAAAAACATGTGTGCTGGTAATCACCACCTGCAGCCATCGGCATAGTTAAGCACTGAGTGCAGCCCTGTAAATTTTCCAATGCATTTGATTAGATAATTTAATCACATTTACTTTATTTTTCTATTCAATTCTGTATAATGGGTATGTTAGTGTTCCAGTCAGGAAAATGCTTGCTACTAACGACCACTACTGTGTTATAAATTACTCACATAAATAGCCAAGCAAGATAAGCAGATATCCGGCATTTACCCTGTAGCCTGGAAGTCAGCTAGTATTAGGCCGATCATGAAGAAGCCCACTTTGGAGCCTACTGAATGTAGAAATTATTGGCCAATTTCAGGTCTGCCATTGGAATCCAAGATCCTGGAAAAATCGATTAATAAAACGTTAACGGAATACCTGGATAGTAATAGGTTATTGGACCCATCCCAGCATGGCTTTCGCCCTAGACACTCTACTGAATCTGTCCTGATTGCTGCAGCTGAGGGGATACGGGCGGTAGTTTAAGGGGGGGAGGGCTATTCTTGTTCTCCTTGATTTGTCGGCCTCATTCGACACCGTGAATCACACGGTGTTGCTGCGGCGATGTTGAAGCGCTACTCCGGAAATAATTCATAAAACCTCATCACCTTTTCCCTGAAGTATGAAATCATTCATTTACTCTTCAGTGGGGCCCATAACACTGCGAGTCATTCATATACACTTTCTCTCTACTTCATGAATTGGTGTGAATCAAAGGAGAGCTGCTGGATCATAGCGGGGTGTCTAAAATTGTAACTATCTATTTATAATATATACATATGCATTTTAAATTGTTTACCATGGTTTATCAATACGACAAATTATTCAGACACACCACCATTGATTGTCAATAGATCTGCTAGTAAAAATTAGGCTAAGGATGAAAAAGGCCAGCTTAATTCTTCATTTATCTAATTTTTATTTAAGGAAAAATCTTCTAGCGTGACCTGTATTTATCCACTTGTTTATTCATTCAATGCAAATTAGATTTAAAAAAAAATACAAATTTAACTCATACATTTATATTTCATTTTAATTCATAGCTCAGAAATAAACACATTATTATTAGGATTGTTGGACGCGAATATTAGCAAAAGACATAATAGTTCCAAAAGCTTGCCTCCCTATTCTCTCTAGCTATTAACCTCATCTAAGGACTCCGTACTCATTCAAGAAAATTAAAAGTTCTGAAAATATCAAATTTCTTACGCCTCAGGAAAGTTCAACATTCGGACAGCGTGTCGGAATACGCAGATAGAAATCGAAGACCAGAGAGTTTTTTCCTAAGTCCGGACGTACTCTTTTATATCCATTTTCTCTAGCTAATCTATCTAAACTATGAAACATTCCGGGTCTTCAAAATTCTGATTGGATAGTCCAAGGGGTGGATGAGCATAACCTCATCATCTCGTTGTCTTATTTCCGCATGATCATCGAAAATTGAAAACGTTCTTTGTTCACTACATATCTGCTTCATTCTTGTCTTTTAAATGGCAATATTGGTCTGCTTTCTCATGCTTTCACATAACGGACGTCCATTTTGTTGCCACTGAACTGGTTTTTCAGGGCACACTGTCCTTGAACCATTCCACTCGAGCACAAGCAGCTCATACTTGACTTTCAGCTTTTTCAAACACCCACGTGCGTACTGCATCTCAATCTCGGAATTTATTGAAACGTCCATCTTTGCCCTAGGCCTCACAGGCCAGAACAGGAACTATTATAGAAACAAACACAATTAAACGTTAATTAATGATTTATAACCCTTCTGTTTACCTCCCCCTTTACTAAGGTTTCCCTGTTAGTGATTACCTACCAAATAAAGCAACATATATGCACTTTTATACTTACTTGTCTTCATGTTTTTGCCACAATTACATAAACAGAAAGCACGTTCATGACACTTTTGGTTAATTTATAACAAATGCAATAGTGTTAGACGTAACAAGATCACTCAGTCGATTATGGTTGCCACATAAGCATATTAGTTTTCCCACGTGCACTTGTGTGTGTGCATTCTATTCTACGTTGATTAATTTTCAAACCACACGATTAATTCATATTATTGTAATGAAGAAGTGACTTCACAAGGGGTATACAAAATGAGTTTTTCCAACTCGCTCCATCACGGCGACTACAGGAGATTGGAATCAACGGGTTGGCTCCTGCCCTCCTTGCTCGTTTTTACACATTAGGAAACAAATCCTGAACTGGGAGGGTCTTCAATCGGACAGTTTCAATTTTCCTTGCGGGGTTCCGCAGGGCTCAGCCCTGTCCCCAACACTGTTCAATGTCTACATGAAGCCACTGGCTAGGCTTGTAAGGAAGTAGGGCTTTACCCTCGTGTCATATGCGGATGACTCGCAGCTGGTGGTATTCATCTTAGATAATCCGGAGCTAACAGCGGAAGGATTCCATGCCTGTCTGAAGGACATCATGGAATGGATGAGTCAGAGTTTTCTGAAAATTAATACGGAGAAAACAGAAGTGATCGAATTTGGGAATGGGTCACCGATCTGGAGTAATCTGTGGTGGCCGCTGGAGGCCGGGGAATGCCCTTTACTTGTAAAGAAAGTGAGGAATCTTGGGGTCATCTTTGATGACAAATTGAACATGTCAGCTCAGGTGAATAGCCTAACATCAGCTAGTTTTTTCTTACTCAAGACCCTGCTGAAAATCTTCCCTTTCATTCCCCTGGAATTTCAGAAAACAGTTATGGCCGCCCTTTTCATGTCCAGATTGGACTATTGCAATACGATGTTTTTGGGCATCGCTAAGCATCAGATTAGCAAATTTCAATCATTGCAGAATGCTGCTGTTCGAGTGATCCTAAAGCTTCCGAAGGGCCATCCCACTACTCGGTAGGCGGGCATTACACCGGCTCCTCATCCAACAGAGAATTGAGTTCAAAGCACTCTGCTTGGTGCATAAAGCACGGTATGGGGATGGTTCAGAGGACTGTCAGAATAGGTTCAGGCTCTACACCCCCTCGCGAGACCTACGCTCGGCCAATCTTGGCCTGATCTGTGTTCCTAGGTACAGACTTGCCAGAAGGGGGAGCTGTCTATTTTCTTGCTGTGCCGCCCAAATGTGGAACAAATTACCAGTGGCCCTGAGACTCCAGCCGAACCTTTCATAGTTCAGGAAAATCTTAAAATCCCAGCTGTTTAATGTTGGGTAGCTGTCAGCCTATCTTCTTTGCTTTGCTCAACTTACACACTTCAGCGCCAAGACACCTCGGCATTTGAGTGCCTTATAAGCATTTCTATAACATAAAATATAACATAACTCACATACAAGACATCATCGGGTCATTGGCACCAACTAAAACTTGCACAAGACAATTATAGGAGTCTGTAAGTGCAGGCAAAGTGGAAAACTCCTCAAACATTGAGTAGGGCAGTAATGTGGAATTCCACAATACAAATCCTACGTTAAAAAAAAAAAAACTTGCATGCTTCAATATGCTGAACTGCCCTCTGTTTTGGAGAGCAAGGCGATTCCTATGAATATTGTTGTAATAGAATAGAATATTGCTCGAAAGCCTCTTTTATCTATAATTTTTATTTTAACTGTTAGTACTAGAGAATTATATTTCATAGCAAAGCAAGAGGAGCAGCATCTTTAAGTAACATATGGCCTGATTTAGGGCCAGATGTAGGTAATTTCCATTTACCGATTCATAAATACCGACTCATACCGAATCGGTATTCCTGAATCGGTAAATGGTATGTAGGTGAAAAGTCGGTATAAAATACCGATTCGGTATGACTCGGTAACCCAAATCGGTAATTACCGATTCGGAAAAACGCGAGTCGGTAAATACCGAGTCGGAGAAACGCAAGCATCCCTATGGGCCTCATGGCCCATAGGAATGAATGGGATTCACCGATTCAGAGAAATCCGAATCGGTATTTACCTAATCGGAAATTACCGATTCGGTAATCAACGAATCGGGAGTTTGAAACACGCCATGTGAGCCTGCCAACCAATCAGGGATAGCCTACACACCCCACAACCAAGGCCCTGTGAATCCAACCAATCAGAGTGAAGCACCCCACCCCAGTACCTGGGAGTGGCCACACCCATGCAGGTGCAAACCAACAGAACAAACAATTCTGCAGAGGTGAGAGGAGCAGAGCATCCACAGGCAAGCAGATTCACAGAATGGAGACACATGAAGGCCAAAAGGATGGTGGGGAGAGAAAAAGGAAGATCAAGTTTAACCCAGAGGAACTACAGGTGGCTGTTGAAGAAATAGTAAGCCACTACAGCCAAATTTTCGGGAGACAGTCTCTGCATGTTTCAGAGACTGTGAAGAGGAACATTTGGATTGCAATACAGGCCAAAGTCAATGCCATTGGTGTTACCCACCGGGAGATTGAGGACATAAAAAAGAGGTGGTTTGACCTCCGCATCGTGACAAAGAAAAAGATTGCTGCCCAGAAAAAGGATGCTGGTGTGACTGGAGGTGGCAGGAGCAAAGCACCAAAGCTGACACCGATTGAGGAGCTAGTGGAAACCACCATGGAGCCAGAATGCATCCATGGGATAGGAGACCTGGATAGCACAGCAAAAGCTACCAAGAAACAAGGTAAGAGGCATGTACCCTCATTCACCCCCATCAACCCGACCCCGTACCCCACTGTGTACAAACATCACACTGCATAACAGCTCAGACTTGGTGGCAGCAATGCATCAAGGTAGACGTAGTCATGTATCCATAGATGCAGAGTACACTACACATGACTCAGCAAGGCATGCTACACACATCACCAAACAAGCAATGTGCACTGTGCAAAGGTGTTCAGACTATTTAATTAAGAACTACACACAGATGAACAACAACATTGACCCTATGTCAATTTCATTCCACAGGAGAGTCCTCACTCAGTTCAGCACCACTGAGGGAGGAGAGGACAGCACCAACTAAGAGAGGGGAGAAAGAGAAGAGAAAAAATTGTCACAGCGCTGTTGATGGAGGCAACAACACCACCCAGGAGGCCTCATTTCCAGGCCGACACGAAACACCTGTCCCACTGTCCCCTCTGTTGTTTGGATCTCCTGACCTGTCAAACACACCCATAGCAATGTCCAGAGGGTCCATGCCGGGAGGGGAAAGTAGGCATGCGGAACCCCCCCAGAGGATTCTGCAGACCTCTGAATCTGAGGATGAGGATGATGTCCCCCAAAAGAGTGCACCAGTGGCTGACAGGCCAAGACTACCGATTGCAGCAGGCGCTGCGCGCACCAGTGTCCTTGGCAGGAGGGCACGTGAGGGTGGGGAGGGGCAGGAAGGGGAGAGCGTCTTCTGTAGCCTGGAGGGCACAATGGTGAAAGTACAGCGCCAGCAGGCCAAATCACTGCTAGCCGTGCATAGGCAGGTTCGCTGCATGAACATCAAAATGTCCAACATGGACAAGGGCATAGGCCACATAGCATCGAGTCTGGAGCAAATTGCCAAGGGGATCACAGACATCTCCACATACATGGGAGTACTGTCGGACAAGTTGGACAGGGATCATCTACAGCGTGGCAGGGAACGACAGTATATGCGCCAACAAACAAAGGCCATGAATAGGTTTGCAACTAATACAGCACTACTTTGCATACACTCTATTTCCATGCAGGATGCAATAGTGCACTGCTGCACAGACTTAACACGGGGCATGGGAAGAGTGACCTCTACGATGGAGCAGGTGCTCAACACCAACACAGGCAATGCTGGTGACACGGGTGTGGAGGAGACAGAGGGATCAACCAGCAGAAGTGGCTCCAGCACACCTGTACCGGAGGTGCGCAGGAGCGGCAGGCACAGCCATGCTGAGTAATGGCACCAGCAGGGAATCAGAAGGACAGGCACAAAAATCCTGCAATGTAGTGCGTGGACGCAAGCACTGACCTATGCGGCAGATTGACTCAACTGCACACAATGACGGAAACTGAGCAGGAGCAGCCAGAGACATTGACTTAGATTCATGGATCCTCTTCAGATGTGACAATGATGATGTAGTGCTGATTAAACTACACTTGTCATGAAATATACCTGTGTATGTGTCGTACATTACCTAGAAATATCGTTGTGTTATTTCTGTCTGTCTCAATCTACCATCTAGTGCTGCTGGTCCTATTGCCTGGGGCTCTGCATGTTCTTGGTCGTCATCTATGTTCTCGTGATGTGTCAACTCCACCTCTGTGCCTTCCTTGGTAGCAAGATTGTGCTAAATGGCACAGGTCACTATTATCTTGCAACACAGGATGGGGGTGCACTGTCGTGCACCTCCACTTTTGTGGAGGCAACGGAACCTGCTCTTCAGGAGTCCAAATGTATGCTCCACTAGGTTGCGAGTGGACCTGTGTGCCACATTGTATCGCCTTTCTGCTCTGTTGGTTGGGTAGAGGTACGGTGTCAGCACAAAGGAACGCAGGGTATATGCACTATCACCTGGGAGAGAATGATAGGTACATGAGTTACATTCACATTGCACATTTAGCTGACATCCATTTCAGGGTGTGTACAACTTTTTTACCTAGCAGATATCCATCTCCAAAATCTCCATTCAGTAGCCGTGTGTATATTCCGCTGTTCTGGAATATGTAGGAGTCGTGCTTGCTCCCTGGGAATTTGGCAACTATGTCGGTGATGATGTTCCCTGCATTGCTTATCACCTGCACATTGATGGAGTGCGTAGATTTACGGTTTCTGTATATGTGTTCGGTGGCTGCAGGTGGGCATAGGGGAATGTGTGTGCCATCAATGCAGCCTATCACATGCGGGAAGTGTGCCAGTCCATAGAAGTCTGTTTTAGTTTTAGCAAGTTCCGCAGGTGTGTCAGGGAACTGGATGTAATGTCCCATTCTCTGCGTCATGACATCCAGGAACTTCCTGAAAAAACGGGACAGACAGCTCTGGGATACACCTCCTACTGCAGCTATCACACTCTGGTAGCTCCCAGAGGCAAGCAGGTGTATGCTACACAGCACCTGGACATGGGGTGGGATGGCGTGGGCCATGGGTGTTGGGTGAATCAGGTATGGGTGGAGGTCCCTTATTAGGTCCATGATGGTTGTGGGGTGGAGCCTGTACCTCTGGAGTATCTCAGGCTCAGTCAATTGGAACAGAGTGATCCTCTGCCTGTACACCTGCTCCACCCTTTGCCATACCCTCAGACTTGCAGCCAGTAGCCTTCGCCTCCTCGCAATCACATAGAGTGCCGCCATTTTGCCAATACTGTTGCATTTTGGGCCCTTTTTTATAGCATGCACATGGTTACCACCTGCTTTCAGTCCATGGTAAATACCGACTCTTAAATACCGAATTTCAATGAATTCGGTATTTTTGGCCTTTCCTACATCTCGATGGGCATTTTTTCCGATTTCTTATTTACCGATTCGGTGAATAAGAACTCGGTAAATTACGTATCGGTAAATTACAAATCGGTAAATATGTATTCGGTAAATACAGAGTCGGTATTTTACCGATTCATATTTAACGATTCGGTATTTTTTTGACACCTACATCTCTTTTTCGCTATACCGGTCGGTAACGGCCGATTTTACCGATTTTAGGCCTTTACTGACTGGTATTTGGCTACCTACATCTGGCCCTTAGTGTTTTTCGAATGGGATACTCCATCACAAAAGTGACAGATAATCTGTTTGCCGTATTACAATTGCATTGTTTCCTATGGCCTTTTGATATGGCAGACAGGAAGTCCGTCAAGTTTGAGATGCAATATCCCAACCACCAAACTTTACACTTCTTTTTTAGGGGAATTTTTATAGAACAAACTTGAGCCAAACCTATTAGAGCGCATTACATGAGCACCAGTTGCATTACAGACAGATGGATTCATTTTTTTAGGTAGGTTGAGATTAAATGATTTGCCCAGAATCACAGGATGTTGAGCGTCCCTGCAGAGATTGAAAACTGTTTCCTCAGCTTGGAGATTGTCAACTGTAGCCGGAAGGCCACATGCTCTCCTCTAATCTGTTAACTGTAGAAAAAGATTTGGTTAAAGATTTATTCTACATCTTGAGACTCAAATATAAAACAAACTATTTTATATTTAAAATAGATTGTTTACTACAGTATATTCCATACATAAAACAAATTTTCTTCTTGAGAAGTGCTAGTCATGTTTACATTCCAATGCAATCTTTTATGCATGTTTTAAGAATGTTACTTTACTTTAATTACATATAATATTTTGGCAGAAATATGGGATTTCATCAAATATTTAATAAAGATAGGTTAAAATTTAAAATTACATACTATCTTTTTAGGAGGACTGAAATTGTTCCATAATGTGTTACCAGAGGGAGATAAGTTGGAGAGGTGTATGTTTGATTTGACATTCCAACAGATTAATTTAAATGTTAAGGCTTTCAGTAAGATTTCCTTTAAAGGAAGGATTGGCATTATATGTTACAACCACAGGTTAGATACAGCTACAGTCCTTCCTTTGCTGGTATATGATAAAAAGATGGAAGTTGGTATGCCTTTCAAAACATATCTGCCAGCTGCTGCAGATGATTAGCTTTCTATTCCATTTATAAACGGGAGGTTTATAAATCGTTTCATAGATTACTTCTGTTACTCATAATTCTGAGATCATGAATATTATTATTCTAACGTTTGAAATAAGAACATGGTTTCTCTGCCACTGTAATATCTAATTGGTGCACCTAGATTATCATTAATACAGTTCTTAATTAGCTTTTTACTAATAATTTTCTCATGTCCTCTCTATATTCCTATTTTTAGGTCTCGCCCAGGTGGTGCTTGCGCTGTCTCTTCTAGACATGCTATATTAAGCATATGGTCATGAACTGTTACTGAGCACTATTTGGTTAATTTATGCTTTGTTTGTAGTTGCTTTATGAGGTACGGCGTGCTCTCCAGCTTCGGCAACCTGCCCTGGTGTCTCATTGCATTGTGAGTTGCCCCTTAGTGCGCTGCTCAGTAACAGTGCTTGGATGAAAACAATCAGCGGCGGTGCGTCCATTGGGGCGTTCGGGCGTTGCCTCACCAACCAATGCGCACCGCCACCTGAAACTTCACCGGTCGCACCAGATGTAGCTTATAGGGGAGAAAGGGGATGTGGCTGTACTTGATCGGGTTGTTGTGAGCATGCGTGTTCACGCTGCTCAGCAGTGCTACTGGCGCTGGCGCGCATGTTTGCTTTGGGCTGGTCATTTTTCTGACCAGCCCGAATATGCGCAGTAGCCTCCCCCTTGGGAGACCGAGGGTTGCCTCATGCCGCAGCCTCCGGTCTCTGAATGGGGCAGGGAGTTACGCTGCTCCACAGCCAATCCTGGCGCTGATAAGCAACGGAGACCACTTTTTTGCGGTTCCCGAGGGGATTGCAGAGGACACCGATTTAGAATGAAAGGTGGTCTTTTGGACAAATAAAATGACACATTTGACAACAGCACCAGCATTGGTGTCACTCTCGAGCAAACCACCAATACTGTGTAAGTAAGAATTCCAACACCCTTTGTCACAAACCAGACTTACCCGTCACCCGCCTATGTGCAGACTCCTGTTATCAAAATAACAAGATGTTGCGTGTGCACACTTTTGGAAGTGCACAGACCGTCACGCATATGCTTTATTTCACAATTTAACCTTTTCTTTGTGGCTAAGTAAAACCATCTAATGTGTGACACCTTCAAGTTGGTTCGGCGATTTAGATAACAGGATGTTGCATTCTGGGATTAGTAGTTTTGCTTTAAAAATCGTGCAGTTTAAAATAAAAATTGTATTTATTTCATGCGATTTTCTATTACGAGTAACTAGGAGATTCAAGTAAGATGACCTCAATAAACATCCTAAAGAATACAAAAAAGTGATGGATGGAATTCTTGAATTCATCAGGTGATTACACAGGCTGCATTCCAATTTGTTGTTTTTGTGCACACCATTTCACCTTAATTTGGACCCAGCTATACGCAAACCAGCCTTCACCCTACTCCAAATGGAACAGTCCAGCATGGACGGCCAAGCCAGTTCATACATAAAGACAATTTTTTTGGGGGGGGGGAGAGAGGAAGGGGGTTTGTTCGGGTACGTGCGCTACGCGTCACCACTTTCAAATGTCACCAGCCGCCACTGAAAACAATGTGTATTTTATTTTTGCAGCACGGCACACAGCGCTGCATCTTTAACATGACGACCGCACTTTCCTTTGCTTATGAGCGGCTTGCCCAAATACCATTTTCAAACATTCTTTTTTTCATTTTTGCCAGCGCATCATGGCCTGCTTTCTTTTTCATAATAGCGGCCAAAGCTTTCTTTTGTGCACACCGCACTTGATATTTAAAATGGCGGATGTGCTTTTGTTTTCTTCTGCGTGGCTCACCAAAAACAACTTTTCAAACATAATTTTAATTAAGTATTACTGCGCAGCATGCCGCACATTCACAATAGCAGCCACATACCTTGCTTTTATGCACACCGTGCTTTAACTAAAATTTGGCGGCCGCGCTTTTGTTTTCTTCTGCTTTTCCAGCACTATTTTGTTCATTTTTACCAGCTCCCTATGCAGTTCTTTTGCTTTAATAACACCACCCAGGCACCCTGCTTTTGTTTCGGAATGTGAAGCCAGCACTCCTGGTTATTACTGGGACCTCAAGCGTCTACCTCTTCTACTGAAACTACATTTCCATCTAATTAAAACTTTTTTAAACTATTTTTAACATATCCATAATCCTGTATCGCACTTGTGTCCCAGTGTTTCATTTTAGACTAATAGGTGCATTTTCCTTTGTTGACATGTATTTCGCAGAGTCCCACTTTCATGTTTCCCAAGTTTCAGAGTTTCTGCCTTGCTCCCTCTTACGTAACCTATCTGCGGTGCTGCCACATTTACATTCGTGTTAACACCCATTTTAGGTTGCCTCTCCTTGCTTTGTCATGCTATATTACATATACTGCCCCTTAGTTTTTTTTACTGACAGACCTGTGAGTAGAACAGGCATTGTCATTTACTACGCCAATAGCTCTAACTTTCACAAATGCGAGACCTCTTGCATTGCAAATGCCTGTTTTCTTCCTTAATGTTCTATTTTCTCTTGTTATTGGGAAACATTATTTTTATAAACACCAGGGGCCGGATGTAGGTCGGTCGGTAACGGCCGAAAATCGGTATTTTCGGCCGTTACCGACCGAGATTTACAAAATGGTATGTAGGGCCACATATTTTACAGATTCGGTAAATTTACCGATCGGTAAATTTACCGAATCTGTAAAATACCGAATCGGTATTTTTACCGATTCGGTAACAATGATATGTAGGTGTGACTCTTCTGAGTCTCACAAGCCTACAGAATCGGTATTTTACCATGAAATCCAACTTCATGGTAAAATACCGATTCCGGTGTGCATGCACATGTGCGCATGCAGACCTGTGCCATATGACTGGCAGACCTGCCCTTAGGGCAGGTATGCCTGCCACATGTCCCCCGAATCTTTTTTGGGGGTGCTAGAGGGTGTCAAAGTGACACCCCCTGCACCCTTGTCAAAATCGGCATTTACCGATTCGGTAAATACTGACCGGTAATGCCCCATTCATTCCTATGGGCTTCAAAGCCCATAGGAATGAATGGGGCATTACCGGTCGGTATTTACCGAATCGGTAAATACAGATATTTACCGATTCGGTAAAAGGAACATCTGGATGTTCCTCCATATCCACCCCTTAGATTTACCAATTTTTAATTACCGAATCGGTAGAATTCGGTAATTAAAAATCGGTAAATCTATTTTACCTACATCTGGGCCCAGGTCCCTTTAAATATCCAAAATGCTGTTATGTTATTTGTATTTTGATTTTGGCTTATCACAATTGTTGTATTCTTACTTATGTTTATGACATTTGCATTTATATGCTTCTATTCTTTATTTTCTACAACAAATGGTTGATCGATCGTTTTCTCCAGATATTGAAACAGGCTATTTGTTCTAATAAAGCTTTTTTGAAGTTTAAAGAATAAGTGTATTGATGCAAAAATGATATAATCACAAATGTATTAGTAATGAAGCATACTATTTGAATAGCAATAACAATTAAGTCATGGGAGGGAAGAGCATGTACATATCTCATATAAAACACACAAATGTCTGATTGTAAACTGAGAATGATCATTAAATACAAGTCAAAGGATATAAAATGATATGGAGTATAATGAAACTACAAAGTGGAAGTCAGGGAGTTTGAAAAACGTCTAGCACGTTAGGTGGTGGGACAAAAGTTAATTCAGCAGAGTTATCTAGAAATTGCATATTAGGTGACCAAAGAGCTTGCTTTTTTAAAACAAGAGATACAGGATGCACATTCGCTGTGTCCAAGCTGTGATTATAGCAAACTGCATACCACCATGCCTTATATGTCAATTGTGTAGAATCTTTCCAATGTCTAGTTATTTGCAGAGACGGCTAACAAGAGGTCTATTATTTGCTCATTAAATGAAACATTAGCCCATCATCAGACACACTCCCTAGACATATGTTAGCAATGGGGTAAGGTACATTGGAGCTGAATATGGAATTGATTTGTGTTCAAACTTGTATCCAAAAGGCATAAGCGTAAGGACATATGAAGACCAAGTGTATCAAATCAGCTTCATGTGCAGAACAAGACTTTCTGAGTTTATCTTATGAAGGATAGCAGGTGTTATAAAAAGTATTTTGTAGATGAAGAAAAGTGTTTGTATTGTGTTTGCTGCCCAAGAGGATTTCTTGATTTTAATTTAGATCTGTTCCCATGTGAAGATAGGTACATTGATATGGAGATCATGTTCCCAAGCAAGTTCAATGCTGGATTTAGGTCTGTCATTGGAACTGGATTGTACAAGTGAATAAACACAAGAGGCCTTTAGATTCATGCTAAGGAGGTTAATGAGACTAATGGATGATGTTGGATTAGGAGGCGGGAGAGATCTGAAGTGAGTATGTGCTTCAGAGCTAACACTCTGTAAGGTCGTCTATCTGCTGAGAAAAGTTGATAGTAGACCAAAAAGTGATTGAACTTATGAGAAAGATATGAAAGAGTCATATTGTATAATTGTTTAACCCAAATTAGCCCTTTAGATTGCCACGCTGGACAATAAATGGGCCTATTTTTTATTTGTATCTAGTGATTATGCCATATAGTAGAATTTAGAAAAGACTGTAAGTCTACAGAGGGCTATGGAATGACAGAATTATTAGTTTACATGTGTTTTTCGGTTAGAATGTGTTTGAGGTTTTCGTTTGAAAGTTAAAAAGTCAGGGTATGCCCAGACGTGGGTCTTTTGCTCACTTTGCCACTGGATGCAAGTTAGCCTGGTTGATGAGGGGTTGTTACCCCAAAACCAGTCCAGGAAAGACCTGGCTTGGCAGTTCAGGCTGGACTGTTCCCATGAGGAACAGGGTCAAGGCTGATTAGCATATGGCTGGGGTCTGAACTGGGGTGGAAAAGTAAGCTAAAGAACAATCATGGATTCAACCCAGATCCGTGACTGGGGGTGCGTGTCTCAAAAGTTTCAGAGCTCATTTCATCATCTCCTTGTGTTTGCTTTGGGTTTTGACACAAAAATATATAAAGGTTTTGTTAGACACAGGGTAGCCTGGCACGAGAGGGTAGGCCAAACACGGAGGCAATGTGTAAAGAAATGCGCAGGCCACACTCACAGGTGACACACTGGGCACACCACAAAAGAGAATCCACACCAGGTTGTGCAAAAGTAGCTTTTTGTATTAATAAAACAGATTAGACTTGTAATCACAGTCACATATAACACTGTGCCAACTGGTACAAGTTAGCACTTTTACAGGGGAATTATTTACAGGGCAGGGCCAATCGGGCCGCTACCAGAACCATCGTAGAGCACAGGGGATAAATGTAAGACCAACAGTAGTAACTGTATAATGACCAGCAACTTCTGGCACGATCATGGACGTAGCATCAGCATTTTAGCCTAAGGTATAAACACATCAGATCAGGCGAATACCTAGACATTACTCTTAGGCATAGAAACACATTTATGCATTATATCAGCACGCTTCACATTGGACCTAAACCCATGAGGCATAAAGGCAATATCATTTAGGCCTCAGTGATGATGCTTCTCCCTAGGTGCAAAAACGTAATCTGCCATGCATTTAGCACATCCCCTTAGAACAAGGCAGGAACATAAAGCATCATAACTGTAGCATCAGGCATTAATCACCTTTGCCGTAGGCCTGGAATGAAAACATAGGTTAGTCATCGAGATGCAAAAGGCATAATCATAATAGCATTAGGCATAAACATGTGGCTACAGAGGTATCCTCATTAGCATACGTTCCATTAGATTAGACATAGCCATAAATATAAAGACAACTATGCATAAAAATAAGCATCAGAGCACATTATGCACAAAAGAAATAGGCATATAATGAAAACATCATGGCGTAACCATACAAGCATCAAGTGTAAGACATACTGTGCATAACATCAGCCCCTTAGAGTGCAATCAGGCATCGATATACATTAGGCATGACCATCAACATAGTAAACCTTAGGGAAAAGATGCATACATAAGCGCCTCAACATCGCAGATCAGCCATTGGTGCCACTGCGCCTGGGGAGCCCCTCCCCTTGGACTCTTCAATCAACAATGCCCCCAGAACGGTGCAGCTGCTGCTACCTGCGGTGCAGCTGTTTAGTCACAAATGGCCCCTGGCACCTATATTGCCTCTGGAGCCCCACTCCGGGGCTACTACAGTCAAGACTGCCCTGAAAAAGAGTACTCGCACCACTCCACACGTGGTGGCCCCACTTGGTACTCTGGAAGTAGATTTTGCCCCAATGTTAGAGCGGCCCGCTGTTCCTGCAGGGCCGCTCGGGCATACAGGCACCGGTCCTGTGCCTCAATCTAGCTCGACTCTCCCAGGCAGCTCACTCACCGGACTTTCCTGTGTCTTCTCCCGCTCAGGGGCCCGCTCTCCGGCGCGTCTCTCCGGTGATGTGTCAGTGTGGGGTAGGCTCCCGCCTGGTGACTTGGCCGTCGCAAGAGCCCCCTTCCTGACTTCCGGCCGGCATCAGCAGGTCACAGGGTGGAGCGGGAAGCCTCGTGCTTCCTGGGCCTCCGTGCGGCTTCTTCGGGTGAAGCACCTTTTGGCTGCACCAATCCCAGCGCGGCTCCTCTCTGACGTCAGCGGGGGGGAGCCTGCGCAGTGCTCTGGGACTCGGGCCGGCAGCGGTGATCCCTTTGTGCACTTTCACGGTGCGGCTGTGATGCGGGGTAGGGGGCCGCTGTTAAGGAGCCAAACCAGGGGTAGGCACCCGCTGTTTTCAAAGGCAGGCAAAACATGGGGAGGGCACCCACTGGTTTCAAAGATACTTGAAGATGCAGGGTGGGCACCCACGAAGGCGGCCAGATGTGGGGTGGGCATCCGCTATTTTCAATAACACATAAAGCGAGGTGAGCACCCGGGACAGGCTGCCAAATGCGGGGTGGGCACCCGCTAGTTTTCAATAACACATAAAGCCGGGTGGGCACCCGGGACAGGCTGTCAAATGCGGGGTGGGCACCCGCTGTTTTCATTGCGCAGGGGGTAAGTCCCCCACGCCGAGATTCCCTTGAAGCATGTCGCAGCCTCAGAGCTGCAGGGGATAGACGCTCCTCACCTTCTGGGGCAGAGGGATATGGAAAAACACCAGAGCAGTCCTCTTCTAATCCCAAAGTCACACAGACAGAGTTGCAGTGCTCACGAGGCGCTAAGGCGCTGGCAAAGACTCAGGGTCCCACACCATGAAAGTTGTAGCGCTCACCAGGTGCTGGGTTTAGGCAAGCAGGAGAGTACAGTCAATGCTGGGGGCCAGAGCAGCAGGTAGTGGGTAACTCATCATCACAGGACAGCAGTTCCTTGGAACAGTCAACCCCCATAATGTGGTACTCCTCCTGGCACAGCAGTCTTCACTCCAGTAAGGGTCTCTCACTGGCCCTGTGGACAGCAGAGGGATACAGGTGGGCTCAGGGGCCAGAACGCAGGCCCTTGAGGCGGTACCTCCTGGTAGAGTGTCACCTCTCAATCAAAGTCCACGCACACTCTAAAAAACATGGAGTCTTAGCTCCTCTATATCTAGACCTCTCACCCCACCTACCAGAAAGGGCCAGAAGCTTCTAGAAGGCTCCCTGGGGAAACCGGTCCCAAGTGGTTTAGGAGGAGGTGTAGAGCGCCCTTTCTGCCAGGCTACCCTCCAAAAGCTGGGGGGGGGGTGAGATGGACACACCCCAGGGGACGGAGCCAGCCTTGAGTACTAGACCTACAACTCTCTTCAGGCAGGCAGGAACAAAGCAGACAGAAATGGTGACTTCTAAAAGTGACATTTCTAAAGCATTGAAAAGAAAGCAGTGTACACCATTGCGCAGCATTCATAATTTTCATCTCACACCACACATGGCCTACATCTTCTACCATGGGGGGATATCCCCTGGGGGGTCTTAATATAAGCTTATGGAAGGCAGACTACACACGTACTTTGCACTGCTAACCAGTGCTAAAGTGTCCAGAACCCTGAAACCCACCAATGCCATACAGCAAAAAGGCTACGAGGAAGGCAAACAGTTCCGGGATGACCCTGCAAGCAGGGCCAAGTCCAACAGGTTTCTTAACTATAACTTATGTTTGACCTTTGGTTTTTGGGACAATTTCAGTGGTTTTTATAATGTTCATAAATAAGCGTTATTACATGGGGTGTGATAGAATATAGTGGAGGCTACTGTTGTAAACTGTACTGTGGCATAGTATAGTGTTGTACAGTGGAGTGGAGAAGAGTAGGATGAGGTATACTGTAGTACTGCTAAGTAGTATAGAGTAGAGTTGCATACAGTGGACTGACATAGAGTAAAGTCAGAAAGAGTAGAGTGTTCTATCGGTGAGTGGTGTATACTGAAATGGCGTACAAAGGAAGAGCTTATAATACAGTGGGATAAACTGGACTATCATACACTGAAGAGGTATATAGTGGGAAAGCATAGATTACAGTGTGGTACTGTAGAGTCATGTCTTCTCAATATTATTGAATGTATTGGCATACAGTGTATCAGCGTACAGTGGAGTGGCATAGACTGCAGTCTTGTACAGTGTAGGGGCATCATTTTGAATATAGTATTGTAAAATAGTGCCTGAACAAATTAATGTAATTGTCTGTAAAGCAACTGGTGCTCATGTAAAGTGTTCTGATACATTCGGGTCGAGTTCACGCTCTATAGAACTGCATAGTATAGTGGTGTACAGCAGAGTGATGTACAGAGCAGTGGAGTGGAGTACAGTGAAGTGATATACAGTTAAGCATGGGCGAATTTTGCGAATCTGGCGTTCGCGAATTTTGCGAATTTGCGAACTCGCAATCCGCAAAATCCGCGAATTCTCGCGAATTTGCGGATTTTTTTTTTGTTCGCAAGGATTTTTGCCAGTTCGCAAGGATTTCTGACAGTTCGCGAGGGTTTTGTAACAGTTCGCAATCGCGAACTTACATGTCGGCTCGCAACGGTCACGATTATGTTGTTTCTACGTCTGGGTCATCATCATAGGTTCCCAGCACCCTCTGTTTCACCCCTGCCACCCTCTGTTTTACCCATGCCACGCTCTGGTACATCAATGCCTTATGCCACCCTCTGGTTCATCATCACTGTAGATTATGGGGGGGAAAAGCAAGCACACCTGCCTGCTTCAACTGACATGAATTAATTTGGGGTTGATTTATTAATGTGTCACTGTTTTAAAATTCCAGTCTGGCACCTGCATCCTTATCTGTAATTTGCTTTCTGTTGCAGTGCAATTTTTTTTTCCAGGACCTTTGTGGCCTACTTGTAGCTATTCTATGAGCCTGCTGTGAGGGTCAGAGCAGGGTCATACAATTGTTGCAACTAGCAACTGAACAATTGTTGCAACTAGCAACTGAACTTTGGAGGGGCCCTTGTCAGGAAGCACTACAGGGAACGGTTACTAATGATGAGTTTGAACTTTTGAACCTGCTTTCACTTTTGCAAAACTCGTTTTTCTGCAGAGCAGCATTACAGCAACTTTAATGCCCCACCAAGCTTATATGAGAAAGTTGATTTCTAATCCAAAAGTTATCCAAAGAAAATCAAAAGGCCTCAAATCTAAAAAAGTGCAGGCAAATGTCAACCTGAGGAGTTATTCTGATAAAAATAATCATTTTCAGAAGATCTATGCTGCTTGCTAGTAGATTTCTTGTGCGGAATTGCAATTTTTGTAATTTCGCGAGTGCGAGATTGTTGCTGCCCGCCGCACCTACATGTTCGCAATTGCGAACTTACACTGCAAAGAAAAAAAAATCCGCTGCGTGCGAATTTGCGGATTTTGCGGGAAATTCGCGAATCTCGCGGATTGCGAATTTACCGAAAATCCGCAAAATCCGCGAGCGTAACGGATTTTCCGCCCATGCTTATGTACAGTGGAGTGATGTACAGTGGATTAGTGTAGAGTGCTATGGCATATATTAAAGTGTGGTAAAGTGTAGTGGCATACAGTAAATAGTGTAGTGTGGAGGTATAAAATTAACTGTCATAGAGTGCAGTGGCATACAGTGGAGTGTGTAAATCCAATAAGACATACCGGTAAATTGCGTCTCCCATAATGCACCTGGCACCTGTAAAGTATTTCAATGTTATGTGGTTGTTATATATTACAATGTGTAAGTGTTACTATTTGGTAGATTATGTACATAGTGAAAGTAATGTTAAAGGTATACGTTGTATAAAATGTAGTGATATATTGTGCCCCAGTATACCATGGTAAGATCACAGTATACCACAATACATAAGGCTAATTTTCATTACTTGATTGGTTAATGGCTCCGTTTCCCAATGGTAAAAGGCAGACGTTGTTTTTATGAATTTTGCATTGTTTTGCAGTCTAACTTTTGCTGTGTTCTGTGTTAGGGTCTTATATATAGGTAAGCATTAGGTTTTATTGTTGTTCACCACCTATTGCCACTTTGTTGAAGTGGTAATAGGTTAAATATTTTTATAGTTTTCTACATATTTTATAGCTGTCTGTGGTGAACTACATTTTTGTAAGTAGCATGGTAATTTAGACTAATTAATGCACTATTCTGAACACTTTTTTGTGGCTATAAGCACGCTCTCTGACTCTGTGTGCAAACACACTCGGACAGACACATAGAAGCGCATGCTGGAAGATATCCGCTTCCTCTTCCACCATATGAGAGATAGCCATTCAATATATTTCTCGAAAACATTGAGTATTCTTGCCCCTTTGAGGTTTATTTACTCATAATTTCAGAGGATTATTTGATAGTGACGTTTCAATATTACGATGTAGTAAAAACATATAAGTATCACAGGTTGGTCAATATAGTAAACCAAAACATTTATTTACCTTAAATGGCATTGCTGAAATGTGGTTTATTAGTAGGGATTAGTAGGTACCTACCACTAGTAATAAAGCATTGATCACAATATAACGCCCAGTCAGGGTCTCTATTACTTATTACTTTGCTCAACCCTTGGCAGTCGGCTGTGTGTAGGCAGGCTTAATTTAGGAGACAGGTGTGTAAAGCATTGAAAAACACAAGATGCAACACACAATAAAAATCTAACACAAAGTCAAAGTTACAGGCTGACCAGACCATGATGGAGCACGGGTCAGATACACTTCCCAGTACGCCTGATAAAGTTTTTATCTTCTGATTTTTTTTAGAATTTTTTCTCCTGACACTGAGCAATGCTCCTCATTAGGCCAGCCTTGATTTCAACAGCGATGACTTTGCTCCGCATGATGCCTCAATCAACTCTTGGAAGTATTGCAGATGACAAAAAGCTCTGAATCTTCAGCAGGGCTAACCATAATCTCAGGCCAAGTTGCAGTTCGACGTTGCCAGCTTGACTCTCGACGATGATTTGGTCACCTTATGGGCTTTTTTCACAAAAATTCTCCAAATGTTCCTAAAATTTTAGATCTTTTTCCAGAAGGTCCTTTTGGGGTTCCAAAGTGCCCACAACACCATTCAAAGGTTCCAGAAGCTCTGTGCTGCTCCTGGGGATATTGAGACTACATCTCCCATAATGCACCTGGTCAAATCCTTTAAAGTCCAACTGAAGGTGGTCTGCTGGTTTCTTCTTGCTGGAGATGATGCAGGTGGAGCTCTTTTAACCTGTTGCTTTTAGGGAGTCCACTCCTTCTCTTTCTTTTCAAAGCAAGGCAAAGTCCTTAGGGCGGTAGCTCCAAAGTGTGCAGCAGGTGCAGTCATTCAGAGTGCAATCCTCTTGATGCAGGCCAAAGTTCCAGCAGGGCAGACGGTCTTCTTCCTGTAGTATCAGACAGGGATCTGAGTTGCTGTACAGCTCTCCCATATTTATTCAGTGTTCTTGGGTGACAAGCAGGGGGCCACTTCTGGCCATTAGACTACAGGGTGCCACTCAGAAGTATGATGGATTCCTCCAAAGTGTTGCATATTCTTCTCCCAGAAAGCTCTGTTCTTGTGAAATCTGAAATGGAGAAACTCTTTCCTGGAGGTTGAGATCTGGTTAAGTCAACCCACTGGCATGGCTAAGTTTCCCTAACAATCCCCTTCCGGACTCTCTGCTAATTCAATTATTGGGGCCCCTGTCTGGCTGGGGGCCAGGATGTGGGAGTTAGCCTGTGTCCTGTCCTAACTGTTACTCCCTTGTAGAAGACCAGTTTGGCTACTCCACCCCCTTCCAGCCTTTTGCTCTGCAGCTCTCCTCCCTCCAGAGGTCCTTTGTCTCTATGCAGGCCATTTCACATCTCATCAAAGATTTTTGTCTCAGCCTGTCAAAGGCTGGCCAATCAGGAGAGGCTGCTGGAAATCGAATATATGATTATTCAACGATTTCAAGTTCCACGCATGCCTTTACCACGCGAATTTTAGTTCGCATGTGTCTTTTGCACGCAGCATTTGACAACTCATGTTTTTACTCTGCAATCATAACGTTACGAAACATCTGACGTCCCATTTACATTTACATAATGATACTGATAGGCTACGAAAAAATGTATGATACTGATAGGCTACGAAAAGATCGATGTTTTAAACTATAATAAACAACAGATTCCCTTACATTTTTTTTTTTTTTTTTTCATAATGCGCTTAATTAATACCCTAATTTACAAAGGTTTGATTCTTATCTTACCCCTGTACGTCTTTCACCATCA
This sequence comes from Lissotriton vulgaris, assembly GCF_964263255.1. Lineage (NCBI taxonomy): Eukaryota > Metazoa > Chordata > Amphibia > Caudata > Salamandridae > Lissotriton > Lissotriton vulgaris. The sequence goes on along the minus strand of NC_141689.1, from coordinate 442,421,074 downwards.
GCCCTTTCTTCCACCGACCACGGAAACAAGCGTCAAAACACGTCTATCAAAACTGATAACGGACTTCTATTATGACGTGCTCTTTTCCTTCATCGTTTTAAGGCATTGTAGAGCGTTTTTTTTAACGTTTTCTTCTTATTTATTTATTATTATCCGCTTGGTTTTTTTTGGGGGGGGGGAGACCCCCCCAACCCCCCCTAGCCTCCCCCCAGCCCCCCCCCCCCCCCCCCCCCCAGCCCCCCAAAACCAGGAAGGAATACCACTCGCGTGGTAAAGACGGTCGTTGAAAGCTTACGCGTGGGAAAGACCTTTGCGTGGTGAGTGACGCGTGGTAAACGTTATGCGTGTTATTTGCTTCGTAGTAAATGATGTTTCCCCTGGAAATCTAGATGTGGTTCATCAGAAAAGCAAGTTCTATAACTTTTTTTTCTGTGATAGTTATAATAACTCTAATTTTGGCGGTTATTGGATTTATTTTAGCTATAATTTTAATACTTTGATGTATATTTTTAGCACACTCCTGTCAACAGTTAAACTTTATTAAAGTATTCTCATGTTATCCTATGGAGCCTATGTGCTATATGGCGAAACACGAAATTGGCAGTGTTTTCCTCACCAGGGCATATACCACATCTTTTGCTTAGAGCAAGAATGCACCCTACCCCCGGGGCACTTAGGGTAGACTTGAGGGACGACTTATATGTAAAGATAAGGTTGTTTAAGAATTTGTAGGGACCTTTAATTCCGAAGTCGAATTTGCATATAAATTTATTTTTAAAGCAGCCTGCAAAGCTGGGCTGCCTTTAAAGTGACAGCAATCAACACAGCAGTGCAGACTTAAGTGCATTAAATCTGCTGGTTTCCTAAAACTACATGCCCTAACATATACTAGAGGCTCACAGGTAGGTTGTCATTCTAATTGTAATTACACCTAATTGCCATATACCTTTCACACAGAGCACTGGCCCTTGGCCTGGTTAACAGAACCCCGTGGTGCAATCAGTTACCACCAACATCCATCAAAAAATGGGAGTGATGAGTGCAAAAAGGATGACTTTCTCAAAGGCATGATGGTAAAACTGTTCAGTTTCAGTGGCTTAAAATGTTTAAGCCATCCTGCTGAGATTTCTGGAAGTTCTACATATACCAAGCTCAAACAAAAACATACCTGTACATAAAAGCATGACAGCTAGTTCCTCCAGATAATGACTAGGGGAGTCAGGCTGAACGGGGGCACAAACCACAGCATGCCACTGTTGTAGCCAGCCCCTCTCATTAACCGCAGTGTTACATGTGCACAGTAGAGCATTGACTGAAATCTTCAGGGCAGCAGGAATTCACCCCAAATGGGGAATGTCACAGCAGAAGCAGAATGGAACTGTCAGGATTTATTTGAGCTTTCACCGCTTTTGTTTCCTTCCCAACAGACACACTTCAGCACAAGCCACATTTAGAACAACTGAATCGGTTCGAAGCCCAGGCTTAGAGTGCCTGCTTAGTCACTGACATTTTTCTGGCACGGCTTGCGACGTCATTCATTGTAGTGCCACTTTTCAGACAGTGTTTTACAGGGTGTGTGGGAGATGCATGCTTTGTAAATGTAGCCCACACAAATTCAATGTGCACTCTTTCATTTATGAGACCCAGCACTTGATGAATGAATCACCGCAGATGTACAGCTTCTAACTTTACCATATTCATGGATTTGTTTTCATCAACATCGCTTATTGGAAGTTTGCAGGAAGAGGAAAATCCTTTCTAAATTGTGGTCTAAGAGTCACCAGCAAACATGATATAGCTCGTCGAGCCTGGTGAAATGAAGAAAGTGAACAGATTTGTAGGGAGTGTTAAGGAATTGAAGGGCCAGGTACATGGTCGCATAGTTCACACCAATTGGAGTTCTGGACTTTTTGGTTCCGTCCAGAGGTGTCAGGGAACAACACCCGAAGACCCCGGAGTTCCACCTGCCTTGGTGCACAAATGAACAGAAACACGGGCTTCTCGATGGTGGCGTCAAAGACCAAAGGTTTATTACTGCAGGGACACAGAAATCACAGATACTACACACGGGCAGAATCTAGGAGCCTGTTCGATTTGTACAAAGAGGGTTGCTCCTTATATACTGAATTTTAAGCTGGGGGCAAATTCTTTACATGTTACTACATTCCCAAACCTTTGTGTCCTAAACAATAAATATTTGGCGTTGCACAGGAATCGTCGACAATATCTGATGATACAACATTACGAATGAGAGGTTCCCACTTTTCCATCATAATCTCATGTCAACTTTTCATTCAGGACCCGGACCGCCTCATCGTAAATTTCGTTACCTCCCCCTAATAAAGGCCCAGAAGGGAAGGAGCAGAGCCAGGTGCAGAAGATAGAAAAGTGGGATAAGGGATGTTTGTGGGTTGTAAATGGGCAAGGCTACCGGCTTCGGCCGCCTAATCATGATCGGGACAATGGACACGAGAACCAGTTCGGTAGGGCTGGCCTCGGGCAGAGGAGGCAGCCTTTGTCGAGTCATGCAGCTACAGCGTGTTCTGTTCCAAGGTGCACGTGTCACTAAAGAGGTGAATCGTCGGCTAAGGCTACGTGTCCTTAATTGAAATGCAGTGATCAGAGGTTATTGCTTATGTGAGGGCAAGAAACACAAAATGGCTGCCATGATCTAAGATGGATGCCATGGGTAGATCAGAAATGTGTTTGTAACAAGGGTACTCTTGTCTATGTCAGAGTCTAATTCTATGCTCATCAGGTCAGTGACATGCTGTTGTATCATCATCCTTTCTCGCGCCTTTTCTCCAAACGCAGGTGGTTTCCTAAAACAGGTTGCAGCACAAAGACTACACAGAGCAGGACCACACTGGATAATCAGGCAGCATGAGAAGAGGAATACTAAAATGACACCAATGACCATTAGAACCTTCCATCCCCACGCTGATATCAGAGTCCAAAACCACTCCATGAAGGACCAGTTTCCCTTGTCTACATGAATAGAGTCGGAAATCTTGTGTAGCTTCGAGATCGCCTCATAGACTGTTGGAGCATTATTAGGAATAAAGACACAGCAGCTCGATTGGATCATTCTGCATACCCCACCTCGATCTGCAAGTATTACGTCTAGAACCATACGGTTCTGCAACATCATGAGTCTATCCGCCTGAAGCTCAGCTGTCAAATTGCTAAGGGCACCAGCAGTTTCGGTAATAGTAGATTCAACTACCCGTGTTAGCTGACGTATGTTTCTACTATTGGCCATAGGCCCCCAGAACGGAAGGAAACCTTTGAAGAAGTCTCCAGCTTCCTGACCAGCGGTATCTTCCTTGCTGAAAACACCTCTTGCTACTCTGGTCTTGTGGTAATCAGATGAAGCAGTGTATGTTGGAGGCAACAATCGGGCAATATAACATGATCCTGAAAAGTCAGCAGGCAACCATGTATATGCCCTATCTCGGCAGATGAAGTAGGTACCCCTAGCAGTAAGAAAAGCAGGGGAAGAGTTAGCCGGAAACACGTAAGTCTCTACGCACTCACTCCTCCCTAGCTGAGCTCTCGGATTTCTCCCATTACCTTGCAAACAGACTTGACCTCGGTGGGGTACGACCCAGATTGGAGTTGAGCTTTTACGCTTGCTTTCTCCCAAACTAAGGCGATACTCTGAAGAGTTCCAACTCAAATATACTCGTAATTCGTCTCTAGGGTAAGATTTGGTATTATTGACGTCCTTAATCATGTCAATAATTCCCTGGACTAAAGCTTTGTTGGCAGAGTTATATTTAGTGGAACGTGGTGGACGTGGAGGATAGGTTTCAAGGGCATAAGCAAAGATGGTTTGAAGGGCCTGAAATGATCCATTATAGCTGAAAGGCAAAACCAGATAGGGAATACCTTTATCCATAGTGTGGGGTATCAAGCCACACACCCAGCAGTCTGTAGTGTTAACTACCAGTTGGCGTTGGTGCAAGAGCTGTACAAAAGTGTTATTAATGAATTCTGAGCGTCGAGCTTGCTCATGTTCAGAAAACGAATGAAAAGAGTGTATAGAAGAAACAGTAGAAGTAGCAGGATCAAGGGGAGGTACTGTGGTTGCTGGCACAAAAATTAAACTCATACCGAAGACGATTCCACCCACCAACGTTATCAAAACAATCAAAAACGTAATGGCACATTGTATCAAAAAGCATTTGCTGTGAAGAATTCTGTAAAGTCTGTTTCTGCGAACATAAATCACATTTTCTCCTTGCAGCGCAGGAAGCTCCATCTTCTACAATCCGCTCGCGACCACTGATGATGTGTACGTAGATGAAAATGCCTCTATCAGCCCTGGGAGTTCCCAGAACCAACAGAAAGATCGACCTTGTGTCAGACCCCCGCAGATTCAACTAGGCACACAGCCACGACCCTACGGCTACCCAGACGGCAAGGCAATTTTTAAAAACAATAAAACAATAGCGAACTTCCTGGCTGAAGGCAAAAGTTCAAAATTTCAAAATATCACAATAGGCAGTTGCCTGCTTTATTTGTCCATATTACGAGGTCGTAAATTGTATCTTTGCTTTGCAGGTACTGTTTGATCGGCAAATAGCATATCACTAGTGGTTGTTGCAGTGTTCAAGTTCGCAGATGACAGAGTTTTTTCTGATGCAGGGGACAAATGTTTGGAGTTCAAAGGAGTCTTTTCAGGAGGAGAGTCAGATTTCGAAGTGTTGGTAATCAATTCGGCATCACTGAAAGGGATGAACTTTGGCGTTTTTTCAAATTCGGAGGCACCAATTCCCTTCTTCACCCAGTCGTCGTAAGGAAGCGGCAAAGGTACACGTTTGACATGAGACGCGTGCACCCAGTGCTTGCGGCCAGCTACACGAACTGCAGTTCTCGTTGCAAGCAGGACCTGGAAGGGGCCGACGTATCTGGGCTGAAGGTTCTTCGTCCTCGCGAAGTTTCTGATCACGACTTGATCGCCGGGTTTCAGCTGATGCCCTGGACTCTCCGGAGGCTTTGGCAATGCATCGAAAACCTGTTGGTGAATAAGATTCAATTTAGCAGTCAAGTCGTAAAGGTAGTCTATCAACATAGGATATTCTAGGGAACAAAACTCCTTTGGCCTAGGCACACCCCATACATTTGCCGGGCGGCCAAAGACAATCTCGTAGGGACTAAGCCCTACTCTAGAATGTACAGTTGCTCTCGTTGATAACAAAGCCAAGGGAAGTGCGTCTGGCCAGGACAAACCCGTGGATGCTTGAATTTTGGCTAGTTTTAGTTTGAGGGTGCCATTGTAACACTCAACTAAACCAGCAGACTGGGGATGGTTCGCACTGTGGAACTTCTGTTTTATGCTCAGACCGGCACACACACTCTGCATAACTTTCCCTATAAACTCACTTCCGTTATCTGACCATACAATCCGTGGCATTCCGAACCTAGGGAAATATTCTTTGAGAAGAATTTTGGCAGTTGATAGGGCAGTATTGTCCTTTGGTGGGTATGCTTCGATCCATCTGGAAAAAGCACAGACTACCACCAGGACATATTTCAAATTATTACACCGATCCATGTGAATGAAGTCTAACTGAATCACTTCAAAGGGGCAGGAAGGAGGAGCGAAGTGACCAGCAGGAGTTGGAGTTCCCTTGCCAGGATTATGCATCAGGCATACCATACAATTTTTCACCACTCTCTCTGCACATTTACTGATCCCATCATTCTTCCAGACTGGAGCCAACATCTTACAGATTCCTTTAGAGCTTATATGCGCTACTCCATGCGCCATTGTCACCACTGCAAGCACATACGCATCAGGCAACATCCAACGCTGTTGTTCTGACAAATCAATCCAACACCCACTCAAATCCAACTTGCCCGTACTTTCTCTCCATACACGTTTCTCCTCCTCAGTTGCCTCTTTCTGAATCTCTTTCACACTTTCCATTGTATCCTCACACATTCCAGACTCAGCAATCCATCTTGCGGACGTAGCAACATACATTCTGCTCATCATGTCTCTAGCTGTCTGTTTAGCAGTTTCATCAGCAAAAGCATTCCCACGACCAACATCATCCGTGATTGCTTTATGAGCACTGCATTTCACAATCGCAACTTCAGTCGGCAAGGTTAGAGATTCCAACAAGTCGTTAACTAGCTGACCATGTTGAATCTTAGTCCTGTGGGACGTAATGAAACCTCTTTCTTTCCACAAACGGCCAAAACTATGGGCCACGCCAAATGCGTACTGACTATCTGTAAACACATTCACTCTCTTTCCCTTAGCTAAAACACATGCTCTTGTTAGAGCTATTAATTCTGCAGCTTGGGCAGAATTCTGACTCACTCCACAATCGTCTTCAAGGTCGTTACCGCATAAGCAGCAGTCACATCACCATTCTCCAATTTAAAACATGACCCATCCACATACAACGTGCCATCTGGATCTGACAATGGAGTGTCTTTTAGGTCAATACGTCCTTTTGTCTCTTCCTCCGTTCTAAAACAACAATCATGGGGCTCGGAATCACTCGACTCTTGATTAGCCGGCAACAGCGTTGCTGGATTCAATACATTACATCTTTTGATCTGAATATGACTTGCTAATAATGTCAGCTCGTAACCAGATAATCTCGCACTGGTAAGGTGTTGTGTCTTAGTTCGATTCATGAGTGTGTCCACAGCATGAGGAACCATGACCACTAGCATGTTGTTCATCACCAAACCAGCAGATTGTCGAATGGAAGCCGCAGCTGCTGCTGTAGCTCTCAAACAACTAGGCAATGCTCTAGCTACCGGATCTAATGTTGATGAAAAATACGCACAAGGGCGTTGTTTATCACCAAATGTCTGTGTCAGAACACTCAACGCGCAACCTTCTCTCTCGTGAACGTAGAGCGTGAATGGCTTGCTGTAATCAGGTGTACCTAATACAGGAGCTGAACATAGTGCATTTCGTAACTCAGAAAAACTCTCCTGACATTCAGCAGACCATGGCACCGGACTCGGAACATTTTTCCCAGTCAAAGCTACCAACGGTTTTGCTAAAAGAGAAAAATTTGGGATCCACTGCCTACAGTAAGAGGTGATACCTAGAAAGGCACGCACTTCTCTCTGCGTGCGAGGAACACTCATCTGCGTAATTGCTTTTATTCTCTCTGGGGTCAACTTCCTTCCCTCCTTTGACAAGAGATGACCTAGGTAAATCACTTCTTGGCAACAGTATTGCATTTTCGAAGGTGACACCTTGTGATTCAAATTAGACAAATGATGCAATAACGTAATTGTAGCTGCTTTGCAAGTTTCCTTGTCATCGGCAGCCACTAGAAGATCATCTACATACTGTACTAGAGCAGAACCTGGAGGAAGGACAAAGGTATCTAACTGACTTTTTAATGCCTGACTGTAAATAGATGGGCTTTCACAATAGCCTTGTGGAGCGCGTTTAAATCTGAAACTTCGACCTCCTAGACAGAAGCCGAAAATATCCCTGCTTTCTTCGGCTATCGGAATGCTGAAAAAGGCATTCTTCAAGTCGATGACTGAAAACCAAGTAGCTGTAGCAGGAATCAATGTTAACAAGGCAGTAATGTCTGGAACCACAGGAAACTGCGGGACCACAATCTTATTAACTTCTCTGAGGTCGATGACAAACCTATACACTGGAGGCTTTGTAGGATCAGTTTGTTTCAAGATCGGTAATACAGGGCTGTTACAGACATTTCCTCTAGTTTCTTCAACTACACCTTTCTTAATCAAATCTTGTACAATCAATAAAAGTGCTCGTTCACCTTCACTAGATATTTTATATTGAGGAATTCGTGGAAATTTCACATTTGCTTTCAAAGTGACTACATATGGTGGTATTTCTAAAAGGCCTACATCGTTAGGACCAGTCGCCCAAAGAGAATCAGGGAGTGAACGCAGCTCTGGCGGGAGTGCATCCATTGACAAGTACATCGGAGAGGTGATTCTTTTGCCCAATGTAAGCTGTACTCCTTCCGGAGAACAGTACAATGTCGCATATAGTCTTTTTAACAAGTCTAAACCAAGCAGATTTTCATTACAACCTGTCGTCAAAATTAGGGGTGCTTTCAATTGACACGGTCCAACAGAAATAGACAAAGGGCCAGATATCGGGTTGTAAACAGGGGCGCCTGAAAAACCTACAGAGACATTTGTTGAGCCGGACAAAGGTGCGCCAGGGAGTTTCGCATGAATGATAGAACTTTTTGCTGCACCAGTATCCAACAGAAACGGTTCGACTACACCTGATGTTGCTACTGCGACATAAGGCCCACTCTGATCCACTGGAACTGATACTACTCCCTCTCTCTGTCCATGGCTGTCCTAGTACCCATTTTGCTGAAATCCCTCATCCACTTCACTATAGTCTTCAACAAGATACTGTTGAGATCTATTTTGCTGAGCAGACTGTCCATTTCATTGATCAAAATGATTGGAAGGACGATCATTCGTCTGTGGAGGCATAGCACCTCGCCCTCGACCTCTAGAATTTTGCACAAAACCACCACGACCTCTCTGAGCTGCTGCTGCGTTATTTTGCGCTAAGATCGGACACTCATTCTTGTAGTGACCCTCTTTCTTACAGTACGCACACTGATTCTACTGATATTGAGGTCTAGGTGAGCTATAATCTGTCCTTTGATACGAACCCTGTTGCGTATTAGTCTGATTCGTGCGAGGCGGATACGCCTGTTGCAAGAGAACTTTAGTCTTTAAATCTTTCGTTTTCTTATCTGATTTCTCTTTCTCCTCTTTATCCCTATTTTCATAATACTGTGCAGTTGCAAGTATTTGCGCAGTTGTAGAGACAGCCCACGCACTCTCGGAATCTTTTAATTTGTTGCATAACTCAGGTAACAAATTATGTACGAATTTATCCACAAACAGTCTTTGTCCTCCTTCTGTGCTCATATCCTGACCACTATGATCTACAAAAGTCTCTTCGAACCTCGTGAAGAAGTCGGAGACACTTTCGTCTTTCTTTTGCCTGCATGCGGACAACTTGTCCCAATTAACACGCAATGCGGGCATCAGAGTCTTCATTAAGTCGATTATCCTACCTGGAAGATTAGCAATTAGGGGTTCGGGTTTTGCACCACCTACTTGCTGACCATCCGCTGCAATGATAGCTGCCCAATCACCACCTAGGGTAACTGGATGATTCTCTTTACGAATTTTTGCCCAAATTGGTTGCGGAACTACATTACCAAATAAGATATCGATGTCCGCCAGATTCATTACACAAGCCTCAACTGTTTGCGCTAATTCCTTATAGTATCCGGCAGGGTTCTTACGCGGATCTGGCAAGGCTTGCTTCACTGCTAGCACTTCGGCTCGTTTCCATGGAATGTGTATCCACACTCTTTGGAATTGGGCCGGAGCGGCTGCAATACCATTCGGTGCGTCAGCTTGCACAGCTTCACGCCAAATTGGAGGAACCTCCCTCATTGGATATTGGCGATTTAACTTCGTCTTACTTTTTTCTAAATCTCTTGGTGAACGAAGTGATGGATCACTCCTATAGCTTAAAATCAGTTCCATCGCTTCTTCTATATTTTCACCTACTATCATTCCTGCAGCAAACTCTTTCTGAACCTTAACTAAGTCTTCTAAATTTGATTCAACATCATCTTCTTCTATTTCCTCACGTAACAGCAAGCACATCTCATCAAAGACATACCGTTGCGTTGGTTCCTTCCACTGCATAAATATATCTAGCACATCTCTCGTACTGTATCTCCTACTCTTCGAAATCCATCTGAGAGCCGTGGAATCTAAAATTCCCCGTTCCTCAGTACTCGGAAGCTGACTACGTCTTTGAACAGAGTCAGAAGTAGGAGTCTTGATTAAAGATTTATAGAAAGGAGACAGAATGTTAGAAACAGAATCAGTGATTCTTCGACGAACAGAAAGTGGAGTCAACACACTAGCAGACGCAGAAAACACAGTAGAAGTAGGAACAGATAGCGGGACAGTAGGAGTATCGAGAAAAACAGTTTGTGGAGTAGTAGGTGTAAGCGACACAGATACAGGTATAGAAGTCGGCAATGCAGGAGGAGGAGGTGCCGTAGGAACATTTATATTGACCACAGGAGGTACAGGGGCTTGATTCTGAGGGGCAGGAGCAGGAATACCAGGTTGTCCAGCAACCGGCAATTGAACATTCGGTAAAGGTGGAGCCGTAGCACCTTGAGCATACGGTGGAGGTGACCTTAACAAATAAGACAACAGAGGATCGTTTTCGGGGTCCTCCAGTATCTTAGCTGTTTTCGATGGCAAGGCAGGATAGCACTTGTCGATCGCTAAATTATGCTCTCCAATGGCCACCTCTATGGCCTTTTCAGACTCGTTGACTTGCAGCTGTTTAGCCGCTTGTTCTAGAGTCAACTCTTCTTGCTCTTTCTGTTCCTTCTTCAATCTTTTCATTTCTCTCTGTTTAGATTCTTTTCGCCAGTAACGGAAAGAATCAAACATTGCCGGCCGGGCTTTCTTCCTAAACAATTTCGCTTCTAAATTATCAAGGATTTCGGGTTCAAAACTACCATGCAGTGGCCAACTAAGGACACCGTCCTTTTTCGTATAACGGACCCACACCTCATTATAAGATATAGGACCCACACCATGTTTACAGTACAAGTCATATAAGGGAGTCCCAATCGGAGGAACCAGACATGAGTCCTCCAATCGTGAATCACTGTTGCAACCAAAACAAGACAACATACAATTTCTCCGACTTACCATTTTGTAATCCGGAACACAAAACAAACAAAACACGAAACAGATATGTGCACCTGAACCAAGAACTTAGGCCTACCAAAAACGAACTGATGTATCGATACTAGGCATGGGCGGAAAATCCGTTCCGCTCGCGGATTTTGCGGATTTTCGGGAAATCCGCAATCCGCGAGATTCGCGAATCTCCCGCAAAATCCGCAAATCCGCGAGCAGCGGATTTTGCTCGCACTGCTCGCACTGTTCGCGTGAGTTCGCGCCCCGCGAATAAGTGCAAAATTGCAGAAATACGATCTTAGCAAAACTGAAAGTAACTACTTACCAGGTTCAAAAGTTCAGGCTCATCATTAGTAGCCATTTCCTGTAGTGCTTCCTGAGGGGCCCCTCCAGAGTTCAGTTGCCAGTTGAAACTATTATGTGACCCTGCTCTGAACCTCAGAATAGTTACACATATGCCACAAAGGTCCTGAATTACAGCTAAGGGAGACAAGCAGGAGCCAGGCTGGAAGTTAAAATCCATTAATCAGCCCCTAATTCATTATTGTCAGTTGGGGCAGGGCAGGTGTTGTAACTAATTTTGCAACAATGAAAGCACTTAGCAAGTGCAAAAGATCACTAATCAGGGCGCACTAAGGAAGCAGGTGCCAGCTAAAAAAATATTCTGTGACACATTAATCAGCCCCAAATTAATTCAGGTCACTTGAGGCAGGGAAGGTGTGCTTTGCCGAAAATAATGTACACTGGACAACCAGAGGGTGTGGTGATGAAACAGAGGGTGGCATGGGTGGGCCAGAGGGTGGCATGAGTAGTCAGAGAGTGGCAGTGGTGACAGAGAGTGGCAGTGATGAAGAAGAGTGTCCCAAACAGGCTGGACACGTAGAAACAACAAGTTCGCGAAACTTGCGACCCGACAGGTAAGTTCGCAATTTGCGAAAGTGTACAAAACCCTCGCGAACTGGCAGAAACACGGGCGAACACAAAAAAAAAAAAAATCCGCAAATTCGCGGGAATTCGCGGATTTTGCGGATTGCGAATCCGCAAATCCGCAAAATTCGCGAACGCGAGATCCGCAAAATTCGCTCATGCTTAATCGATACCCAAACTAAACCAAATAGATTATCGTAACCAGAACAACCAGTGATAATCTTACGAAACCAAACCAAACCAAGAACCAAAAAGGATTTTAACAACCCTCACGAAATAACCAACTAGCAACCACTAAATACTTAACTGAGGCACTGAAGACGTCACCAAGGAGAAACCCGTCACGTTTCGCCGTACTAAGGACTGCACCTCGGGTCCAAGACAGGGCGACGGTCAAGGCAACGGCCCACTGCAGCCGTCCTGAACGGGAACCCTCGCGGAAGAGAACTTCGGGCCACTTTTGCGATATGCCGGGATCGATGAAGTGGGGCGCCTCCCTCAGGAATCTTCACACGAAGTTTCTCGAACTCTTCAGGCTTTTGGACCGGTACCGAATGACGTCGCCCTACGTTGGGCGCCAATTGGAGTTCTGGACTTTTTGGTTCCGTCCAGAGGTGTCAGGGAACAACACCCGAAGACCCCGGAGTTCCACCTGCCTTGGTGCACAAATGAACAGAAACACGGGCTTCTCGATGGTGGCGTCAAAGACCAAAGGTTTATTACTGCAGGGACACAGAAATCACAGATACTACACACGGGCAGAATCTAGGAGCCTGTTCGATTTGTACAAAGAGGGTTGCTCCTTATATACTGAATTTTAAGCTGGGGGCAAATTCTTTACATGTTACTACATTCCCAAACCTTTGTGTCCTAAACAATAAATATTTGGCGTTACACAGGAATCGTCGACAATATCTGATGATACAACATTACGAATGAGAGGTTCCCACTTTTCCATCATAATCTCATGTCAACTTTTCATTCAGGACCCGGACCGCCTCATCGTAAATTTCGTTACCTCCCCCTAATAAAGGCCCAGAAGGGAAGGAGCAGAGCCAGGTGCAGAAGATAGAAAAGTGGGATAAGGGATGTTTGTGGGTTGTAAATGGGCAAGGCTACCGGCTTCGGCCGCCTAATCATGATCGGGACAATGGACACGAGAACCAGTTCGGTAGGGCTGGCCTCGGGCAGAGGAGGCAGCCTTTGTCGAGTCATGCAGCTACAGTGTGTTCTGTTCCAAGGTGCACGTGTCACTAAAGAGGTGAATCGTCGGCTAAGGCTATGTGTCCTTAATTGAAATGCAGTGATCAGAGGTTATTGCTTATGTGAGGGCAAGAAACACAAAATGGCTGCCATGATCTAAGATGGATGCCATGGGTAGATCAGAAATGTGTTTGTAACAAGGGTACTCTTGCTCGTAGCATAGTGAAAACACCAGGATATGCTAAATGGATCATTTGCGGTTCGCTGATACCAATATTATGTATTTCCGACAATATTGAAAACACGGGTTCAAATCGTCACGGAACCTCAGAGTGAATAGGTTTTGCTGAATTCAGCAAATCTTGGGTACCCATTCCTAACCTACGCCCAGGGGCCCTTGGAAGTCCAGCGGTTCAGGACTGTTTAGAAAAGTAAATAATATTAGCTGATTATTAAGTTATATAAACAGTAAGAAACAGAATTGAACATTTTAAACCACTCTGTGAATGAATTTGAAAGCAAAAAGTTAAGTTGCCAACTTCAGTTTGGTATCCTTAGCTTGAATTTTGGGCACAGCAAACAGTATATGGATAATTGGTGGCTTCAATTAAAGATTGCACCCAAAACAAGCGGCTATGCCGAAGGAGAAAAATGGTTTGTAATATACTAGAGTCTGCCATCTCACCTTGTCTTTTAGAAATAACACCAAATTCGAAAAGCTCCAACGTTCCCATTAAAATTAACATTTTGATTGCTGAATATCTTTCAGAATGAAAGAACATTTTTTAATAATTTTGTATTTACATTACTAATGACATCTGAAATCTGCAGTGTAGCAAGTTATACTTATGTCAGTTGCATATATCATGTGATCCAGGCCTCGTGGTAGGCTGAAACACGTCATGGCGGTGGTGTGGGGAAGAAAATAAACTAAAATCTGCACTGCAATTTGGGTCCGTTCTCCTCTATTCGTGCAAGAACTGTGCCGGTGCCTGTGATATATATATATATATATATAGCATTGTCTGTCTGGCTGTCCCCATTGAATTGGACTCCAGAGCATCAAGGTTGGAGCAGTTGGGGACCTGAGGACGCTGTGTTCACTGATTCGAACAGCAGGAACATTTTTTGAACTTTGCGCTATGTCCTGCCTCAAGCGCACCACTTGGCATGATTTCCCCTACCCACATCTTACCTGGGAGCCTCATCGTGCATTCTGGGTCCTGCAGTCCAGAGAAGATCACGGACTCGCATCAGGTGTGCAAACATCATTGTTGGGGGCGGAGCTTGTTTGGGATTACCCAAATAGATGTCAGGACGTGCATAGGCGCAAAGTATCAGATGGTGACTGTTTGGGTGCTGAAGAAGGCATTTACATGCCGAAATGCATTCGCCACAGCTAGTGAATAAATCGTTTTCCTTGGTGTTCCCCTCTGTGGCTTCTGCTTTCTTTCGTGTGAAGAAGGGTGTGTTGCATCAATTCCACGTCGGCCAGAGACGTGCTTCAGAGGCCCCTGCTCCTTTAAGAGGCCCGGACTACACTGGCATCCTGCGTCAGGCAGTTTTGTGTTACCGAGTTATCGGACAGTCTGGGAACACCCGGGTGCTGGGAGAAGAAGCAGATGGTTTTGAGGCATTCCGCCTCATGCTGGGCGGCGAGCATTGTCTGGCTGTCCCCATTGAATTGGACTCCCGAGCATCAAGGTTGGAGCAGTTGGGGACCCGAGGACGCTGTGTTCACTGATTCGAACAGCAGGAACATTTTTTGAACTTTGCGCTATGTCCTGCCTCAAGCGCACCACTTGGCATGATTTCCCCCACCCACATCTTACCTGGGAGACTCAGCGTGCATTCTGGGTCCTGCAGTCCAGAGAAGATCACGGACTCGCATCAGGTGTGCAAACATCATTGTTGGGGGCGGAGCTTGTTTGGGATTACCCAAATAGATGTCAGGATGTGCATAGGCGCAAAGTATCAGATGGTGACTGTTTGGGCGCTGAAGAAGGCATTCACATGCTGAAATGCATTCGCCACAGCTAGTGAATAAATCAGTTTCCTTGGTGTTCCCCTCTGTGGCTTCTGCTTTCTTTCGTGTGAAGAAGGGTGTGTTGTATATATATATATATATATATATATATATACATATATATATATATATATATATATATGTATATATATATATATATATATATCAAACCAGGAAACCCAATTCGAAAAAAGCCACAGGAAATCAAAGTTCAGCTCACTTATTTGTGATCAAGTTTGTGATCAGGTCCGTGTTCCCCGGACGAAACGCATCATGCTGCTGCCCATTTTGGAATAAAAGCACTTCTTCACCCTTCGTTGTGGTCTGTACCTGTTTTTGTGCTGGTGTTCGCTGGAATCCCTGTGCTGCAGGACTGTGAACTTCAATATATATATATATATATATATATATATATATATATATATATATATATATATATATATATATATATATATATATACATCAAAACAGGAAACCGAATTCGAAAAAGGCCACGGGAAATCAAAGTTCAGCTCACTTATTTTAATACTCAGCAGCTTGCTTGCAAATTCTCAGTCCAGTAAAACACATCCATAATCTGAACGCCGAACGCGTTTCAGGAAATACGATACTTTCATCAGCGGCGTGAGTTCATCACACGATGTGAAAGCACTGTTCAATCGGCTCACTTTTCTACTACATACCTGCCCAGGTGGGCGTGGCCATCCCCAGGGCCTTCTGGGATTTGTAGTGCCTTGTCAAAATCCCAAGTGGGTGCGCTTCCATATCTTGTTCAATAAAACTAAATCAAACCCCAGTGGGTTGACGTGAAATCACCGGGGAGCACCTGCATCTGCTTTTTAGATGCCGAGTTTGAGCAATGGGATGGCAGCTCCCTGCAAAGCGTCAGCCTCCTTCCTCCCAAAGTTCGAACGCCAGCGTGGTGTCAAAATGGATCCGCTACAGCGGTGGACCTTAATTCGCGACCTGGAAAGCCGCTAATAAATCCATCAAAACAGGAAACCCAATTCGAAAAAAAGCCACAGGAAGTCAAAGTTCAGCTCACTTATTTTAATACTCTGCAGCTTGCGTGTAAATTCTCAGTCCAGTAAAACACATCCATAATCTGAACGCTGAACGCACTCTCGCAGGGCATTTGGCAAAGTTAATTTATTCTTCCATCCATTTTATCAGGCACACAGGCGAACAACCAATGCATTTCGGTATTTCGTAATACCTTGCTCACTGTCATTTTTTTGCGTGAACACTCTCGTTCTTTAAAGTTCAAAACATGTTATATCATTTCTTGTCTAACAGGAATACTGACTCTCTGGATTCTGGGAGATGTAGTCCCCTCTAGTTACTTATATTATTGTGCGCATTTCATAAAGTGTAAAGTAAAGAAAATGTATGTGCAGTGAATTAAAAACCATTAATACTATTTTCTTGCACCAAGTCAAGTGAATTTGTAAATTTTCATTTAACATTGATGCATATCGTCTTGTCAATGTTCTTAGTAGGTCAGCTCCCAAATGTTGCATTTTTTTTCGCAGACAGTGTCACTTTACAAGTCTTTCAGTAGGCATACATTAATACTCAAATTTCTACCATTCTTTACCCCTCCAGTGGGTTTATTCTGACATATTTGCGTTGGGGCCCATTGGCATGTGCAATATTTGTGTAGTGTTTTTGATTGTTCTCATTTGCATTTGTAACATGATTTTAGGGAGTCATTGTCAAATTAAAGATGTATGCCCAGTTCCTCTGATTGGTTAAGGCCATACAGAGTCATACTTCTTAATTTCAGGATGTGGCGTGATTCTTTTTGCAGGAGTATTTTCTCCCTGTTTCCTCCTCGCTCATTTATTGGTACAGTCTCTATTCCATAGAACTTCAGAGCCTTCCAGTCCCCATTGTGGTGTAGCTCCATGTGCTTTGCCACTGCGTTATTTCTATCCTGATTGACTGTGGCACGTACATGTTCCAACACTCTTTTTTTCAATTCGTATATGGTGCTGCCCACATATTTTAACATTCAAGGACACTCAATCACATAAACTGTATTCTGGCTTTTACAGATTATTAGTTCCCGGATCTTCCATAGTTTGTTGTTAGCCATTAGGACTTCTGTTGTTGGTTTTGCAATTTGACAAACTTTGCAGCTATGGCATCTAACAAAGCCCTTTGTTTTTATCCAAGATTAATTTTTCTTTTTTCCTTTGCAGTGACTGTGCACTACTCAATCTTTTAAGTTTTTGGTTCTGCCATATGTGATGGTTGGGTGTTTTCCCATTATTTTTCCCATCGTTCCATCTAGCTGCAGAATTTTCCAGTTCTTTCTTAGTATGTTAACGATATCTTTGGATTCTTGAGAGAAATCCATGATTAATCCTATGGGTTCCGGTACAAAATTGTTTTTCCTGTCTTTTTGGTATGAGACATTCCTCCCTTGAATTTTCATTAGCTCTATTTCAACACCTCTTCACAATGCTTTTGTTGTACTTTCTGCATTTAAATCTTTCCGTTGTGGTGGCACTATGTTTCTTCCACTCATCCTCTTCACTACAGATTCTTCGTAAACAGAGAAACTCTCCATATGGAATACTCAATATTAGTGATGATTGGTGGGAGCTTGTTGCTTCTAAGGTTGCGTTTGTGGCCGTGATTTACGGATGGAGTGTGGTTTCAAGTTGGCTGTTTTTAATATAAATTTCCGTGTCCAGGAACGTTACCCTTTCATTACTGATGTCATATGTAAATTTTAGGTTGGGTATACTTGTATTCAGTTTTTTAAAGTATTCCTGGAAATCCACTTTGCTTCCATCCCAGATCATTAGTAGTTCATCTATGAATCGTGTCCAACTAACTATTTTTTCCATGTATTCATCATATCTTGGATTCCACGCTACCTCTTTCTCCCACCATCTTATTATCAAACAACCATAACTGGGAGTACAGGAAAATCCCATTGCCGTTCCATTGGTCTGGCGGTATACTTCATCGCCAAATAAGAAGATGTTTCTTGTTAGACATAATGAAATCATTTCTAATAGCATTGCATTGTGGTTGCTGTAATGTATGTTTCTCTCCCTTAGGAAGTAGTTACATGCTTTCAGCTCTAAGGTGTTTTCTATGTTTGTATATAGTGTTGTTTCAATGCAAACAGGCAAATGAAAATAGCTACTGGATTTTCTCAGAAATTAATCCCAATCGCAGGAAAACTGCAACAATAACAGCTATAAAGAATTACTCATTAGGGTTTGAGTCAGGCCAGTAAAGAAAGGACAACTCACAGGGGAAAGTATGGAGAAAAGGGAGGGAATAATACAAGAACTGTTAACTACTATGTTTGAAAAAGGCACATGGAAAAAGAGTCAGATACACAAAATGTAACTGTGAAAACAGACACCAAAATCAAATTGAGGATGTGGGAAAAATTGAGTAGAAAAGAGATAAATAAGTCATGGGACTTGATAACCCTAAGGAAACACTTAGAGGTGCAGTGTGTACCCAGAGTATTGAGGATCATGCTAAAGCCCAGTCAGCAAGATGCTACAAATGTACTATTACAAGAGTAGGGCGAGCATACTCTAAACACATCATTGGGTCTAATCAACATTCTGGTAAAACATATTGAAATTGCCTTACAAAAGATAAAGCAGCTACAAGAAGTGAGAAAAGAACTGGTATCTTTAAAACTAAAAGTGGAAATGACACAATTTAGGGATGAACTGGAAGGACAAATCAAAAATCATGAAGAACTAGTGAGGCAACGGAAACATAATAAGTTTGTACGTGACACCATTGATTATGCCGAAGGACGCATATTTACCTTTGCACGAAAATTTGATCTGTTTAAACAACACAGAACTCAAAGAAATACAACAACTGCCTCTAGCAGCTTCTCTTCCTTGGCTTCAACCGATCTAAGTGGTGGAGAATCGGAAAATCTGGCTGAAAATGCAAATCTAACTTTTTTAGGGGACATGCGCCTGGTTTTGCAACAAAGGCAGAGGGAGCAAAAGTGGACAGCGCAACAGCAACAACGAGGAAGGAAAAGAGGAAGATAATGGACCCAAAGAAATCGCAGTGAAGAGGAAAAAGGAGCAAGGGGATCATCTGAAAAGATGGGGACAAGAACGAGGAGTATGAGGCAAAACAAGGATCTGTAGCAGATGAGTTACAAGTAATAAATCTGTCAAAACGAGTAATATCTGCAGCAGAAACATCGCTTTTAAAATGAGGCATACATTTTTGCCCCACACAAAGAATGGATCTAGCCCAAACTAGGATAGATTTGTACCTATATTTTTGGGAAGAAACTTTTTTTTCTTTTTGTTTCTTTTCTCATTGTGACTCATAATTAATACAACAGTTGGTATACATTATTGTAAGAGAGTATGCATCATCTAGCCGAAATTAATCCATACAATGAACAGTGGAAGCCTCGGTATCTCCTTACAAAGCACAAAGAAGTGTTCAACATGAATCAGCAATAACGAAAGGAGAGAACATCGTACATAGTATATTTTCTACATAACAGGTGGTCTAGCTTTCCCCAATGGCATATTTACACTAACATAAAAGTAGCGCTATCCTCTTACGATGAAGGGGCGTCCCCCAATCCACACTCCAAAAAATAATGTATTGAGGTTTAATAAAAATTAATCAATATGACGCTTGTATTCCATCGATCTTTATTCTTCTTGACATAAATTTTATAAATGCATGATTCTTTTCTCATGACAGATCGTTCCACATATAGCTTACGCAATGTTCATAAGATCTCCTTTTACCCAATGCATTTCGGGCTACTGCCCTTCATCAGGGGAATTACTGTTAAAGTAAAAACAAGTTGTGATCAACAATCAGTTGTAGCTCAAGATATCGTGTCAGTTACTTCACTGATTTTTTTTTTAAATGTGTAATATTCATGCCAATGGTGATTAAAAAGTCATGCAGCTTATTGCAAAAAGTGAAGAGAAAGTGTGCAACATGAAAAAACTGGAAAACAAATGTGTCGTGTAGCACTCATATATATATTTTGCTGTTAATGACCACTTCTTTACAGCAAAACGTCAAAGATATGAAAATACAAAAGATAAAACAATAAAAAAAATAAGTACTCTTGTGTTTCAGGGAATGCATCTTGTTGTTGAAGAGCCTTCTATGGTGCCATCATAAGTGAGGGTCAGGCCTGAGCCCTTGCGGGAGTAAGACGGGAATGATATGCAGGTGGTATTTATAGATTTCTGTGAAACTAGATTTTTTGGGGCAAGGTACAGAATCAACTGCTTGCCCGAGGTTGTGGATTAATACATCCTTCGGGCTGTATGTTTCCCCCCACTAACGTGTTGATGAAGTCGTTCACTTTGCTCCACTGCATTCATGGCCCCAGATCTAGATTCCAAAGAGGACAGGGAACTGGTTGACCTCTTACTCACAGCGGCAGTTAAAACAATCTTAGCGAACTGGAAGAACTCAGGCAAGGCGAGCTGGGTCAACTGAGTAACCTTCCTCAGTGGGGCGGACAACATCACGGCAAGGAGTTCAACCAGTCACACAGCAAGAACTGTACTGTATTACAAAATGTCTTCAATAAAATTCTTTGAAATAAAAAAAAAACATCCTTCGGGGCTTGAAGTTACTAGTACTGGTACCGCGGCACGCAGTGAAGGAAAAAAAACCGAACAATTAATGGCATAAACCTCTATTATTTTCTGCTAACGACTTTTCCTCATTTATTTTCCCTCGTCGGTTTTAAATATTACATTTCCACCTAACTCACAATCGTGCTCTACAATAAATAGAATAGCTACGGCCACCAAAAATACTGAAAAACGTTAGTAACACCAAACCGGTCCAAAGTGAAGAATAAATGGGGAAAAAATTGTACATACCATAGAGTTACAACACGACGGAAACACTGGCTTTGATTTTCTTTGAAATTGATGTTAACCACAATATATTCTACACACTTAATTCCTGCATGGCAGTGAAATGTCAAGTGTTCGTCTCTATTGACAGTGCAGTTGGCGCGCAAGTGTGATGTTTCCTTAGTATGACTCAACGCTTTGGAGCCACAGCAAAGGTACGACGTGTCACACAAATTCAACTACAATGCGCATACAGAAAAGCAAACACAACAATGCAGTACAATACAATAGCATCATGCTCAGATGAATTGTGCCTTCTTACTGTGATTTACACATATTGCAAGTCGTCAGCTCTGGACGGCTCACTCCGGGAGGCAGGGTGACTCACCCACGCACGCGCTCATAAATCCGCCGCCATTTAGCCGTGTATGCATATACCTCGTTTAAAATGTCACATTTGATTAGTGTAGAGACGTGATTTCGATTTGCAGCTCGCGCTTCCCATTAGCCGAAATACAAACAACACAATTGAGACATCAGCGACGGAATGAGAAAGAAACTCGGTAATCAGGGGAAGCCTCGTCCTCCCTGCTTTATTGCAGTATTATTGGTCGAATGTCCGCAGTTATTTTTAGTCTCAAAACTGGGAGCACAGAGCCTGGCTTGTGCGGATACCCGTCGCATTGTTCAGCCGTTGTAGTGGTTTCCCATCAGGACGTGTTGGGATATTGAGGGATTAGAGAAAGCCTGTGCGGGTGCGTGCGACAAGCAAGGCCCTGCCAATGAAGGCGAGCGGGGGGGGGGGGGGGGGGGGGGGGGGGCTTGCTCTCATGTGCAGAGAATAAACATCACCGAATGACACAGCCAAGGCTTTCTTTGTTAGCTGTAAATTACACTAATCGCGGATTAAGAGATTAATATACATTTCCTATAAAACTCTCCTAGATATTTCTAGAGCAGATGTATAAAAGTGAAATATGCACGTGTATCTTACTGCATAGGAATTATTCCACTCAGGTAGATCTGGCGAGGATCTTAAATTGTATGAAATGTACAGTGTCAGAAATAGGGAAGCGTGTTCAGTGACTCATAAAGATTTCTGTAAAAGAATATACACTTTAAGGCATTGGGAATAGAAGTTATGCTCGTGGGTGAGTGTATACGTATGTATATATATATATATATATATATATATATATATATATATATATATATATATATATATATATATATATATATATATATATATATATATATATATATATATATATATATATATATATATATATATATTTATATACACATTACAGATTTTTACACTTGAGACTCTAGTTAAAGTTAGTAGCTGACTTCAGGAAAATCTTATTTGAATACCCTTAATAATGCTGTCAATCTGCTCCAACGTTGGACAAAAACTATAATTGAGGGCAAAACTGTTTTTCAGTTCCCAATGTGATAGGATTTTCCAGATGAACATTTATGGTCAGGTGTAACAGATGGCTTGCTCTAGGGCACTGGGCTATGCTAGAGGCTTGACTAAAGGGCAAGGAGGAGAGAAAGACCGTCCCTCTGACCACATTGCCCAAATATGGGCAGTGCTCAGCAATCACTCGTCTTGCCTTTCCCAGGAGGGGTCAAATTAACCCTTGTCCCCACATGTATCACCCTGCATTGCCCATGTGTTGGGAGCTCTTAATTCAGACCCCTCTCACCTTGCCCAAAGGCAAGAGGGAAAAGACCCTGGTATGTGAACATAATACTGAGGCTCTTTACTTTCAAACCTCACACACAATCGTGAGCGGAAGCTCTGGGCATGTGTAGAACTTTGCAGTGGTGCGCACAATTAGGAATTGAAGCTCTGTGTGTCTGACTGCTTAATTTGAAGTCCTGCAGTGGTGGAGCTTTCTAACAAATCGACTTGTCGCACGCATGTCTGCGGGTTCACCCAACATTTCTGCCTCCTTGCTTTTTTTGCCAAAGCATGTGGGTGCACATGCATGTGCTATTCGTTCATGACAAAAGACGCTGTTATAAACTGTATTGCCTATTTCAACAAGGAGACACACTCATCAATGCACATTGGAGTGACTCAATAGATCAACAACAAGGTATATTATCAAGGACAGAGGGAGATTTATATTAGTAAGCAAGGACAGGGGTTTTTAAGCATCACATCCTGTGGAGAAATTCATACTTTCCAAACTAGCCATCGGATACCACTGGGAACCCTTTACCCCATGAATACGTGTTAACTGCATTTCCAGTTGGAAGTTACATGTTTATACAATTGATAATCGCTTCAATTTTATGATCTTAAAGTGTATGTTTCTCAGTTATACTTAATATTTCATCCTTGTGTTGCAATGACTACTAAAATATGTCGCAACCACCTGCATTTACACCTGAGAAAGGTGATCCACTGTTGCCTTGGGGCCAAGAGAGAAAACTATTCGACTCGTTCCTTGTTGCTCTACGTGACAAAAAATCTTCATTCTCGAAGCAAGCAGCTTTTTTTCAGAATGTACGAGTAGAACAGAAAAATATTTATGACAGCCTTGAAGCGATCCCATTAGGAAACACTCAAGGTTAACCAAATGACATATTTGTAAATGTCAAAATGCTACAAAAACATTTTGGGACACGTATAAACATTGAGTTGGAAAGGCATACATTTTTTTCCAGAATTCAAGGAAGAACAGTCAAAGTTGGAAATTATTTAGCATCTTTTAAAAACAGCGTGATCTTGTGAATTTGGTACTCTCAATGATTCTTTAATAAGATACCTGTAAGTCAGATGTACCAGTAATGTTTAACTTGGCCTTTTTTTTAAGGTTATCCCAAAACTTTCACCCCTCCTATTTTCTGAATTTGTTTATATTGGCCTTGGAATTCTGTGCGCTTTACCAATGCTAACCAATACTAATGTCCCTAAAACATGGTAAGAATGTGTTACGCCCAAATGTCACATTTAATTTACCTTTAGACCCCTAGTAAAGTGGTACTACATGGTCCCAGTGCCAGTAAATTAAATTCTACAAGTGGGCCTGCAGCTTTTATTGTGCCACCCTCTAAAGTAGCATGTCACAGGCCTTGTCACAGGTAGGGTAGACCCTAAACAGCCCATAGGGAGAGTGCAATGTATTTAAAATGTTGAGCATGTATTTCTAAGTTCGACATAGGCTGGTAGAGAAGAACTCCCACATTTGTTTTTCACTTATGTGAAGTTTCCTTATTACATTTAATAAGTAATAACTTTCTTTTGTGACCAGGTAGAAATGTAAATGTAAATGTAAATGTAATGTAAATGTAAATGTATAGGCATTTATATAGCGCACTACTTACCCGGAGGGTCCCAAGGCGCTTCGACCGCTGCGAAAGCCTTCCTGGCTTCCCTGAGAGATGGTCTCTTAATGGGTATCTCCAGGGTGAGACCAGGCATCCCCGGCGGTCTGGTGGGGCCGTTAGTGAAGATGAGGCAAGCTAATGCCCAGAGTTGCCGAGTGTGATCGCTGATCAGAGTGGGCACCGAGGCGAGAGAATTATCGAGTCCGCTGACCCTGGTCCAGAAACCTGCCGCGCCGGGAATCGAACCCTGGTCCCGGGCCGTCCTCTGCTCTCGGGTCTGCCGCCTCTAACCAGTGAGCCACACTACTTCACTGTAATGTAATGTTGGGTCTTCAAAGAATTCTGACATCTTTAATGGTATAGTGGGATTTTAAGTCACAATTCTGAAAACACCACTTTTAGAATGCTGGCATTTTCTTTTCCTAACCATTTGGTGCCTACAGCCTGTGTTGCATAACTGTAAACAGTTGGCAATTGGCCATTGTGTATTCTTCCCAGACAGCAAGATAAAGGGGTACTAGGTGTTTGCAGGATGGCCCCCCTGCCAGAATGGGATGGTGGAGCTGTTCCCATCGCCTGTTACATTTCAAGGGATCTGTCTCAGTACACTCACAAAGTATTTCACACAGGTCTTTTATCACCGTAGACCTCCTAAAGCTTACATAGAGAGGCAAGGAAATTCCAGAACCATCTGTGAGGGAAAACTCCAGAAGTGCCTTCCACTTCAAAGTTTGCATAAGGTATAAAAATAGCCCCAAAAACCCACTCTTCAGTTCGATTCTAGTCTTGCGGATGACCCCTGAAAGACTGCCTTGTACTCCAGCCAGAGGACTACTGTGCTGCTTCACGCTGGCATTGTACCTCAGACGACTGCCCTGCTACTTGCTTGAGGTCTGCATTGCTGCTCAATCCAAGGACTTCCAGAGTGATTCCAAACGTCAGGCAGCAGCTGACCTCCTGTTCTGAGCTACAGGAATATAACAAGCTCCAGAGGCCTCCCTGTAACAGCCCAGCAGACCTGCTCCACTGGACCTACAAAAAGGACCTACCTGACCTCTGCTACCCTGAACTGCAGTGAGTTTCGGATTCCCAAGACCTGCCTCCCCAGGTATTGGACCCTTGGCTGGAATCAGTTTAGCGACTCCTGCAAATATAGGGAGACATTCTAAAGTTTTGGCCTTTTCGCTACCACAAACGGGCCCATCCGTGCCATGCTGTCTGTGACGACCGTGAAAATCCCCACGGTGAAGCTCTGGGGAACCCGACTCTTTGCTCTACAGTGACCACCAGTGATGACTGGCAAAACGAGATCTGCACGTCGTGCTACATCAATGACAGCCCATGGTGTCTTCCAACAGGAAGCTGCAGCAATGACTGTTCACAATGTCCACAGGATCGTCATGCTATAGCAACAGCCAACCCTGTTGCTTGGCTTCCTCTTCGTGCTGCTGCGATGGCCATCCACAACGCTCTTCTTGCTCTTCTCAATCTCCCCACCACAAACTGGACACTTTGCACCAGGCTTTGAGTAGGTAACTTTTTCAACGGGACTAACCTAGTCCCTGTATCTGGCCCACTCCCCATCACAGTCGGCCTGAATTTATTAGATTTCCCAGTTTAGCTCAGCCAGATGACCCACCAGTGGTGCCTTGTGCTTTTAGGTGCTATAATTACCTAACATTCTGAAACTGCATATATCCAGTTCTGCCGATTGGACTTTGTGTCAGAAATCTCTTTCCTCACAGATAAGAACTGCGGAAACCAAGTGAAGCAATAAGGGGTCCACCTCCTGACATCCCCAACTCTGAATATAAGCACAGAGTAAGAGGGCGATCAGGTGAGGGAAGGATAGGAAAGGAACAGTAGGGAAAAGGAACCCGAAAATCAAAGAACAACACCTTAAATAAATGAACACATGAAAAAACACTCTCATATGGTCTCACTATTTACTACACTCTACCTTGCTTATCTGACAGCAAGCAGTCCCTCTCATTCTTTATGCACCTGGGAATCTCTTTCCTGTCATGAACAAGTATCTACAAGGTATAAGTCAACAGATTAATGCACCTCAGAAAACAACACCTCATCAAACAATATTTCTTCATTCAACCCCGTACATACCGGTTTCTTATCACACCCTTAGTCATGAGAAGACGTCCAATATTAAACAAAAGAAAACAAAAGGTGCTGGTATATGAGCAGAGTCTTAATCCACAGAGAGACAAAGAAGAGATGTTCTACTTCCCAAATGCTCAGTATCCAGGAGCAATGTCATAAGCAACCCCAAGAAAAATTGTTATCTTCTTTTGTTTCCATCAACTGTGAAGAAGATCTTGTCCACCAAACTGTTTGAGAAAGAAACAGGTTTTAGTGGGTAGGAAGTTCTGGCGCTCTAGCGATATATATTTTTTTCTTTTTTTTTAACAAATGACTAACTCGTCTTCCCTCCCCTTCCCTCCCACCCCTTCTATGCATTCCCTTCCCTCCCCGTCTCCTGGTTATCTGTGCAACTCTCGTCATCTAAGCTCTGTCTGTGCTGGCTTTCCCATACAGAATAATCGTTGTAGCCTTGCATATCGTACACCCTGCAGGGGCCATCAGATCCCAACTATACGGTTCCCAACTCCTATCTCCTAACTCTGAGAGCCAAGTCCCGGTGCCGGGGCCAGGTCTATATCTTCAAGCGTTAGGAGTATTGCCTCCCAGTCTTGGGATATGGGGTACTTTCTGTGGCCCCGCATCTCCTCCTTCCTGAGGGCCATCCCTTCTGCCCTGCCCCATTTCAGTACCTCTGTTTGCCATAATTGTGTTCCCGGTGCCCTAGGAGATTTCCATCTCATTGTTATCGCCCGTATTGCCAGTAGGGTAGCTAAGTCCAATAATTTCAGTCGGGCTTTCTGAGGTTTAGGCCATCTGCGCAGCCCCAGAAGACAGGGCAGTGCTTCGACCGGTACCGGCAGGTTCGTGACTGTATGTAGCACCCGGCACACCCCTGACCAGTACTCACGAAGTCTTATACAAGTCCAAATCATATAGAGGAATCCAGCCTCCTCCTCTCCACAGCGTGGGCATCTATGGGGGGTATCCGGGAACATCGAGTGCAGTCTTTTAGGGGTTTAGTATTCTCTATGTAAGACCATTACTTGTATGAATCTGACCCTAACGTTGCGTGATACCCTCCGGGGATGTTCCAGCACCATGCAGTTTTCTCTGTCATTATCCTGTCCGTGTCCCGCTCCCAAGTGTGTTTCAGTGTTGTAAGTTGTATCATGGCGTGCGCCCTGATGTCCGCGTATAGCCATCGTACTAGGTGACCCCCTGGGCCCATGTAATAAAGTAGGTGAACCAATTCATGTTGTGGGGGTTGTTTACGTTGCGGTGCCCATTTGGTGCGTATGAAATGTGTTACAGTGGCGTGAAGCAAGTATATCTGTGGGGGAGCACCAGTGGCCTGCCGAAAGGCGTTGTGGTCCAACAAGTTACCATCACCGAAGAAGTCACCAATCTCAATTACACCAGCCTCCTGCCAAAGGCGCATTGTCCTGCTGTAAGTCTACCCTGTGGCGTCGGGATTCCCAAAGAGGGATATTGTCCGCGTACGCCACTGTTGGGGTCGTATAAGCTAGAGCTCTCCTCCAGCATACTAATGCCGTGCGGAGGAGCAGATGGCAGTCTGCAGGGATGTGGCTCCGCAGGAGTAGCAATGTGTGTAGTTCACCCCGGTTCAGTCTCTCTGGCGTGTAGTCTATTTCGTGTAAGTTCCTTCCAGCCATCCAATAGGAAAGCCATTGGAGCTGACTAGCCAGGTAATAACCTTTGAAATCTGGGGCCCCCAGCCCTCAGTCTTTAGTTCCGAACTGTAGCTTCCGGAGGCCTATCCGGCGTCTCCCGACCCCCCATATTAGAGTAACTAGTAGCGTATTAAGAGTGACAAAAATAGACTGAGGCAGACTAACAGGGAGATTAACAAATAAGTACAGTATCCCGGGGAGCATCACCATTTTGGAAATTGCAATTCTGCCCATGACCGATAGCGGCAACGCAGTCCAGAATCCCACCGAGCTGCGGAGCCGCATAATGGCCCTCTTGATGTTTCCATCTATCTGGTCCTCCGGTGTTCTATACACCTGAATCCCCAAGTACTTAAACGTTATCGGAGCTACTTGGATAAGATGTGCTCTAAAGGGGATGGGGCCCGGACTTGGGATGTTCCGAAAGTAAAAGCCATTGGACTTTTCCGGGTTAATGGCTAGGCCCGAAACTGCTGCAAAGCGGTCAAATATGTCATAAATGGCAGTGTGATCAGCCCTCAGGTCTTGTAGGTATAACAGGATATCGTCCGCGTAGATCGATATCAGGTCAAATGCACCATTATTCGGTATACCTCTCTGTCCTTCTTTCGTACGCAGGGCTATGGCCAGGGGTTCTAGAGCAAGAACAAATAGCATCGGGGACAGGGGGCATCCTTGTCTGGTGCCCCTGTGCATTGCGTACGTATCAGAGACATGACGCCCTGTGCGTGCTCGTGCCGTAGGTGCCGTGTAAAGCAGTCTGATCCACGCCAGGATGGAATCAGGGAGCCCAAACCTCTTCAAGGTTAGAAACGTAAAAGCCCAGGACAAGGAATCAAAGGCCTGTCTAAGATCCAAGGCTATGCAGCCTGCTCTGGGGAGGGCCTGTGGGGTGGTTGCCATGAGAGCATGTAATCATCTCATGTTCATGGAGGTGCTTCTTTTGGCGAGAAAGCTGCACTGATCTCTATGAATTAAGGTAGATAGGTGTGTCTGGAGTCATAGGGCTATCGCTTTGCTAAGAATTTTATACTCAGTAGAGAGCATTGATAGGGGCCTATAGTTTGACATCTCAAGTTGATCTCTACCCACCTTTGGTAATGAGACCACCAATGCTTGCATAGTGGAGTCAGGTAGATGGCCCTCCACCAATGCCGCCCGGTACACCTTTTCCAATACAGGTACCAGGGTGTCAGAGAAGGCCGCATAAAACTCCACCGGGAGCCCATCCATACCTGGTGTTTTGTTACGATTAAGGGACTTGATGGCAACGCGTATTTCATGTTGCGTAATGGGTCCCCCGAGGTCTTTCTTGGCGTCCGCGGTTAGCGTTGGGAATGGAAGGTCGGCTAGGAAATCAGACATTTGGTCTATATCTTCCCATTTAGGTCGCGCATATAGCGCTGTCAAGTGGGCACAGAACGCCCGGTTGATATCACTCTGTGTACCAACCAAGGCACCTTCTCGGGTTCGGATTTGGGTTATCACCGGGACATGTGGACAATCTCTCACCAAGCGAGCCAATAATGCCCCTGAACGATCCGCCTCTGTGTGTTGTCGAGAAAGGTATTCTTTGTGATCTATGACACGAAGAGTTTCTAGTGTATCTGCGTGTTCTATGTTTTCTCTCTGCAGGTCCTTTTTTTTGGCAGGGTCAACTCCTGCTTCTCTCTCCAGCATTTGTAATCTGGTCTCTATGCTGCAAAGTTTCTGGTGTATTTCCTGTCGGGCACCCACAAGCTTTCCTATCCCTGCGCCACGGATCACCACCTTCATGGCGTCCCAAACCACCAAATTAGTAGAGGCAGAGTCCCAGTTGTCTGCAAAGTACCCAACTAGAGTTTCGGACAAAGATGTCCGAAAGGGGCCATATTTCAGTAAGAGCGGATCAAGGCGCCAGGTGGGGACCGGAGTCGGAACCCTACCCCACAGGAGGCAAAAAGTCAAAGGCCTGTGGTCAGAGAAAGTTTTTGCCAAATACTCTGGGGTTTCCACCTTCGCAACTATGGAGTCGGAACATAAGAACCTATCTATTCTAGTGTGTAGCATGTGTCTATGTGAATAGTGGGAGTATTCCCTGGCCTCTGGATAAAGTGCACGCCATATGTCCCTCAGACCCCAACCCGCCGTCCATGTTTGGAATAAGTCCGTCAACCTGGACACCCCAGCCACCTGTAGAGGGGAATGCGATCTATCCAGATCGATATCCAGAATCATGTTCCAATCTCCTCCTATGACCAAAGGGATGTCCACCCAAGTCCGCTAATGCTAGGCCCACCCTCTCTAGAAATTTGTCCTGGTCAAAGTTTGGTGCATAAACACAGCCCAGGACTACCAGTGTACCATCCAACGTGCCCTTTACTAATATGTACCTGCCCTGTTCGTCCACCCGTTTCTCCAATGCTACAAACGGTGTACCATGTCGGACCCAGATTGTCGCCCCCCTAGAGAAGGCGGAATAAGTTGTAGAAAAAATGGCGCCCCTCCACTTTCTCCGCATCTTAGTGGCTTCAGAGTCAGTGAAGTGGGATTCTTGAAGAAAGACAATTTGCGTGTGGTGTCTAAGCAGAAACGAGTGTATTCTATGCCTCTTCTGCACCGTCCCCAAGCCCCTCACATTCCAGGTTGTAATTCTATAGGTTCCAGGTACTTCAGCCATAGTCGTCCGGGCAGTTGTACTGCGGCCATTCCAGCCGATTTGCCTGATCCCATCGCTCTAACCACCAGGAGATGTCCCCTCCCCAATCCCATGCACAGAACTGAACGATAACGGCGCAGCAAAAGAACATAGCTGTGCCCAGCAATTAACCAAGGTTAAACAAGTTTAGAGGTCTGGTGCAATCGCCTTTGGGGGGTTAGCCCAGCACCATTTCAGTCCACTGTCCCATCTAGTGGGCTCTAATGGCTCAACGGCAGACTGACTTCAGGGGCATCGGTACCAATGTATCTTTGCAACAGGTGAAACATGGTAGCCCAGTACTGTCAAACCCGTGCAACAACATAATACTTGTACAGAGTGTTTTCCACCTTTCGCCCACCAAGGAAAGCATCATTAAGCATAGTAAAAGTAAACAGCAAAATACAATACAGTTCACAGGTAGATCAGCCGCTTCCCGTCTGGTCCTCTCCCTCACAATTGTCCATCACGTCATCGGCTGCGCGTGATGTCATGTTAGGGAACAGCAGCACACTGTGGTCCGAGTCCGAGTGGACCGTGCTTTCTTCCGAGTCCGTTGCAATTTTCTGGGGAGCGTCCCTGAAAGCATTCAGCGCCACTACTGCGTCTAGCTGGTTCTTTCTTTGCTGCTTCCGTGAGGGTCTGTGTCTCGGCGGGCCCCGCCGCTGTTTGGGGGATCCCGTTCGGCCACTTGCATGCGTGTGTCTCGTTCCATCAGCGTTCGACTCCAGCGTGGTCCCTTTGCTCCCGTTGACACCCACTACTTCCAGCCATTCCGAGACGTTCGAAGGGCTCTCAAAAAAGTGTGTCTTCCTATCATGGATTATCTTCAGGCGAGCCGGGAAGAGCAATGCGTACTTGATGTTGGCCTTTCGCAGTAGCTTCTTCACCTCCAGATATGAGGAGCTTAGTTTTTGGACTGCATTGGTGTAATCTGGGTAGAGGGAGACCTTTTGGTTTTCATATTGAATGAGGGACTTCTCGCGTGCTCTCTGTAAAAGGACATCCCGATTACGGTAGTTCATGATGCGCACTATGAGAGGTCGTGGGGGGTTGCCAGATTTAGGTCTGCCCGTCGGGATCCAGTGCGCTCTCTCCACGCAGAAGTGTGGTGATAGCCCCTCTTCAGCAACGTGGTCTCGGAACCATCGCTCCATAAAGTCCGCCGCCTGATCCACTCACACCATTCCGGAAGGCCTATAACGCGAATGTTGTTGCGGCGGTTTCGGCCTTCCGCATCTTCGACGCGGTCTATGAGAGAGGTGACCTGTTGCTGGAGCTGTTGTATGGAGACGGTATGTTCCGCCGGCGTAATCTCTCCCAATGCTAGTCCATGGTCTTTGACTTTGTCTGCCAGTTTTCCGTGATCCGCCTTGAGTAGGGATAAATTTGTCGTCAGGGTACCCATCTGCTGTTCCAATACCGCCCTAGAGTCTCTTATTTCCTTTAATATAATGTCCAGTTTATCCATGGGTTGGCCCTCTACTTGATGTTGTGCAGCGGGTGGCGATGAGGCCCCCTCCCCTTCCGTGAGTGGCATCGTACGGGCCATGGCAGGGCCCCCCAAGGTTTTGGTGGTCCTGACCCCTTTACAGACCATGGCGTGCAAGACGTCCGGTCCCACCGTAGTCCACGTCGTGTGTGTTCCCGCGTTAGGGCCTCTCGGGAGGGACAATTCCCGATATCACTACAACTGGCTGGATGTAGGAGTTGGCGGCCAGTCCAGGGAGGGGGCACAGCTCACCCGGTCGCCAGCGCCGCTCCCGCACGATTGTCGTCCCACTCAGGGAGGGTCAGTCATCCTCGTCCCACCTTCACACGATTCACCAGTGTGTGTGTGTTTGGGGGGGGGGGAACCTCTTGTTCGCGCATTTTGTTGAGGGGGAGGGAAGGGCTGGGTTCTTCAGGCGGCTCCCAGTGTGCTCGCTGAGTGGCTCCTGGACCTGCAAAGTCTTGTTGCCACCGGGCGCTGGCTCCCGACCCGGCGTTCATGCAATATTACACAGTGCTCCCCTCGCGATCTCCGCCAACATCAAAGCGGACGGGGGGTTTACAGAATGGGCTCTCCGTCGCCCTCCGGTAGTCCCCTGCGGTCCTCGGCCGCCAGGGTGCCGTAGTCCGATGACTGCAGGGGGGTGGGGCGCGAACCCAGGTGGCGGGAGGGGAGAGAGCGCCAGTCTAAACTAACCTCCCGGGGCTACAGAACGTCTCCGCCTCCGGTCTTTCAGCGGTATTCCTGGATTCTTCACTTGTAAGTGGGCCCCCTCGTGTAGCGCCCCACTGCACCGGCCTCTTCGGCAGTTCTCCCGGCTCCCGTCGTCCACACCCCGGGGCCGGAACAACAACGGGCTCTCTCCTGCCACCTCCGTACACAGTATGTCCCTCCTTCGGTGACCCGGCAAAGGCCTCGGGCCGGTCCCCCGCCAACTTCCGGCGGCGCCGGCAGCAAATATCCCGGCCTCCCCCGTCACTGTGGGTCCCGGCTCCTGCCTGCATGCACCCGCCACAGGCCTCACTCCGAGGATCTCGGGGCTGTGCATGCTGTCTTAACACTAAGGCAGCGTCGAGGGCACCAGGGGTCTCCAGCCATGCACCGACCTCAGAATCCGGCCACTTGGGGCCCCCCAGGATATTTTAATGCCGGATTAAGCCCCCGTCAGCGCCAGAGCTCAAGCAGTGCCTGTCTTCTCACATGGCCTGCCAGCCACACCCCCGCGCTCTAGCTATATTAGCATATAATAAACCATAGGTACAATGTCTAGGGATGGTGCTGTCAGGGAGGGGAGACCCTTCAAATCCCTCAATCCGTGTGGAACAAGCCACACAAACACAAATTCACAAAAGTCCTGCGCACTCAAATTATAACAACACACAATGTGTAAGTCAATGTTCTGTAGAAATCATCCAACGTTGTCGTAAATTCCGGAGTATAAGTTCTCCCTTTTAATTGGTCATCTGATACAGGTTACATACAGCCAGCCGATACGTGTTTCATTGTAGACAAACAGTGTTCTACAACTCCTCAGGGCTTAATCGCTGTATCCAAAATTAGCAAGGCCCAATTCCGGTGATAATTCCAACCCGGAAGGGTAACCGAATTTACAATGGGCAAAAGTAGATAAAGATTATTTGGAGGCTGGAATGTCTATTCAAATCAATTGGCGGGACACCAGTAATGCAGCGAGTCCTACGTTGAGTATTTGCAACGGACAATGTATCCACCTTAAATAAAGTCAAGACAGGGCAATCGTCGTGTAGTGCCGCCTCGTCTCGCAACCAAACACGGATACGTGTTAGCAGTGGCTCAAATTGAAGCCCCGCTCTCTCCCTCTGGCGTCTCAAATCAAAAACCGGAACGTTGGATGATTACTACAGAACATTGACTTACACATTGTGTGTTGTTATAATTTGAGTGCGCAGGACTTTTGTGAACTTGTCCACCAAACTGCTGTTCCCAATATAGTACTTGGATACTGATCCTTAACTTAAATGAACCAAACACAAACAAAGAGAAAATGAAATTTCAAAGGGAGAGCACTACTTTGTGCTACACAGAATCAGTAATGCGTGGTTAA
This sequence comes from Lissotriton vulgaris, assembly GCF_964263255.1. Classification (NCBI taxonomy): domain Eukaryota; kingdom Metazoa; phylum Chordata; class Amphibia; order Caudata; family Salamandridae; genus Lissotriton; species Lissotriton vulgaris. Next base: position 442,386,932 of record NC_141689.1, on the reverse strand, counting down.
GACTCACCACTGCATTCCTCTCTGGCCGTCCGATTAGCTCCGCATCCACTGAGCTAAGCAATGCCAATGCACAAGTTGAAACGGCATGTCTGCAGGAAATCTTTGCAGCTGAACGCCCACGAAATCACAGGCCAAATAAGGAACACTTCGCAAGAACCGTAATCCTGGTTCTTACTCACCCGGATCTCTGCTTCCAGGCAACAGTCCTTCTGTAGTTCAGGGAACCAGCGATACTCAAGGCACGAACAGATGAAGCAACACGCAGCGGCTTCCAGCAGCCGCGGGTCTCTCTCAGCCGAGAGAGAGAGCAACCGGAAACTTATATTACGCACACCTGCGAGCGTGCGTCGGCCAGTATAAAAGGTCACTCCTCTAATCACATGCCTCCTGGGAGTTGTAGTCCTGACCTTGGCGATACGGTAGGCACTGCCTGGTCGAATTCCTGACACTTTGGTGTTCTGGTCTCATTATTTTTATAAAACTTTTCTCTAATTCGATAAATTGGAGTGGGATTTTTATTGTGTTGTGTTTTCACTTTACTGCTGCCTGTGTGCTGCATAAATATGCACTAAATGTGCCTCTCAGTTAAGTCTGACAACTTTTGTGTCAAGGTACCAGAGGGTTAAGCACAGATTAATTTAGTGTCTTTTGTGGTTCACCATGACAGGGATTGTGGTTGCTGCTTGAGAAGGGCTTTCATGCTCCTCAATGTAAAACCTAATTTCCATTATTGGTGCTCAGTGGTGGGACCAAGTACTTGTGTTTGTGAAGTACCATGCAGTGTGGTATCAATGGAGGTCTCTAGTTGGTAGTGGTATGCACCCTGTTCAAGAAGTTACCTTTCCTTCTAGTCAGGGTAACAGAGTTACACACCCAAGATAACCCCTGCTCTCCCTCTTGGTAGCAGTCCTGCTTATGTTAGAGGCTATGTGTAAAGCACTTGCACATAGCACACACCGTAAAACAGTGAAAAAACACTACAAAATGGACACCACACCAGTTTAGAAAAATAACCAATCTTTATCTAAATCAAACAAGACCAAAATAACACAAATCCAGCATACAGAAATCAAGGTATCACTTTTTAAAGGTTTATGCAATTCTGTCTATAAAACTCTATGGATGTGTTGATTTTAGAATAAAGTACCTTTGTTGTGTTAAATTCCAAGGAGAAAAACAGAAGTAGAGGAGGGGAGCATCAGAAAACTCAGCAATGCATCCATTCTGGAGTTACAGGGGAATAGAGGCATCAGTTCTGCTACATGCAGGAAAAGTGTTACGTCAGTTCCTTACTGCGAGGAGAAGCGTTGTATCAAAATCTGAAAGGGGTTCCTTTCTGTGGAGCGATGCATATAAACTTTGGTGCGCAGACGTGATCCGTGGGAATTCCGGATGCACTGGGGTCGATGTCACAGGGGAAAAACAGGCACTGCATTGATTCTTTCAGACGCCGACTGGGGATGCATTGATTCTTTCAGCTGCACAGCAGGTCCTGCGTCTGAGTCAGAGTGGAGGTCTCAGACATCAAAGACACGGTGCTCTGGACTCGGGCTGCAACGGTTCACCTGCCCATGAACAGGCGCTGCGTCAATTCTTCATTGGCACCTCAGTGATGTGTAGGTTTTTCAACCACATGGCACGTTTGCGCTTGAAAAAATGTAGCTGGAGGAGCGATGTGTGGATTTTGAGTGTTTATAGCAGCCAAACCACCTCCCAGAGGCCCAGAACTGATACTGGAACCACTTATTAGGTCAGCACTCTCAGGAATAGAGTTCAGGGGAACTGCAGATGAAGTCTTTGATGACGCTTAGACTTCCAACAAAAGAAAAGCACATGAAAGCTGTTGGAGAGACTTGAAAATCAGGATGCAAGAAAGCAAAGTCCAGTTCCTTCACTGCCCACAGACAGAAGCAGCAACTGCAGGACAATCCAGCAAAGCAACACACAGCAAAGTGGAATCTCTTTTTCTTGGAAGAGTCCTCAGTTGAGAAGTGTTCTTAAAGTCTGGGGTTACATGTCCAATACTTATACCTCATTTGGCCTTTTAAGTAAGGATAGTATTTGTAGTGCACAGATCCTACCTTGCCCTGCTCCAGACACACAACAGAGGAGGGGTGGAGACAGCATTGTGAGAGGCCAGTCATAGCCCTATTCAGGTATCAGTGACAACTTCACCTCCACTCTAGCTCAGGAAGGCCCATCAGCCTGGCGATGGGCCATCAGGATATGCAGGGCACACCTCAGCTCCTTTCATGTGACTGTCTAGAGTGAATGCATAAACAGCCCAACTGTCAGTCTAAACCAGACGTTGATTCCACAGGCAGGCAGAGGCACAGGATGGTCAAGAAAGATCATGCCCACTTTCTAAAAGTGTCATTTTTAAACGCAACAAGTTACATTTGGAATATGTTGAAAGGCGGCTCTAATTATAAACTATTGGAGGGCTAGTCCTTCCAATAGTGAAAAACGAAATTGACAGTATTTCACACTGCACTGTGCCCATGGGCTACTTGGTGCCTACCTTAGGGGTACCTTACATATAGTAAAAGGTAAGATTTGTACCTGGCAAGTAGGTGCACATGCCAGGCCAATTTAAAAGTTTATAATTGCACTTACAGAAACTGCAATGGCAGGCCTGAGGCATGTTTACAGAGCGGGAGAACCAGTGCTGCAGGCACTGAAGTAGCATTTGATTTACACTCCCTGGGCACACACAGTGCACTTTACTAGGGACTTATCAGTAAATAAAATATGGTAATCATCGATAACCAATCGCAATCACAATTTACACAGGGAGCACTTTCCCCTTAGCACTGATCAGTGGTGGTAAACAGCCCAGCGTACCCAATGCATCTAAAAACAAAGTCCAGCATACAATTAAAAATACAGGCAGTAGAGTCAAAAAGCCTTGACGTCCATCTCCTTCATATTCAGCTCCTGGGCTAAAAGCAATTCCCTCTCCTCAAGAGCAAGGATTCTCCCCTTCTCTTATTGCCTTTTTACCATTTCCCACTTTATTTTCCCACATGAGCCCAAGCTCCCGCTCATCCTCTTTGGCCTGTTGCCTGCCCTCTAGCTCAAATGGGGTCAGATTTCTAGGTGACACACTGCTGCCGGTCCTGCAGGGTGCTCAGTCGCCAGGCATATCCTGAGTAAGGGTGGGCGTAAAATCCGTTTCGCATGCGAATTTGGGGATTTTCCGCGATTTCGCGATCCGCGAATCTCACGAAATCGCGGTAAAATCCGCGAATCAGCGGGGACGAATTTTCAGCCAAGCAAGGGTTACAGCAGCAGGTGCAAAAGTTGAACCTAATTTCTTTGTAACCTTTTACAAAAGGGTTACAAACAAATTAACTTCAACTTGGACACCTGTTGCTAATTGCTTCCTGGCGCCTCGTTGCCTACTTGCAACTATTCTCTGACCCTGCTGTGACCCTTGAAGCAGGGTCAGAGAATAGTTACAAGTAGGCAACGAGGCACCTGTCAAAGGAATTAAACCTCATCAGGAAGCACTTACAGATATAAAAAACAGGAAGAAGGGAGAGGATGGCAAATACACCCATTTTGAGTTGTCAGGAGGGGTTAAACTAAAAGAGACCTTTACAGCACAATTTTCATATGCATTTTGCTAAAAATAAAAAGCTGTATGTTCTGTAGGGGCAACTCAGGAATCTGGCCCTTCAGAGATCCGGCCTCTCTTTCTTTCTCTTGTTCTCTCTCTCCCTCTCTTTCTCTCTCTGTCTATCTATCTATCTATTTATCTATCTATCTCTCTCTCCCATAAACGACTGCATGAGTAACTTCGCTATGCAAGCGGCTCGCGAAGACGCAAAAATCCCCGCGAACACGCAAAAAACCCAGCAAACACGCAAAAAACCCCACGTACACGCAAAAACGAAAATCCACAAATTCGCAAATTTTGCGGATCGCAAATTCGCAAATCCGCAAATTCGCGGATCGCGAATTCGCAAAATTCTCCCATGCTTAATCCTGAGCTTCAAAATCTCCATGGTGGTGTTGTACCGCTAGATCCGCATGTAAATGTAAATGTAGTAGTACTTGTATAGTGCACAAATCGACCCATGAGGGTATCTCGGCGCTTGTACGCATACCGCTGTGGAACCCTTCCTGGCTTTTCCCTGTGAAGTGCCCACTCCTGGGCACCCCCAAGGTGAAGCCAGGCATCCTAGCGTTGTTGGGGCCATTGTGGAGATTAAGCAAGCTATTGCCCAGAGTTGCAGAGTGGGACCCATGATTGGAATAGGCACAGAGGCGAGAATGATCAGGTCCGCGGAAATTGAGCCCAAGACCTGCCGAGGCGGGAATTGAACCCTGGTCCCGGCCTAGACCTCTGCATCAGGGTCTGCTGCTCTAACCATTGATTTAGAAAAGGGGGTGGTGATGAACAGAGTGTCTGAGTTAAACAGACCACTCTTACCCAGTCCAAAGATCAGGGCTTGATCCATCACCGTTATTTATCTCACTGCCCCATCCCAGCTCAGAACCTGGCTATATGCAAATCAGTCTGTCCCTGGCCCAGTGCATCATGGGAACAGGGCAGACTAAACTACCAAGCCAATTCTTCACCAGAAAGGAGACAAGCTACCGGGGACCGGTTTCTGGCATTTCAGCCTTCTTCGGCCCGGCTTGCTTGAATCCTGATGGAGCAGTGAGAAAGGGACTCATGTCTGAGTATACCCTGCCACACCTATAGTGGCCAAAAACGATTTAGAAAAGGGGGTGGTGATGAACAGAGTGTCTGAGTTAAACAGACCACTCTTACCCAGTCCAAAGATCAGGGCTTGATCCATCACCGTTATTTATCTCACTGCCCCATCCCAGCTCAGAACCTGGCTATATGCAAATCAGTCTGTCCCTGGCCCAGTGCATCATGGGAACAGGGCAGACTAAACTACCAAGCCAATTCTTCACCAGAAAGGAGACAAGTTACCGGGGACCGGTTTCTGGCATTTCAGCCTTCTTCGGCCCGGCTTGCTTGAATCCTGATGGAGCAGTGAGAAAGGGACTCATGTCTGAGTATACCCTGCCACACCTATAGTGGCCAAAAACGATTTAGAAAAGGGGGTGGTGATGAACAGAGTGTCTGAGTTAAACAGACCACTCTTACCCAGTCCAAAGATCAGGGCTTGATCCATCACCGTTATTTATCTCACTGCCCCATCCCAGCTCAGAACCTGGCTATATGCAAATCAGTCTGTCCCTGGCCCAGTGCATCATGGGAACAGGGCAGACTAAACTACCAAGCCAATTCTTCACCAGAAAGGAGACAAGCTACCGGGGACCGGTTTCTGGCATTTCAGCCTTCTTCGGCCCGGCTTGCTTGAATCCTGATGGAGCAGTGAGAAAGGGACTCATGTCTGAGTATACCCTGCCACACCTATAGTGGCCAAAAACGATTTAGAAAAGGGGGTGGTGATGAACAGAGTGTCTGAGTTAAACAGACCACTCTTACCCAGTCCAAAGATCAGGGCTTGATCCATCACCGTTATTTATCTCACTGCCCCATCCCAGCTCAGAACCTGGCTATATGCAAATCAGTCTGTCCCTGGCCCAGTGCATCATGGGAACAGGGCAGACTAAACTACCAAGCCAATTCTTCACCAGAAAGGAGACAAGCTACCGGGGACCGGTTTCTGGCATTTCAGCCTTCTTCGGCCCGGCTTGCTTGAATCCTGATGGAGCAGTGAGAAAGGGACTCATGTCTGAGTATACCCTGCCACACCTATAGTGGCCAAAAACGATTTAGAAAAGGGGGTGGTGATGAACAGAGTGTCTGAGTTAAACAGACCACTCTTACCCAGTCCAAAGATCAGGGCTTGATCCATCACCGTTATTTATCTCACTGCCCCATCCCAGCTCAGAACCTGGCTATATGCAAATCAGTCTGTCCCTGGCCCAGTGCATCATGGGAACAGGGCAGACTAAACTACCAAGCCAATTCTTCACCAGAAAGGAGACAAGCTACCGGGGACCGGTTTCTGGCATTTCAGCCTTCTTCGGCCCGGCTTGCTTGAATCCTGATGGAGCAGTGAGAAAGGGACTCATGTCTGAGTATACCCTGCCACACCTGTAGTGGCCAAAAACGATTTAGAAAAGGGGGTGGTGATGAACAGAGTGTCTGAGTTAAACAGACCACTCTTACTCAGTCCAAAGATCAGGGCTTGATCCATCACCGTTATTTATCTCACTGCCCCATCCCAGCTCAGAACCTGGCTATATGCAAATCAGTCTGTCCCTGGCCCAGTGCATCATGGGAACAGGGCAGACTAAACTACCAAGCCAATTCTTCACCAGAAAGGAGACAAGCTACCGGGGACCGGTTTCTGGCATTTCAGCATTCTTCGGCCCGGCTTGCTTGAATCCTGATGGAGCAGTGAGAAAGGGACTCATGTCTGAGTATACCCTGCCACACCTATAGTGGCCAAAAACGATTTAGAAAAGGGGGTGGTGATGAACAGAGTGTCTGAGTTAAACAGACCACTCTTACCCAGTCCAAAGATCAGGGCTTGATCCATCACCGTTATTTATCTCACTGCCCCATCCCAGCTCAGAACCTGGCTATATGCAAATCAGTCTGTCCCTGGCCAGTGCATCCTGGGAACAGGGCAGACTAAACTACCAAGCCAATTCTTCACCAGAAAGGAGACAAGCTACCGGGGACCGGTTTCTGGCATTTCAGCCTTCTTCGGCCCGGCTTGCTTGAATCCTGATGGAGCAGTGAGAAAGGGACTCATGTCATGCACTGGGACAGGAACAGACTAATTTGCATACAGCCAGGTTCTGAAACTGGGATGGTGCAGTGAGCTAAAAAACGGTGTTGGATCTAGCCCTGATCTCTTGACTGGGTGAGAGTATTCTGTTTAATTCAGAGACTCTGTCCCTCACCACCCCTTGTTGTAAATATTGCTCTAACATTGAGCCACACTTCTCCACAACTCTATCGTCTTTTTTTCAGCCTCCCCAGCTTCTCTTGCTACCCAAAAGGCCTTAAGCACCATGTGGAGTTCCTCTTTCCTAGTGGATCATTTAACAGGGCTATTGAGATCCTTGCAGCTCTGTTAAGTTGAGACACCGTATAGAAAGGCAGCCTCTCTATCTTAAACATGACCTCTGCAACTTCAACTTCTGGCTCACCAAGTTGCAACATGATTTGTAGAGAACTTCAAGTATTGAAAAAAACAGGTGACATAAAAAGCAGTATGTGGTTGCTCTGCACTATGCAGGAGTGTACACCAATCACTGTATGTCAAGTGCAAACACAAGTCCTATCCTCACCACTGCACACCAATATTAGAAATGGGGTCTTTAGTTGGCAATGGTATGCACCCTGTCTGCAAACACAGTGATGTGCAGATTCTGGAGTCCCAGGAGAATGAAGGAGACACTTCTGCTGTACTCAGAAGAAGTGTTACGTTGACTCCTTATTGTGAGTAGAAGTAATGCTTCAAAATCTGAAAGCGGTTCCTTTCTGCGGGGCAATGTATTGGAAACTTTGGTGCACAGGTGCAATGCGTGGAAAATCCAAATGCGCTAGGCTTGATGCAGCAGTGGCATAACAGGTGATTTGCTGATTCTTTCAGCTGCAGACCAGCATACATTTTTTCAGCCACACAACAGGGCCTGCGCCAGAGTTGGAGCGGAGGTCTCTGATGTCAGAGACATGGTGCTCTGGAATCGGGCTGCAGTGGTTCTTCTGTCTGCAAACAGGCACTGCGTCAATTTTGCAGCCGCACTGTGGCAAAGAGGTGGTTCTTCAGCCGCACGGCAAGGATGCAGCGGGAAAAAAGACACTGGAAGGGGTAATGCATGGATTTTGAGTCTTAAAAGATGTTGATTGCCACCACTTGGCAGGTCAGAACTCCCTCAGATTTCCAACAGGAAGCAAACACACAAAAGCCCTTGAGGAACATTGGAAAGCAGGTTACAAGAAAGCAAAGTCCAGGTCTTACACTGCCCTTAGACAGAAGCAGCAACTGCAGGCCAACCCAGCAAAGTGTTGTGTAGTTTCAACTGATTAAAAGGCACTGCGTGTTTATGGACAACATCAATTGAAAATGGTTCCAGACTAATTCCCGCAGGGCATGTTGTCCCTTGGACCAGCTATCTCACAGTGCCACCATTAGCCCCCATAACCTAGGCAGAGAGCAAACAGTTCTGGAAACTACTGAACATGACAACGCTGTTCCCTCAGGAACAATGGCTACACACTTAGAACCTTTCATTCAGACACACGTGTTCTCTTGCGCTCAGAGAAATATACAAAGAATACACAAAAGGACGTTTATCAATATTTATTGAACCATAGTGATTCTTGTATAGAAAATATGTACTGCAATGATCAATAGACAAGAGTAGACAAAAGTTATAAGTGTCAAGACAGTGAATAAAATGAAGAGTTCCACTATCTTGGTGAGACAACTTATATATGCATTCATATACAGTATTAAAGTAGTCTAGCATATTCCTACTATGCAAACCCTAACCTACGTGTCTAGGGTGTAAATGCATGTTCTGCCAAGAAATCTCCTTATGGATGATCTAACCCTGTTACCTGATGGGTAAGAGTGTAGGACGAAAAGGTGTGGGTCACGCACTCCTCAGTGTGAAAAAGGTTGGTAATTTGGGGTGTGCTACAGAGATATCACCCCCTGACAAGAAGGTGTGGTAATCAATAAATGGTTGGTGGCACCTAGGATAGATGCCAACTCTCTGCGCACAACCTTTAGTGAAACAAATAAGTTCCTTTAGTCAATGCTTCCGAATGTCATCGAAAAATTAAACCAAGTTCATCATCATGTTCTCCATGTTTAATTCCATATGAATTTCTCTTCAGAATTAATACAATTCCATATCACAGGTAAATCCAAATTCACAGTGTGTAAATAGGCATCATTTCCCAATGCATTTCGGATACTAGATCCTTCATCAGGGGAATCCTAAAACATAATGAAACAAACTAAGTATGATCCACTGAGGCAAATAGATATCTACATAAATTACCACGATTGTGAGTGTCTTCTCTAAATAAAGTGTGCAAAAAATGAGGCAACTCAAAGGCAACCAAAAAGGACGTATTAGCCCGTGATTAATTGAAAAAACGAAGCCGTAGGGTGAAAGAAAATAAAATGCCAAATAACGTGGGTTGAGCCAAACGCTAAGTGAAAGTGACATCTCGCAAGATTATACGTGCTCAATACGAAAGGAAGTTAAATCCGTTATATCCCCAAGTTTTATCTTCAATCAAACATCGAATCCTTATGGACACCACATTCTACAATGAACAAGTTCGTCAACATTTGTCAGACACGAACACATATAGTCTTATCCACTTTAACCCCACTAGACAATATGGAGAAGTTTTGATCAACATCCTAACTATGGCTGAGGAAAATGGAATCATAGACATGAAAACCAAGAAATTTCTGACTCCTGTCAACTCCAGTACTCCAAACATGTATATGCTGCCAAAGGTTCATAAAAGTATCACTCAACCCCCGTTTAGACCTATTGTGTCCACACGTGGCAGCATCCATGAGAATACTGGCAAATTCATTGATCAATATCTTCAGCCACTAATCCAGCAGTCTCGGACCTATATAAGGGACACCACACACTTCTTACAGAAGATAAATGACATCAGATTTGATGAAGATGAAACCATCTGGCTGTGTTCTATTGACGTTAAATCTCTATACACGAGCATCCCTCACGATCTTGGTATGGAAGCAGTGGAAAACATCCTACTACATTCTGATCTTTCAAATGACTTTCAGATCTTCTTGATGCAATTGATGCATTTCACTCTTTACCAGAGCTATTTCTCTTGGGACGACCAATGTTATGCACAGTTGTCCGGGACTTCCATGGGCAACTGTGCTGCTCCTGTCTATGCTAACGCATTCATGATTTATTTTGAGGAGAATCATATCTTGAATCAGGCACCTTGGATCACGCATGCCATGGCATTCTTGCGATACATTGATGACATTTTCGTTTTATGGAAAGGAGACCATGAATCTCTAGACAAAGCAGTAGCAGATCTGAACCACATCAACGATCGAATACAATTTACCTACGAGATCAATCAACACACCATCACATTTCTTGATGTGAGGGTGACAAGGTTTCTGGATCATTTGGAGACTGATCTCTACAGGAAACACACAGATAAAAACAATACCCTTCACTACAATTCCTATCACCAAAGATCACTCAAAAATCACCTCCCATTTTCACAGCTTCTCCGTGTCAAACGGATTGCATCTGATACCATCAAATATGAGGAACAAGCATCCAACATGTTGGCACGTTTTGCAAAAAGAGGATATCCTCAGACTATCTTGGCCCATGCCAAAGAACGCTGTGACAAGATCAAACGGGAAGATGCATTAGTAACACAACAAAAAAATGAGAAGAGAAGACCTGTAGTCGTATCTAAATACTCTGAGGCCTCAAGGGCTTACAAAACTGCAATCTTGAAACATTGGCCAATTATCAGTCGAGAACAGGATTTTAATGGGATCTTTTGTGAACAACCCTTATTCGCCTATAAAAGAGGAAACAATCTGAAGGAGCTCATAAAAAATCCTAAATCCTCATCCATTGTCAACTACAAAGGAAATCAACCTTGTCTGAACTGCCAGAATTGCAATAATATGATCAAAGGTCCTGTGATAAAACATCCCATGAAGGGTACAGATGTGAAATTAAAGTTGAATGCTACTTGTGACACTGAAAATGTCATATACATTATCAAATGCCCTTGTGGATTGATTTACACCGGTAAAACCACACGCAAATTGAAAGTGAGAATAAATGAACACAAGAGCAATATAAGAACTGCTAACATTAAGTCCAACTTGGCACTACACTTTAAGGACAGCAGACACAACATCAGCCAGCTCAGGTTCGCTGCTGTAGAAGTGGTCAATAAGCGAGATGACAGAGACAACAATAACTTTCTACTGCAGCGTGAAAATCACTGGATTAAATTTCTTCAATCGATGAAACCATCTGGTCTTAATGATCGGATGGAATTTCAATGTTATCTGTAGAGCAGCTACTTTAACTTGCACATTATTCATTATGTATTTTACCATTGAACTCATTATGATTTTTGTTATTATTTTGGTTTGTATTGAGTGTTTGATTACGTTTTAATTCTCTTCGCTATACATCTATTATTTCATACACTTTGGTTGGGCATTACACTTCAGTTAGTCACTATCCACTTCAATATGGCCGCCACGTTCATAGTCCTTCTTTTATTTTCCCCGCTACCTTCATTTCACTTCCGCGCACACGGAACGCTTGGTTCCCATTCCTATGGCGAAGGGCGCAATCAGCAGGACGCGTGTTCTTGCTCCAGTCTAACTGTAAGTTTGTTTACACCACGTTATGCGCTCGATTCGATGTTTGATTGAAGATAAAACTTGGGGATATAACGGATTTAACTTCCTTTCGTATTGAGCACGTATAATCTTGCGAGATGTCACTTTCACTTAGCGTTTGGCTCAACCCACGTTATTTGGCATTTTATTTTCTTTCACCCTACGGCTTCGTTTTTTCAATTAATCACGGGCTAATACGTCCTTTTTGGGTGCCTTTGAGTTGCCTCATTTTTTGCACACTTTATTTAGAGAAGACACTCACAATCGTGGTAATTTATGTAGATATCTATTTGCCTCAGTGGATCATACTTAGTTTGTTTCATTATGTTTTAGGATTCCCCTGATGAAGGATCTAGTATCCGAAATGCATTGGGAAATGATGCCTATTTACACACTGTGAATTTGGATTTACCTGTGATATGGAATTGTATTAATTCTGAAGAGAAATTCATGTGGAATTAAACATGGAGAACATGATGATGAACTTGGTTTAATTTTTTGATGACATTCGGAAGCATTGACTAAAGGAACTTATTTGTTTCACTAAAGGTTGTGCGCAGAGAGTTGGCATCTATCCTAGGTGCCACCAACCATTTATTAAGAGTGTAGGACCCCATCTTGGTCTTGAACTGGACACCCCTCACGGAGATGTTAGTCAGCTACTGGGTGAAAGTCGAAGTCAGCAGAAGCATCTCCTCTGATTATACTTGGAAACAAAAAGGCGTCCTTGTCTTGGGCGGAGATTGTGATCAGGCTGCCATTGTTTGTGAGATAGCTGTGTTGCCATATGGAGGTAATAATAAACACATTTGTATAGCACAAGTGAGGGAATTGCACACAATAACAAGACAATAAGATAGTGTTCTCATGTGTTAGCGAGGTTGGTGTTTCCAAGAAACTAACCAAAGTGTCACAAATGCCAATGTGTGTCAGAAGTGAGCGTGGCAAAGTGGAGGCAACTTTGAAAAGAACTGTGTACATGTAAAATGGCACTATTTCCAACCAGGTCTAATTTGAGCACATGACACCCACTCCTCATGCATAGTTTGTCTAAGAAGTTATCTAAAGCAAAATAATCCCGTCACTAAAAATTCATCAGCATATATGAAGAAAAATGCTAACATTTTTATGATAAAATTGATTTAAAAATCAGGTACTCATGCTATTTGGATGCCCAAATCATTAAGAAAGCCCACATCTCTGTTAAAAAATTTAAAAACAATAATATATAAGCCAATTGAAATGAATTTGAGCAGTTTAAAGCAAGCCGAATAAAAAGTGCCAACCACATGGAAACCAAATATTTAACATTTCTGAGTGGTAGATGAAATATTACTGTTCCCTTGAAGCCTGCCATTCGATGTTCCATTGAAACAGGGCCTATATCCAAACCACCAGGTGTGGAGGCAACCTAGGGAAGCTCATAGAATGTGGCCAAGTGCAATGGAATCCACAAGGGACAGCTGCAAAGATGGGCCTTCAGCGGGTTCATTCGTATGTGTATAACGGAATGTTCACCCAATTGTGACCCCAAGCACAAGTCCAGAGCACACTCGGAAGTGCACAGGAGACAGTGGAACACAGGCTGTATGCAATAAAGCCATACAGGATAGAATGACAGGAACCAATGCACACCCAGTTCTCTAAGCAAAGGTGAGCCAAAGCAATGCACCATGCATTCATAGCACAATAGGAAGTAAGGCGGTGCCAGCTCAAGTTAATCTCGAACTGGGACATCTATTGTGGAGTAAAAATATTAAAAGTAATATCCCTGCAACTAGGAGCAGGACCAGTGGAAAACCTCTAAAAATGCTTCAGAGGACGGAGTGGATAAAGGATGGAATAACTCCAAACACCGTCTGGAAAGTGCTGACCAACCCAGAGCCAATGCACCTGAAAAACCCAACAATCCCAGTCGACATGTTAGAAATACGATGGACCAGCTCCCTAAAATGTTGTGGAAAGTTGGTACAGAGAAGTGCCTATATCTCTGAAGAGGAATCTTTCACCTGAAGATCAAATGTCTCCTTAGCCGAAGGTAAGGCCACATCTTTTTTAAAACAATGTGGCATTCACTTTGCTCAGGGCGTTAAAACACTTGTTGGTAAGATTAATTGAAGGCCATAGCATATCTTCCCCAGATAGATTTTGCAACTACCAAATTCCTCCAAAACTCGAAAACTTGTATAGAGTGCTGGGAAATGAAAAAACTGAGTAAATCAGTTTGGTGCCAGTTAAAAAAATGTGTTGGTGAAGTTGCAAGCCTAGAACAAAATGAGGCGGGACAGATATGTTGTATCCAGTAAAGTAGTCAAACTTCTGTGCAAATGCTTTTGAAATACCCCTTGGTGGTGTAGGGCCGTGTTCCCATTGTGTAGAGTTAAAAATCTCAAAAGGTGTACTAGCCTTATGTAGAAAATGATGACTGTCATGTTGGTTACAGAACATCTCATCAAAGTTATCTGTACCATCTTAACTCATCAGAAGAAAACACAGTTGAGTGTTCTAGATCTTCTAACATTTCATAAATAGTATATCGATGTCCCAATCAACAGAATAGCACTTGGGGTGATAATGTCATTCAAAGAAATTTTAAACAGATGTGGAATTTGTAAACGTTCAGAGGGACCATACAGACAAAATGACACCTTAACCAATACACTCCGATCTGGAACTGGGACACCAAGGAAAATGTCTCTCCGTTCATGGTGTAATCAAGCGTATGGTTTCAGAACCAAATTCACTATGTGTATTGCAGAGCGTTCTGGGACAACATGTCCATTCAAGAGAAGGAAGAACACAGTCACAATACCAATCCAAAGGTCTAAAAAAAGTAATGCAATTGTATGTTCTTTTCAGACACAGCTAGAAGACACTCACCTTCGGATCACAGGGTAGGGGCGGTGGTGGTGCTCCTGATTCATCGGAAGAGAAGTCATCAAAGTCAATGAAGTATCCAAAAGCTGTCTGGTCTATCTTGGGCAGCTCAGCAAGTTTGTTAGAATTAGATGAAGACTTGATCTGCCGTACATTGACATAGACCTTGTTCATTTCAGGATTCCGAATTGAAATCTGTGTTTCCGTATTTGTTCACTGCACAGTTCTCATTGTTTTCTAAACAGGTAGAAGATATACCTCATTGTTGTTTGTCATTATCTCTTGTTGAAGATAGCAAGCTTCATTTGCAAATAAAGCATCCATCTGAATGTCCTGTAGGTAGTGAGAGGAGATTAGTAGCTACACAAGAGCCCACGCATCTAACTGTTGAGAATCAGCAACATAGTGTGGTTTGATCAGATCAATAGAGACAAACCTTTTGTCTCGGCATCTGGAAAGGGGCGGGAGAAGCACAGTTCTTGTACCTTCAACAGCCAGGACATGCACAAAGCTGGCCTGAATCTTTTCTTGTTCATCGTCTTTTCTCGGACCAGATCCCTGATCTTCTGGATCCAGACGGATATTGCTGAAACTACTTTTACTTCTCAAGTGGTGGTGCGTTTTACTTTGGGGGTTGCTTTGTTTATCTAGAAAATCATTCAATTCCTGTAAAACAGCCAAACATTCATTGATGTCAGTAAATGTTTCTGCCACAACTGTGCTGAGATTATCGAGCTATAGGACCCACATCTTAACACCAAACAATATCTCATATGGAGGCCAACCACCCAGGGGTTTTCTTGGCATATTGTTCAAAGCCCTCTGGACCCATGTAGGTGATAGACCCAACTGCGACCAAAGCCTATAACCCTTGCTGTTAAAGACTGCTTTAAGTCCTGGTTTTTTCTTTCCACTACCATGTTTCCCTCAGGATGGTATGGAGATGAGAAATGCAGGGTCACACCAAAACGTCCCATGGCCTCTTTGTAAGCCCAAAAGCTAAATGCCAGACCCTAATTAGAATGTAGTATGCCTACTGCTTTTGTCCCAATAAAGACTCGCAGATCCTTTATGACAGTTCAGTCGTCAGCTGATCGCTGTGGCCATACCCACAGGAATAGAGAGCCGGAATCCACTGCCACCAAGATATACTTGTAAGCCCTGTCAGACGATAAGGGGCTGCAATGGTCCAAATATACACAAGCCAAGGGCTAGTTTGAAATCAAAAGAGGTATCTGCGGTGGACATGCAATGTTGGACCCCTTCATCTGCTGAAAGATGTCGCATCTCGGGACAAAGTCCTTGGTCTGTTTGTAAAGACTCAGCCACCAATAACGTTACTGCAATAGTGTAATTGTAGCAGCCACACCTGCATGTGCAGAAGTCAGAAACGAATGGGCAGCCAGATTTAATCCCAGTCTGTGATCACTGTTTGGTGTTCTCTGTCCCCTACTCCTGGAATTGAGCATACTATGGGTTGAGCGAAAAAACCTTTCGGCAGGTGTGTGTCATTGCGTGCAGCATTGACGGTCACCATGATGTCTCTGACTATTCCCTTACTCAAATGACTTATTGCAGCAACGGTAGCTGTGCAAAATGACTCCTTTGCGGCTTCATCAGCCAGTGAATCCTCTGCAACATAAGCAGCAACACATTGATGACTCAATGTATGAATGACATATGCCCCTGGCAAGCATTCTATCAGCTTCGCCACCTGTTCCCAAAAGCAACTTGTGCTTCACTCTGCAGCCTTTTGAATCCATAAATAGATTTTGGCTACAATGATGAAGGTATTCATTAAATTACTGCACTCTATAATATGAATCACACACTATAAATGTGAGGAATCCAGCATCCCCATTCTGTAGTGCCAGTGCTAGAGCCTTTAGGTCTGCCTGCTGTGCAGTGCACACACCTAGTTACTGCATGTAGATTTTTCAGGATGGAATCTCCTATCATGCATACAGCCTTTTGTGACTGTGCATGTGGCTGAATATTGGTGTTTAATTCCTACAGCAGACTAAGCAGAAGCATCAGTGAAAATTATGCAGTCATAGCAATCTAGAGGCATGGTTCCATTAGGCAGAAGATATTCTTGCTCGTACTGAAGAAAGGCTTGTGTCTATGTTGTAGGGTCAAATTTGTAGTCTGCATCTGTTGGAAGTGACTCCAGTTTGCAGTGCAGGAGTTTGCACATTGTATCCATCTCAGATGTAGAGCTTTAGCGTTTGGAACGCTGGCTCTGGTGACTGCCTCCAAGATTGGTAGTGGGGTCACAACAATAATATCTCACTACAGCAGCCTGAACTGTTGTCAGTATTGTTTCATTAGGGGCAAAACACATTTCAGCATTGGCATGGAGGTGCGATTTATATGCAATCGGTACTGTGTCATCAACATCGAACTTGACTTATGTGTACCCTGATTACACGGATCACCATGTTTTTAGTGTCTAAACATGTGTGTAAGTGTTTGGAGGCTATCATGTTAGCTTGAACGGAACGTAACATTTCCATGTGTTCCTGTGTCCAATGAGTGCTTGAAAAATCTCGGCGTATTAAGTTGTAGAATGGTTTTACCCGTTCTACGTAATCAGGAATATATGTTCTACCAAAATTTATGAACCCTAATATGGATTGTAATCCTTTCAGAGTTATTTGAAGTTGAAGCAATGCACATTTTTCTATAGAAAAATAGGCCCCCGGGCTTTTGCCCTCACCTGACAACTTGTATCCCAACAATAGTACATGTGAACAAAATCCAAAATTATGTTTAGTATATGTCATTCACATATTAAAATGCCTGTTCCTCAAAATGTTCAAGTAGTTTCTTAACTCTGGCTGAGACCAGCCCAGAGCTATTCTTATACCCCTGTGGTAAATGACAGAACTGTTTCTGAGAACCTAGCACAGTGAAAGATGTCAAATTACTACTTCCAGCTGCTATATTTTGGCAGAAAAATCAACTTGAGATGTTATTCATTAGTGCACCACTATGTTCGTTTTGTACTGTAAATGTGCGAGTAGCTTAGGTCAGGGGTCTGTAATCTAAAACAAGACAATATGATTCATCTGGTTTCATTTTTGGAAACAAAGGATTGAGTATTGAAGTGATGCAATTCTCAATCACACCGTGATATTCAAGTTGCTCTAGGATTTCCCTAACTTGTTGTTTTGCTTAATTTTGTATTGGGTATTGTCTTTGAGGTTGTGGAGTTGTCTTCATTGGTATGTCACGATAAGGTGAACAGTCAGTCCACCACACATAGTTGCAGTATAACGCAGGAGCTACAGCTTAAGCCCACTCCTTGGTGTCTGAGATTTTGATTGATTCTGGAAGGAGGTCGGAAAAAGCTGGTAAAATCACTGTTTCCACATTTGGGCAATCCCTTACAAAGTCAGGTGGCCATTCTTTTTTGGCCAATAGAAGATCATAATCCTGAGTGATTTCCTCCCAAAAGAGAACATTAATAAACCTAGGCATGTCTCTCTCCAACCGTAGTGAGACTTTATATAAACAATGTGGAATGCTTACCATGGTATCCAGTGTTTCCACCATGAAATACTCACTCAGCGCTACTCCCACCAGACAATACATCAGGTTCTGGTAAACTATTGTGACTTCTGGTACACTGTCTAGGATTGTCAATGCCCACTCCCTGTTCAGAAGCAGAGTCCTCTATATCTGTGGCATGCCTCATTTAAGTCTGGCTACCTTCTTTTTAAATTGAGATTTTAATGTTTTAGGGTTATCTTCATGTTTAATTATGTAGTCGGACAAGCGCTGAGTCCTTTCTTTGTTCATATGCTCCTCTGATCTTTGCTCTGATTGTCCTCCTCCTCTCTTAGAACATCTATTGAACAAATCCTGGAAGGAATTAGAGAAATGTGTATTAGTATCCTGATACCTATCAGGTGGTTTAACATTATCACGGTTATGTAGTTGCAACATTTTTCGATAGATTGCCGTGTAGAAGACCCACCTGTGACTTTTTTCCTTGTTTTATTGTCCCACTTCATATTCGTTGAAGAGTCGGGCGCTTGCATGGAGTGATCCTTTTCAGAATTATTCTTCAATTGTGGTTTCCCTGGTCTGGATCACAAATTATCTTTACCCAGTGTAGCGTAGTGTTCTTTAATACTTTTAAGTCATTCGCGCTCCTGCTGTTAAGGACGCAAATCCTTAAGACATTGGCATTTGGCTGATGCTGCTGCTTCCCCTTAAATGTTACTCAACATTATTGTGGATACTGCTGCAAAGTTGCCCATCAGTTTCATTCCTAAATCCAGGCCAGTGCTGCCCTGTGCTCATTCTATACCTGTTTTTAAACCTCAGCTAGCACCGCCAAAGAATGGGTACTGTGTGTTCTGAAATATACCGCAGTAAAAACTGCACCCCAGGTGCACAGGACTCTAATTGGGAGAGCCATCCCCATTGGCAAGCAAGTAGTTAGTATCCTGTGTTTTTCCTGCAGGCCTGTATGTGGAAATACTGCTTCAAGCTGAATTGTTTTTTGTGCGATTCAAAATGGAATTTCTTCCCCTTTGGTGGGAACATGTCCCATTACTGCATTTAATGTTTGTGGACTAATGCCTGGTGTAGCTAGTGGTGGTAATATTGTCTGAACAGTCCACACAGGAGCTAGTGTTAATGTTCACATTTCAAATTGTGTAAGACCTCTGTATATTATTACTAGATTATTATGTAATCCCAGCAGTTAGGCCTGCGGACAAGTTATTGATACCGGGATGCGGTGTGTAACAAGCTAGGCTTGACAATGTCACCCACCTCATTGCTGAGTGGGCCCAGTCTCACATTTTGTGTACTGTGGGCAGCTGAGTTGAGAAAGAGCGTGAGAGGGGTGATTTATTGATTAAATACCCAGGTTTTTAGGTGTTTTCAGATGTAAGGATGGGGGGCGGCGCCTATAAACTAATAGCATGTTCTTGGTAAGTAGAGGTACTTCTGTCTCCTCATATGGAGTGTATTCCGCTCTCATTTCAGCTACTTCACATTCATGAAATTCCTGTGTAGCATCATCTGCAGCAGGGAATTCAACCTAGAAGTAAAATACCTCTGTCCTAAATACCTTGCGTGCTTCTACCATGAAGGTAATGTTCCCACCATATAGTGTGAGACCATGTTGTAGTCATTTTTGAGTAACCGCATGTCTGCAGCTTTCAGAAATGTTTTGCGCCATGATATGTAAAAATGGATTACAGAATCCAGCTAACACAGTGGGAATTAGATCCTTTCAAGCTTGAATTTAGCAACTGCCAATACATAGGATAAACCTACTCAGCTGAGGATATTCCCTACCACCACAGATGTCTCCCATTCAAAAGGTGTGTAAGGATCTTTGAGGAAGCACGATTGGACTACTCAGTTGATCCATACAAAAAAAGAAGCCAACCAGCATTGGCGGTGCTATGTCATATAGTTTCTACTAATCAGTTGAAATGCGAGTTTGTGAATGATATAAACGTAGGATGGTGCCAGACTGATTGCATGCACCCTCACAGGGTATGTCCCATGGACCAGCTAGCTCACAGTGCCACTGTTAGCCTCCCTGACCTAGACAGGGAGCGAACAGTTCTGGCAACTACTGAACATGATGACCTTGTTCCATCAGGAACCGTGGTGATAGACCTAGAACGTTTTGCTCAGACACTCCTGCTCTCTTGTGCTCAGAGAACTATACAAAGAATACATGAAGGGACATTTTTCAATATTTATTGAACCAAAGAGATTCTTTTTTTATTTGAAAAACCTTTATTTAGGGGAAAGAGATATGAATCACAGCATACTGCCTACATCCCAAGGCGGGCCGGCATTGTGATGCATCAAATGTATAGATGATATATCAAAAAGATAGGGGAGCACACAGCAAGCCACCTACAACCCTTTCAGGCCGGCCGCAGTAGTTGGAATATTGAGCTGTAAAGGCAGTGACATCATTGTAATCATGTGACACCAAACATTAACAATAACAGAGAAAAAAGTGGACGTTTCCACTAATGCACTTTAATCAAATTGTGTATATCTAAGGTTATGACCCGCTCCAGTCAAGAGAGTATAGAATGGTGGTATAGAATGGTGTCCCTT
Organism: Lissotriton vulgaris; assembly: GCF_964263255.1. NCBI lineage: Eukaryota > Metazoa > Chordata > Amphibia > Caudata > Salamandridae > Lissotriton > Lissotriton vulgaris. The sequence goes on along the minus strand of NC_141689.1, from coordinate 442,366,539 downwards.
GGTGTCCCATGTTCTCCAGTGGGTGTTATGTGTGGGCGAGGGTGGAGTACCCTTCTGCATCATGGTATTTGTCTACTATGGTGTCGCAGCGTCTATATCGGTAGTGTGTTCCAATAAATAGGTTTGCAAGTGGCCCTTGAATTCTTTAGGGCGGGATGAAGGGGGAACCAAAGTGATTCTTGTATAGAAAATATATACTGCAATGATCAATAGACAGAAGCAGAAAAAAGTTATAAAAAGTGTCTAGACAGTGAATAAAAAGAAGAGTTCCACCATCTTGGTGATACAACATATATATACATTCATATACAGTATTACAGCAGTATAATACTTTCCTACAATGCAAACCCTAACCTGTGTGTCCAGGATGTGAATGTAAGTTCTGCCAAGAAACCCCCTTCTGGATGATCTAACCCTATTACCTAGTGGGTAAGAGCGTAGGACCCGTCTTGGTCTCGAAATGCACACCCATTGCCGAGTCACTGCTGGAAGAAAGCTTCAGCATGCAGGGACCCCTCGAAGTAGAAGAAGTCTCGGCTCTGATTATACTTGGAAACAAATGGTAATATGTAGAAGAAGGCATCTTTGCCTTGTGCCGAGATTATGATCAAGCTGCATTGTTTGTGTTCCACAGATAGCTGTGCCACCATATGGAGGTAATTATAAACACATTTGCATAACGCATGTGAAGGTCTTGAACACAATGCCAATGCAATGTGATAGTGTTCTCACAAAGCTCTCTCAAGGTAGATGTTTCCAAGAAACTAACCCAAGTGTCACAAATGCAAATGTCTGTCAGAAGTCGATGTGACAAAGTGGAGGAAACTTTAGGAAAGAAGCGTGGACATGTAAAATGGCCCTATTTCCTGCCAGGCCTAACTCAGGCACATGTAAAAAGCAGCACACAGTAAAGGGACATTATTCCTGCTGACAGCTCTTCTTCTTGATAGAGTCCTCAGTCCAGAAGTGTTCTAAAAGTCTGAGGTTACAGGTCCAATGCTTATACTCCTTTTAGCCTTTGAAGGAGGCATACTTCAACGGATAGTCTTTGTAGTGCACAGATCCTGTCTTTGTCCTGGCTCCAGGCACACTACAGGGGGTGGAGACAGCATTGTGAGGGGCCAGGCACAGTCCTATTCAGTCCTTCCACTACTCTAGCTCTGTAAGGCCCATCAGCCTGGTGATGGGAAATTAGGATATGTAGGGCACACCTCATCTCCCTATAGGTGACTGCCTAGAGCGAATGCACAAACAGCCCAACTGTCAGTCTGAACCAGACGTTGATTCCACAGGCAGAGGCACAGAATGGTAAAGCAAAAAAATGCCCACTTTCTAAAAGTATTTCAATAAATGTAGGTAACCTTGTGAGCTTGGGTTGTACAGTTAAACAGGTAAAGATTCCTAAAAGGGATGTATTTGGAACATACTTTTCTGAATAAATATATATTTTATAGAATGTTAACATTAAAACATTACACCGTAAAGTAATTGAATCAATACTTTTAAGGTTTGTTTTGTAAATAAATTACAATAGCCAGCTGTATCATTAATAGTTTGGTTCATATCAAAATGCAAAAAATAGGTGTCAAAAAAACACTTCTCACATAGAGCGATAACATAAATCACACATAAATGAAAAATTAAGGTACACCAGTCATCAATGTATAAATGCCCATCTCCACACAATCAAAGATTGAGTCTGTCCTATCCATAAGATCTAGTACTCAAAAAATTGAATTTAACAATAACTAAATGGAAGAATAGGTTATACGTCGACGTTTCTGTCTTCTCCACAGTGCATCAATGAGACCAACTTTAGGACATAAATAAATCTTGTGAGAAACTGTGACCCTTTGGGCAAAAATTTCAAGGTGAAAAAAATGATCAATATGGTCTCTTCAAATTATATGTTATATTAAAGGTGGAGTTCCAGATAAGGTACATTCCCATGAAAGCCATTTTACTCACAAATTTTGGGTTGACCCTTGGGAAGTATTGGATCAGGCTCAGGGACTGCCAGAAACTGTCAAATCGGTCTTGGGTAGAATCCCTGGACTACTCTAGCAAGGCACTGACTGATTGGGTGAGGGGCAGTAAAGTGAGTGAATTTAATTGGCTTTTTAATCTTATTTTGAGAGAGACCACATGCTCAGTACTTGCTTTACGCATTTGAGCCAACACCTGATTGACAGTAGGCTCACTCACCCCAGGGAGCTTTCAAAGGAGGCGGACCTCTGGATCAGCACGAGTGCCCAAGGAAGTACCTGGGAATTATCCCAAGAAGTACAGCTCAGGTTCCTCTCAGCAGAGTGAAGGGTAGGTTTAAGGGTGACTCAGACAGATCGCAGAATAAGGTGGAAGAAAGGGGTCCTAAACCCCTTCTGAGAAACAAAGGGATGTTTTGGTGGGTGGTGGCCCTGAGTGTCCCATTTCCAGACCCAGTGCTTTTATTGTTCTGTGTTAGGATACAAATAGGGGGGCTCTGTCTGTTCTAAGACATCACACATGGGTGGGATTTCTTAGCGGGTGGGCAATATTGCCTTATGGGTAAGTAGTCTACAGGGGGCAAGTAGCAGAACATGCCCTGGTCTCCCTTAGTTGGGAGATAGACTCATCGGTTGAGCTAGTGATCCCCGAGAGTGGGAGTTGTCCCTTCCATCAGGTCACCATAAATGTGACCCATGTCTCTGCACTGAGGGATACCAGTGCACACCAGACCATAGTACTGAAAAGAATGGTTTCCCCAAATAAGTACACAGGACAGGTGTGATGAGTGACTCAAGCCCATGGCCAGGACTACTTCCGTCCTATGGCTTTGTTGACCCTGGGTTGGCAAGGTGACCCAGAGAAGGGTCATGGTTTGTCCCCAAATGCCCATTGACTGCATTCTAGGCAATGAGTTGCTACCTGTATTGAAAGAGCTGGGAGGGGATGCAGCCCAGGATGTCCTGAAAGCTCATATTTCTGAGGGTACGACTCACAAGCATAGGGTACAGGAGCCCAGAATGAGGGGCGGGAGGTCAGAAGGGTCACTCCTGTCACCTGGCCAGCATCAGGGTTACACACCTTGGGCTGAGGGACTAGTCTTAGGCTACCACTCTTGAAATGATAGAACAGAGAGAGGAAATCGGGTGCTTTACAGGGCTGTTGCACTCCACTCTGACAAATCGCATAGGTCAGAAAACCCTCATGAGCAGAACCCTCACCATTCCCAAGGCTAGACATGAGGCCTGCCCAATGTCCCCGCTTGAAGCCTGCCCCTGGCAGTGGATGGTCTGGGGCCTGGCTCTTGACACTGACAACTGTCAGTGGCTGCTGTTTCTTGCTGTCCTTATGAGCAGACTTTTCCTTTGTTTGGGGACAGGGGCCTGAACCAAGGGGTTCAATAGGTGACAATACATTGTTGGCCAAGGTGGTACTGTCTGCTTACTGGGATGCATCCGTGAGTAAGTTATGGTTAGGTGCTTCATTGATGGGATACACATGTGAGGAGAAGGGTTTCAGATGGGTGAGTCCAGTTGCTGAGGAGACTGTTGACAAAGAGATTCAGTTGGGTTCAGAAGGGCATTGACATCACAAGGGCCTTTGCGATTGAGGGCCATTGTCCAGGTTCTTTAGCCTAAGCAGGAATGCCGATCAAAGTATTGATTAGTCTACCCTGGCTTTAGACTGGATGGTGGTAATGTTAGACTTGGCCCTATCTGCAAGGTCATCCAGAACTTTTTTGCCTTCAAGCTTTCTATTTTCTGAAATTTGTTTTTGTTGGCCTTAAAACTCTGAGCACTTTACCTCTACTAACCAATGCCAAAGTGTTTGCCCTCTCCCCCAAACATGGTACATTTAATTTACTACTAAGACCCTAGTAAATGTTACTTCATGTACACAGGGCCTGTAAATTAAATTCTATGGGGGGGCTGGGAGGGCTGCAGCAGTCATTGTGCCATTTCGACCTGGAATTTTTTTTGGCCTAAACATTCCTTTTTAATGTCTACAAGTCATCATATGAATTGCAATTTGAAACCCTCTTAATCATAAAGCCGGATTGTAAGTCACAATTCTGAAAAACCACTGTTAGAAAGTTGGCATTTTCTTGTCTTGCCCATTTGGTGCCTTCTGCCCGTGGCCCGGGTCACATGATTGTAAATACTTGGCAGTTTACCTGTGTGTATTCCTCCCAGACAGTAAGGCAAATGGAGATTAAGTGTTGGTTGGGACGGAGTTGTTCCCTGACCCACTTAGATTTCAAGGGGTTGCCTCTAGTACGCACAAAAAGGAACTTGACACCAGCCTTTTTTCCCCCTAGACTAGTTGGAGCCTTGACAGGTGAAGGGAGTAACTTTTCCGAACCAGATGTGGGAGTTGTATAGGAACTTTTCTCACTTCAAAGTCTGGCACCAGGTATACATACTGGACCTCTCTAACCACTCATCAGATCAATCCTGGACCTGTGGCAGACTGAGTTGGACTGCGCTATTGCTCTGCGTCGGGAATGGGTACGCTGATGCCTGAGGAAGAAGGCATTGACCTGCTGCTTGAACCCAGGACCACCAGAGTGATGGCTAGCTGACTGGCCTACTGTTCTAAGCTACAGTGACTCAAAAAGTTCCAGAGGTCTTCCTGCAACTGGATGGCTGACCTGCTGTAACTAGACTTGCCTGGACCTGCCAGCACCCTGCGGATCCCTGCTGGAGTGAGTCCCTGATCCACAAGGGCTGACTCCCCAGGTCCTGGACCATTGTTTGGCATCAGAGTGCACCCCTATGCCAAGGAATCTGAAATTCTGAAGTTTTGGGCTCTATTCAACCGTGAATGGGCCAGTTCATGAAAATATTCTGCTGCCCACACCGACCGCCAACGCATATCCCAATTGAACTGTGGTGAGCATAACCAGATGATCGCCAGTGGCTCTTTGTGCTTTTAGGTGCTATAATTACCTCAAATGTTGAACATTCATATCTCCATTTCGACTTTGTCTTCCTTGCAGCATTTTATTTCTTAAAATTTACACATTTTGTCCACATTGCTGTGGGTTTTTCTTGTGCTGTGTTGTTAATTTATTACTGTTTGTGTATTACATAAACACTTACACATTACCTCTAAGTTAAGCCTGACTACTTTTGTGCAAAGCTACAGGAGTGATAAGCACAGGTTAATTTACATCTGCCAAGAGATGCATAGGTGCACTTCCAGTTCTTGGACATGTTGATACATTCAAGGAGACTATTTTGTTCAATGATGCTAGATTATAGAGTAAAGGTGCCATGCTTTCACAAAAAATTAAGGAAGAGGCTTGGTAGTATCCTGGGCAATTCATGGTGTGACATATTTTCTTTTCGGCTGAACCTTTCTCATAAGGACTGACTATTAACCTCTTGTGCGCATTTTTATTTGCCAAGGCAATGAAAATATAGCCCCTAGATCTGAGGTGAACAGCAGATTTAATGGAATTCTACTGTCATGAAGGTTATGTCTCTGTAATTGTGGGGCTGGTTGACTATCATGATGGCCAATGGACCAGGAGGAGGCGGTAGTTCCGATGGCTATCAGTTGGGTGAGGAAAGGGATTTTATTACAGAAGACGGTATATGAGTCAGAGATAATGATGACATCTTCAAAGTTGTAAATGGATATTTTACAGAATGGTGGCCTAGAATCTCCTGATTTGTTGGCTGAATTCTGGATTGTTTATTCGGATATTAGCCAAATTAATTAGATACTATTCAGAGACACTCAACTTGTGCTACCTAAGGATTGAATGGAAAGGTTATAAATGTTACTCATGAGGGGCATTTGGGCAGGAGCATGACTAAGGTAGGGGTACGAGAATTAGATTGGTTGTGGGGCTGGATAGGCATAACAAAGATGTGTAGATGTACTGTGGGCTATGTGTCCAAAATGATAAGAACAAAACTACTTAAATTGCTTCCCTGGCTCCACTTGAGATTATGATTGAATCCTGGACTAATTTGTGTTAAACATAATGGTCCATTTGAACTATTGTTGCACAGAGAATGTTAAATGCTGTTACTGGTTGATTAAACTTCCAGGTGAGTTGTGAATAAATGTGGAGATTTGGTGAGCTCTACAATGGTGATAGAATTTTTGAGAATTGGGTTTGTGTGGGAAGGAATGACCAAGGCCATTGTCACAGAAAATGGAACACAATATATGTCTTTAGAATTACGGGTTTTTGAACAATTTATCAATTAACACCTTAGTACAGCATTTGATTTTCCTTGGGATGATGGTTTAGCAGAAAAAATGAAGTCATGTGTACAGAGAGCCATCGACAGAGGGTGTCCCTTGGAGAATTTACTGCATGAAACCAGGTGGGGTCATTGAAGTTACCGTGTGATGTTTAGCTCCCCTTTGCTCATCTTAGAAGGAGGAATTCTTAATTTCAAGCTTAGATCTGCTTAGTTAAATAAAGAAATGAGAGACTACAGTGACACTAGTTTGGAAGAGAATGTGGTTGTTGCTAGGAGGAAGAGTTGACAGAATAGGTTAAAAAAACTAGGTTTGATCTAAAAAATATTGCAAAGTGTGGAAAGTGGGTGATTCTTTCCTTGTGAAGAGACCAGGATTCACCATTCACACTTATGGTCCAGTCATCACTAGAGGTGAAGAGGAATTTTGTCACTTTGGATTCTGGGGATTTGTGGAGTATGCCTAGATTGGTTATGGCTGACTCTATTGCATGTTCTAGTATAGGTGCTGATATGAGCACATGTTCTCAGTTTGTCGTGGGACAGGAAAATGATGAGCTCACACGTATTAAGACCCCCAAAAAGGGTGATTTATCCAGGTCACATTCTTCTGACTTGAGAAGTGGATTGCTTGCAAGACAAAAACAGAGACCTGAATAGTGGAAAGACTACATCACAGAATAAGTTTTTCATGAATCATAGGCATATATACCAATTCACTAAAGTAGTGAATGTGACTCATGACAAGTTAATACTGTCTTTACCATGATAAGATGTTTAATTAGTCCTTTTCTTTCTTTCTGTCAATATCATAATAGGTAACCATGCCACCTTTACAAGCAACAGGCCACTAAGCAACTGAGCTCAATGACAGGGTACAATGTACTCTTAACTAGCAATGGGTTGCTAACCACTCATGACCAGCAGTGGGGTCATCATACCATTCTTTTTAGGCAATCGCTATATCTAATAGTATGTAAACAAGTGTAATAAATGGGAGTCTCAGAGGTTTGCACCCTGTTCTGGGAGGGACCCTTATTCTAGTCAAGGTAAGGGGATCACACAGCTAAGATAACCCCTGCTCACATTCTTGGTAGCTTGACACAAGCTGTCAGGCTTACCTCAGAGGCAATGTGTGAAGCATTTGCACAAATATACACAGTAACACAGTGAAAAAACTACAAATAGACACTACACTAGTTTAGAAAAATACCCAATACTTATCTGAATATAACAAGACCAAAACAACAAAAAATCCAACATACACAAATAAAGATATCACTTTTAAAAGGTTCAGAATACTTCAGTCCATAAGAAACTATGGATACATAACTTTATTCGCAAAATACCTGGGATGCATCAAAATCATAGATGAAAACAGGTGGAGGGCAGGTGAGGTGCCGGAAAAGCAAAGCGATGCATCGCTTCCATACTGGCAGGGGAGGTGATGCGTTGGTGCCTTTTTACAGCATAGGGGAGGTGATTCGTCGGTTCCTTACTTTGAAGGGAGGTGATAGGTCTATCTCTCGATACAACGGCTTGGTTCCTTACTGCTGGGCAATGTCACTGAAGAACTTGGCACACAGGGCAGATGCATCAAAAAGCTTCTGACATCCTCGGTCCATGCTGAAGCAGTGGAACCAGCGCTTTATTGATTTCCCACCCGCGAAGCAGGGGCTGTGTTGATTTCTTCATCCGCACAGCAGTGCTTGCATCGGAGTAGGAGCGGGTGCCATGGATGCCAGTGACATGGTGCTCTGGACTCGGACTGTGGCAATCTTTCAGCCACAAGGCAGATACTGTCTCAATTCGATGGCCGCACAGCAGCAATGCGTTACTTTTTCAACAGCTCAGCGACACTGTGTCGGGAAAAACAGGAGCGGGAAGTCGATGCATGGATTTTGTTGGTTCTTTTGTAAAAAAAAACATCTCCAAGGGACCAGAATTGGAATTGGGACCATTTGGGAATTGGGACCACTTGGCAGGCCAGAACTCCCAGCAGTGGAGTTCAGGGGCTGCAGGTGAAGTTTTTGATGGCCCTGAGACTTCTTAACAGGAGGCAAGAACACACAAGTCCCTGGAAACCTTTGAAGCATGATGTAGAAAGCAAAATCCACTCCTTTCACTTCGAGGACAGAAGTAGCAAGCAGCAGGCCAGCACAAGAAAGCAACAAGCATATGGTAGTTTCCTTCCTACAGCACCTGGCTCTTCATCCTGGTAGAATGTTCTCTTAGTCAAGAAGTGTTCTGAAGGTATGGTGTCACAGCTCCCATACTCATACCAGTGTCTGCCTCTGTAGCAGGCAAATTTCAAAGGAAAGTCTGTGTACTTCACAAGACCCTGCCTTTCCCTGGCCTGGCTCCAGAGACACTACAGGGGGGTGGAGACAACTTTGTGTGAGGACAGGCACAACCCTATTCAGGTGTTAGTTGCAACTGCTCCCAGCACTCTAGCTAGGGAAAACCCATCAACCAAACCCAGACGTGGATTCCACAGGTAGGCAGATGTTAAAGCAGGAAAATGCCTATTTTCTAAAAGTGTTTTAACAACCACAGAAGACACTCGTAGTCCTAGTCAAGACCTGTGTAATACTAGCAACATACAACAATGTCTCAATGGTAATCGATGAGGGGAAGTTTTTATGAAATAACTTCATTATACAATCGAAATTAAATAACAGCAAATAGTCCCAAGAACATGGTTAGATGCATGTATAATTTCAGCATAGAAGTACAGGTAAGATTTAAGAAATTAAAATGCAGGATCAACCATGCTAATATAAGTTGTGTGCTAAAAGGGGTAGTGAACACTGTGTGCTCGTGAAAACATAGTAACAGCGCAAGTGAAGCAAGTGAGAAAAATAAAAAAATGCTACAGCACATTGGCCAAAAATTCAAACGAAATTACACATGAATTAGTGCAATTATGAGATCATTTTGTAAACATTACACACAAGTCAATCGGCACAGCCTGAATGACTCAACTGTAATGTGATCCTTGGAAACTGATTTCTACACTTCACCCATTGTTGGGGTTGTGGTTCCTGCTTTTTCTAACACACCATCCTTGTGCAGCATCCATCTGGATCCCCCACTTGAATCTAGGGTACCTCTTGAAGACCCCTAAATAAAGTTCTTTGTAACCCCACCCTTCCAGGGATTCAATCAATCAATCAATCAATCAAAGCATTTATATAGCGCACTACTCACCCAGAGGGTCTCAAGGCGCTAGGGGAGGGGGGTCGGCTACTGCTCGAACAGCCAGGTCTTGAGTTGCTTCCTGAAGGCGAGGTGGTCCTGGGTCAGGCGGAGGTGGTCGGGAGGGAGTTCCATGTCTTGGCGGCGAGGTAGGAGAAGGACCGTCCCCCTGTGGTGGCTCTTCGGATGCGGGGGACGGCGGCGAGGGCGTTGCCGGTCGATCGAAGCTGGCGTTTGGGAGCGTAGAAGTTGAGGCGTCTGTTGAGGTATCCTGGGCCTTGGTTGTGTAGGGCTTTGTGTGCGTGGGTGAGGAGTCGGAAGGTGATTCTCTTGTTGACCGGGAGCCAGTGCAGGTCTCTCAGGTGTCCGGAGATGTGGCTGCGACGGGGGATGTCCAGGATGAGTCGTGCTGAGGCGTTCTGGATCCGCTGGAGTCTCTTCTGGAGTTTGGTGGTGGTTCCGGCGTAGAGGGAGTTGCCGTAGTCCAGACGGCTGGTGACGAGGGCCTGGGTGACCGTCTTCCTAGTCTCGGTGGGGATCCACCGGAAGATCTTACGTAGCATGCGCAGGATGTTGAAGCACGACGAGGAGACGGCGATCACTTGTCTGGTCATGGAGAGGGAGGAGTCCAGGATGAAGCCCAGGTTGCGTGCGTGGTCTGTTGGTTTGGGTGCGCTGCCTAGGGCGGGGGGCCACCAGGAGTCGTCCCAGGCAGAGGGGGAGGATCCCAGGATGAGGACTTCCGTCATGTCCGAGTTCAGTTTCAGGCGGCTGTTCTTCATCCATTCGGCTACCTCTTTCATCCCTTCGTGAAGGTTGGCTCCGGCGGTGGCGGGGTCGTTGGTGAGGGAGAGAATCAGCTGGGTGTCGTCGGCGTAGGAGATGATGTTGAGGTTGTGCTGGCGTGCGATGTCTGCGAGGGGGCTCATGTAGACGTTGAAGAGGGTTGGACTGAGCGAGGAGCCTTGAGGAACGCCGCAGATGACTTCGGTGGCTTCAGATCTGAACGGGGGAGGCGGACTCTCTGTGTCCTTCCGGCGAGGAAGGAGATGATCTACTCCAGTGCCTTCTCCTGGATTCCGACGTTGCTGAGTCGCTGCACTAGTGTACGGTGGCAGACAGTGTCGAAGGTGGCGGAGAGGTCTAGGAGGATGAGGGCTGCTGTTTCTCCGTTGTCAAGCAGTGCTCGGATGTCATCGGTGGCTGCGATCAGGGCGGTCTCGGTGCTGTGGTTGGCCCGGAAGCCAGATTGCGAGAGGTCGAGGGATCCGTTCGTCTTGAGGAAGGCGGCCAGCTGCTTGTTGACGGTCTTCTCGATGACTTTTGCAGGAAACGGGAGCAGCAAGATGGGGCGGTATTTCTTGAGGTCAGTGGGGTTGGCTGATGGCTTCTTTAGTAGAGCGCTGAGTTTGGCGTGCTTCCAGCTCTCCAGGAAGGTAGCGGTGTCAAAGGAGGTGTTGATGATGTCCAGCAGGTGGGGTGTGATGACAGCGTCGGCCTTGTTGAAGACGTGGTGAGGGCAGGGGTCGGTAGGAGATCCGGAGTGGATGGAGTTCATCATGCGGACGGTGTCTTCGGTGCTGATCGGGGTCCAGGCGCGGAGGGTGGTGGTGGGGGGCGGTGGTTCGGTCGTGGCGTGCGTCGGTTGAGTGCTGAAGCTGTTGTGTATGTCCGCGATCTTGTTGTGGAAGTAGGAGGCGAGGGAGTTGCAGAGGTCTTGCGAAGGGGTGATGTTGTTGTTTCCGGCGTTGGGGCTGGAGAGCTCTTTAACGTTGTTGAAGAGTTCCTTGCTGTTGTGTGCGCTGTTGTCCAGTCGTTCCTTGAATGCAGTTTTCTTGGTGGCGTGGATGAGTTGGTGGTGTTTTCGGGTGGCGAGCTTGAGGGCAGTCATGTTGTCCGGTGTTGGGTCTCTGCGCCAGGTTCTCTCGAGGGCTCTGCAGTTCTTCTTGGAGCTCTTGAGTTCGTCGGTGAACCATGGGGCTTTCTTGCTACCGGGTCTGCTAGGCGGGGTCTTCAGAGGGGCGAGGTCGTCTGCGTAGTTGCTGATCCACTTCGCAAGGTTGGTGGCCGCCTGGCTTGGGTTCGTTGCGCTGGTGGGAGGGTTCATGCTCAGGGAGGTCGCAAGCTGGTCGGCTGTGATCTTGTTTCAGCTTCTGCGTGCAACCTGTTGCTGGTGGTGGTGGATCGTGGTCCTTCTGAAGCTGAAGTGTTCTTCGAACTATTTGCTGTTATTTAATTTATATTGTATAACTAGGATAATTCTTAAATTACTTCTCCTCATTGATTCTCGTTGAGGCATTGTTATATGTTTCCACTTTCTAAAAATGTCATTTTTAAACTTGCAATTTAAAAACTAGCTCCACCAAAAGATATATTTTTAAATTGTGAGTTCAGGGACCCTAAACTCCAAATGTCTATCTCTTCCCAATTAGAAGTTAAACTTGTAAGAGGTTACAAGGCAGCTCCAATAATAACCAATGGGAGAGATAACCCATGTAATAGTGAACAATGTAAATGGCAGTATTTCACTATCAGGACATGCAAATCACACCAGTACATGTCCTACCTTTTAAATGCACCCGTTCTCGAGGCTACTTTGGACCTACATTAGAGGTGCCTTACATGTAGTAAAAGGGAAGGTTTGGCCTGGCAAGTAGGAGCACTTGCCAGGTCGACGTGGCAGTTTAAAACTCAGACACTGCAGTGGCAGGCCTGAGTCATATTTGCAGGGCTACTCTTGTGGATGGATCAGTGCTGCGGGTCCACTATAATGAGGAAAATTATGATGAATTTAACCCAGATGTGTGACAGGGGGTGAATGTTTGATTTGTTCAATATTCCGTCCATCATCTGTTCTTTTTTAATTTGTTGCCCTGAGTAGGAAGAGAATGTCCAGACATGGGTCCCGTGCTCTCTAAGCCACTAGATTCAAGCTAGCATGGTTGATGAGGGGTGATACCCAAAAACCAGTCCCATGAAGCTTGTTCCTGGTCCAGGGAGGACCTGGCCTGGAAGTTCAGGCTAGACTGTTCTGATGGGACGCTGGGTAAAGATTGATTTACATCTGCCTGGGTGCAACTGGAATGGCAAAATGAGAAACAAAAATGATGTATTTTACCTGGCTCTGTAACTGGGGTGACTGTTAGATTTGTTCATCATGCTGTTCCTCATCTGTTCTTTATGTGCAAGTCAACTAGTAGCATTTGACTTACAGGCCCTGGGTACACACAGTGCACTTGACTAGGGACTTATCAGTAAATACAATATGCCAATCAAGGATAACCATTCCTAATCACAATTCACACTGAGACCAAGTGAACTTTAGCACTGATCAGCAGTGTTAAAGTGCCCAGAGTTCTAAAATTTGCAAAAACAAATGCCATACATAGTCTAAAACAGGAGGTAAAAAGCAAAATCAGAGAGGGGATACACCAGGCATCAGTGGAATGAATGCCCAGTGTTGCTTTCTTTGACCCAGATAACTCTTTTATTGAAAATCAGCAGATTAGGAATGATCTCACTACACACTGATCTATTCTCTTATTGTCAGTTATTTTTTATTAGCCAGTATGCCAATATGCAAAGAGGTGACTATATGAAGAGCAAGTACATAGATATCCTCTGACCTCAGACCTGTTGTGATACTCCATTCTCATTTGATATATAAGCAGGGCTGCCGAAAACAAGACTTTACAGTAAATTATCCTAATTAAAAAGCTTTAATATATTATTCAGCTGTTCAATTGTACATGCATGTTGTAAGAAAGGCAATTAGATTGTAGTGTACCCCATTTGCTTTTATAGGCACTTGGGCTCTATGTGCTAGAACACTGCTAGTCAGTAAGGAATTTAAAAAGTGATGGGACGAATGCTGGAATAATTCTCAGCCACTAGTAATTATTCAGGGACTCATTCCAGTACATCATTTATTTTGCCCACCATGCCATCTCTCATTAGACCCAGTTATATGTGAAACTACTCTTGGGCTTGCTCAAATAGAACAGTTAAGCCTTTACTGCCAAGCCCTTTTTTAACAGGAACACAGGCAATACTAGATGGGTTTCAGCATATTTGGACCTTTTCAGTAGGGTGCAATGAGGTTGAAACCAATATTAAGATGGCATATGATATACAATATGATATTCTCTGTGTTTCTGACCCTCTAAAGGTGTTTAAAACTCTATAACTGCCTAAAGTTGAAATACAAGTCATGCATCAATAACAGATGCAAGGAAATAGCTCAACTACAACACTCATCTGTGCTCTGAATGATTCTTAATATAATATGTTGATCGGCTCTAACATGATGAATATACACTAGTATTGTACCTTTTCCCTTGGCAGCACATTAACTCTTTGAATGTGAAGGATGAGGCATTCACGTCCTCCGCAATTCTTACACAGTGCTGAGACCATGAATGTCTCATCCTCTGCATATGCAGTGAAATCTCTTCTGGTGCTTGTACCAAAAGGATTTTCTCTTTTTTTTAAAAATAAACTTAAAATGCAAGAGATGATTTTACCTCATGTACTAAGATTATTATTTTTCGCACTGTGTTATGATCTGCATGTATAACATGCTGTTGTCACCCACTGTGAGAGTGCAAGCAGTATGTAATATGAGGATTTTTGGGATTGGGTAGGTTTTCCTGGGGGAACACTGAGTTGGTTCCCAAATGCTTCAGCTACTCATATTACCAGAATTGCAAAGCAAAATGTTTATGCATTTTAGGGCCTTTCCTGTTGCAGGCGACAGTCCCAGATGCACAAGAGGAGTGTCATTTTTATCTGGAAAAAGTTAGTAATGGACAACAGTAGAAGGTTGTTAGACCTGTCACCTTAGGGTGGTTTTCCACCCAACGTTTTGCTTTTCTCCTCCATTTTTTCTGACCTAATTTTTGCTGGCCTTAGGACTCTGGGCACTTTACCACGGCTAATCAGTGCTAAAGTGCATGTGCTCTCTCCTTTAAACATGGTAATATTGGCTCATATCCAATTGGCATATTTAAATGTAGTTATAAATCCCTAGTAAAGAGCACTACATGTGCCCAAGGCCTGTAAATTAAATGATACTAGTGGGTCTGAAGCACTGCTTGTGCAACCCAATTAAGTAGCCTTTTAAACATGCCTCATGATTGCCATTGCAGAGCCTGTGCGTTCAGTTTCAACTGCTATTTCGACCTGGCAAAATAAACCTTTTACCAGGCACAAACCTTACATTTTAATACATATAAGTAACCTCTAGGGTAGGACCTGGTCACCCATAGGGCAGAGTGCAATGTACTTAAAAAGCAGGACATGTACTTTTTGGTTTTACATGTCCTGGTAGTGTAACACTCTTATATTTGTTGTTCATCACTGCAAGGCTTATATCTACATTATAACCTTGGGATTCCCTTATTATATTTTATAATTTCCAAATGGGCATATGACTGCTTCAAGTTTGCTTCAAGTTATGTTAAAGCCACATTTTAAATTACATTTCTGAAAAGGTCACTTTTAGAAAGTTATCATTTTCTTGCCATAGCCATTTGATGCCTGCAGCCTGTCTCTGGTCACATGACTGGGCATAGTTAGCAATGTGCTCTGTGTATTCCTTCTAGACAGCCACACACAATGGAAGTTTAGTTGTGACTGAGTGGGCCATCACTGGTAGGATGGGAGGGAGGAACTGGGCCAGGCC
The DNA here is from genome assembly GCF_964263255.1 of Lissotriton vulgaris. Taxonomy (NCBI): domain Eukaryota; kingdom Metazoa; phylum Chordata; class Amphibia; order Caudata; family Salamandridae; genus Lissotriton; species Lissotriton vulgaris. Next base: position 442,351,452 of record NC_141689.1, on the reverse strand, counting down.
CCACTTACACCTGAAAAGGCTGTGTCATGTCACCACACAGAGGCCTGCATATCCCCTGTAGTTAGTCTGGAGCCAGAGCAGAGAAGATAGGGCATCTGTGCACTTCAAAAGGCATGCCTCTTGAAGCTTCTCCCCACTTCAAAGGCTCAACTGTGTATAAAAGAAAGACCTCAGACAGCACCACTTCAGTACGCTTCTTGACCTGTGGATACTCTGCCAGGAAGGATTGCTGTGCTGCCTGGGTGAGCAGGACTGGACCGCTTCTCTGCTGAGCGGACACACCCCCTTGCAGAACCAACGGATCTTATTGGCTGAGGGGCATAATATCCCCAAGCAGAATAAATGCTGTGAGGTTTGGACCTGTCGCAAAGACCCACATTGCCCCTGCAGTTCTTGGAATTGATGTATCGCCCAGACGGTGCAGTGCATCCACAGCCAAGGTCCTAGCATTTCTCGTTGATGGCAGCCTCAACAACCATAATGTACTCTGCATCGCAGCTCTTTGGAACCGATGGCAGACTTTGCATCGTAATCCCCATCAATCGGATTCTCGACGACAACGCAATAGGCCTGATTGGCTTTTTTTGCTTTTCCCTGACCCACTTCTATTTCTTTTACTTATTAAATACCAGAATGTTCTAAAATTCTTCCTTTTGAATACCTCTATCATACTTTGCCAACCTTTACTAATATACTACTGTTTCCTAATTTTTAACCTGTTCTTATATAAAATTTTAAGCTTGCACAGGTTATTACCTATCTATTCGGAGCATACTTTTTCTCAAGAGACTGCTCCCATTAGCTTATTTTTTGGTTTAGTCTCCCACATTCGCTGTCACAGCATCCATTTCTTTTCATATGTTCAAAATGCCCTCTTTTTCATTGCGTGCTATGTTGTAAAGTTTCACCCTTACAATTAATAGCCGTGCCAATAAGCTATCATGCCAGGTCAATATAACATTGGGTACCCCTATCCCTTTAGACAACTCTTGCTGCTGTGCAAAGACATTAAGATTCCTTAAGTGTTCATCTGAAATTCGCGTGGTAAGATTACTGGTATATTCCACTTAAGTCGGGATAACGTTTTCCCTATGATCCCCAAGAGCCAAATGCAAATCTAAATGCAAAGGGCAGGGGCGAGCCAAGATGGCAGTGTGAGCGGACACACTTCCCAACTGCTCCATCCTTGCCCTGCCATTATCACTAAATTAGAGCCCAATCCACTGATTGCTCTGTCATCCGGGACCGTGGAGTCAGTGCTGGCAATTGTGGCTGTGCTTTGAGAGCAAGAATCTGCCCAAGGGTCGCCTGGCAAAGCAGGTTCTGAATACCTAACTCCTCTGCGGGAACAAGGCAAGTGCGGTTCACGACTCCTCTGGGCCGTGGATGCCTCTATGAGAACCCAGCCTCCACAGGTTCTGTGCGGCACCGTCAGAGGCAGCGGCTGTGCCTGATGTAGGACTGCCGCCGCAGATCCCTGGGTTGAGACCCCTAGACGGAGGGGCCTCCTGTGTAAGCTGGGCAGCAGCTGCCTGTGGCCAGCACACCTCGGCGGGGGACACACACTGGCTGAGACGGCCTGGGTGTGGTGTCCCAGACCTTAGGGATTAGCGGCCCCCGCTTGGATCATCTTAAGACCTTGGTGTGGAGTCTGAAAGCTAGCGGGAAAGATGCTGACGACGGTGGATCGCTGGAACCTAACTGCGGCTTGAAAGATCCCAGTGCTACTCATCGGGCCAGATGATTGCCAACATGTGGGAAGGTCGGAGTCCCTTAACAAGCAGCTGAGCACCGGGTGAAGTCCGGAGCTGACGCAGATCAGAAGCACAATCAGACGATTGGAGGGACTGTTCAGGTAGGCGGGAGATGAGGGTCACTCCCTCCCCTCCCCTCTGAACTGATTGGGCCCTCGTGTTGATTGGCGCATAGACAGCCGTCCCCCTCCCCCCCCCCCCTGAGTTACATGCCCTGGAGCCTGCGAATAGACATACAAAGCAGGGCCCGGCTTGGATCTGAGCCTGGGGTCATCGCTTTTCACATCAGTTTGCCACGCCGGAGCGACCCCCACCTTTCCTTGGTGTTTCTTCGTGGCCTCTCAGAGGAGGGCGCTGGGACTTACTGTGTCAGACTAGGAGACAACAGCTTCGCGAGCCGCCCATGATAAACTGAGAGCATTGTAGCAAAGGCTCAGTGTGACAGGACCGAAGAGCTACCCAATGAGCCTACTCGGTCAAAGCAGCACCTGAAGGACAAATTGGCCTGTCGGGGACTGAGCTGTAGCCAGCAATGGCTGTACATGGCCCTAGGGCTATCTTGCTTTGCCATCTCCACCTCTACAGCAATAGGTTACCAGAGGGCGCGACTGGCTATACTCACCTACCTACCTGAGCCCGCTCCTTTTGCCTCCGACTGTCTACTGGGGGCATTGGGGTAGGGTGTTGAAATATCAATTACAAAAATATAGTTGAAATAAATATAGTTGTAAAAATATTGTTTACAAAAATATCGACACCCTATACCTAAACAGGTAAGTACATAAATATCTACTCAAAAATATCGTTGTAATAAATATAGATGTAAAAAATATCGACTTTTTAAATTATTTAAAATTACATTAAATAATAAATAAATATAAGTACAATTAACAAAATACATTACATTACTTTTATTTTTTAACTATTTAAAACAAATTAACTTCACTTTTTCATTATAAACTTAATAAATGTGCACATATACATATATTTAACACATTACTTTATATAACAACAATAATACATACATATAATTAAAATATAAAATATTATTAGTTAAAACATTTGATAGCGTAGGTGTAAAAATTACTATTCCCACTCCAGAGGGTGCAACAGTAGGGAAAGCGTTGGATAGCGTAGGGGTAAAAATTACTATTCCCATTCCAAAGGGTGCAACAGTAGGAAAAGTGTTGGATAGCGTAGGGGTAAAAATTACTATTCCCACTCCAGAGGGTGCAGCAGTAGGGAAAGCGTTGGATAGCGTAGGGGTAAAAATTACTATTCCCACTCCAGAGGGTGCAACAGTAGGGAAAGGGTTGGATAGCGTAGGGGTAAAAATTACTATTCCCACTACAGAGGGTGCAACAGTAGGGAAAGCGTTGGATAGCGTAGGGGTAAAAATTACTATTCCCACTCCAGAGGGTGCAACAGTAGGGAAAACGTTGGATAGCGTAGGGGTAAAAATTACTAATCCCACTCCAGAGGGTGCAACAGTAGGGAAAGCGTTGGATAGCGTAGGGGTAAAAATTACTATTCCCACTCCAGAGGGTGCAACAGTAGGGAAAACGTTGGATAGCGTAGGGGTAAAAATTACTATTCCCACTCCAGAAGGTGCAACAGTAGGGAAAGCGTTGGATAGCGTAGGGGTAAAAATTACTATTCCCACTCCAGAGGGTACAACAGTAGAAAAAGCGTTGGATAGCGTAGGGGTAAAAATTACTATTCCCACTCCAGAGGGTGCAACAGTAGGGAAAGCGTTGGATAGCGTAGGGGTAAAAATTACTATTCCCACTCCAGAGGGTGCAACAGTAGGGAAAGTGTTGGATAGCGTAGGGGTAAAAATTACTATTCCCACTCCAGAGGGTGCAACAGTAGGGAAAGCATTGGATAGTGTAGGTGTAAAAATTACTAAATGTATTTACTCATTTATAAATTAACAAATCTTTATTTTTATTTAATTAATCATTACTTAAATAATTATTCAATTAAAATGTAATTAATTCACTACATTTTCACTAAATAATTCCAGTACCCGCACCTAAAATTAATTAAACAATTAACATAATTAATTTACATAACTATTAATCAATTAAGTAATTTAAATTAATTAACTATTATTTATTACACTATTTATATTCATATAAAACATTAATTAATCTATTATTTTATTATATTTAAATTACTTCCCACCCTACTCCTCTATAAACCCACAACCCGCTATGGAACTATGAACACTAAATTCAACATAAAATACATTATTAACTAATAAAATACTACAAAAAATACTACTTTGACAACCAATACTCATTAAAAACACTACATTACTTATAATTATTTAAAAAACGATATTTTTGTAAACTATGTTTTTGTAAACGATATTTATTACAACTATATTAATGTTATCGATATTACTTACCTGTCTGTCGATATTCTGGTCAAACTATATTTTTGTCATCGATATTTCTTCCTGTAGATATTTCTGCGGCGATATTTAGGTTAGTCGATATTTTTACGACGATATTCCCGCTCTGTACCGGCATGGGGCCTGCATAGGAACACTCGTGACAGCATGGCCTTGGTTAAGGCTAAAAAAGAGCATCTGGGACATGCTCATTAACACCTCTGGTGAGATGCCTGGTGAGAGGACGGGAATTGGTGAACCGAAAGTGGCGGGCAGTGGCAAGAACCCAGAGAGCCCTGTGACCCATGAATTCCTGGAATTGCTCTTTACCTCCCTTTGTGAGAGCTTACAGATGTTGAAGAAGGATCTCACCTTCAAATTGAGGGATGCCCGACGAGACATTGATGAGGTCGTAAAAAGAGTGTCAGCCCTGGAGGAAAGCAACACTATGTGGTATGAAGAACTTGAGAACCTACAACAGGAAATAATTTGGCTTCAAGAACAACATATCAAACTACAAGCAGATTCTGAAGATCTCGGAAATAGGTTCAGAAAAAAAATATTTGCATCAGGCGGGTCCCAACTACAGTGTAGTACTCTGAATTGGAAGAATACGTGCACACCTTGTTTCACTCTGCCTGAACCCCACAGTTGAAAACGAAATCAAACTTGACAGATGCCACCTAGTGGGCCCTCCCCGGGAGTTGGCGCAGCCCCCAGCATTCTGGTCTGCTTGCATGACTTTAAGACCAAGGAAGCAATTCTTCAGAGGTCACTGGAAACCCAGAGACGTTGGTTCCGAGGCCATTCTCTGGAGCTTTTTCAAGATGTAGTGGCTGTCATGTTGCTGAAACGAAGTTAATTACGTCCTCTCACGAGTCACCTGAGAAAGATGGGCACATTGTGCTCATGGGGCCATCCATTTCACCTTACCTTCTGCTTGGAGGGCAAACCCTACCAGTTTCAATCCCTGATGGAAGCATGCAAGGTCTTAAATCTGGATCTTATGGAACAGGACTTCCACTCTACTTCCACATGCAACCAACCACATGGCTAGAACTGGTGCAGAGCACGCACCAAATCCACGCTTGAAAACCACTGCCCAGATCCGGACACTATCGCCAAGAATAGGTCAGCTGTCCTTTGCACCCTCTCTGGTGATGGAATTGATAAAGCTGGCCCTTCCTCCTGAGGTAATGCAGAGACTTTCTATTGTAGTGGATGGTATATAGAGGACAGGGGCGGGAGCCCCAAACTCAATAGTTGGCAAACATGTTGGAGATCAGGTTCCCTACTTTCATGCTCTACATCCTAATGGACTCTATTTTATTGTATCTTATTCCATTGCATTTTGTTTATTCCTTACTGTTGGGGCTTGGGGTTTGTTAAAGGGAATATCCTTCCGGCACCCCTCCTCAAATACATGAAATGCAATGGAGGGAATGCTTGCTGTCCTATATTGCAGGGTAGCTTTCGCGGGCCCCTCTGTGCCCCTGGTGGCCAAGAGGTACTGTCCTTAGCAGGCTTTCTCCTTGCCCTGGAGATTAAATTAGTGAGCCTCAATGTCCGAGGCCTCAACAATCCAACAAAGAGATCGGCTCTCCTCTCCTTGCCTGAAACCTCTCACAGAGACATATGTCTGGTGCAAGCAACACACCAGCTCCCCAGAGACGTACACAGGATGCAATCCGAATGATTCACATAGCAATATTGGTCATCGGGGATTGGGAAAAGGGTGGGGTGGCCCTTCTTTTCTCTAAAAGCTTCCCAGGGACAGTGATGGGTCTGGATGCGGAGATCGAGGGACGTCTCCTGGCCCTCCGCTTACATACAGGGTCATCTTGGGACCTTGGTGTGGAGTTTGAAAGCTAGCGGGAAAGACGCTGACGACGGTGGATCGTTGGAGCCTAACTGTGGCCTGAAGGATCTCAGTGCACTTACACTAGTATCAATCTACGCCACAAATGAATGCCAGGAATCCTTCCTAACTGACTACGTCACGAGGATACTCCAGTCCCCGGATGTGGCTGTAATTATAGGGGGAGACTTTAATATCATGATGGATGCGGAGCTTGACTGTTCGGAACACCGAACCGGTCAAACGGGGCTCTCTCTACTGAAGGCCTTAGGTAGCTTACCAGGTGCGGCCTACATGATGTGTGGTGCGCTCAACATCCTGGAGATAGGGACTACACTTTTAAATTGCCGGCCCGCAAGCCATACCCTCGACTCAACCATTTCCTGTCCTCCCCCTTAGAGTGGGATTGAGTGAAGACTTCCTCCATCAAGCCCAGTACACTATCTGACCACGCACACATCATTCTTAACCTACATACACCACCCTCTTCCGCACAGACACAAAGCTGGCTACTCCTGAGGCTATGCTACATTCTCCGGCAATGGTCCTTGCCCTCCTTTGGGAGGCCATTAAACTGGTGGCACGGGGGAACTCATTGCATGAGCGACGAACGAGAATCGGGTGCAACAGGATAAGAGGAAAACTCTTGAGAAGAGGGTCCTTGTGCCAGAAAACATTCACAAACACACGGACGCACCCCGGGTCCGGGGAGAGTGCATCTTCAACTGAGGCGCCTCGACCTAGACAGAGCCGAATACGCTATGCTACACCTTAAACTGAAGTTTTATTTGCAGGGTAATAAGGGGCCTGCATGCTGGAGCATTTATTGCACAGCAAGCAATCTGCCAACTCACTAAAGTTCGTAAGGACAGACGCCAGAATAGAAGTTAAAGACGCCGAAGGTATCGCTGCCACTTCTCAGGCATACTATGCAAAGCTTTATTCTGCAGAGAACAGTCCACCAGCTGACTATCAGGCGTACCTTAGTGGCACAGTGATTACCCCTCTACGATCTGCAGAAGCTGAGGCTTTAGATAATCCCATTCACACTCAGGTGATATCAGCAATTGCTTGCCTGAAACCGCTAAAATCGCCTGAACCTGATGGGTTTAGAGCAGCATTTTATAAGATCTTCGGCCCTAAACTAGCCCTGCTACTCACGTAACTTTTTAATTCCTTTGCCGACTCTGGCTCCCTATCAGAAGCAATGCTGGAGGCTTCCATCTCGGTCATACCTAAGAAAGGGAAAGACCCAAAGCAATGTGGCTCCTACTCCCCATCTCGCTATTAAATATAGATGTGAAGCTATTTGTGAGCGTGCTACCCACCCAGACCTAGCCTGAATTTTTCCCTCTTGCCAGTGCAGTGATAACACAAAACGTGAAAGGGTTGTCCACTCTCCCTGCTTCTCTTTGTGCTCTTCATGGAGCCTCTGGAATAGAGACTGAGGGACAACCCTAGGGCAATAGGAATTTCATTTGGTGTTGACCATCATCTGATCAGTTTATACCAGACGTGGACATCCTCTCGGTCATGCAGCCCTTGTCATCTCTCCCAGCAATCATTGCAGAAATACAAGACTTTGATGGGGGATCTCAGGCTGTTATGTGAACACGAAAAAATCCCAAATTCTAATCCTCAACATAGCCCCTAAACCCGAGAGTGCATTGCAGTTACAATTTGATTTTCAATGGATCACCAAAGGCCTCCTATATCTTGGTCTTGCTTTGGTGCACAACCTTTCCAAAACCGCAGTGGCAAACTATGCATAACTGATTGCCCAGACCCGCAAGGATCTGGCACACTGGCAAAAAATACCACGCAATGGTTCAGCAACATTGCGGCTGTGAAAATGAGTATTCTGCACTGCGTTCTCTACATGTTTAAGACACTCCCTTTGATCCCATCATCTAGAAGGATTTGCATACTTTAACGAGACACTGGAATTTCATTTTGGGGTAAGAAGCCCAGGCTGCACAGACAACTCTTACATCTAGCAAAACAGGAGGGGGGCCTAGTGGTGCCCATGCTGCTGAGATACTATCAAGCGGTCCAGCTTGGGTATCTTGTTGAGTGGAACCACCCGCACACCGAGAAGCAATGGGTATTGTTCCGATGCCGGCCGGCCCAACACTGCAGGAGTGAAGAACGTTCCAATCCTCTGCCCTCACCGTGACTCCAAACACCCGCAATCAAAACTAATGGTGGAGAACACGACACCGGGAGAAGGTGGGTAACAAAACAAGGGAACCCAAGGTCTTGGGGAACACAACTCGTCTCCTCTGGCTTCTTGGTAGCTGACAGCTTGACACAGACGAGACCGCTAAAATGAAAAAAGGGGACAAGATTAAACACACCCCTACTACTATTACCAGTGCCAAGTACACACACGAACCACCGGCCTCCCTGCTTACCCCAGATAACAAACGGGAGTGAGTTGATACGAAACAGGAATTCTTCCACTGCAATCGTATTGGTTGTTTCTTGCGTAACCTCAGACCAACCACGTCCCCCCGGGAAACACCGAGAATGACAAATTGGGTGGAATTCACAATTCTTAGAACAAAAAGGGACAGGGGAAAAATGGTATCAAGGGAATACGAAAGACACCCAAAAAAACCCTGGAATCTAAAAAGAACACGAAGGTAGCGCAAAAACGGCCGTTATTCAGCTCCTTCGTGAACCCACCCAAACACAGAGTACAACAAGATGGTTTGGATACAAAAAAGGGATAATAACAGGACGTTACAACTCAAAGGAAACGCAGCCGCGAATCCCAGAACGTCACCGAAGATCAAAAACAGGTCCCTAAAAAGTGTTCAGTAATGCCCAAGGGAATAGGAAAACAGGGGAAAAAGGGGGTCAAAAACCCAGCACTGGAAAAGACCGCTGGAACGGAGCTCAAAGGAAGGGAAACAAGGTAGAACCACAGGAACAGGAATCACACGGCAAGGGACCAATAAAGAAACCAAGCACCTGATTCCTGTTGGCAGCCCCCTTTTAAAGCGAGCCCTAAGGAGCGTCCATAAATTTGCATATGCACTTGGCACTTTTATGAAAAAAACGCTGTACGGGGAACTATACAGAAGGAACCAGGACCCCTTGAAACCCAACAGTACCCCCTCCCGAAAGCCTCCCTGCAGGCCTTGGCTTCCCAGGGTGCAGGCGATGAAACAGACGCACTAACCGGGCAGCATGAACCCTACTCGCTGGAACCCAAGAACGGTCCTCTGGGGGGTAACCCTTCCAGTCAATTAGGTAATACAGCCGTCCCTTCATCCGCTTGGAATTCAAAACAGTTTTAACCTCATACTCCACGTTATCATCTATTAAAACAGGAGGAGGAGGTGGCAACTCTTGAGAAGTGGTGACGTATGGCTTCAACAAAGAGGTGTGAAATACTGGATGAATACCATACTCAGCCGGTAAAGCCAACCTGATCGCAACTGGATTCACCACCTTCTGGACAGGACAGGGACCTACAAACCGAGGCTGTAATTTCCTTGGTCCTGGCAACTTCAGATTCTTCATTGATAGCCAAACTCTATCCCCAACTGCATACAGAGGAGCTGGCCGTCTATACCTGTCTGCCTGTACTTTCATGACTTTCTTGGACTCAAATAATTGCTGTTGAACTTTCTTCCAGATTTCAATCAAACCCCTACTCAGGGAATCCACTGCTGGTACCCTCTCAGATGGCTGAATAGGAATTGTCTTGGGATGGAACCCCATCGAACAATAAAACGGTGACATGCCTAAAGCTGAGTGCATGCTGTTATTATATGCGAACTCAGCCAAAGGAAGGGCTTGTACCCAACTGCCGGCAGTGACGTCAGCAAACAGCGCAAATACTGCTCCATGGTTTGATTGGTACGTTCCGTTTGCCCGTCGCTTTGTGGATGGTAAACTGTTGAAAAACGTACTTCCATCTTTAATGACCGACACAGGGCAGTCCAAAAATGTGAAACAAACTGTGCCTCTCTATCTGAAACAATGGCAGTAGGAACCCCATGCAGTCGGATCACTTAGGCCACAAACCAGGAATCATAAAACTAGTCTCCTCCGTCTTGTTTCCCTGTGACGGATCCACATAAATCCGAGATAATGCATCCGATTTCCCCTGTTGAGCAGCTGGCCTATACGTGATGGTAAAATCATATTCATTAAAGAATAGCACCCATCTCATCTGTCTGGGAGTCAAAGCCCTAGCGGACCGGAAAAACTCCAAGTTCTTGTGATCCGTATAGATGGTAATGGGGTGACGAGCCCCTCAAAGGTAATGGCGCCATTCCTCCAAAGACAGCTTTATAGCCAATAGTTCCCTCTCGGCTATTGTATAATTCTGCTCAGCAGGTAGTAGTTTCTTTGAAAAATACGCAATTGGATGCATCAACCCAGATTCATTGTCACGCTGAGACAACACGCCCCCAACGGCTAGCTGGGACGCATCCGCCTCTACATAAAATGGAAGAGCAGGATCAGGATGCATCAACACAGGAGCAGATGTAAAAAGCCTGATCAATCTTTCCAAAGCCAACTGTGCTGCAGGCGTCCACTCAAACACCACTCCCTTCTTCAACAATGAAGTCATAGGGGAAACAATGTCAGAGAAATGACTGATAAAATGCCTGTAGAAGTTGGCGAAACCAAGTAGCACCTGTATATCTTTAACACATGTGGGTATGGGCCAGTTAACAATAGCTTCGATCTTCCCGGTATCCATCTTTATACCATCAGCAGATATCAGGAATCCCAAAAACTCAACATGTGTCGCACCAAAAGTGCATTTATCCAGCTTGACAAATAAACGGAGTTCCAATAACTTAGACAAAATCTGCAAAACATGAGCATCATGTTCCTCAAAGGACTGGGAAAAAACAAAATATCATCAATGTAAACAATCACACTGACATCCAAAAACTCACGCAAAACCTCATTTATAAAAAACTGAAAAGCGGCAGGGGCGTTACACAAACCAAAAGGCATAACACAATATTCAAACAAACCAAACTTAGTACGGAATGCCGTTTTCCATTCGTCGCCCTTGCGGACGCGAACGAGATGGTAAGCACCTCTTAAATCAAGATTGTGAACACCTTGGCATGTCGCAGCTGGTCTAACAACACCGGTATGAGAGGTAATGGGTACTTATTCTTTATTGTGACCTTATTCAACGCTCTGTAATCCACGCAAGAGTGAAGATCACCCTCCTTCTTCGGTATAAAAAATATGGAGGAAGACACAGGCGAAGAAGAAGGCCGAATAAACCCATTCTTCAACATCTCATCCAAATACTGCCATAGATGTTTCTCCTCTGGCTCCGACAACGCATAAACCCTACTACAGGGCAAAATGGCCCCCGGCACCAAATCAATACGGCAATCAAAAGCCCTGTGTGGTGGCAAGACACACGCCTGATCCTTATCAAACACCTCCTTATACGCCACAAACGAGGGAGGCAAACCGTTCTGATCGCAACCACTCACTGCACAAGACAACGGAGACACCCAATCAGTCGCCTCACAATAACAGTGGAGAAGACAATTCTCCGAATCAAGCGTGACCAGCCACCGCACCCAATCGATTCTGGGGTTATGTGCCTGTAACCAGGGCACCCCGAGTACCACACCAAATGCTGGTGCGGCAATCAGATCGAAACAGACCGTCTCAGAATGCCCATTATCGAAAGTCATCAACAAACGTTAGGTTTGTCGTACAATTGACCCAGAGGTTAGCTCCGTGTCGTCAATAGCCCTCATGGGTTCAGGTTGTTTCTTCATCACACAGTGAACCATCAACTTCTCGGCCAACCCGATGTCCATAAAGTTCCCTGTGGCCCCACAATCCAATAATACCGACAAGGAAGCTCTACCACAAGATGAGTAAGCGAAACAAGCCGATACCGTAAAAATGATGCGGGACTCTTTGAACCACCCCTTGTACGTCATATGGATTACAAAAACCTCTTTCATGGACTAAAGTACTCTCACTATCCCTTCCCACGAAAGCCACAGCCTTATTCTCCGGGATCCGGGACGGTTTCACTGGACACTCTCGAGCAAAGTGCCCACCCCTCCCACAATACAAACAGAACAGCAACAAGCGCCTTCGCTCCCGCACCCCACCCAAAGGCATAGGTTCAGGATCTATTTTGACGCCCCCATTCTCAGATGTTTCTCTCTTGGTTACAGTTGTCCTTGGGGGTTGAAACCTGATCTTTTCCCCTTTTCTTTCACTCATTCGATGGTTGAGTTTGACAACCAAATCGACGAACTCAACAACAATCTTCAGGGGGGTCTACAACCTGAAAGACCATATCCTTTAAGTCCGCGCACAATCCCTGATAAAACAAAGAGGTTCTTTTTGCCATGGGCCATTGTGTCTCTGCTACTAGGCGATTGAAAGTATCCACATAACCCAAAAGATCCTGCTTACCCTGCCGTAGCTTTAACAATTCAACATCGCTTGCCTGCTTGAAAGCATGCTTAGCAAACAGACTATGCATCTGGTTCTTAAAGGCCGGGAAACTATTCAACACAGCGTGATTATTTTCCACTAAGGGGACCGCCCAACTAGCTGCAGTACCCGAAAGATATGAGATCACAAACGCTACTTTAGTAGTGTCGTTAGGAAAAGCGGTTGGTCGACACATAAAGTGCAAATGACACTGGTTCATAAATATAGCATATCTGCTACTATTCCCGGAAAACCTCTCTGGAGCTGCTAGAGGCACCGGCACGGGAGAGTTCACTGTAACGGACAAAGGAGAAGGAGACCCACTGTGCCCCCCACTCCTCTCATATTTAAATGTGGCTGGTTGAATCAATGGGGGCCTAGCCTTAACTGAGGGATCCCTCTGCTCTTAGTGCTTTCCTTCACCTCACTCAGTGTCCCCCGTAACTCCTGATTCTCCTGACACAGGGATTGGACTTCTCCCTGCATGTGCACTAAAGCCTGGATGATTTCCTGCATCGAAGAAGCCCCCCCTGCTGCCTCCTCAACCATTCTTCACTCGGGCGGTGTATTAATTCGTGGGCTTGGTTTTCTGTTCCGATGCCGACCGGCCCAACACCGCAGGAGTGAAGAACGTTCCAATTCTCTGCCCTCACCGTGACCCCCAACCCCCGCAATCAAAACGGATGGTGGAGAACACGACACCGGGAAAAGGTGGGTAACAAAACAAGGGAACCCAAGGTCTTGGGGAACACAACTCGTCTCCTCTGGCTTCTTGGTATCTAACAGCTTGACACAGACGAGACCGCTAAAATGAAAAAAGGGGACAAGATTAAACACACCCCTACTACTATTACCAGTGCCAAGTACACACACGAACCACCGGCCTCCCTGCTTACCCCAGATAACAAACGGGAGTGAGTTGATACGAAACAGGAATTCTTCCACTGCAATCGTATTGGTTGTTTCTTGCGTAACCTCAGACCAACCACGTCCCCCCGGGAAACACCGAGAATGACAAAGGGGGTGGAATTCACAATTCTTAGAACAAAAAGGGACAGGGGAAAAATGGTATCAAGGGAATACGAAAGACACCCAAAAAAAACCTGGAATCTAAAAAGAACACGAAGGTAGCGCAAAAACGGCCGTTATTCAGCTCCTTCGTGAACCCACCCAAACACAGCGTCCAACAAGATGGTTTGGATACAAAAAAGGGATAATAACAGGACGTTACAACTCAAAGGAAACGCAGCCGCGAATCCCAGAACGTCACCGAAGATCAAAAACAGGTCCCTAAAAAGTGTTCAGTAATGCCCAAGGGAATAGGAAAACAGGGGAACAGGGGAAAAAGGGGGTCAAAAACCCAGCACTGGAAAAGACCGCTGGAACGGAGCTCAAAGGAAGGGAAACAAGGTAGAACCACAGGAACAGGAATCACACGGCAAGGGACCAATAAAGAAACCAAGCACCTGATTCCTGTTGGCAGCCCCCTTTTAAAGCGAGCCCTAAGGAGCGTCCATAAATTTGCATATGCACTTGGCACTTTTATGAAAAAAACGCTGTACGGGGAACTATACAGAAGGAACCAGGACCCCTTGAAACCCAACAGTACCCCCTCCCGAAAGCCTCCCTGCAGGCCTTGGCTTCCCAGGGTGCAGGCGATGAAACAGACGCACTAACCGGGCAGCATGAACCCTACTCGCTGGAACCCAAGAACGGTCCTCTGGGGGGTAACCCTTCCAGTCAATTAGGTAATACAGCCGTCCCTTCATCCGCTTGGAATTCAAAACAGTTTTTACCTCATACTCCACGTTATCATCTATTAAAACGGGAGGAGGAGGTGGCAACTCTTGAGAAGTGGTGACGTATGGCTTCAACAAAGAGGTGTGAAATACTGGATGAATACCATACTCAGCCGGTAAAGCCAACCTGATCGCAACTGGATTCACCACCTTCTGGACAGGACAGGGACCTACAAACCGAGGCTGTAATTTCCTTGGTCATGGCAACTTCAGATTCTTCATTGATAGCCAAACTCTATCCCCAACTGCATACAGAGGAGCTGGCCGTCTATACCTGTCTGCCTGTACTTTCATGACTTTCTTGGACTCAAATAGTTGCTGTTGAACTTTCTTCCAGATTTCAATCAAACCCCTACTCAGGGAATCCACTGCTGGTACCCTCTCAGATGGCTGAATAGGAATTGTCTTGGGATGGAACCCCATCGAACAATAAAACGGTGACATGCCTAAAGCTGAGTGCATGCTGTTATTATATGCGAACTCAGCCAAAGGAAGGGCTTGTACCCAACTGCCGGCAGTGACGTCAGCAAACAGCGCAAATACTGCTCCATGGTTTGATTGGTACGTTCCGTTTGCCCGTCGCTTTGTGGATGGTAAACTGTTGAAAAACGTACTTCCATCTTTAATGACCGACACAGGGCAGTCCAAAAATGTGAAACAAACTGTGCCTCTCTATCTGAAACAATGGCAGTAGGAACCCCATGCAGTCGGATCACTTAGGCCACAAACCAGGAATCATAAAACTAGTCTCCTCCGTCTTGTTTCCCTGTGACGGATCCACATAAATCCGAGATAATGCATCAGATTTCCCCTGTTGAGCAGCTGGCCTATACGTGATGGTAAAATCATATTCATTAAAGAATAGCACCCATCTCATCTCTCTGGGAGTCAAAGCCCTAGCGGACCGGAAAAACTCCAAGTTCTTGTGATCCGTATAGATGGTAATGGGGTGACGAGCCCCTCAAAGGTAATGGCGCCATTCCTCCAAAGACAGCTTTATAGCCAATAGTTCCCTCTCGGCTATTGTATAATTCTGCTCAGCAGGTAGTAGTTTCTTTGAAAAATACGCAATTGGATGCATCAACCCAGATTCATTGTCACGCTGAGACAACACGCCCCCAACGGCTAGCTGGGACGCATCCGCCTCTACATAAAATGGAAGAGCAGGATCAGGATGCATCAACACAGGAGCAGATGTAAAAAGCCTGATCAATCTTTCCAAAGCCAACTGTGCTGCAGGCGTCCACTCAAACACCACTCCCTTCTTCAACAATGAAGTCATAGGGGAAACAATGTCAGAGAAATGACTGATAAAATGCCTGTAGAAGTTGGCGAAACCAAGTAGCACCTGTATATCTTTAACACATGTGGGTATGGGCCAGTTAACAATAGCTTCGATCTTCCCGGTATCCATCTTTATACCATCAGCAGATATCAGGAATCCCAAAAACTCAACATGTGTCGCACCAAAAGTGCATTTATCCAGCTTGACAAATAAACGGAGTTCCAATAACTTAGACAAAACCTGCAAAACATGAGCATCATGTTCCTCAAAGGACTGGGAAAAAAACAAAATATCATCAATGTAAACAATCACACTGACATCCAAAAACTCACGCAAAACCTCATTTATAAAAAACTGAAAAGCGGCAGGGGCGTTACACAAACCAAAAGGCATAACACAATATTCAAACAAACCAAACTTAGTACGGAATGCCGTTTTCCATTCGTCGCCCTCGCGGACGCGAACGAGATGGTAAGCACCTCTTAAATCAAGATTGTGAACACCTTGGCATGTCGCAGCTGGTCTAACAACACCGGTATGAGAGGTAATGGGTACTTATTCTTTATTGTGACCTTATTCAACGCTCTGTAATCCACGCAAGAGTGAAGATCACCCTCCTTCTTCGGTATAACAAATATGGAGGAAGACACAGGCGAAGAAGAAGGTCGAATAAACCCATTCCTCAAAATCTCATCCAAATACTGCCGTAGATGTTTCTCCTCTGGCTCCGACAACGCATAAACCCTACTACAGGGCAAAATGGCCCCCGGCACCAAATCAATACGGCAATCAAAAGCCCTGTGTGGTGGCAAGACACACGCCTGATCCTTATCAAACACCTCCTTATACGCCACAAACGAAGGAGGCAAACCGTTCTGATCGCAACCACTCACTGCACAAGACAACGGAGACACCCAATCAGTCGCCTCACAATAACAGTGGAGAAGACAATTCTCCGAATCAAGCGTGACCAGCCACCGCACCCAATCGATTCTGGGGTTATGTGCCTGTAACCAGGGCACCCCGAGTACCACACCAAATGCTGGTGCGGCAATCAGATCGAAACAGACCGTATCAGAATGCCCATTATCGAAAGTCATCAACAAACGTTAGGCTTGTCGTACAATTGACCCAGAGGTTAGCTCCGTGCCGTCAATAGCCCTCACAGGTTCAGGTTGTTTCTTCATCACACAGGGAACCATCAACTTATCAGCCAACCCGATGTCCATAAAGTTCCCTGTGGCCCCACAATCCAATAATACCGACAAGGAAGCTCTACCACAAGATGAGTAAGCGAAACAAGCCGATACCGTAAAAATGATGCGGGACTCTTTGAACCACCCCTTGTACGTCATATGGATTACAAAAACCTCTTTCATGGACTAAAGTACTCTCACTATCCCTTCCCACGAAAGCCACAGCCTTATTCTCCGGGATCCGGGACGGTTTCACTGGACACTCTCGAGCAAAGTGCCCACCCCTCCCACAATACAAACAGAACAGCAACAAGCGCCTTCGCTCCCGCACCCCACCCAAAGGCATAGGTTCAGGATCTATTTTGACGCCCCCATTCTCAGATGTTTCTCTCTTGGTTACAGTTGTCCTTGGGGGTTGAAACCTGATCTTTTCCCCTTTTCTTTCACTCATTCGATGGTTGAGTTTGACAACCAAATCGACGAACTCAACACAATCTTCAGGGGGGTCTACAACCTGAGAGACCATATCCTTTAAGTCCGCGCACAATCCCTGATAAAACAAAGAGGTTCTTTTTGCCATGGGCCATTGTGTCTCTGCTACTAGGCGATTGAAAGTATCCACATAACCCAAAAGATCCTGCTTACCCTGCCGTAGCTTTAACAATTCAACATCGCTTGCCTGCTTGAAAGCATGCTTAGCAAACAGACTATGCATCTGGTTCTTAAAGGCCGGGAAACTATTCAACACAGCGTGATTATTTTCCACTAAGGGGACCGCCCAACTAGCTGCAGTACCCAAAAGATATGAGATCACAAACGCTACTTTAGTAGTGTCGTTAGGAAAAGCGGTTGGTCGACACATAAAGTGCAAATGACACTGGTTCATAAATATAGCATATCTGCTACTATTCCCGGAAAACCTCTCTGGAGCTGCTAGAGGCACCGGCACGGGAGAGTTCACTGTAACGGACAAAGGAGAAGGAGACCCACTGTGCCCCCCACTCCTCTCATATTTAAATGTGGCTGGTTGAATCAATGGGGGCCTAGCCTTAACTGAGGGATCCCTCTGCTCTTAGTGCTTTCCTTCACCTCACTCAGTGTCCCCCGTAACTCCTGATTCTCCTGACACAGGGATTGGACTTCTCCCTGCATGTGCACTAAAGCCTGGATGATTTCCTGCATCTAAGAAGCCCCCCCTGCTGCCTCCTCAACCATTCTTCACTCGGGCGGTGTATTAATTCGTGGGCTTGGTTTTCTGTTCCGATGCCGACCGGCCCAACACCGCAGGAGTGAAGAACGTTCCAATTCTCTGCCCTCACCGTGACCCCCAACCCCCGCAATCAAAACGGATGGTGGAGAACACGACACCGGGAACAGGTGGGTAACAAAACAAGGGAACCCAAGGTCTTGGGGAACACAACTCGTCTCCTCTGGCTTCTTGGTATCTAACAGCTTGACACAGACGAGACCGCTAAAATGAAAAAAGGGGACAAGATTAAACACACCCCTACTACTATTACCAGTGCCAAGTAAACACACAAACCACCGACCTCCCTGCTTACCCCAGATAACAAACGGGAGTGAGTTGATACGAAACAGGAATTCTTCCACTGCAATCGTATTGGTTGTTTCTTGCGTAACCTCAGACCAACCACGCCCCCTCGGGAAACACCGAGAATGACAAAGGGGGTGGAATTCACAATTCTTAGAACAAAAAGGGACAGGGGAAAATGGTATCAAGGGAATACGAAAGACACCCAAAAAAACCCTGGAATCAATAAAGAACACGAAGGTAGCGCAAAAACGGCCGCTATTCAGCTCCTTCGTGAAACCACCCAAACACAGCGTCCAACAAGATGGTTTGGATACAAAAAAGGGATAATAACGGGACGTTACAACTCAAAGGAAAAGCAGCCGCGAATCCCAGAACGTAACCGAAGAGCAAAAACAGGTCCCCAAAAAGGGTTCAGTAATGCCCAAGGGAATAGGAAAACAGGGGAACAGGGGAAAAAGGGGGTCAAAAACCCAGCACTGGAAAAGACCGCTGGAACGGAGCTCAAAGGAAGGGAAACAAGGTAGAACCACAGGAACAGGAATCACACGGCAAGGGACCAATAAAGAAACCAAACACCTGTTTCCTGTTGGCAGCCCCCTTTTAAAGCGAGCCCTAGGGAGCGTCCATAAATTCGCATATGTACTTGGCACTTTTATGAAAAAAAACGCTGTACGGGGAACTATACAGAAGGAACCAGGACCCCTTGAACCCCAACAGGTATTTATGGACCAAATGGTAGCGGGCTCTAACATATGGAGGGTCATGTGGTTGCCCCATCGCCCCCAGGCCTGGGGCCTTTACTCCTCACCTGTGACATTTCAGACTCTCAAAGTATGGGATAAGGTAGCAACTACTGCTGGCTTAACCTTGTTTCCATCACCCCTGACCAGGCACGGTGCGTCCATTGGGCGTGGGGGCGTAGTCCTCCCGCCCGCCCGGAGCCGCCCGCAGCTCCCCTCGGCGTTAAGTAAACTGAATCAGTTCAGTTTACTTAAGTTCAAAGTAAAGATGCCAAGGCAGGCGGGACTCAGGAAAACTGACATTCCAATCATCATGTCAGTCAGCATGACATCACATCGCCCACCCCTTTCAAAGTCTAAAGGGGGTGGGCAGAGTGGCGTCATGTTGACTGACATCATAATGTCATGTCACCAGGGCAAGCAACACAAGTGCGCATGAGTGGGGACGGAGGGTGGATTTTTTACCTGTGCCCACTCATGCGCACTTGCGTTTGAACTTTTTTGCGCATGCCCATTGAGAGCCCTCTGGGCTCCTAATGAGCGTGCTCTGGGCGAAGAGAAACTTGTGCCCCAAGCGCCAGGATTGGCTGCGATGGGCTGCCAGTCCCCATTCGTGTGTGACGTAAGGCTCCAAGGGGTCGGTGAGCAGAGGTGGCGCGGACCTGGACGGCGGTGACTTAGGTAAGTTTTAAAAAAAAATAATATTTAATTAACCCCCCCCCCCGCGCGACATCACCCTCTCTCCCCCCCAGCTGCGACTGATTGTCGTTTGGTTTTATGCTTAAAAAAAAATGCAGAATTACGAAGAAAGTACCCTAAATACCATGATGGATACAAGAAGTATGCTCGGTGCGCGCAGCCAGCAGCAGGTACCACTACCAGAGTGAAGTTGGAGCCTGGCCAGGGAGAGATGCAGAGGTACTGCTGCCTGCCGCTTCCCCTTTCAGTTGCAAAAATAACAGTTGATGGACAGAATGCAGAACAATGTCATACATTCACCCCAGTACAGAGATCTGAGCCTAAATCCATTGTTTTTTTGCACTCCACACCACCCCAGTTCAGACATGGCCATATGCAAATCAGCCTTGACCCTGTGCCTCATGGGAACAGTCCAGCCTGAACTGCCAAGCCATGTCTTTCCTGGACCAGAATCAAGCATCCTAGGACCGGTTTCCGGCTATCAGCCGTCTTCAGCCAGGATAGCTTGACTCCAGTGGTGTGGAGAGCATGGGACTCACGTCTGAGCATGCCCATCCCACTCGGGGTGACAAATGCAAAATTAAAAATAACAGTTGATGGACAGAATGCAGAAAAATGTCATACATTCACCCCAGTACAGAGATATGGGCCTAAATCCATCGTTTTTTTTGCACTCCACACCACCCCAGTTCAGACATGGCCATATGCAAATCAGCCTTGACCCTGTGCCTCATGGGAACAGTCCAACCCGAACTGCCAAGCCATGTCTTTCCTGGACCGGAATCAAGCATCCTAGGACCAGTTTCTGGCTATCAGCCGTCTTCAGCCAGGATAGCTTGACTCCAGTGGTGTGGAGAGCATGGGACTCACGTCTGAGCATACCCATCCCACTCTGGGCGACAAATGCTAAATTAATGCAAAATTAACAGTTGATGGACAGAATGCAGAACAATGTCATACATTCACCCCAGTACAGAGATCTGGGCCTAAATTCATCATTTTTTTAAACTCCACACCACCCCAGTTCAGACATGGCCATATGCAAATCAGCCTTGACCCTGTGCCTCATGGGAACAGTCCAACCCGGAACTGCCAAGCCATGTCTTTCCTGGACCGGAATCAAGCATCCTAGGACCGGTTTCTGGCTATCAGCCGTCTTCAGCCAGGATAGCTTGACTCCAGTGGTGTGGAGAGCATGGGACTCATGTCTGAGCATACCCATCCCACTCGGGGTGATAAATGCAAAATTAACAGTTGCTTGACAAAATGCAGAACAATGTCATACATTCACCCCAGTACAGAGATCCTGGCCTAAATCCATCGTTTTTTGGCACTCCACCCCACCCCAGTTCAGACATGGCCATATGCAAATCAGCCTTGACCCTACGCATCATGGGAACAGTCCAGCCCGAACTGCCAAGCCATGTTTTTCCTGGACCGGAATCAAGCATCCTAGAACCGGTTTCTGGCTATCAGCCGTCTTCAGCCAGGATAGCTTGACTCCAGTGGTGTGGAGAGCATGAGACTCATGTCTGAGCATACCCATCTAACTCGGGGTGACAAATGCAAAATTAACAGTTGATGGACAGAATGCAGAACAATGTCATATATTCACCCTAGTACAGAGATCTGGGCTTAAATCTATTGTTTTTTTGCACTCCACACCACCCCAGTTCAGACATGGCCATATGCAAATCAGCCTTGACCCTGTGCCTCATGGGAACAGTCCAGCCCGAACTGCCAAGCCATGTCTTTCCTGGACCGGAATCAAGCATCCTAGGACCGGTTTCTGGCTATCAGCCGTCTTCAGCCAGGATAGCTTGACTCCAGTGTTGTGGAGAGCATGGGACTCACGTCTGAGCGTACCCACCCCACTAGGGGTGTCAAATGGAAAAATAACAGTTGATGGACAGAATGCAGAACATTGTCACACATTCACCCCAGTATAGAGATCTGGGCCTAAATCCATCGTTTTTTTGCCCTCCTCACCACCCCATTTCAGACATGGCCATATGCAAATCAGCCTTGACCCTGTGTCTCATGGGAACAGTCCAGCCCGAACTGCCAAGCCATGTCTTTTTCTGGACGGGAATCAAGCATCCTAGGACCGGTTTCTGGCTATCAGCCGTCTTCAGCCAGGATAGCTTGACTCCAGTGGTGTGGCGAGCATGGGACTCACGTCTGAGCATACCCAAACGCTCCGTCCATCATCCCCTTTTGTATCGTTTTGTTCGCCCTAAATTGGCAGGGTATGTTCAGACGGGAGTCCCTTGCTCACTTGGCCACTGGATTCAAGATAGCCTGGCTGATGAGGATTATGAATCCAAAACCGGTCCCAGGATGCTTGTTTCCAGTCCAGGTAAGACATGGCTTGGCAGTTCGGGCTGGACTGTTCCCAAGAGGTACAGGCAGGGCTTTAAGTGGGCCGGGTCTGTCCGGGTCTGAGCACCGGCAGTTATTTTTAGGGGCCCTCGAAACGGGTCTCTATCGGGCTCTATTTTCGGGCCATGCAGAGGTAGTCCGTTTTCTTTTTCTTTTTTTTCCACGACTATTGTTACACACATATCAAGGTGCTTGCGGATCGGCAGGCCTGAGCACTTCAAGGTTAACCACTTAATATGCTTTAAGTTACTCCTTAAATTGATTGACAACTAATAGGAGAAATTATACTTCATTATTTTGCACCTAAAGCTAGCAAAGACTTGCATTCTTTTCTTTGGCACAGCAACATCTTTTAAGGTTGCTGCCGAGTGGGAGAAAAATGATCTGTGACCTGTGTATGAATCCTGAACCTAGCCTAAATACGATAGTGGGTGAGGCTGTAACCTCATTGCAGCAGCAACGTGTATCTAATCAGGGACTTTGCAACAACTGTTAGTGATCGTTTGTGTATTTTTATTTTAAGCTATTACATTTTTGGGGGCTAATTATAACTCGGGAGAGTGATTATTTCATTTTCTCCGTCCTCACTCTTTCACTTGCAGGTTTCATGGCCCCAGAAAATGACTAAACTTGGAATTCCCTCTCGACCCTCCTACCTGACGTAGTCTCTCTGTCCCTCCCGCAACCACCATCTTTTGACGGTGCTTCAAAGCGGGAGAGAGATGACCTCGGATTGATTATTGAACCACAGGCTGACCCCTTGATTGTGTGAGGCTCCACCCATTTACTGGCAGTCCCTTTCATGGGTGTAGATACTTTGCAACAAATATATATTGGCGCTCAGTGGTGTATAATTATTTTTAGGGATTTAATTTGTAGTCTTTGATTTCTGGCACAGAAGCTCATTTGGTTTTACACTGCTCTTTTTTTTTCCATTAGCAGTCTTTTGCCCTTTCCGATCTCTAAATGTATATCCTGTTGCTCACCTGTGCAATTGATGTAAGAAGGGGTGAAACAACGACAAAGTATTATTAACATGCACAGGGTCTTTTAAAGAACTGTGAAGTACTCGGGGGCGGCTGTGTGTGTGCCCCGGCTGCGACAAACGACGGGGGGGGGGTTAGGGGGGGATTTAGACCAGCCCCTACTTAGGTGGCCACACCCCTTTGAGGTTTGCCCCGCCCCTTTTAGAGCACCCCCAGTTTTTATTTCCCACTTAAAGCCCTGGGTACAGGGTCAGACTGATTTGCATATCACCATGTCTGAACTGGGGTGGCTGAGTGAGCTAAAGAATGGTTACAAAAAGGGGGTGGGGTCGCACACTACTCACACACCGGCGGAAGTTGCCCCTAAGGTCTCTGGTCATTGTAGTAGAGTGTTCGCGATGCATCATCTTTCGATCTTGCTATCTTCGCTGTCTTCGCCATCCCTGGACACGTGTTTCGGGTTTTCAACCCTCGTCAGCAGGGATAGGCAGTGTTCTGGGGTTGCCGATGGCTGCCAATATCTGCCAGGTATAGTACCACTCCGGCGCGTAGGTGCGGGATCCCAGGCTCGTCAGCCCGCTGCTCAAGGGAGCTTAAAGTTACAAAAAGGGGGTGGGGTCGCACACTACTCACACACCGGCGGAAGTTGCCCCTAAGGTCTCTGGTCATTGTAGTAGAGTGTTCGCGATGCATCATCTTTCGATCTTGCTATCTTCGCTGTCTTCGCCATCCCTGGACACGTGTTTCGGGTTTTCAACCCTCGTCAGCAGGGATAGGCAGTGTTCTGGGGTTGCCGATGGCTGCCAATATCTGCCAGGTATAGTACCACTCCGGCGCGTAGGTGCGGGATCCCAGGCTCGTCAGCCCGCTGCTCAAGGGAGCTTAAAGTTACAAAAAGGGGGTGGGGTCGCACACTACTCACACACCGGCGGAAGTTGCCCCTAAGGTCTTTGGTCATTGTAGTAGAGTGTTCGCGATGCATCATCTTTCGATCTTGCTATCTTCGCTGTCTTCGCCATCCCTGGACACGTGTTTCGGGTTTTCAACCCTCGTCAGCAGGGATAGGCAGTGTTCTGGGGTTGCCGATGGCTGCCAATATCTGCCAGGTATAGTACCACTCCGGCGCGTAGGTGCGGGATCCCAGGCTCGTCAGCCCGCTGCTCAAGGGAGCTTAAAGTTACAAAAAGGGGGTGGGGTCGCACACTACTCACACACCGGCGGAAGTTGCCCCTAAGGTCTCTGGTCATTGTAGTAGAGTGTTCGCGATGCATCATCTTTCGATCTTGCTATCTTCGCTGTCTTCGCAATCCCTGGACACGTGTTTCGGGTTTTCAACCCTCGTCAGCAGGGATAGGCAGTGTTCTGGGGTTGCCGATGGCTGCCAATATCTCCCAGGTATAGTACCACTCCGGCGCGTAGGTGCGGGATCCCAGGCTCGTCAGCCCGCTGCTCAAGGGAGCTTAAAGTTACAAAAAGGGGGTGGGGTCGCACACTACTCACACACCGGCGGAAGTTGCCCCTAAGGTCTCTGGTCATTGTAGTAGAGTGTTCGCGATGCATCATCTTTCGATCTTGCTATCTTCGCTGTCTTCGCCATCCCTGGACACGTGTTTCGGGTTTTCAACCCTCGTCAGCAGGGATAGGCAGTGTTCTGGGGTTGCCGATGGCTGCCAATATCTGCCAAGTATAGTACCACTCCGGCGCGTAGGTGCGGGATCCCAGGCTCGTCAGCCCGCCGCTCAAGGGAGCTTAAAGTTACAAAAAGGGGGTGGGGTCGCACACTGCTCACACACCGGCAGAAGTTGCCCCTAAGGTCTCTGGTCATTGTAGTAGAGTGTTCGCGATGCATCATCTTTCGATCTTGCTATCTTCGCTGTCTTCGCCATCCCTGGGCAGCCATCGGCAACCCCAGAACACTGCCTATCCCTGCTGATGAGGGGTAATACCCCGAAACACGTGTCCAGGGATGGCGAAGACAGCGAAGATAGCAGAAGATCGAAAGATGATGCATCGCAAACACTTTCCTACATTGACTAGAGTCCTTAGGGGCGACACCGCCGGTGTGTGAGTAGTGTGCGACCCCACCCCCATTTGTAGCTAAAGAATGGTGATGGATAAAACCCAGATCAGTTGACTGGGGGTGAGTGTTTGATTTGCTCAAACGCTCCATCCATCATCCCCTATGTATCGCTTTGTTCGCCCTAAGTTGGCAAGGTATGCGCAGACGTGTGCCCCTTGCTCACTTGGCCACTGGATTCTAGATAGCCTGGCTGATGTGGATTATGGATCCGAAACCGGTCCCAGGATGCTTGTTTCCGGTCCAGGGAAGACATGGCTTGGCAGTTCGGGCTGGACTGTTCCCATGAGGCACAGGGTCAGACTGATTTGCATATGGCCATGTCTGAACTGGGGTGGTTGAGTGAGCTAAAGAATGATGATGGATTAAACCCAGATCAGTTGACTGGGGTGAGTGTTTGATTTGCTCAAACGCTCAGTCCATCATCCCCTTTTGTATCGCTTTCCTTGTCAGTGGCGCACTGGCGGGAGTAGGGTGTAATGTGCGTGTTGGGGTATGAGAGCTTTCCGTGTTGAGTGGGAAGTGTGCACGGCCCGTGTGTGACATGGTCCATGTCTGGCGTGTGCCTGCGCAAACTGAGGGAACTGGCCCCAGTGGTAATTCCTACATTTTAATTCCTATAGGTAGTACTTCTGTAGTGTGCTGATACCTCAACTCTACCCACCCCTACCTAGGGCTCTGCTGTTTGCATAGGTTTACTGTCAGCACTTTTCATTTAAGCATAGATTAATACTGTGGCTTAATTTTTTAAACAACAGCTCATAGATCTAATTACATCTGGTTTTGCATTGTCATCTGCTAGCTTAATATGATGCGAAAAGCCAGTTATGTAAACTATTTGCAGGTACACATAATCTGTTCTTTGTAAGCATTAAACTCATTTATATAGTCAGGTAAATATTATACAAAAAAAACAATCATGTAACAAAGTGAAAGACTGGTCAGGCCTCAGCGTGCAGCAATTGTATCATTGTTAATGTTCATTTACCCCTCAGGAGGCATGGGCATATGCATTGTTGTGATGTTTACTTTACCTGTCGTTTTATACAGTTAATATTTTGGAGAATAATGAAGTTTGGAGCAAGAAAAGCACTCGTTTTGTGGCTGTATTTCTATATCTAGTTCATTTTGGGCTCTCCTTGCAGCTTTCACCGACTATCAATGTGGTTTTAATTCAAGGGTATGGATGTGATACAGGGTATGGTATGCTGTGGTTAAAATTTGCTTGAAAATGCACCCTTTTTACACTCTTATTACAACCCCCCTTAGGTCGTTTAAGCTCGCTCGCTACACTCGCTCGCTACAGTGCAGTATGACAATCATTTTACGCTCCACCAGTTAAAAAAGTCACCAGCCACCACTGCCCCTGACGCCCCTATTTGCAAATCCGGACTTCTCCCCTGGCCTGGCGTAAAGCAACTTCCAGTGCTGGAGGGAAGGTGGTTGTAAATTAATTGGCTGTCTCTTCGACCAAGAAGGCCCCGGTTGCATTTGACCAACTCAAAACTGACTACTCTCTAGACAAGTTCTCTCATGCACAATTGCGGCACAGGGTGCTAAGGCCCGAGGTACACACTAGGACAAGCCGGCCGATGACACAATTTGAGGCTAATTTCAGATATATGTCTACCTGACTAAATCGTGTGGGCATCGCAAACCCCGGGGCAGAACCAATGGAAAGTGGAAGTAGGCAGAACCCTGACGGACAACGCATCAGAGTATATCTTATATAGAATCCATCACACGGCACACACCATGGAGCACACTGAATCAACATGCAAGGTTATCCCTTATTGGTACTTCACACCAGCCCACATCCAGAAATGGAATTAAAATTGCACTGGGGACTGCTGGCGCGGCAGTGGTAATCCAGGGAACTTTGCTTCACCTCCTCTATACTGCCCAAAACTAACTAGATACTGGGACCAGATCTTAGATGACATTACTACCGCTTTAAATACCACTATCTCCCGATTCCCAGCTTATACAATCCCAGGGCTCCCAAATGCACTGACATTCCCACTCCACACCATTCGAGGGAGACAGTTATTTTTTCATCCTGGGGACAGGTAGGTCCCCCGAGCACAGACAGTGGTTTGCACTAACTGTGACTCCTGCTCGGCATGCAACGACTATCCATGATTGCTACATATGATAGCTCCACCTGTGCCAAGTTATGGCCCCATTTATCTCAATCCTATCTACAGAATTCAGGGAGCTAAAATGCCCAACATATCTATGTATTTTAAGACTGCTCCCAGACCCCCCAGGCCCAGAGGTAGCAGAGGGGTCACTGACAAACTAACAAGAGGGGCTTGAATGAAGGGACAGGTATGGCACATACACTTCCGATATCACGGTGTTGCTTGGAAGGAATGAGGAGGAGGGTGGGAGAAATGGGATCTTATTTTTTCTATGCTTTTCATTCTATGTTGTTCCGTTTGGTTGAAAATCGGTCCATTACGATGCGCCATCGCTATTCGCCACTGGCACCCTAAGGTGCAGAATAAACGTGGCCAGCCGAATAGGGGCTGTAGGCGACTTGCTGTGTTAACATTGTCCTTGGCACACCTTGCATATATATGCAGCCGGCCCGGGCTGGGTTGTAGGCGGCATGCTGTGTACAACAAAGATGGACTTTAATGATGATAATAAAAAGATTTGATCCTAAATGCAAAGGCCAATGGTCACTTCCTTGAGTTCATAACACTTTAAACCCCTCCTCAGTGGGGAAGTACCCTGCTTTGATTAAAATGTAATCTATAGTGCCCCCTTGATTCTCATATCGAAAAGTTTAATTTGCTGGGCAATCCGTTGTTACCTGGCCATTTACACAGAACAGACCTATTGACCCTGGAAACTTCACCAGTGCCACATCACACACTGAACAACCTGTTTTTGGGAACAGTGCCGGTGACACCTGTAATGCAGATAGCATGTCTTTAAAATTAGATCACCACATTAAGGTTAAATTTATGGTTGAAATCCCCTCTTAATACTATCAACTGGGTTGGATATTTCATACTTTTTCTTTTTAAATAATTTCCCAACAACCCTAGCTGAGTTTCATGATCCACTGCATTCAGTGTCTGAATGTATGCTATTCACATATTGTTGCTAAATAAGTCTACTTGGCCAACTAAAATCCATCGACTTTTTGCCTTGAAGGCAGACACTTTATTTGCCACTTTTGTCGAAATTAGTGTATTCCGCCCCAACCAAGATATAGGTAGTCCCAGTAGTCCAGTCTGATAAGAATGACAGAGTGGACTACAAGTTGGTGAGACGGTAAAGGGAGGAAAGGAAGGATTTTCCGGAGCACACACAGATGGTGAAAGCAGGAGGAGGAGACTCTTGACCAGAGTGGAAGTGGACATTAGTTTTGAGTTGAGGTTAGTGCCACAGATTAGGATTAAGGTTACAGCTTTAGGGATAATCTTAATTTCGTTTTTTGAGTTACGGTAATGATTCAACTGTAGTCAAGGAACATACAACATTTTTTCCGAACTTTATTAACATAATCTACCACGCCTTTATTTAAATTTATAAACCTTTGGAATTTCTCTTTTAGTTCAGTAATCCATCTTTTTAGGGTCACTATCTTGTAATCGCCTCTCTCCACACCAGTCAGTTCTTTTGTAGTCCTTTCCTTTTTTACTTTACAAAGTGGTAATTTTTGCAGTGGGGACATCCGACGTCAAAGTACCTTCACCATTCTCTCTGTGTGGATACATGTTCTGCACTTTGTAAGATATCCATAATTAGAAGGACCGTCAAAAGCCGTGATTCTAGTGATTAGGAGCTGATGGGATCTTATCTATCATTCAGTTCTTCAGCTTGTTTCCCGGCCCACGCACAAACGTCGGCCCAAGTCCAAATTTATTATTTCTATGCATCTCTACTGAATCCTAATCCATCAGAAAACTGCTCCTGCAGCTAATGTACCACCTAGTGGACCCTCTTTAGTGCCTTGAAGGGTTCTTCATCTTTAATTAAAGCCCCTTCTTGCGCATAACATTGTGTGGCAATCAGAAGGCACATCGAGGCCTTCCTAAGTATCTATGAATATGCATGGATCTAGCGTGTCCTTCCAGGAGGACCACTCATATATAAACCATGCATCGAGCAGTGA
Organism: Lissotriton vulgaris; assembly: GCF_964263255.1. Taxonomy (NCBI): domain Eukaryota; kingdom Metazoa; phylum Chordata; class Amphibia; order Caudata; family Salamandridae; genus Lissotriton; species Lissotriton vulgaris. The sequence continues at coordinate 442,322,135 of NC_141689.1, read as the reverse complement.
TCGGCGCTAAGTGACCATACGCTTCCGGCAGTGACAGATACAGTTTCTAATCCAGAAATCTGAAAATGTATGAATAACAATGACATACATTCAAATGCAAATACGTTCCAGTATTACCTTAATACAATGTATATTTTTTATAATTCTCTCCTAAAGAAATTGCACATGTAAATCTGGTTTGAAAGTACATCAAGCATCCTCGTTTTATATTAAAACAGATAGTAGAGTAAATTCGTTGATCGACAGAATGGTGTGTCCACATTCGACTCTGCAAAGTGAGCCTTGATACATATGTCCATCTCACATGCCTGGGAGAAGACCATACTTTGAAAGTATTTTAGGACTTGAACAAATACTCAAAATATCTCACCATGGCAACGTGGGTGAGCAGCACCCCGAATTCAGTCTTCGAAGCAACACTGAATATGATTGCAAAAAAACTCTCAGCTGGGACGGATGCAGTCTCGATTCTGCTTGAGAAAGATGTCTCCGGGATCAGCAAAAGAGTCGTTTTCTTAAATGCCCGCCACAGAGAAAATACACACGCACCATACCCATCTACTTTAGGCTAAAACAGCTACACAGCTCCGAGTGACCCTGCACAGGAGGCATCAAGGGTTAAAAAAACAACAAAAACAACTGCAGGCAATGGGGAGAGGATGTGGCCTAACGGTTAGGACGATTGATCTCAAATCTGGGGAACTGGGTTCGAGTCTCTGCAATGACGCTCAAATCATCCTAAGATTCTCACTTAATCGCCCCGTGTCCTTGTATAGAAACTGGTGCTCATGTCAAGCTGGCTGATACCTGATGCCTGCGGGTCAAGTTTGTGCTAAACTCTGCTAAAACTCTGGAAAAAAAAATAGACACTTAAAATGTTGTTTTTTATAGAATCCAAGTTTAAATCGGAAATTCAGAGTAGACACAAAAATATATTTTGGTTTGGTTGCACAATTATGTTTGTATTTTTCTTTTTCCATGCAAGCCTGCCATGATGTGGGCCTGATCTGGGGCCATACAACAGAGGCGAGATGTGGGGCTTTTATCCCCATTACACAAAGAGGCAGACAGCCTGCTTTGGCCTTCAAGCCTAGGAGTGATGGCCCAGTGGAGTGGACTAAGGAGACAGGGCTGTAGCTATTATTGATGCTGAAGGTACAGTATTACTGGGACCCAGTGGTATGAGGAGCCAACTAATCCCCAGTAATGGCTGTGTTACTTTCCTCAGGGCCGGACTGGGGACCAAAACCGGTCCTGGCAAAGTGCTCCCTTCGAGGGGTTGGGGGTGCGGCCGAGCTGTTTGCCACAGCCGGTTTCATCCGATTTTGTTACTAGGGCCAATTTACTATACTATATTAGGACTGGTGCCCTATTAAGCAAATAATTGAGGCACATCATTTTTTGTTTATGGTGTTTATATTATTGTTTTTCATTGATTGTCTGTATTATGATTTTTTTAATGTTTATGTATTGATGGTGTACATTTTTCATAGCAGCGATCTATTTCGAATATATTGAAATGTTATAAAAAGGATATATGCAAATAAGTAAAAAGTGATAAAATGAAAATGTTGCCCGCTTAGGATTTTTTGCTAGGTGTGATATAAGATTACAAAAAGAACCTATTTGGCCATTTTGTTGTTCAGTAAGTTAGAGTGGTCCAGGCCAGGTAGTGATAGGACCCAAGCCTCTTTTGGTCTCCCCTTTACGAATCAGCACACCCTTGCGCGGACCTGACATACGCCGGACCAGCTCACGCCGCTTGTGCATGCAGGGGGCCGCCTGCATAGCTACATGTCCAGGGTCCCTGCTAACGCAGAGGTGACATGGTAACGTCCGCTAAAGATAGCACACTGTGATGTTACAGGGCCTGTGCCCATCATGCTGACACAATGACCACACAGACACACTTGCAAAGATGGTTTGAATGGCTATGGGCACGTGCGCATGGCCACATTTATTAGGAGGCACACATACCGAGTGACACCTGTGTTGGATGTGTTTGGGGTGTGTGCACGCCAGCCGGCAAGGGCTGTCTGGTGCAGTCACCAATCGACAACAGTGTACATCGTAAAGGACACAACCATTCAACCATAAAGTCCCCATGACTTGTGCTGCACAGAGTTGATGGCCACGGGTGCACAGCATCTGACACGGACCCACCACCACGGGACACTGACATGCAGGAGACTGGGGTAGAGTCACAATTTCAGAGCAGGTTTCCGTAGATGTAAAAGGAGCTTGTCGCAGAGTGTCTCAGTGGACAGTGAATGGTGTATCCCCAGGGCATGATGCAGAGGCAAGGACCACGCTGAAACAGTCACTATGGTGGAGCTGAATGGAACAGACACATGTCGGACACCAAGTCTGGACCAGCCAGATGAAGATGCAGGAAACCACCAGGCCATGGACTCAGCTGCCACCAAGGTCCAATGAGATTGTGCCTATGACTCATTGCGCACAGAGTTAGTGGCACCAGTGCTGTTAGGGGATGCCGCATGTGATGAGGCGTGTCCAATGGTGTGGACTCCTCCACATCTTACCCAAGACACAGTTACACATGTGTGACCTACTGGACTGCAGTGTAGTCCAGAGGCAGGGGCCAGCACTGGCCATTCACCGAGTGTCGTCGGCTTGGGTGGATGGCACCACCGGCCTGCGTAGTTCAGGTTCAGTGGCACCACGGGATACGGACTTGCGGTGAACAGGGTTGATGGCAGCAGGTCAGTTGTTGATACTGTTTGATCACCTCTGAGACACTGATCCGGCTTTTGTCCATACTGAGCCGCATCTTCCTCTTACTCCTCTCCGTGCGTTCACTGGTGTGAACTCTGCCATTCATGATTCGCAACTACGTGCTGGATGTGGGACCTACTGGTCCGCAGGGTAGGCCTGAGTCCTCATCCACGTGTTGCCGGCTTGTGTTAAACAGGGTTAGTGGCACCATGTGTCGCCGGCTTGCGTTGAACAGGGTTAAGTGGCACCACGCGTAGCCGACTTGCATTGAACAGGGTTAGTGACACCAGGTGTCGCAGGCCTGCCATATGGATTTATGATCACTGATCGAAGGGAGTCTGGTGCTGTGGCCACTGTCACAGACTTGGGGACACTGCCATTCAGGACTCAGGACACAGTTCCACATGTGAGGCATACTGGGCCAAAGGGGACGCCGGTGGAGTATGTCAATGGAAAGCAGTGATGCGGGCCAGCATGGGGGGGGGGGCAGCGATGGTCTGCAGAGGCTGCAGGGGTCGCGGGACTGGTGCTTGGAGCTTGCACCGGCACGTGGTGGGCCCTCTTTGACACATGCTGGTGTAGGCAGGTGAGCGGAGCCTCGTTGGTGCGCTGGGGCAGGCATGACGGGTCTGGGGCCAGGACCTGGGGTACAGTAGGTGCACAGGGATGCATGCCTCGGTGGAGGACCCATGGTGGGCTGAGAGGCACAGCCCTGGCAGATGTGTTGTCCATTCCGAAACACAACCACAACCAGTGCGACTGGCTTTTTGTTCATACCCCTATGCAGGCCTGGCACACACAGGTCCAACACACTATGCACGAGTATGCACGGGGAGACGTAATGTGTGACATTTCTGCGTTCCACCCCACAGCCTGTGGGGACATGGTATCGTCCACTGACCAATACATTCCATGCACCAGCAATTGATCTCCACATGGCCATTTCCATGGTTTGCACTCTGTGATCTGTCCAGCACCTCCACCCCACACCTGGCATTGTGTAGGTTCACATTCCTTAGTCACTAGCTGCTCTTGCACATGCCTGCTCCATGCCTCTCCTCACATCCTGCTATTGCATGGTCATTATCCCCATGGCATCAGTGGGTCTTCAGGTGTGGCTCTTGAATGGGCTCCCTTTCATGCTGTGGGTAGTCGTCCTGCTTAGCACCAGCAAAAGGCAGGTGTTAATTCCCACCTGCTACCGCAGCTTATCACCTGTTTTTGTGGCGCTTCGCAGATCTGGCAGTTTGTTGTGAAAGTGATGTTGTGGTTTTTTCATGTGTTTTTGCACGGGAACGCCTACTTTGCATCTTATTATTAGGGTTAATTGGTGGTATCCACAGTGGAGATACATTTTGGGGCAGTTATCACGGGAATACTGGCGATGTCTGCCGTTTGCACCAGCTTATGAATGGGGTGTTAAATATGTCTCCTCTTTTGATGCATTAAGGTGGGGGATAAATCGGAGATAAGTCCTAGTTTCCTGGCTGTTTCAACAATTAAATTGTCGCTGTAACGTCTGTATGCTCAGAGCCCAAACCCTTGTGTGCCACAACAATCAAACCTTGTCTAAGATCCATATATGGTATTACAAATGATGAAATGTTGATAATGTTTTTATATTTGCTGTCTTTTATGAATTTTATTCGAAATAAAGACTATATGAACTGGTATTACTCTATCCTTCACTCCAGGAATCTGAGCATATGGGATGTTGTGTGCATCTAACTTGTAGGAGTACTTGAGTGGAAATTTCTTTGGTACTGCTGAGCTGCCTTTGCACGAAGCAATGACAGCAACCATATTCTCACCGTCTATCCTAGTTTTTGAACGAGTGATTGCAGCTATGGAAGCTGTGCGTACAGCCCCCTTCGTGGCTTCATCAGCCAATGAATTTCTTTCTACGTGAACGCCATCATGTTGATGTATCATGTGAGCCCTTGGTAGTTTGTTTTTCAACTCAACTACCTGTTGCCATAGCATTTTATGCTTAATTGTGCCACCTTTTCGTCTTTGAACCTGTTCTGTTCCCAATGATGTAGATATTCATTGTATGACTGTACACAGTAAAAAGAATCACACAGTTAGTGTGGGGAATTTGTGATCCATATTTATAAGTGCCAGTATTAGTGCTTTAACCCGTTGGCTGCTGCTATCGGCCAATGGCCGTCGCGAGCACTACCTCGGTGGTGCTGCTCACGTCTGTTGGCCGACGTGGCCCTGCCCGTTTATTAGAACGTTCCAGACTGGCACGGAACATTCAGCGCAGCCAACGGGTTAACTCTGCCAAATGTGTCGTGCAGTCTCCTAGAGATTGCATTTGGTGCAACTTGGATGTAACTTTCCATCCCGCATGTGACCTTTAACAATAGCACTTGCTGCGCTGCATTGTTGCTTACTCCCTATGGCCGGTTGAGCAGGTCTGTCAGTGTAAATAATATATTTATACTGATCTAGAGGCATGATTTAATTTTCTAGAGGATATTCTTGTTTGTATTGCAGGAATGCTTGTGTTTTTAGACTTGGACCAAATCTATACTCAACGTCCGTTGCAGTAAGAGAATTAGCCCATTGTATCCATCTCGGATGTAAGGCTTTTGCATTTGGAATTCTAGCCTTCGTAACAGATTCTAAAGCCGGTACCGGGGTTATGACAATTATGTTTTTCCCCTGAGCCAGTGCTCTTTCTCTTGCTACAGCTGTCTGAATTGCTGTCAGGATTTTCTCTGTTGAAGTGAAACACATTTCTGCATTTATGTACAGGTGAAATTTGTTTGCGATTGGTACTGTTTTGCCTTCATTAAAGGTTAAGTAGGAGAACTTGCATTGACCTGCTATTACAGGGATAATCAAGAGGCGTACGTTTACGCTTGTTTGTGTTTTGTAGCTATCATGTCTGCGTAATCCAAAATGTATGTTCTGCTGAAATTTAGGAGTCCCAGTATTGATTGTAGATTTTTTAATGATTTTGGAGGTTGGAGCAGTGTACACTTCTCTAAAAAGTTAGCTGCCAAACTTTTACCTTCACTTGAAAGCTCATATTCTAGAAACAGGACACTGAGGTTGGCTATCTTAGATATTTTTAAATTAATATGTAGCCCTCAGAGGTGAACCCCCTAATAATGGTGCACAACCTGGTCAAGTGCCTTTCTAAGTCATCGTCTGTCAGATAAATATCATCCACATAGGCCAATGCTTCCACAGCTGTTCCTATATCCCTGGCCAAATACCTACTTTCAGGTGCTATATTTTGGCAGAAAAATCCATTTGAGATATCAAGTGTAGTTTTGTATTTTTTCCACACAATGGTATTCATTAATGTAGCACTGTGTGCATTCTGAACTGCAAATGTCTTAGTGCATGTGTTTAAATGTCTGTAATCTAAAACTAGATGATATGAGTTGTCCGGGTCTGATACGGGGAACAAGGGATTGTTCATTGGTGAGTGTTAGACGGAGACCCAGAGGGTCGGCCGAGTACAGGGGGAGAGGCCTCCAATGAGGGCCGTCTCCGGTGATCGTACAGACAAGTAACTTCCCCCCCACAAATGGACACCACACAAGGATGAGATCTGCACACTTTATATAGGGTTCTTGAGGCAAGGTTATCAACGATACAGTGGGGGCAGGACACGAGGATCCTCCCAATTCTAGTCTCTGTAGGGTAAGGGGTAGCGGGACAGTCTTGGTACCGGTCCGGTACAGGGGCGGCCAGAAGGAGCTCACAATCCTCGAGCTCAGGGGTCTGCAAGGTCAGGCCGCGGCAGCGCCAGCAGGCTAGGATGATAGTTCTCGGCAAGGAGGGCCGCGGTAGCGCCAGCAGGCTAGGATGATAGTTCTCGGCAAGGAGGGCCACGGCAGCGCCAGCAGGCTACGATGATAGTTCTCGGCAAGGAGGGCCGCTTCAGCGCCAGCAGGCTACGATGATGGTTCACAGCAAGAAGGGCCGCGGCAGCGCCAGCAGGCTAGGATGAAGATTTCACGTTGCAGAGGGCCGTGGCAGCGCCAGCAGGCAGGAGCGATGATTCACAAGGATGGGCCGCGGCAGCGCCAGCAGGTCAAGACGAAGATACACGTTGCAGAGGGCCGCGGCAGCGCCAGCAGGCTTCGGAGATGGTTCACAAGGCAAGGCTGCGGCAGCGCCAGCAGTCCGTCAGGGATGAGTTCTTCAAGGTGTCTCTCGACTCCAGGATACAACTGCCCTCCTGCTCTGGAGCGGCCCCAGTTATAGGTCTGGTCTCTTTTGATGTCCGGACCCTTGCGCTTGGAGGTCGGGAGGTCCGGGATGAGGGAGTCCAGACACCCAGCAGGGGGGTGGAGCCAACGCCCGGGGAGGCCGGGGGCGATCGGCACCTGGCGGGGGAGAGCCATCGACACTCCTTTCTCCCATTGACCTGCCAAGTGGTCTCTTCACCTCCTGGGTGGATGGTGGTGCCTCGATGTCGGGGCCTGGCCAGGCCCAGGGTTGGGGTCGAGCCGAGGCCACGCGGCCTCGTGTTGCAGTGTCCAAGATGGCGGCTGGGCCGGGGCAATGGTGCTGATGGAGGCCCGGGCCAGCCGATACGGGGGTGTTCGGGAGCAGGCGTCCCTTTGGGGACGGGTTGCGGGTTGCCTCGGTGGGTTGCCGGGATGGTTCTTTCTGGGGATACAGGGAGAGCCGGTGTCCGGGCCCTATCATGCGGGGAGGGAGCGGGCCTTCCATGAGGCCTGTCCAACAGTGAGGTGCATGTTTCAATGACCCCTTGATATTCGAGTTGATGTAAGATCTCCCTGACCATTTTTTTAGGTTCTTGCTTTATTGGATATTGCCTTTGTGCATTTGGTGAAACTTTTAACAGGATCACGTGGTGTGTTGAACTCTCATCCCATCCAACATGATTTTTGTATAATGCTGGAGCTTGGGCCACTGCCCACTCCCATGCATATGTGTGTTGAAGATGAATGGGAACACGGTTGGAGAAGGATGGAAAAATTATATTTTCTCCCCTTGGGCACTCCATAACGAATGCTGGTGGTCAATCTTGCTCAGCTAACAGGATTTCATAACCAGATGACAGGTTCTTCCAAAAAAGGCCTTTTATTTTTCTGGGCTTGTCCGCCTCCATCCGGAGTGTTATTTTATGTAACTTATGTGGCATGCTCACCCTTTTATCTGGTGCTTCCACCCTAATGTAATCATTCAAGTCCGCTGTCACCAGAAATTCTTTCAGGTTCCGGCGAGCTATTGTTACTTCTGCCGCACTGTCTAGCATCGTCAGAACACATTCCCCGTTCAGAAGTTGTGTCCTCAGAATTGTGGGCATGTCTGATCTTCAGACCTGCAACTTTCTTCTTCTTAAACTGAGATTTTGATGTTGGCTTTTCTTCTTTTTTCGAAGTATAGTCTTGAGCGTGCTGTTTGTCTCTGGACTTAGTACGCTCTTCTTTGTTTTCTGACCATCCTTCTCACTCTGAGTTTTTCGTTGAGCCCTGAAAAGAACAAGAGGAACATGTATTAGTATCTTGATACCTGTCAGGTTTCCTAATATTATCCCTATTCCTAAGGTTGTACCTCACTTCGGAGTGCTCCTGTGGAGGAGATCTACCTCGGGATTGAGATCTGTTTTCTGTATAGTTTTGTTATTTTTTATTATCCTACTTCTTTTCGGAAGAAGTAGGTGTCTGCTTAGAAGTGTCCTTTTCAGGACTACCCATCGGTTTTAAAGCTTTCCCACCCAAACGTCCTAATTCTGCATACGCAGTTTCAATTATTTTGGGTAGTTTGTGTGGTTGGTCTAATGGACAACTCCCTGAGGCCTTGGCGAATTGCGACTGACGCTGCTTCCCCTTTAGTGTTAGATAGTATTATGGCTGATACATGGTCATAGTTATTAAGTAACTTCATCCCTAGTTCAGAGCAGGTTCTGCTCCATACTCGTTATGTATTTGTCTTAATACATCCGGTATCACCACTAATGAAGGAATACTATGAGTCCTGGAATATATGGCAGCAAAGACTGTACCCCAAGTAGTATAATCCTCTAATTGTGGTGTTATCCCCATGGGCAAGCAGATTGATAGCATTCGGTGTTTCTCAAATGGGCTAATATCCGGGAATACTGCCTCTAACTGTGTTATTTTCTGAGCTACCCAGAATGGCATTGGTTCGTGCTTCCTGGGCATTTTGCCCATTACTGCGTGTAGTGTTTGTGGAGTAATTTGAGTTCCATTTGTTGCAACTGTTGCTGGTTGGACTGTGAAAGTCCTCATCACGAATTGTGTCAAGTTCCTGTTGATTTTAATTAAATCTTTGTGTTGAGTGAGTACATCTCATTGTGGCATTGTATCAATGTCAGGATGAGGTGTGTAGGCTGCTAATATCCGCCATGTTGCTCCTGGTCTTCCTAACGGACCAAGCCTTCCTCTTCCTCTTCCTCTTCCTCTTAAGTGGGGTAGGGCGCCTTTAAACCAATATTGGTGTTCCTGGTATGGGAGTGGAATTTCTATGTCCTCGAATGGAGCATATTCCACTGGTGCATCTCCTTCTGTATAGGAGTGATATGTCTGTGTTCGTACATCTGCTGCTGGAAATGTAACCCATGAATAAAATACCTCTGTTTTGTTTGATTTGTGTGCCTCAATCATGAAAGCTACTATACCACCCCTCACTTGTAAACGATTGTCTAATAGTTTCAGGGGGATAGTATGTCTGAATTTTTGGTGCAATTAGAATTCCATCCACCTCTTCCTCTGCTACTGAGAGGCGTAGAGTCACCACCGGGTTATCTCCGCCCTCAGATATATTTGCAAGAAGTTTTGTACAAGGGAACTAAGATTAGGTTTTTATGCACAAATTTTAGCAACACTGTGTTCTTCAAGCTTGATTAACCAGCAGCTAATAAAAAGGACATTTCACCTACTCAGCTGTGGCGTAGTTTGTGCCCACCCACTTCAGACGTCTCTGGTGTTTTGTGAGTAGGGGTCTCTGAGAATTAGCATGACCAAACTACTCAAATTCTACTGTTAAATAAGTACCCAACCAAAGTTGGTGGGCCATGTCGTATAGTTCCTATAGTACCCATGCAGGACCTGTATGTTTGGAAAACATAAACTGTAGGATTAATGGCAGACTAACTCCGAGTAACCCCACCGAGTATGTTAGCCTGTTTGCATTCACTAGCTCCAGTGCCGCTATAATCTCCTCTTATCTGGAAGAGAATAGTTTCTGGTAGCCTTAGACCATGACAACCCTGATTCCCAAGATTGTGTGAACAATATACTATCTTTCGCTCATTCACTCGTGCTCACTTACTTCGTCTCAGGGCGTTACACAGAAGAAACAGTCAGGTGTGTTACAATATGTATTTATTGCACAGTTGTTCTTCTACAGCTAGATTCATCAAAGTCCCGATTTGCGAGTCCTTAATAGCGATTATTAAGGAATCGCTATTAAGGACTTGCAAATCGGGATTCCTGTAGAAATCGCAAAATAAATTGCGATTCCTACAGCCTCCTTATTTGCGATTAGCAAATTGCTAATCGCAAATAAGGAATAACTCCCCATTCATTCCTATGGGCCTAAGGCCCATAGGAATGAATGGGGAGTTATTCCTTATTTGCAATTAGCAATTTGCTAATCGCAAATAAGGATGCGATTTCAAGGGTGCCAGGGGTGTCCAAAGGACACCCTGTAGCACCCCTGAAATGTGAATTTACACTGATGTTGTGCACACACATGTCCAAAGGACATGTGTGTGTGTAACATGCAATTTAGAAAAATGCATTTAAATGCATTTTTCTAAGTTTTCGCTATTTAACACGAGGTTTGACTTCGTGGTAAATAGCGCTCCTAAATTGCGAATTCACAATTTTTAATTGTTTCATGAATAGCATTTAAGGAATCTCTAATAGAGATTCCTTAAATGCTAATCCTCGCAAAATTGCGAATTCTTTATTAGCGATTTTTGCATTTGGGATGATGAATCCCAAATGCAAAAATTGCACTCGCAAAGGGCCAGATTCTCAGAATCTGGCCCTTTTGCGAGCGCATTTCGCTTGATGAATATGACTAGTATATAATATATGTGTTGCTACAACCGTTAAACAGTAACAGAGATATATGATCAGCAGTACAGTGAATATAAAAGGATAGTACAGTCTACCAATTTTCAATAGTCATGAACACTAACATGGATATAAAATGCATGATAAAAGAAAGCATGCGTACTCCTATGATGTTTATCTAGACGTACCTAAGTGTCCCTAGCACGTGAGTAGGTGTGAAGCCAAGAATCCCTCTAGGTTTAGTCTAACCCCATTACCTGAAGCAAGAGAGTGTAGGACCCCGTCCTGGTATCGAGTTGGACACCCTGCAAGGGATGTTTAGACCCCTGTCAGCTGGAGCGTCTGCATGCCGGAGCCTCAGCATCTCTGGTCAGTGTGTTGGCCTTGAAGTCCCATTCCCTCTGACTAATACTAGCAAGAGGTGCTGTATTTATACAGAAAAGTATCTCGGGTTCCTTTGTTCCTTGTTTCTTGTATTAGCCCTTGTTGGGTTTGAGGATCACGTATGGGATGAACCTTGTACGTAGATATTATGCAGGTGGATGTAGCCCCAGCCTGGTACCCAAGAACCCTTACGAATATTCATCCATACTGTGTCAGTCTAAAGATGAAGTAATAGAACGCTATTGTTCAGGGAAACCCTGCTTCTGTGCCCAGGACTAGAACTAGGTAAAGGTTAAATCCTAAAAGGCTTGTTACTGTGTAGTGTAGGAGAGGTAATGTAGCTGAAAGGGTATGATGTAACCTGGGCCTATATCAGGGTACCTATATGAAACATAACAACTCAAAATCTATTAGTGCTTACAATAGACATGGAAATCTCACAGTGCCTTACTCACAAACGATTATTTATTGCCAAGTGAAAAGAACAAGTTGCCTGGGACTAGTAGCTTCATACACCTTAATGTACTTGTTGCTACTGTAGGAATTCTATGAGTTGTCCCTCTTTTCCGAAAAACATATTACTACCCAAAGTGCTGACCATGTATTTCCTTCCATTTCAAGCACTTAGAGGCAGCTCACAAATGTAATAATTAAGGTAAACTTTAAATCAATACATTTTTAGTTGGTGCGCTTGAGACAGTCAAACTATCTTGTTAATGCATGACTCCCCCCAACACCCTTTTTTGTAAGATTCGATATCCCTACGCAGTGTCTTTGTAGTATCAACTATTAATATTGAAAGTGGTCCGATAAAGTGACTAAGGGAAGGTGATAGTTGTATTAAAGGTGGTAGGTGGTCTGACAAAGTGACTTAAGAAAGATGATAACTATTGTGAAGATGGTCTAATAAAGTGACTAAGGTAAGATGATAATTGTATTAAAGGTGGTCTTATAAAGTGACTGAGGGAAGATGATAATTATGTCTGAGGCCTCGCTTTTTGCCGCAGGTCATATGTGTGTATGCAATTCACTGTTCCCCTAATGCAGAATAATTGTTGTGTTTACGAAAATTAAATAAATAGTGCGTGGAAGCATCACAAAGGGAGCTTGTAGATGAATCTAAGGGTTGTATGATTGAGATGTTATAGATGAAAGCTACCCAGAAAGGTGTTAGACCATATTGATGAACACTAAGCAGCCTTGCATTAAACTTGTGTGTGTCCTTCTGTGATTTGTGAGACATCTGGATCGCTCTTGTGTTGTAATAGACATTCAATTCAGTTAGGCTTTATTCGATTTTAAAATAAAATCATTAAAGCACGTCAAAAACACATGTTTGTTAAACTGGTCTGCATTAAAAATCAATAAAAGTATACAAACAGTATAATTTGTTAGAAAAATAGTCTAATTATAAAAGATGTTCCTTTAGAAGTTAATGTGGCAATAGTTTTCCTACATTTTATTACACATTTCAAATAACAAGCTATAGACCTCGTAAAATGTATATTCTCTAGGAACTGTAACACTAGGAACGCTAGCCGATATTGTCTAACCAAGTAACCTTAAAATTGGTAAAATCCATCACTTTCTTGGTTCACTATAACATTTGCATAATAAAAGGAGATGCATTGTTGTTTTCAGAGACTTATCATCACATGGGCAGGTGCACATAATGCTCGACCAATGGTTAATATTGGGGAAACTGGTTAACCTGTTAAAGATCCTCAGCCTAAAGCGGGTTAACACCATCATGTCATACCAGCCTAACGTAGTTTTTAAATATGATTGAATGCTGTAGGTGGTTAGCATCATTTGGTTCACCTGCACTGTGGTCTTTAGTATTTCAGTAGAAAAACTATTAGACTCAAGGAACATTGTACACCTTTTTTTTCAGATTTATTCTAGAGACATTAAAGTGCTAGGGTCTTCAAAGTATTTCGGGTGACCAAGGTCTTTCAGGAACTTTTTGGTATATTTTAGCCATGGGATGCTTGTAGCCCAGTGTAATTTTAAACCATACTTTAAGATATCCTGATTAAGACCAGTTTTGGGATTAGACCACATTCTGTGCCACAGTAAAATGGGTTGTGTTTTTATAAGATCGGATATATATGGCATCCTCAGTTCAGTATGGCATATGTAGGTTGATGTGCTACATGTGACTGCCAATAGTTATCTGAAAAATGCATTCTCGACTAACTGTAGGAGCTGAAAGGCTTCCTATCCCCTACACCAGCACCGTACATGGCCTTGGAGACGCATTTTGCTTTGTAAATATTTAATAACTCTACAACCGGCCATCTCCCCAGTTTTCTGGCGAAATTGACCTGGGCAGCAGTAGCTTTCAGAAATAGTAGTTTTCTTGCTTGCACAGCCTGGAACCAACTCCCTTTATGGTAAACATGAATGCAGAGGAAAGAAAATAATTTTGGAAATTCTATCTTATTATTGTCAATAAAGATATCCCAGCATTTTGAGCTATCATGCCCACATTTCATTACATACATTTTGGAGGTGTTCACCCTCCGCATGCAATAGGTGGGTATTTAGCGTCTATCTATCTGTGGAAGGTCCTGCCAATGATTCGCCAGCACTTGGCCTAATTCTTTTGTATACAAAGTAAAAGAAAGGGAGCCAGAACACATCCTTGCCTAAACGCCTTTCTAATCTCAAACCTGGCCATACCCTCCCCAGTGATCCTGTAGCTTACCCTTGCTTTTGTATCTTTGTAGAGCTGCCTCAGCAACAGTATAAGAGGGGTTTCCACATCTATGTCTTCTGGAATTTTCAAAAGTGTCTCATGTATGATGCAATCGAAGGCTGCAGTAAAGACAACAAAAGCCAAATATAGCCTACCCTGTTTGGTCATTGTATACTTTCCCAGGAGGATGTTTAGGTTTAACCCTGTTCAACCATGCCTAGGCCCTGTCTGAAACCATATTGTAGTTCCGTTATGATGCCATTATCTTCAGCCCAGTCATGTAGTCTGTTCAGTATAATACGTCGCATCACCTTAACCAAAGAGTCCAACAGGGATTTGTGTCGATAACATGCAAGGTTGTGACGCTCTCCTTTTTTAAAAATTGGGACCAATGTTGATTCCGACCATGTTGCTATAAAGACCGAAGAGCAACATGCTGCTACTACTTGGGTGAACAATGAGCCCCACAGGGGCAAGTTTGATTTATGAACGTCCATGGGACACCATCTAGGCTGGGAGCTTTTCCGCCCAAGCTTGCATTGATGGCACAAATAACTTTTTCTAGAATAAGTAATAGACATTCATCTATTAAATCTCATTTGGCCTATTATTATGCCAGCACCTCCCCACATTCAAAGGAGGATGTGGGGGTAAGTATGAAAACTAATAGGACTTTTGTTTCATGTCTCTATACCCACCTGGTAGCTGTATTTGGGAATGAGTCACGGTAAACACAAATGCAGACTCTGACTTATCCTTCAAATTAACATGAATAGCTTGTGGAGTAAGTGCTAAATATGGAGGCGAATTCACAAGCAGCATGTCCTCAACTATAGGAATAGTAGTATGGTAGAAGAAGTTCTGTTTTTGTACTTTCGTCACAAGAATTTATCAATAAACACACTACTCTAACTTAGGCCATTACTCTACACTGAATGAGGCTTGCCTGAAGTCACCTATGAAATGTGTGATGAAGTGATTCACATGCACTGGCATTTTATGTTTGAAAGGGAAGGCCCATCATATCCAAAATCATTCAGATCACAAACATCATATGCCTTGCACTGTCACTGTTAGAGAAAGCAGTAGGCACATTCTCTCTGCAATGGTGTTTTTAATGTTTCTGATTATAGAGATTTGACTGGTGTTAATGGTGCATGCACAAGTCTTCACTTACCTTTTCATCTCAAACAAATACAGTGAAATTCTGAGGAATTTCTTTAAGCATAATCTAAGCTTTCAAAGAGTCAGAAAAGTATTTATCATGTGTGCAAAGCAGTCAGGAAACTGCAGTGAAGCCTTGCTTGGCCACCACTAAAAAACACCACCTGCCTATGACTGGCCCATATATAACAAAGATTACAAATGTCTTATCAACAAACATCTCTGCTTAACTCCCTAAAAGCTAATCCATCCCATGCTAAAGAAATCATAACAGACCTTTTGAAACTCTCCATATACTGAACTATTGCTAACTAGTTTTGGTGGAAGCAAACAATTATATATATGACAGACAATAATTGTGTCTGTCAGAACAAAATGGCAACATGTCATATTAGGAAAGATATGTTTGTCTTGACAAGGGATAAATTAAAGCCCTTGTCTTATTCAACCTGTCCACTGAATGTAACAGTGGAAAAATGTGTTCTAATCACAGGATAGTCCCTTGAGTTCTACAAATCATTGGGATTGATGCAGCGCTACTCCGGATATATTTTCTAAAACCATATCACCTTTCCCTGAAGTACTAAATCATACATCTACTCGTCAGTGGGGCCCATAAAACTTCATGGATCGGTGCGATTCAAAGGAGATATTCTGTATCATAGAGGAATGTCTGAATTAAAACTAAATATTTATACTATTTACACCTGCAGTTTAAATGAGTTTACCATGGTTTTTATTAACAAGACATTTATTTAGACACACCACCATTATGGTTGACAAATCTCCTAGAAAAAAATTAGGCGTAGGAAAATATAAGACCAGCTTAATTCTCCATTTATCTAATTTTTATTGATGGCAAGATTTAGCATGTCTAACAGACTTTATTCGCTTTATTTATTTGTTTATTCAAAAATAGCTTTAAAGAAGAAAATTCTTTTTTCAAACAGTTATATTCATTTTATTTCAGAAATTTGGAAATAGACATTATTATTATTCAGATTTCAGGACACAAGTATTAGCAAAAGACAGATAGTTCCCAAAATTCATTTTCTCCTAACTTCCTTAACTGATAACCTCAACTAAAGCTCAGTTCTCACTCAAAGAAATAAAAAACGTATTCAAGGAAATCTTAGATCTCAGGAAAATCAGCATACCGACAGCATCTCAGGAGGAAATCGGAAGAGAGTTTTTTTCTTAAGGAAAAATTTGACTTTTTATACCTTTTTCACTAACTTTATCTATCTACAAAAGTAACTATCAGCACATATTCAAGGTCTGATTGGCTCATTTGAGGGTGGATGAGCATCACCTCATCGTCCTAAAATTGAATTTCTGTGGCATCAGCTAAATTTTTAATGGTCCTTTGTCATTGTACAATTTTCTTCAGTTATGTCCTTAATTTGCTATATTCATGTTCTTTCTCACGTTCAACAATGGAGAAGTTCATAGATTTTTTTCAGTCAAAAGGGTTTTCAGGGCAGTCCCTCCTTGAACTATCTCTCATGCAGGCACGGGCAGCTCGAATTCAGTCCTGTTTAAAGGGCGCATGCGCCTGCGCATTCTGCCTTTCATTCATGGTTCGGCACAACAGCTATTTTGTGGCTAGGCCTCACAGGCCAGAACGGGAACTATCATAGAAACAAACACAAATAAATTTTAATTATTGAATTGTAGCCCTTCTGTTTACCTCCCCCCATACTAAGGTTTCCCATTAGTCGTTACCTAGCAAAATAGGCAACACATATGTGTGATATACTCACTTATCGTCATGTCTTTGCCACAAAACACAAAACAGAAAGCACATTTATGCCGCTTTTGATTAATTTAAAGCTCTGCATTAGTAGACATCATGACGACATTGCTGAATTAGTTAGTTATATTTCTCCATGCAAGCAGATTAGTATTCCCACGTATATTTGTGTGTGCATTCTATACTACGTTGATTAATACTTTCCACACCACACAATTAATAAAGGTTACAGTTATGAGAAATGACTTCACGAGGGGTATACAAAATGTTGTTTCTCCACCTCGCTCCATCACGATCATACCAGCGAATCCTATCATGTCTGCCTCAAGTAAGGTTAGAGTTTTCTTCTGTCACCTTTCCTCTCCTCTTCAACATTTTAAATGAGGACAGAGGTAACATCGCAACCCAATGTACAGTTCCAAATGTATGTGGACAACATCCTACGTCACTGTTTGTTGGGCAGTCATAAACATAATTGCATAAGCTTCACTGGCATCCTGAAGCACAAAAACATGTGGATGGAAGTGAGCTGCTGCTGCATAAATGGTTCAAATACGAAAGTAACCAGAGTGGGTGAATATTCGGACAAGTGAAAACCTTTCAGATAGCTAGAGCGATGAAGAGCCTATGTGGCTCGTCTGAAGTAGTTAAGAAACTCAGTGTGTTTGAGCAAAGAAAACTTGATCCTTAAGGTCAGTTGATTCAGCTGCAACTCACATGAAGCCAGGGGAGCACATGGAGCACACATGAGGGGAGAGGAGCCAATCTTCAGAATAGACTGCAACAAGATCAAAAGTCCCAAACAAACAAACATGTTTGCAAAACATGAAAAATGTCTCTTCCAGAAGGCTTTTGCTTCATATTGCAACACTCCAGGACTACTCTCCCCCTCTAAACAGGGACTGTTTCACGTTCGTCCCCCACTGATTCCTGGATTCTGAAAACCACATCATTGAGCCCTCACAGGCAGTATTTCATGGAATGTGAGAGGGGGTGCTATGCTATCTGTGTCACCTGGGAGGGTATTTTGGTGCTGTTGATGAGATTCTAGCCTTGCACAGGGCTGGTGAATAAGTTATTCAAAGAACCAGGGGCCTTATTTATGAAGGCCTTGCGCCGCCGGTGCGTCACTTTTAAAATGGGAAAAAGTGACGCACCGGTGGCGCAAGGCCTTCATAAATAAGGCCCCAGGTCTGGATCTTCTTGCTGAATTCCAGAATTGGGTCTGGGGTGGGCGATGCAACGCATTATCATTGTAACTTGAATCTAATTACTCCATCAGCTGTAAGAAGTGAGCACAGTCACAAAGTTTAACAGAGTGATATATTTTATTATATACATGTGTCTCATTTGTACAGTGCTGCATTGTAGGAAATTGGGTTATTAGTTGTATATCTTACACAAGTAATAGGTCCATTATTATCCTTACTGAGAACCAATAACTCCATTGTAGTGTTTGACTCTCTCAGGATAGTGAAGCAGGGGAGTCCAAGGCCTACTCAGGGGCAGTAGTATGGGCTAGTAATCACCATTCCCTGGCTCAATAAATGGTTGTCCAGTCAGTGCATTTATTGCACACACACACTACTAAATACTATGCAATAATTCACAAATTTACATACAAGCAGATGGAAAATACCATAGTTGACGTTACTTAATCACACTTTGACCCCCTACGGGGTTTGTAGAGACATATCTGGTATGTCTACTGGCTTGATCAAAGCTTCAAGATCAATAAACCATATGTGAAAGACATCATTTTGTACTCAAATGCAGTCATCAATAATAATCATCAGGTGTAAATGCACTTAATGTTAATAGAGCGTATTCACTTTGATCAATGATCATTGTCAACATTTATAGGGGTGTGAGGTAAACTCCGCTACGCTGGCTCAGTTCACAGAGTTTTGCCACTCGAGTGCAGAGTTTAGCAAAAACTCTGTCAACTGCAGCGTGGCGGAGTTTACTGGTTCTAGCCCTACTTTTTTTTTATTACATCAGTCCTGGTCTTGCTCAGAGAGGCAAATTTATGTGGCCATTTTTCCCTTTTTATGTCTTGTGTGAAACACACACATTGTAAGCTTGTTCTAACCCAGTCAGTCGAGGAAGCACACTTTGGCATCTGAAATATCTGGCTGAGAGGAAGGAAGCCATTGCACCTCTGACTGAACGCACTTGCAGCATTACTCAGTCTGTGATTTACTTTTTGACTGTCTGGCTTCCAGGGTGGGGCCATGCAATATCTATCAAACACATTTACTGGCCTTGGGGCATAGTGTGGCCCTGGAGGACATGCAGCAGGGGGTGGATTATCCATAGCTGATGGGGCAGCAGAGCAACCTGGACTTCGGCCTCAAACGGGTAACGCCATAAGCGCGACACCTCTGTCTGCGCGTGCAGTCGTGTTATGTCTGATCTGGTGTTCTGTTGAAGGAGCTGTGAGTTTCTTTTCTGCATTTTTTAAATGGCATGATATCTCTGCTGATGTACTTTAATGAACTTTTGTGTGCATGAAAACTTTACTTATTTGATAAAGGCATCTTATCTGGGTGCCTCGAATGGAATGAAGGAGATGAATCACGGATGCCCTGTTCTCAGATCAAGGTTTTCATTTGATGTAGCTCGTAAAGTTAATACATATTCTGCAAGTGCAATGGGCATTCATGCTGGGCTCTTCATGAAAAGCAGCAGAAACATTGATTTATCCTCCAGATATTGGTGGAGAGAATACTTACAGACACGCCGTATATAATGAAAGAGCAATGAATACTTGACAAACATTGGTTTGCTTAAGTATTCCCCAACAGTAGATGAATAATGCTCAAACTGCTTTTTATTTGTGACACAATGCATCAGGGCACTTCTTTTTTCAATGACAATGTTGAATAGCAGGCCAGCAATTTGCCCTGGGCTCGCTTAACGTAGGAGTGGCCAGCCTGGATTTTTTTTACGAACCGCCCGGTCTGGGGCATTGATGATACTTTCTCCTTGCGGCACTTCCCTCCTCTCAGTCCTGCTCTGTCCCTTGTAGCCTACCAAGCCACACCTCAGCAAGGATTACTGTCTCCAGTGATGGCTTTATCTTGGCATTAGTGTTAGAGAAATCACCTGCTCAGGGCCACGACACGCCATCAGGTTTAGCAACAAGTTACGATTGGGCAGGGCAACCTGAACCGAAAAGGCTGCACCACAATCGGATAGTGTAGTGACGTCCAGTCCCACCCCAAAGCTGTTCCTTGTTGATGAGACTAGGGGTGGGTGCAACTCTGCTGAATCTCACTGAGTTTTTATATAGCTCCACGGAATGCTGCAGACTAAACCTCAGCGAGTTCTGCCCACCCCTAATTATTATATCAATAAAGCATTTAATATGGCCAAAACATGAGTCTGTAAATTAATGCAATAATACAAACAGCCCCAAGTAGGCATCACATTTTGATCACATAACTGTAACCATAGACTTAGGACCATATGTATCAAAAAAACGATTTGCGATTCGGAAATTGCGATTTTTACCAAATCGCAAATTCAGAATCGCAAATCGACATGTATGAACACAATCGCAAATATTTAGCGATTCGGCCATAATCGCTAAATAATTGCGCGATGGCCAATAGCGATTCCTTAATCCTAAAAAATCGCTAATTTGCGAGATCGCAGTCTGTAAATTGCAAAATTGCGAGATCGCTGCCCGAAAATCGCAAAATTGAGATGTTCCAACGGGAAAAATTGCAATTTTGCGATTTTCTGGAAACATCCAATCGCAATCCTGATGCTATATGGTGACATCACCATCCAGGATTTGAGTGATTTCCCATGGTGCTTCAGTATTGCTACTGAGAGAGGGTGTGACTGTTGTTTGCTACTCAGGAGCCATGGCAGAAGGAGGAAATCAGGATGTTCCAGCAACCCTGCAGGAGCAGCAAGAGGGGGAAGCAGCCAGGAAGAGAACGCTCAAGTTCTCTGAGGCAGAACTAGAAACCCTCATCACAGAAATGGTGCCAAACCATGAGGCATTATTTGGGAGGAGTTCGCACAAGGTGCCTGAAGCCAGGAAGAGAAGGATTTGGGAAGGCATCCAAGCCAAAGTAAATGCCCTTGGAGTGACACACCACACAATAGAAGTGTTGCGGCAGCACTGGTATGACCTGCGCCAGCGCTCCAAGGAGAAGTTGGCTGCCAGGCTGGAGAAGTCCCAGCTCACCGGTGGAGGAACCTCCAATGTCACAGACTCAATGCCACTGGAGGAACTGGTAGAGGGCACACTGCCTCCACAGAGTGTTGCGGGTGTGTCCGTGCTCGACAGCTCAGCCCAACCAGCTGCAAGACCAGGTAAGGAGCATGCCTTCCCCACCCTAAACCACCCCTAGCAACCCCCTGCAGCGACCTAGGGATAAGGGGAACCACATGTCAGCCCTGAGAAAGTACACAGGCACTCAAAGCAATGCATTATGGGAGATGTAGTCACAATAGTCAGTAATGTTTGAAGTAGCATCCAACTAAAGCAAATTTCACATGTGCAGGTCAGGAAAGTTGAATGACACAAGTGAAGTTAGGGAACACTGTGAAAGAATTTATTTGAACATCACATGACAGGAACAAAATATTAATGTGTGCTGTTCTATCCATAGCACCTGCAAGTGGGAAGGCAACAGCCAGTGCAAGTGGCACAGGACCTCAAGCCTCTGGAGAAGCTAGCCAGGGCCAGGATACAGATGGGGAGGACAGTTCTTTTACCCAACCACAGGGACACAGAAGGAGGATCGTGAGGCCATTGAGGATAATGGAAGATGAGGATGAGGACAATGTGACAGCACCGTCTGAAGCACCAGTTACCCAGCAGCAGGAGCCACGACCACAGACCACAGGCAGGTGTAGACCCCGCACAGGCTTCGGCTCTAGTGAGCACCAGGATGAATCTGTGTTTGCTGGCCTCGAAATGCACATGCTTCAGGTACAACGCCTGCAAGCGAAACATATGAAGGCCATTCAGCGGGAGATTAGGGCAGGAAACAGGGGAATACACCAGGAAATCAGGGGGGCTGTGCAGGAGTTGACTGCCGAGTTGCGAGGAGAACGCGCAGCCAGGCGCAAAGAAATGGCCCGCATGGACCACTACACTTGCGCTATTAACCGCCTGGCCTCCTCCACCAATATGCTGGCAAGGATATTGCCACTGTGGTAGTTCAGTCAACTGCTAGCCTGGATGAACTGCGCGCACTGCGTACTGCTGGTCCAGGGGTGCTGACCCCCAGTGAAGAGGACTCACAGTCAGTGCGGAGCTCCAACACCCCACCACCCACTGTTGAGAGGCGCCGTAGTGGCAGGAGCACCAGTCCTGCCACACACCAATAGGAACTGCTGCAAAATGACTATTTCACACAGGGGAGTCATAGGGCCAGCAACAGTGTTGCATTTACTGTGAATAGACTACAATTGTTGCACTGTGAATTCAACATGTGCATTGGATTGGGAGAGTTCTTTTCTGTTACTTTTGATGTGTGACATTGTTGCTATTGGGAATTAAACACATTAGCAAAGGCTTAAGTTGTCATGGTATCATTATTTCTCACCTAGAAGTAGTTGCGCATGATCTCATCACGCCTCTGTCGCCCAGCTGCAGCAGCAGCTACGCCAGCTTCCATGTGTACAGGTCCAGGTCCCTCCACGTCGGAGGATTCTGAGTCACTCAACTCCATTGGTATCCCTTTCCTGGTAGCAATGTTGTGCAGCATGGCACAGGCTACTACAATTTAGCAGCAGGTTTCTGGGCTGTATTGGAGGGCTCCTCCACTTTTGTGAATGCATCTGAACCTGCTCTTCAATATGCCAAATGTTCTCTCGATGGTGCCTCTTGTTGAAATGTGTGCCCGGCTGTAGTGCCGCTCCCCAGCAGTGGCAGGATTCAGGTAGGGTGTCAGGATGAAATCCCAGACTGCATAGGCACTGTCCCCTGTGGGTGGAAATGTAGAAAGGTCAGTCACTGTCATGCACATGCTGGCCATTTGGAATGTGGGCTGTCATTGTGTGCTTTTACCTAGTAGGTATCCCTCTCCAAATTCCCCTCTTGAGAGTCTACTGTGACGGAATATGAAGGCGTCATGTGTGCTTCCTGGATACTTTGCCACTATGTCAGTGATTATGTTTTTGGCATCACACACCATCTGTATTTTCAGTGAGTGGTAGCATTTCCTGTTCCGGAATACATACTCTATGTTTGAGGGGGGGAAATGGCAACATGTGTCCCATCTATACATCCTATGACGTGGGGTAATTGGGCAATGTTGTAAAAGTCCTGCTTGGTCTGTGCTAGTTCCTGTGGGGTGCTGGGGAAGTGTATGTGGTGTTGCATCCTATGTGTCATGGCGTCGAAGAACGCATGGAAGAAGCGCAACAGGGCACTTTGTGACACCTCTCCTGCTGAGGCTATGACCCCCTGGAAACTACCTGAGGCCAGCAGGTGTAGTGAACACAGGGCCTGGATGTGTGTGGGTATGGCCTGGGGAGGGGTGTTCTAGGCGGGGCCTCAGTTCCTCAATTAAATCAAGTACGCTCTGTTCCTCCAGTCTGTAATGGGTGTAGATGTCCTCCTCAGTGCGCTGGAAGATGGTGGTGCGCAACCGGAATATCCTCTCCTGCCGTCTCCTCCTCTGCGCCACGGCTCTCAGTCTTCGCCTCCTCACTATCATGTACAGCCCAGACATTGTCGATAAGAGTGTGTTGCATTCTGGGCTTCTTTTTATACTTTGCACCTGGTTCCCACCTGCTCCCACTTGATGGTAATTGCGATTCCTTAATTTGCGAATTCCCTTATTTTGCAATTTGCGATTGGTTGATACATTCCATTGCGAATTCTTAATTGCGATTCCCAGATTTGAGATTTTCGCTAACCGGTTTCAGCGCAATTTGGAAATCGCTATGGAATTCACTATTCACCACTTTCGCACGGTTTGGGACTCACTAAATAGCGATTCCTTCTTTTGCGTGCATTTTGTACGTCATACATTGGGATTAGCGATTTTTCGGTTCGCAAACGCTATTTTTAGCGATTCGCATCGTTTGCGAGCTAATTTCTGCTTCATACATATGGCCCTTGGTACACAGACAAAATATCGAGTTTTAAATTTCGATATACAATTATATCGAAGTTTAAATATCGATGGGACATAATATAGAAGGTAAGTAATATCGACAGTCTTAATATCCATATTAGTATGATATTAGTAATTTCGAAGTTTTAAATATCGATGTCAATAATATCGAAATAAATAATTTCGATGTTACTAATATCGATTTTTAAATAAATTTTGTGTATAATATATAGTATTTATTATGTTTTATTATTTATTTTTAATGTAATTTCATTAAATATTGTCTTTTAGTACTGTAGCGGGTTGTGGGTTTATAGGGGAATAGGGTGGGAAGTAATTTAGTTATGTTAAATTAATTATTAATTAGTAGGAATTATTAATTATTAATTGAGAATTAATTTTTAATTTATTTTTATTAATTGATTAATTGATAAATATGTTAAATTAATTATTAATTAGTAGGAATTATTAATTAATTAATTGAGAATTATTTTTTAATTAATTGAGAATTATTTTTTAATTAATTTTAATTAATTGATTAATTGATAAATATGTTCTGTAGCGGGTTATGGGTTTATAGGGGAATAGGGTGGGAAGTAATTTAATTATGTTAAATTAATTATTAATTAGTAGGAATTATTAATTAATTAATTGAGAATTATATGTAAATAATTTTAATTAATTGATTAATTGATAATTATGTTCTGTAGCGGGTTATGGGTTTATAGGGGAATAGGGTTGGAAGTAATGTTATAATGTTTAAATAATTAGTAATTAGTAGGAATCATACATGAATTAAAAATAATTGGTAATTATATTTATTTATTTTGGTAATTATTTTTAATTAATTGATAAATATGTTCTGGAGCGGGTTATGGGTTTATAGGGGAATAGGGTGGGAAGTAATTTCATTATGTAGAATTAATTATTAATTAGTAGGAAGCATACATTTATTTTTATTAATTGGTAAATAAATTTAATTAATTGGTTATTAATTTTAAATAATTAATTAATTGATAGATGTAATTTATAAGTATGTAAATGTTACCCCTACGCTATCCAACACTTTCCTACTGTTGCACTCTCTGGAGTGGGAATAGTAATTTTTACCCCTATGCTATCGAACACTTTCTTTACTGTTGCACTCTCTGGAGTTGAAATAGTAATTGTTACCCCTACGCTATCCAACACTTTCCCTACTGTTGCACTCTCTGGAGTGGGAATAGTATTTGTTACCCCTACTCTATCCAACACTTTCCCTACTGTTGCACTCTCTGGAATTGGAATAGTAATTGTTACGTCTACGCTATCCAACACTTTCCCTACTGTTGCACTCTCTGGAGTTAGAATGGTAATTTTTAATCCTACGCTATCCAACACTTTCCCTACTGTTGCACTCTCTGGAGTTGGAATAGTAATTGTTACCCCTACGCTATCCAACACTTTCCCTACTGTTGCATTCTCTGGAGTGGAAATAGTAATTTTTACCCTGACGCTATCCAACACTTTCCCTACTGTTGCACTCTCTGGAGTTGGAATAGTAATTGTTACCCCTACGCTATCCAACACTTTCCCTACTGTTGCACTCTCTGGAGTTGGATTAGTAATTTTTAAACCTACACTATCCAACACTTTCCCTACTGTTGCACTCTCTGGAGTTGGAATAGTAATTTTTAATCCTACGCTATCCAACACTTTCCCTACTGTTGCACTCTCTGGAGTTGGAATAGTAATTGTTACCCTGACGCTATCCAACACTTTCCCTACTGTTGCACTCTCTGGAGTTGGAATAGTAATTTTTAATCCTACGCTATCCAACACTTTCCCTACTGTTGCACTCTCTGGAGTTGGAATAGTAATTGTTACCCTGACGCTATCCAACACTTTCCCTACTGTTGCACTCTCTGGAGTGGGAATAGTAATTTTTACCCCTACGCTATCCAAAACTTTCCCTACTGTTGCACTCTCTGGAGTAGGAATAGTAATAGTTACCCCTACGCTATCCAACACTTTCCCTACTGTTGCACTCTCTGGAGTGGAAATAGTAATTGTTACTGCTACGCTATCCAACACTTTCCCTACTGTCGCACTCTCTGGAGTGGGAATAGTAATTTTTACTCATACGCTATCTAAAATATATTTAGCTTTTTCATTAGTATTATGTTGTTATTAATTGTTATTTATGTGAATATTTTATGTAAATAAATGTATTAGTAATTTATTACATTTTTATTTGTTTTTAAGTTATGACAATAATTAATTTAGAGTTATTATTAATGAAAAATATATTATGTATTATATATTTATTAACATTAATTTGTATTACATTATGTATTAATTTTAAATATTATAGTACATTTTTAAATATGGTTATTACATTTATAAGTATTATTTTGTTAATATTACATTTTTATTATATTTAAAAAAAAACGATATTTTACAAAAAACGATATTTTTGTCATTCTATATTTTATTTTCGATATTTTTGTACTTACCTTGTTAGGGATAGGATTCCTATATTTTTGACTTCAATATTTTTGTTCCGATATTTTTGTATATCGATATTTTTGTTTTCGATATTTTGTCAGACATTCATGGCCCTTAGCTCCTAGAGGTTGCTTAAATACATGTATCACTCTTATACACCTTTAGGCACAGTAATTTCATCCATAGACTTGGCCACTAGAGAGTTCTGCAATGCCAGCTGCAGAGCACATGCTCCAGCCTTGGGAGTGCTTGGAAATGTCAACAACACGCTGCATGGTAATTTTTCTGTGGACCCCACAGTCTTCAGGATCAGTGCTGCTAAAAAGGGTACTTCCACAGCGGTGGACATTAAGATAGGTGTGCGACGCTCACCTGACAATCAAAAAAATATATATAAACAGACAGGTTCTCACCCACGGTGCTCTCACGTGGATGGGAGAAACACCCTACTCACACTTTGAGTCTAATACAGTGTGCAAAACAGGAGTGGAATAATGTTCTTGAATGTAAGATGTTATTGTTAATAACTGAATTTATGCTTG
Source organism: Lissotriton vulgaris (assembly GCF_964263255.1). NCBI lineage: Eukaryota > Metazoa > Chordata > Amphibia > Caudata > Salamandridae > Lissotriton > Lissotriton vulgaris. The sequence goes on along the minus strand of NC_141689.1, from coordinate 442,295,235 downwards.
CACCGACCCCCAGGCCCTAGCCCACCCCAGTTGGTGTCTGGACAGCGGAGCCCCACGCACTCCATTCGGCAAAGGAGGGCCAAAGACAAAAATCTCAAACATGCCTTAACAGGGAATACCATTAGACAATTTTGAGGATATTGTGCTCCTTTAACTACTAGGTGAGGGCTGTGGCCACCAAGAAAGTTGCAGCAGACCTCCTCACTTCCAAAGCGGTGTAGTCCACAAAGAGCTGGTTCTCCTGGATCCCGGTGCTAGCCTTCCTCCTGGTATCTGTGGCTGGAATCAACTGTTTAGGGTTTTCCCGAAACTGGCCCTCAGGGGATGGAAGGGGGCCACCCTCACTGGTCCTTTGGAAGACCCACTGATCATGGGGTCAACTAGGCAGAGCCCTTAGTCCTTGGTGGGCACAGGGGGTTATTCCTTCCAAGTTATCCATGGGAGCCCCAGGGTCCAACAGCAGAGCACAGAGAAATTCCCAAGAAGTAGAGAGGTTTCCCCTTGTGCAAGAGTTTTTAAAATGGAGTAGAAGTTCCAGGAGTCAGGAACCCCTCGGCCAATCCTAGGGTGTCATGTCACTCCTCCACCCCATACTAACCCTACTGCACAGCATGCTGGGACAGTTTAAAATGGCATCATTCGGCAGTCACTAGTCACATCTCCAATTGGGGCCTCAGCTCCGCCCCTTGCTGATATCACTGCCAGGGCCTTTCTCACCATGTTTTCAAAGGGGAGCCCCCTCCTGTGTTGGCTCCCTCCTTTGTTCAGCGGGCTTGGGTAGGCTCCAGCGGACTCCTGTGCAGGTAAGAGCAGTGGGGTTGTGGGGAAAGGAGGTGGGGATTTTGACGGACGATGACAAGGGTAAATTAAATAAATATTTAATTTTCCCTCGTCTTTGTCCATTGAAATCCCCCACCCAGCCCCTTCTCCCCACTGCTCTTGTCGGCACTGGCTGCGGCTGGCAAGCCCATCCCCAGTACAGTGTGATTGATTGATTGATGCAGATACTTCAACCCGACTCCATTCCTCCTCAGGAGCGGAGTAAAACACTGTTCATTGCTCCCTTTGTATGGTCAGACGTTTGTTTCTACTGCTGGAGAGAAATGTAAATTAACTGGGCACAGCAGGGTCCTGAGATGACTAAAGGAAATATGACAATTCTGGGTGACCTTTAGGTTGTAGAGACACCTTTATGGAACTTGCGCATTTGATTTTGTCGCACAAGTTACACCCCATTTCAGTGCATCACTGGTCTTTGGAGGCCAAAGGGAAGCAAAATGCACTCTAAGGCAGTTCTACCCTATGTTTGTAATAAAGTGTCACTGCAGACAAAACAGTAATTCACACTGACTTTCACTATTAGTGCACACTAACATTGTAAGGCCTACTCCAGGTCAATATCTAATCCTACAGTCTCCTTTGCACCAGGCCACCTGTGCGCAGTTATGGCGCTGAGCACAACAGTAGTCTCACACTTTCAGCCATCACACATGTTCATGTGTAACCCACCAAGTGCACTTTACCCTTGCTGCATCACAGCATCCTTATCCCACAAGGTGGATGCTGGTGGCAAACATGCGCAGTCTGTTTGCTATGTGATTACCGTGGGTGAGACACATATAGCCAGACTCACCGAAAGTAAATCGTCAAAAACAGGATGATTCAAAAAGAAAAAAAACCAGACGTACTGAATGGGCGGAATCCAATTGCAACATGGATACACTCGTGTTGCTTCTTACGCTAAGCACTGAACTGAACATGGTGAGAGTGAAATAGGTTTGCCCTAATACCCTTGTCTTGAGTTTTCTAGAAATCTAGTAGATGGCAAAAGCAACATAAAGACAGAGAGAATGTTTTTCAGTGTTTAGGGTTGAGGAAAGATAATGCTTGATGCCCTTCTGTTGACCAAGAACGTGAATGTACAGCGATAAACATGTCTGGGTGCCTGTTTGGTGAGCTTACACTTTAGAAACAATTGACCTATCCCAAAATGCGGGACTCTAAGCGATCCAAAATACCCCGAAGTGTATTCTGATTTCATGGACAGCCTATGTAGTTTACCCAATAACAGACATTGAGACTCTAAGCTGACCTCTGGCTGCCACATGTCTGTTCAGACGAGAGGTTGCTGAAGACCGGAACGGTCCACTGTACATTCTGTTCCAGGGGTGTGTGCTCAGTATTCTGGGAAGGTTCTTATTTTAGGACTTAGGTACTGGTGAGTTTATTGGCCAGGCTGACACATTCATAGTGACGTTTCCAAAGTGGAAACTTCATACAGTGATAAACAAATTATCTGAGAAGTAAACTTTGCCAAAATTCACTTTGTTTTGCAATCAAAGTTGTCTCCGATTAAAACGATGCAGCCTAATTTACTACTGACATTAGCAAACCGATTCTGAGAATTCTGATGTCGGTCAAAAAAATATCCAGCCATTTAATCTCGTCAGAAAACATTTACAATGCTGGATTCGTGCGTCAATAATAGTAATACACATTGAAATCCCAGGTCTCGCGGCATTATAGCTTTCCAGCTTATGGAGAAACTGCAAATGAAAAACACAGGATTGCTGCCTGGGCCTGCCTGGTGACCAAACCTCATCCTCATTATTCCACAGCCGAGTGCAGTTGGAGGGTGACTGCCATTTGCAGCGCAGTCTTGCAAATGTACAATTTCATAGCTCAGCCTATGCGTCATCAGAACATTGAATGGAGGGAAACAAATCTCCCTGTGTCGAGATGGGCAATTAAATATGCATGCCCTGTTGTTGATATTGATTGAGGTTAGCCATGTCTGTCTCGTGCATAAATCACGGATGCCTCCTTTATATCGTTTATTGATTGGCATCTTCCTTACAAGAACAAGGCTAAAATGAGATCACACACGTTACTCACCCACTATCTCTGTATCGGAGGATTACACCTCATCTTTCAAATGCAGGTAGAAACTGGGGCGAGGATGTGGCCTTACGACTAAAGCGGTCGACCTGGAAGCTGGAGAACAAGGGGGCGTATTACCAAGCATAAGCGATAATTATCGCTATGCTTGGTTAGCGGCAATAATTTTATTGCCGTGCTTCGCCTATTTTTATCGCTTAGGAGCCTTGCTATTATCAAGGTTTAACTCCTAAGCGATAAAAATCGGCCGAAATGCATGAATATCGCTGAAAAGTCAGCGATATTCATGCATTACCGAGCTAATGCTCTTAGCCATGTTATCCACCTCCCATTGGATAACATGGCTAAGAACAGCTCTGGGCAGGCGTTAGCTTTTGGAGATATTTCCAAAAGTTGGTAATCGGAGATAGCGATGTTAGCGACTGTTTTCAGTCGCTAACGTCTTGGCACGCCCACTTTGCATGGCATTAGCGATAATTATCGCTGACATGCAAAGTGATCCCCTAAATGCCCGCTATCACCTACAAGTGGTCGCTAACTGGTGTTAGCGACAGCTTGGTAATAGGGAGATGAAATTATCGCCGCATTAGCGAGAAAAGTCCCGCTAATGCAGCAATAATGGCCCTTGGTAATATGCCCCAAGGTTCGAATCGGCAGGGACGCTCAGCATCCTGTGGTTCTGGGCACATCAAGTAATCTCCCCGTCCCTCACAAAAAATGAATGTTTCTGTCTGTAGCGCAACAGGTGCTCATGTAAAGCGCACTGATCCCTTCGGGTCAAGTTTGCGAATATAAAACTCTGGGAAAAAAAGCTATAAATGTTTATTCTACCCATGCTATGCAGCACTTATTAACCAACGGAAAACTTCATGCATCATTTTCGTGACCGGAACTGACACAATCAACCGATCCTGATTGGTACAATTAGGTCTCTTCCTTCAACTCTGTCCCCAAGACAATTCTTGAGGACATAATACCGTTAAGAGAGAATAAGAATAGAAGGACTTCCACTTCTACTCCTTGGTTTTCTGCCACGCTTAAAGCAGAAAACTCATAAAGTGCAAAACATTAGAAAGGAAATGTCAGCGCTATCTTTTGGAAGAAGACAAACTTAGGAATAAACTAGCCCTCTAACAGTTCAAGAAAGATATAAAAAAACCAAAGCCTGCATGTTTACTAAACAATGAAATGAAGCAGAAAATGTACCTCGAACAATTTTTTAAATTGTCAAATGTTTGCTAAACCCGTCTGTGCAAAATCAATCCACTCTGTCATCACAGGAGGATCATTTGTCAGAATTTTTCTATGGTAAGGTGTATAACATGGACGTGCAAATCAATAAGGGAGAGCCTACCAACGACCGTGAGGGGAACGGTCCAACAACCTCCATTATCCTCCTCACCCGACAGTGTACCCGGTGGCAGAGGGTACACTCCAGCTCTTCGCCGTGAGGGGAACGGCCCGCAGGAGAAACCCGGGATTACATCTCCCAGCACTACCTCGGGCGTCTATGGACAGCGTCAGAGATTGGCGCCGCCACCAGCCCTCATAAGCGCAACAGGCTTCTTGCAGTGCGGGACGCGCAAATCAATAAAGGAGAGCCTACCGACAACCGTGAGGGGAACAGTCCAACATCCTCCATTATCCTCCTCACCTGACAGTGCACCCGGTGGCAGAGGGTACACTCCAGCTCTTCGACGTGAGGGGAACGGCCTGCAGGAGGAACCGGGGACTACATCTCCCAGCACTACCTCGGGTGCCTACGGACAGCATCAGAGATTGGTGCCGCCACCAGCCCTCATTAGCGCACCACGCCTCCCGCAGCACGGGACGCGCGCGGGCTGGGCCCGTGCAAAGCCCGGGCAAAGGGCGGGCCGTCTGTGTCCGTCAGGGGCCGAAGGAGGCTGGGCTGGGCCGGGCCATCCCTCTAAGCCCCCCGGATGAGACTACTTGAGGCTTGGAACTCCTACTTATGTGGTAACCCCTATAATTCTTTTAAATCAGTCAAAGCTTGCCCCGAATCTGGCTTGTTATTTTTAGAAGTCTTTCTCTGGGGCCGCACTTTATATTATCTTTTATTGTTTCTTTTTAAACGTGTATCTTAATTTGTGTATTTGTGATTATTGGTAATTACTACTGTCCGAGCTTTGATGATGAGTAGCATGGATAAAATTGCAAGCCCACTGTTGCCCGCCCAATGACTAAGCAACTAGCGGCAAAGACCCAGCCACTCCCGAGCCTTACAGCTATTGATAAAATGCTCCAAAAAACAATAGGGGTAGTGGCAACAGCCATAGAAAATACTGAAAGGCGACGTTCTATTACCCCTGCTATGCCCCCCTCCCCACGTCTCTGGGTGATTACTCTGTAGCTACAGCTAAAATCTCTGTATCCATGTCATTCCTAACACCCTCTTTCTTTGACCTACCTTGTGCTCAGATTGTGCCTGATGTGAATGTTTCATTAGAGGTTGCCCCGGCCCCACCTCCTCTGGCATGCATAAAGGCTCACAAACCTCGTGCTAGATCTAAAAAGTCAAAACCTGTTAAAAATTCGGCTAAGAGAATAGCATCCATACCTGATCCTGCACAGTCTGACCCTGGCCCTCTATCTTCCACCATAGGACTAGGCGTGGGCGGAAAATCCGTTCCGCTCGCGGATTTTGCGGATTTTCGGGAAATCCGCAATCCGCGAGATTTGCGAATTTCCCGCAAAATCCGCAAATCCGCGAGCAGCGGATTTTGCTCGCACTGCTCGCACTGTTCGCGTGAGTTCGCGCCCCGCGAATAAGTGCAAAATTGCAGAAATACGATCTTAGCAAAACTGAAAGTAACTACTTACCAGGTTCAAAAGTTCAGGCTCATCATTAGTAGCCATTTCCTGGAGTGCTTCCTGAGGGGCCCCTCCAGAGTTCAGTTGCCAGTTGAAACTAGTATGTGACCCTGCTCTGAACCTCAGAATAGTTACACATATGCCACAAAGGTCCTGAATTACAGCTAAGGGAGACAAGCAGGAGCCAGGCTGGAAGTTAAAATCCATTAATCAGCCCCTAATTCATTATTGTCAGTTGGGGCAGGGCAGGTGTTGTAACTAATTTTGCAACAATGAAAGCACTTAGCAAGTGCAAAAGATCACTAATCAGGGCGCACTAAGGAAGCAGGTGCCAGCTAAAAAAATATTCTGTGACACATGAATCAGCCCCAAATTAATTCAGGTCACTTGAGGCAGGGAAGGTGTGCTTTGCTTTGCCGAAAATAATGTACACTGGACAACCAGAGGGTGTGGTGATGAAACAGAGGGTGGCATGGGTGGGCCAGAGGGTGGCATGAGTAGTCAGAGAGTGGCAGTGGTGACAGAGAGTGGCAGTGATGAAGAAGAGTGTCCCAAACAGGCTGGACACGTAGAAACAACAAGTTCGCGAAACTTGCGACCCGACAGGTAAGTTCGCAATTTGCGAAAGTGTACAAAACCCTCGCGAACTGGCAGAAACACGGGCGAACACAAAAAAAAAAAATCCGCAAATTCGCGGGAATTCGCGGATTTTGCGGATTGCGAATCCGCAAATCCGCAAAATTCGCGAACGCGAGATCCGCAAAATTCGCTCATGCTTACATAGGACCTCCCGTCTGGGCTACCCACTTATTAATTGATTTGCAGACTCATATGGAGCAGCTTAATAATACCCATTTCAAATCTTTGTCTACTAGGATAGATAAACTAGTTTCACTGATAAATAACAAAGGTCTAGGGAGATCACAGCCATGTACTTCGTTGGGGAATCAGGAGTAACTGAGCCTGTTACTAAGAGCTCAATCCAAGGTGTTGGTAACTGCCCAGATATTCCTACACATGATTTGGCCCCTCTAAATATCATGAAACCTATCCTAGCCCGATTGGCCCTGGTCTAACCAATTGTCCTAATCTGTCTGCAGTTGCACCAGGTCCAAAACCGTCTGGCCTACTCTCCTTCTCAAATATTCCCGGAACTCACAGCCCAGATTTAGGTAGGCCCCAAAACAACCCTCCCCGGAAATTTGTCGATAATGGACCCTTAAAAACTCCTCCTTGCCCCCAGCTACCCACAGAAGCATCTCCGTATGTGGTGGTGCTTACGGGAGTACACCCACTGGCCAGCGAACGTGGGGAAACCTTCCCTGAGTTAAAGAATAAAATCATCTTCAGGCTAAGCAGACATAGACCTCTAATGGGAGCTGGACAGGAGGAGATTCTATTTGCGCGCAGAGCCAGTTGGTTGGGGATTAGACCCAAAGATATCTGTGGCGATTGTGTAATCGTCAACTTTAGGGATCCTAAAGTAGTTAGACTCATATTAGCTAATAGAGGCCCTTGCAATGCGGGTACCATTAACACTCGCCACCTGGGGTATTTTTACTCACAAACTTTTGTATCGGGTAGGCCAGAACCACCCCATTTCCATCATGGTGGTCATGAACTCAACTACAACATCCCAGTGGGTAATAAATATAGTGTATTGAGCAACGTAATTTGACTACTATCATCACAGCGTGTAGACGGAATGGGTCCAAATCGGTTTGGGAGCCATGTTCTTGAGGGTCTGAGCATAGAGGTGGGCCCCCCTGAGCAGGTTTCTAGAATTAAGGTGGGTAGCACAACTACATCCCCATCTTTACAAAACTTAGGCTCAATAGGAGGTGAAAAGGAGTTGGACACCAACATACATATAGCACCTCCACCTTCTAGTGTGTTTCAACTCACTGAGGATTCCCCAGCCCAAGTGGTGCTACGTAGATCAATAATTGGGTCTTGGAACATAGCAGGGTTGGGGTCTAAACTGCACAATCCGGAGTGGGGAGAGCTGATGGATACGTACGACATATGTCTGTTCCAAGAGACTTGGTTGCTGCATGCTCCAGTAAGGGTAGGATACGTGTCCTTTCATTCACCGGCTGTGCAGGGACCCAGGGGAAGACCCTCTGGGGGGGTTATGCATTTGGGTTGCTTCGCACCTAGGTTGCACAGCCAAGATAATAGAGTCTCATTGCCCGGACATCTTAAGCATTGCTCTTAATTTTCTGGATGGCATGTCGCTGGCAGTGATTAATATTTATTTATGTCCCCAACCGCATCAGTTGGGTTTATCAATTCTGGAAGCCCTAGAGGATCTCCTTCACTCTTTTCCCTCGTCGTATCACAAAATCATAGGTGCCGATCTTAATTGTACTTCGAACCACTCTTGGGGATTCCTTTGGTTACCTCGGACAGGTATGAAAATTGGTTGATCCCGGACTGTACTATGTACCCGGAAAAGTGCTTACTGCCCCTGGCCCTTGAGATCAACAAGTTGGTTATCTCACATTCTCTCAGGGCCTGTAATGGCAGACTCCTTCCAGACGTTCTGGGTTCAAGTACCTTTAATAGACCAGGGAAAAGTAAGACTATAGATTATATCCTGGTAAATGTAGAATTTTTGGCCCGATTGAGAGCTTTTTCTGTCATCCCAAGGGTCGAAAGTGACCATAATTTATTATCACTTGAATTATCAAACACTTTGGGTCACCGTAACGAACTGGGGGGAGCTGAGACTACTACTAACTTGAACCTGGTTACAGTGGCAGGTGTTAGACGAATCAGGTGGGAAAAGATAGCATTAGCGCCTGAAATGCTAGTGAGTTAAATCATCACGTCGCATGCTCTCTAACAGAGGTTTCTTACGTCTTGAGCTCAAATTGCGATCCCCCCATCTCCACCTTCAGAGCTTGTAGTGTATCCATAACAAGCTTCTCCGTTCCCTGGCCGGTTATTTTTATACTACCGATACTAAGAGGCCAAGGGTAAATAAGCGTGATCATTGGTTCAATACAGACTGTAGGCTGGCTAAAAATAACCTGATAAGGGAGGTCAAATCGGGGTCCCAGTTAAGCATTAGAAATGCGAGGGAAATTTATAAAAGTTTGATCAAGAAGGCCAGGGCCGAGTGGGAGGCCTCAAGGTGGGAAAGAATTAAAGCAGTCCTGAAAGCTCGGGATTATAGGTCTTTTTGGAACCTTGTCCGAGTTGGGTCGGCTTAAGGGACGTCTGCTATCATTCCTAACCTTAGTAAAGAGGTTTGGCTAGATCACTTCAAGCCTCTCTATTCACTCAGCAATCTCGAATCCCGTGTAGAACGAGCAACCCAAATAAGTACCCTTGAACCAGTGCATCCGGAGGCCCTGGGCCTTGTTTGTCCACCCTGTTACCCTCCTTGAAACTCAGGGGGCCCTCAGAAGTTTGACGTTGGGGAAAGCCCCGGGCCTCAATAGGATCCCCGGTGACCTATATCGTAGCGAACAAAAAGTTTGGTCCCCCTACATTTGGGTTTATTTTAACGCCATTCTGCAAGGGTTGGAGATCCCCCAACCTGGCTGGGAGCTGAAATCATTCCCATTCACAAAAAAGCTTCCCCTCTTCACCCGGCCAACTACCGCCCCATCAGTTTGATCGACGTCCTCCAGAAATAATTTGCCCGCTTGCTTTTACCAAGGTTGCAGAGTTGGATGGACCAACACTGCATTATAACCTCCCTCCAAGCGGGTTTTCGTGCAAAGGTCCCTACTATTGACCAACTGTTTAGATTACAGTTGGTCTACTGGAAGACGGTTTCTATTGGGGCAGGTAGCTTGTATTTGATTTTTGTGGACCTCCGGTCCGCATTTGACCTGGTCCAAAAGGACAAGCTCTGGACAATATTGTTGGAGATGGGTGCCCCGGCCTACCTGTGCCATCTATTTAAACGTATGCACCAAGGTACTTACGCTGGGGTGAGATTTGGGAGGAGTGGGGAACTGTCGGCCCCGTTCCCGGTGGAAAAGGGAGTTAGGCAGGGGTGCGTCCTGGCCCCCACACTCTTCTCCCTCTTCCTTAACGGGTTGATAGATCACCCACTGGGAGCTAGAGACCTGGATTCTCCAAGTTTAGCGGGGCGCAAAATACCCGCCCTAATGTTCGCTGATGACACCCTCTTACTGTCAAAATCATCCAAAGGCATACAGCGTACATTAGAGGCATTCTGCTCCTTCTGCAGACTGAGGAAATTGGAGATTAACCTCTCTAAAACCAAGTTCATGGTTTATAACACCAAACTAGCCAATTGTCCCCACCCCCACTTGGATTGAACGGTGTTGGATAGTGTGTCTACCTTCGATTATTTCGGGGTTACACTAAATGACAGCATGGATTGGGGGTCTCATATGGCTAAAGCTAACCTGAAGCTGGCCCAATCATCCGGCGGTATCTCAAAGGCTTTTAACGATACCTCTTCTAAATTGCTGGGTCCGCCCATGGAAATTTATAAAACCCAGGCGAGAGGGGGAGCGCTCTATGGTGCAGATTTATCGGGCCATGTCAGCGCTGCTCCCCTATCTCTCACTGAGAACAGTTTTATTAGGCGTCTTCTGAGACTACCTATGAGTACCTCCCCTGATTCCCCTTCGGCTGGACTTAGGTTTGGTTCCCATCCAGGAGATTGTCTTTAATCATCCCCTCCTGTATTGGAGACGTCTTTGGTCGACCCCGAGCTCTCGAGCTATAGGGAGGACCTGGGGGATCTTTTGTCCAGGGGGAGCATGGGGAAAATTCCCTGGCTAAACCACATTAAGCAACTCTGGCATGCCCTAGGTAGGGGGGACATGTGGTCGTTACCCGAGGAGACCTGTGCCCTGTATTCCAAGAAATTTTTGGATGATATCCAGACTCCCCTGGCCATGAAACTATTTATCCAGTTTAGACATCGGTCATTGCCTTTTAGGGGCTTAACACACAAGTGGTCAAATGCCCTATACCAAATGAGTTCCTGCCCAGGGTGTGCGAGTAGCAGAGAGACAGATCTGCACGTTCTGCTCTTCTGCCCCTTTTACGCCAAGGCAAGAACGAAATGGATCATTCAACTTTGTAAGTCCAGGGGTCTTAGGGACTACAGGGAGGTATTTAGAATCCTTAAATATGATACCACCCCCCTGGTAGTGTTTGCAACTGATAGATTTCTTTTGTCCATGTGGTACTTGAGGTGTGCAAAATTAAAACATGAAAGTTCACAAAGTACCAATCCTGTAGTAGTATAAACAATGTAACGAATGTGGTTCTATATATGTACTATGGTTAGGGATTGTTCATCGGGTGCGCTGTTTCTCTTTTTTTTAACGTATTTAATCAAATTTTATGATTCTTTTTTAACCACTTCATGAATTTTCTGTGTGTTAGGATTTTAATGTACAACTCCTTAAAACATCCTTACTTTTTGCTGTAACTGTGTATTTTTATCTGTAATTATGTACTTATGTCTTTTTATGGTACTTTACCGATAATAAAAGCTTTTGACTGACTGACTGTATAACATGTACTCCAAATTCACAACTACCAAAGGAACTGGGTCGATGACACACCCACCTCTATCATAAACACTAACCCCCAACTCTCCTCTTTCGAGAAGATCTCTTGAAGGATTCCAAGAGTATGAGCTTAAAAGCCCACTCAAGCTCTCCTTTGGAGCTATGCCCACCACATATTCTCAAAAGGGCATGTCAGTCCTTGAACCCAAAGTTCAACTCCCCCTTTAACCTTTACCATGAATCTGGCACAGTGACAATGTGTTGGAAGTAGATGTTGGTCCTTCATCTTTTCAAAAACCCAACCTGGACCCCACATGTCCAGCCATCTATAGACCTATCTCTCTTCTCCCAGATTGTGGAAAGATGCTGGAATCAGTGGTTAACTGCCAGATCACCAGTTTCTTTGAGGCATGCTTCAGTACAGAGATGCCAATACTGATACTCATTCTCTTATTTCACACGCCCCATAGAATTTCATCAATGTCACCTTGAACAATCTGTGTCAATAAGATTTAATCAAAAAGCCATTCAAAAAATCACGTTTTACTCAGGTGAAGGAAATGTAATCCATTAAAAATTTTTAGACATACACCAAAAGACAAACCACCCTCTCTTGACACAGCACAAATTCACTTCATATTTTGACGCACTTGAATCCAAAATTCATGTGGATTGAAAAAAGTGTGTGGTAGTGATGAATGGTAGAGGTTATACGGTTGAATGAGTTTGAAAGAGAGGTTGGATTTTGGATTTAAGTGCATCAAAATATGCAGTGAAATTATGTTTTGTCAAGACAAGGTAGTTTGTCTTTTGGTGTAAGTCTAAAAAATGTAAATGGATTACATTTCCTTCACCTGAGTAAAACGTGATTTTTTGAATGGCTTTATGATTACATCTTATTGAAACAGATTGTTCAAGGTGACATTGATTCAATTCTATGCGTCGTGAGAAATAAGAGAATGAGTATCAGTATTGGCACTGTGATATTGTTTGCTTAAACAGGGCTCAGCCTTACTGATTGGAGCCTAAACCGTTCCTTGTTTTATGGTTCAGTACGGAGATGGCACTCTTAGAGGTTACGGATTTTTTTAAATACTAACTCGACCTGGGCACAAATACCATTTTGATTCTGCTTGACCTACCGGCTGCTTTCGACATGGTGTCCATGATATCCTACTGTAATGGCTGGAGAATGCAGGAATTGTCAGCACCATGTGAATATGTTTCAAATCCTTCCTCTCCAACCAAAAGCAAGTAGTTTGTCTCCCCCTTTTACCTCTGGTGCAAAGAGGTCAGTTGTGGAGTAACACAGGTCTCAGCCTTGAACACAAGTATCTTCCACATCTTGGCTCCTCTTGCTGACAATGTTCAAGCATGGGGCTTCAGTACGGTGTCCTATGCTGATGACACTCATTTGATTTTTCCCTTCAAACATTTGGATGTCTCCGCGAATTTTCAGGGCTGTTTATCAGCAGTGGCAGAGTGGATGCATAAAGGATGTCTCTGTTTAAATTCGGAAAAATCTGAGGGCATCATTTATGGGATTTTTGCCGTGCAAAAGAAAAGGGCAGGAATGCACCATAGTTATGTGCACAATGGGCTTCCGTGCGCCAACACAGGCACCTTTGCACCATGCAAGGGTGCCTGCATTGCAGGAATGATTATTTTTGTGCTGGATGGGAAACCTCCCTGCACAAAACAATTACAAAAGGCTTTTTCCTTTTTCTATGTGTGCTGCAGAATGCAGCACACATAGAAAGAGGTAAAACGAGGAGAAATAAAGATATTTCTCCTCGTTTTGCCTCCCTTAGGCCTCCCCTGGGGACACGCACGTTTTTGTTGCTTCCTCAGACTTAGAATTTCTCGTAAATCTGGGGGGTGTCAAAAGCCATGGAAGTTGCTGGGAATGCCCCAACAACACCCATGGAACGCCCGTTTCATGCAGTTTTCTGTGTGAAAGGGGAACATATAAGGCTATGAAAAGCCACGTAACGTGGCTTTACCTGGCCATATAAAAATGCCAGTGGCACATTATGCCACCAGAACATCAACAAAATGACATTCTGGTGATGCAATAGTGCTGGTAGTGCCTCATAAATGAGGCCACGAGATTCTAATCTTTGGTTTATCCCCCATCTTGAACCTATCTCATCTTTGACCTAAAGAACTTGGCCATCGTCCAGCATCTTCCAGTACAGGCAAATATCTGGGGATTGAACTTGACAATGCACTATCCTTTAAGACATACATCAATGCTACAGCAGGAGTCTGCTTTTCTCTGTTGAAATCTCTAAGAAAGACACTCAAATTCCTGCCAGTACACACCAGAAGAATCATCATCCATGCATTAATTCCATCAAGACTCGACTATGCCAACATGTTGCTTCCTGGATCTCCTCAAGCATCGACAAGTAGACTGCAGTGGGCTCAGAATCCAGCTGCCAGACTGGTTTTGAACATTCCTGAATGGCAATCAATACAAAATCGCTTGAAAATTCTTCCTTGGCTTCCGATTAATCAAAGAATAAAATTTAAAGCTTTGACAATAACATTTAGGGCTACCCAAATGAAAGGCCTGATGTACATCTGCCATAAAATCAAAAGATATCATCCTCGCAGAGCACTTCGCTCAGCCAATCGCAATTTGCTATGCATCCCTAAGATCAACAAACCAAGAGCAGGAGGGCGGTCCCTTTCTTACTAAGCCCCAAACCTTTGGAACCTTCCCCTGAGCATATGAGGAGTTCAGCTTCAGAGAACTCTTTTAAAACTCTTCTGAAGCCCCACCTTTTCAGAGAGGCGTAATTTGGGTCCATCTTCATATTTCCTTAGCCTACACATTCTGCGTCCCACTACTTAATAATCTATTTTATTTTTGTTTATAAGTTTTATATAGCACTTGCTGGACACTCATTTTGGAGCACCTGCCTTGCTTTATAAACTGTATTCATTAATTTATGCATATTTGCAGTCATGCAATAACTTGTTTTTCACAGATAGGCTTCATACCACTCTTCTGCCGTTTCTAAGCGCTGTAAATCACAGGTGTTACCGCTATCCAATGTGATTTGAGTTTCAGACTCACCTGCAGGTAACTGCATGCTTCAGCCACGAGCATTGAAATCACCGAGCATCCTGGCATACCCATTGAAAATCCTGCAGGTGACTGGATTTACCGGAGTTGTAGAATTTGGAAACAGATTGGAACATAGGTGTTTCCAGGGTAGGAGAAGAGGGCTCGTTGAGAATGTCTGTAAAATTCACCACTTCTGATTGTTTAGCCTTTCACAACAGTTACCTAAATATTACCATCATTTTAATGGGAATGATTTTCCTTTATGGAAACGTGTTTTCCATTTTGGAAAAAATGGGATGAGGCAGTTGCTCAAAAGCTTACTTCTGCATTCCTACTGCAGTGGATTGTCTGTCTGTGGACACAAGCGCACTCCTAGAAATGTACAATCGTCATAGATTCCCAAGCTTCTCCAGGAGGTTTTGGAACTTCTAATTACGAGTCAGACTGCAGATATTGAAGGCATCATCCTTATTTAAGGCCTACAATCTGCACCATAATTAGGATTCATAAGTTGACACCAGGCAACTTTATTTGAAAGGGTTCAAAATCAGAAACAAGGGGGCAGATTTACAATCCCCCTGCCCCACCAGGATGTCACTTTTTGTGACGTACTGGTAGCGTATTTTACTGCTGCATATTTACAAGGACAGGCAAAGCCAGCCTGCCCCTTTCCACGCAGCCCTTTGCGTGAAAGAGGCGTTCCATGGGTGTTGCTGTGGGTTTTCCCACGCAACCCCCAAGGAACCTGACACATTTCCAGATTTAAGAGGAATCGTAAATCAGGAAAGGCGTATGAATATTACTCCTCCCCAGGGGAGGCTTATGGAGGCGCAAGAATGAGAAATGTTTTCATTTCTCCTCGTTTTTTCCCCTTTCAATGCGTGCTGCATTGTACAGCACGCATTGAAAGAGGCAAATGACTGTAGTGATTGTATTTGTACAGGAAGGTGACCCTTCCTACATGAAAACAATCTCCCCATGATGCAGGCATCCTTGTGCAAGGGTTCCTGTGCTGGCGCATGGCTGCAGTTTGTGCGCCGGCACAGGGGAGAGCACAGGAATGTGACATAATATTGTAAACATGTCACATTCCTGTGCTCTGAAAGTGCAGCAGAGTGGCGCAGCCAAAGGGCTTGCGGCGCTGCGCTGCGGCACTTCTCGTAAATCTGCCCCAATGAATAGTTTAACTCTGCTATAAACAAAAACGTATATCCATTAAACAGATATTAAAATATAGTTGTGTCCCTTTTCATCAGTGGCTCCGTTTTGAATTTTTAGGACTGGCATATAACAGCAAAGGCACTTACTGAATATTTTATAAAAGGAAGTCTAGGCCCATCTAGCACCTATCAACAATACTGTATTTTAAAGGATATTTCCAAACCCAAATCGTTTCATGGAATATTTGAAATTGTTGATAAACAGAGCTCATGTTCTTTTGCACATATTTTTTAACATCTTTAACAATAAAGAAATGATGCAGGTGATTTTGCATGTTGGTGGAACTTTAAGCTTAATAAAGCCTTTTTAAGGAAACGCTAATCATTCCTGTAAGGACTGTTAGCACTAAACGCTGGTCACGCTCATTATTCAGTTAATTGTATGATTTCCGGGATATGTTTGTATGTATGAGAAAAATGTGGATAAGTGTGGCTCACTGGTTAGAGCAGGCAGACCCTGAAGCAGAGGTCAGACCTGGGACCAGGGTTCGATTCCGGACACGGCAGGGTGTTGAGCTCAAATGTCCACGGACTCGATAATTCTCGCTTCGGTGCCTGGCCTATCATGGGTTCACACTCTGCAACTCTGGGCATTAAGCTTGCTTAATCTCCACAACGGCCCCCTGCGGCGGGATGCCTGGCTTTCACCTTGGGGATGCCCTGTAGGGGCTATCTCACAGGGAAAAACCAGGACGGGTTCCCAAGTCAAGCGCGGAGATACCCCTTCGGGGGTCGATTCTGGCGCTATATAAGAAATGTAATAATAATAATAATAACTGGGGTTCCCCTTCTAAAGTGGGCAATAACTATATCATGTATAACGCATGGGTCAGGCCTTACGCTCATAGGCCGGGGGCGTGGCTGAAGGCTGCTGCACACAGTAAAAGGCCCCACATTACTGGCTAGGATGGGCCAGAGAAGTCCACAGTTCATGGCCAGAGAGCCTGCGCAGATGGTGTGTGCCGGACAGGAATTAGGTGCAGGCCCGCCTACCTTTGCTCTTAAGACAAGGAGGGGAGAAGCCACAACCTTTGTCCAGTTCTCTCTGTTAACAGCATTTCAAGGCCATGTGCTTTGCCTCCCACAAACTCATGATTTGTAGGGTTTCTTCTCAGTGGTTTCACCCCTTTAACCGAATGCACAGTTCTGGGAGTACAGAGTGTAGCCTCCAAGGGGGTCTTGAGGGCAGCCGAGCGTAGGGGAGTCTGACCCCCAGGATGTTTGGGGAATGGGAGCGGCACGGTCCTCTGCTCCGCCCCCTTTGGGCTTGTTGGGCTTTTTGGGCTATTTTATAGCCCAAGGGATATTTAGGTCTCCATTTTGTGTGTTTCTAGCCACCATTTTAAGGTATTCCCGGTGGCTGGTCATAGCCTGTAAAAAAAAATAATAATTGTGTATTTAATAAGTGAAGGTCCGGCTCCCTCTCGTTGGCCGTGCTTGGCTGCTAAATTTAGGATCCCTTAGAGCAGCATGACATTGGCCAGGTGTCGATGAAGATGGGGAACTCCACAGGGAGGAGAGGCTCCTCGCTGTGGCAGCTTGCCTGTGATGCGGGAGAACTCCTTATGAAGGCAACCTTGGGCGCTGCGACGGCTTGTGGGTAAACTCGTCGGTACGTGACCGCAGGTAAGACTCAGGTGGCTCCCGTCTCTGGAGGGCGAACCTGATGGGGTTATGTTGGCGCAGGCCTCTCCTTAGGAGAATATGGCTGTGTTTCGGTCTCTGGGTATGGGGGATGGAGAGATGATTTTACGTTCGGGGTAGAAGGGGTGTAGCCTGAGTTTGGTTCTTGAGAGGCACATCTCTAGCAAAAATTTTGTGCGGGGGCTCGCAAACGTTTTTGGGGGGACAGGGGGGTTTATTCTGCCATCATTCTTCAGAGTTTTAGTCAGGGGTTGTTTAGAGGGGCTGCAAAGCACCAAGGCCTCATTACAAGTATGGTCTCCTTAGGACCAGGGTGGTATTTGGGGGCAGCTGTGCATGGTCCCTGGTGGCTCCTCGGCCTGGGATGACACATGCGATTGAGGGGGGGCTGGAACCCTTAGAGCCCGATGGTCGTTTAACACTTGATTCCCCCCCCCATCTTTTTGCGATTAAACCTTAGTGAGCTACAGCAAGCGTAGGCGGGGGCTTTGGGTTGGGGGGGCTGAAGGTTTCTCTTACCACCCTTTTTTCTTTAACTTCTTGGCTGGCAGAGTGCGGCCACAATGATGGGTCGGCATGCCACACTTATCTCCTTATTCTGAGCATTATTGTGAAGGGGTCAGCTCATTATTTTTTTCTCAGAGGGGAGCAGCTTTCCCTCTCCCACTTCTGTAGGGTTAGTCAGCTGGGTGCAGGCCCCGGGTACTTTCGGATGGCAGATTAGGATACAGGCAGGGACCAGCACACCGGACCATATATTTGCGGCGGGATAACTTTTTCAGCTTTCCCGACACAGGAGAGCACTGTACGGCTCTATTACCTTGTGGTGAAGAGAAGGCTGGTCCCAGTGCGGCCAGGCTCGAGCATCGGGGGACCACAAGATCACTGCCACACGTAGGCCCCGTTCGGCTTCGGCGGTGCACCAGGTCAAGGGGGACAGTACGCCCCCTGGTGGAAATTGACTGGAGGGTGATGGACAACAAGATCACTGCCCCACGAAGGCCCCGTACGGCTTCGGCGGTGCACCTGGACCACAAGATCACTGCCCCACGTAGGCCTCGTACGGCTTCGACAGTGCACCTGGAACACAAGATCACTGCCCCACGTAGGCTCTGTACGGCTTCGGCGGTGCACCTGGACCACAAGATCACTGCCGCACGTAGGCCCTGTGCGGCTTTGGCAATGCACCAGGCAAAGGGGGATTGTACTCCCCCTGGCAGCAAGCGACCCAGAAAGCAGCTTTTAGGGTATGGTACTGCCTCACATAGGCCCCGTAGGGTTTCAGCGGTGCACCTGGCCAAGGGGGACAGTACTCCCGCTGGTGGAAATTGACACAAAAACGCACTTTTAGGATATGGTAAGTGGTGTGCTGTTTTGGGTCACAGGTTCAAAAGATAGGATTCCGGTTCCTGTCGATGCTGTCAGGGTATGATGAGGATGTGCAGTTGAGCAGGAGGGTATGCGGGAAATGCTGCCTCGTATGAGGGCGGACACATGGAATATGATCTGGTCTATGAGGGAGTAGGTATTAGACGATACTTTGGAGGCACAGGGGGGATCTCACCATTTGTTCATGACATTTTCCAGGATCTTTAATCGGGCAAGCGGACAGAGAGGTCAGTTGCAGCAGAAGAGCCGTGGGGAGCACAACAGGAGGTGAACAAAAGGGGACAAAGGGCGGGCTCCAGCATGGACACCGGTTCTGGCACCAGGTAAAAGGGCAGCAACATCCTTTGGGTGTCGGGTGTAATTGAGGAATGAGCTCTGGCATGAGAGTTCAAGGTGGTGTTAAAGTACGAGGGAAGGCAAGTGCTGCACTAGGGAGCATAAGTTTACACTACGGGAAGGGCCCATGGCTGTGGTTAGACGGTGTGAGCTGGCATTTAAAGAGAAAAGCTGTTACTGGTGGTGCGGGCAGGAGCCTTCATACCGGAAGGGCACCAGGTATTTTGTAGGTAGTTAGGCAGGTCTACAGGCCCCGGGGGTACACTTTCTATTACCAATGTTATGGCAGACGGCGGCAGGGACATATCAACACAGAGAGGCGTATGGGAACTGCTTCTAATACACCTAGTAATTTGGATCTTTTAATACTTTGGATTGTGGAGGTATAGTACCACAAAATTACATTAATGGCCAAGGGAAACGGCTCACACTTGGGAGATTCTCCAGAATGTAAGGGTAAATAGTGGTTTTTCATCCAAGATTAGTAAGCAGGGGGTGGCTCGCTTGGAAGGTGCACTGGAGGAAGAGGGCCTGGTGCGGCTACATTTTTTCCAACTGGAATGTCATGGACGACAGGGCATTTTGAGGTAACATGCCACTGGGGAAAATTGATCATTGTGGGGTGGCAAGTCTTTGCTCGAAGCCTGGATATCTTGGGGCATTCAGGTGGTTGTTAGGGGTAACTTTTGACATCAGAGCCATTACGATGGATTCAGTGCCCAGCGAGGTTTGTTTACATAGTGATACAGCCGCCAAGATTGGGATCAGGTGGGTGTTGGGGACATGGGAGCGCAAGAGCAGATAGCTGGACACGTTTTAGAACTGACATATGAGGACATTGAGATCTATCCTGTGGCCTTGGAGGTCTGGGTATGATACCGTAAAACACGATGGGGGATCATAGGCGATTTGGTGATTTAGGGCAAGAGAGCAGACAGCTGGACCCAGGTTGGGGGCTGTCAAATACAGCTGGACCCAGGTTGGGGGCTGTCAAATACAGTTGGACCCAGGTTGGGGGCTGTCAAATACAGCTGGACCCAGGTTGGGGGCTGTCAAATACAGCTGGACCCAGGTTGGGGGCTGTCAAATACAGCTGGACCCAGGTTGGGGGCTGTCACATTACAGATGGACCCAGGTTGGGGGCTGTCAAATACACCTGGACCCAGGTTGGGGGCTGTCAAATACAGCTGGACCCAGTTTGGGGGCTGTCAAATACAGCTGGACCCAGGTTGGGGGCTGTCAAATACAGGCCGGTGAGATGGAGCCTGGGGCCAGGGCGGCCTGGTTACTAATTGTGATAGACCAAAGGCGGTTAGTTCGACAAGTCGCCCAGTACGGCACGCAAAAGGACCTAGATATCTGTCCAACATCTTCAAACGATATCGCCCATCCCGAAATTTGAGATCTTCCCACCTCAACTTATTAGTGGTCCCAAAATTCAAACTAGCGACCAAAGGTGGAAAATCCATTGCAGTTTTAGGCTCTAGAGCCTGGAATAAACTTCCTCTCGCACTTCGTCAAATCTCAACAGAATCTCTGTTTAGGAAAGCCCTAAAAACTTGGGTTTTTACGCTCTCCGACGCGGCCTGTAAAGAATTGGTGTAATGCCTAAATCTCTTAGAGTTGTTCCAGCTTACTCACCCTTTTCTATGCTGGGGTGACAAACAGCGCCAAGATGCTCCCTGGAGTGATAGCATGCGCTATACAAAAGCCTCCTTACATTACTAGCATACGTTCGAGGAGCGCAGAGTGACCTTTGCGGTACCGTATACAACTTTGAGGATACATGGACCAGAACGGATTTAGCACTGGTTCCAAGGGCTGCCAGAGGTTGCTGGGCAGGCTTGAGGAGCTCAGAGTGCACTTGTGGGGTACCATTGGCAACACAGCAGACGGGTGGCCACTACGTCAGTAGCACATGTTGGAGGAGTTTGTGTTGATATTTTGGGGTTCCCTTGGCAACATATAAATCAAGTGACCAGAACAGCACTGGCATGCAGGAGCATCAACAATGATACTGTGGCCATGGAGGCATGGCTGCTTGATGGCGATTAAAGCTGACAAGTCTGTTGTGCGGTGCCAGGGGAGGCTTGACAGTTACGGGAGGCATAGGTGACAGCGTGATAGTGAGCCGGACCGGCACGGTACAGTCATTCCTGGGGTGTTATATTGAGGCGGTGATCACGGAGGTACTGTGTTCAGGTAGGGATTAGAGAGGATATGCCCGGTCCAGGGACTGCGGAGAAGGCGGGGCAGTGTTGGAAGCTCTGGGGCATGTGCTAACCATTTTGGCAGTAAGGAAAGCAGCTGGACTTAGTCCGGGCTGCCACTCAGGGGCATTGTATTTGATACTGTGGCAAAGGGGGGTAATTAGAGGGGACAGATTTACCGAGCTATTTTTTCCATAGGCTGTCAGTAGGCACGGGTCAGTGTTTTGGGGGCAGCTTGGGCCTGACAGTGACAAACAGGGCAGACAGTGTGTCACGGTACGGCACTCAATTTGTTTCTGGGTTAGTATGCGCAGATTGGAACTTCAGGGCTTGTTGTTAGCGTGTCAGGCGACAGGTAGGGGCTCGGACATTGCTTATGCTTTCTCCGGCGCACAGTTGGTGAGTCCGTAAGAGGTTCACGGTTACAAAGCTTTAGGGGCTGCCCTACTTTGCAGGGAGCAAGAGTCAAAAAATCCTGAGTGAGGTTTGTGATCGGTACAGTTTCTTTGGCATCCGTTTGAACTGAGATAGTGGTTGTGAGTGGGACAGCCGAGTGGTCCGCAAGTGCAGGGTAGTTTTGGTCAGGGATATTTCACATTTTCAGACATGTGGTTTTTAGGTTTTTGGGTGGGACCCCCCCATTTTTCTCTCCGGAAACTGTGGAGTAGTTGCGGTAGGTTATTCCTTAAGTTTCTCGGGTGTGTCTCTGGAGAACCCTTTAGTTGTGGTTTTTTCCTGCTCATCGGGTGGTTTTGGGGGGTTTACCCTTCGCTAGGTAGTGGTATGGTTAAACTAGTAATCTTAAGGGTAGCCTCCTGGGAACAGCATACATTTGGATTTTTACACGCCTACCATAAATCGGAGAGGTCTTAGCAGGGTGCAGGGCGTAGGTATTTAATTGTTATGTTTGCTCCGGGACGTGTAGTCTTCCTTGTGAGTTGAGTGGTACCTGGCTGGGGCATGTTAGATCACACTGGGGGGCCAAGGGGCAAATTAGTCCATTGTTCCATGTTGCTGTGCATCTGCAGTCACACAAGGTCTTAGGAGTCTGGCCATGGGTTCGGGGCACGTAGGACCTGGAGACTTGGGGTAAAGGGCATGTACTGCTGTTAGCAATGTGTTATGGTCGGAGGTAGTGGTTTTTCAGATTTTTTGTTTTCTGAAATATTATGGTTGTTCTTCAGGTTCGGTTACAGTTGGAGGCTCCGGGGTCTCTGTTTCGAAACGGGAGGAATCTTTGTTTTGCATGGGAAGATCAGCAAGAAAGAGAAGCAGGCTCGGAGTTTCCTGGGTCCCGCTTCATATTGTTTGCACATGGGATCGTATAGGAGGTGAGGGCCTAGTGGGGAGGTAGCTGCTACCCTCTAAAAGATAGGCTGTTGGGGGCGGTTGTAGGGGTTAGGAATTTCGGTACAGGTGAATTACGCCAATGGTCGAGCGACAGCTAGGTGGGTTGAGTGCTGTCAATGCAGGGCAGGGTATGGGGCTTTTTAATTGGAGGCAATAGGAAGTCATGGAAGGGGTCTTTGATGCCCGGATTTATTTTTTCGAAGCCCACGCGGCGGGCATTATCGATGACTTGTAGGTGATTTTAGGGTCTTTTTTTGTGGTTTCCTTTTTCTCATGGATCGGGTGGTGTCAGGTGCAGGTTTCTTTTGCGGAGGCTTCTTCAGTCTTCCAAGTTTTTGGGGGACAGAAAAAAGGGTAGTATACCCCCCTCCCCTTATTCTGGGTGGCAGTTGTCAGTCAAGTTGGCATGTTTTAGCCAAGTTTATTCGTTATTGACAGAGGAAATCCAGGCTGAAAGGGAACAGGTAGACAGGTTCATGAGGTAGGATCTTTAAGGTGCTTTAGGAAGTTAAGTTAGTGACAGGTTAATAGTCGTAAAGGTTAAGGTTGAAAGGGCAAAGGTGAAATGGTAAAGTTCAAAGGGCAAAGCTCAAAGGTAAAGGTTAAAGGGTCACACCAAGGGTAAAAGGGTAAAGTTCAAAGGTCAACGGTCAAAGTGCAAAGGTCAAAAACTAAAAGGTCACAGTAGGTGGACTGTATTGCAGGTTTTAAATGTTGTGTCTGGGAACATTAGGGGTGGGGGTAGCGTAATATAGGTAACAGCTTGTATAGTGAGGTTGTAGTTTTGTAAGGCATTTAAGCCAAGGGCCTTTTAATTGTGATGTGCACCTGTTTCAATAAAGCGGCCTTTTTCACACTATTTCGGTGTCAGTGGTCTGTGACGGGCCCCATATTCCCCAAAGGAGTCGTGGGGGGCAGCCGAGCGTAGGGAGGTCTGCCCCCCGGGATGTTTGGGGAATGGGAGCAGCATGGTCCTCTGCTCTGCCCCCTTTGGGCTTGTTGGGCTTTTTGGGCTATTTTATGGCCCAAGGGATATTTAGGTCTCCATTTTGTGTTTCCAGCCCCCATTTTAAGGTATTCCCAGTGGCTGGTCATAGCCTGTAAAAAAATGTTTACTCACCCTCCCGCCACCTCTTTTTTGTTTGCTCCTTCTGCGGGCAATTAATTTCCTGTCTATCAATCTGGTTTTTTATGGTTGGCTTTGCTATGGAACAGGTGTGCAGGGGTTATGTGTGTTGGTGTTAGGGTTGTCGCTTGAAGCAGGTGCAGGGGCGGTTGTCAGTCAAGTTGGCATGTTTTAGCCAAGTTTATTCGTTATTGGCAGAGGAAATCCAGGCTGAAAGGGAACGGGTAGACAGGTTCATGAGGTAGGATCTTTAAGGTGCTTTAGGTAGTTAGGTTAGTGACAGGTTAATAGTCGTAAAGTTTAAGGTTGAAAGGGCAAAGGTAAAGGGGTAAAGTTCAAAGTTCAAAGGCAAAGGTTAAAAGGTCACACCAATGGTAAAAGGGTAAAGTTCAAAGGTCAAAGTTCAAAGGTCAAAAGCTAAAAGGTCACGGTATGTGGTACTGTATTGCAGGTTTTAAAGTTGTGTCTGGGAACATTAGGGGTGGGGGTAGCGTTATATAGGTAACAGCTTGTATAGTGAGGTTGTAGTTTTGTAAGGCATTTAGGCCAAGGTTCTTTTAATTGTGATGTGCACCTGTTTCAATAAAGGGGCCTTTTTCACACTATTTTGCTGTCAGTGGTCGGTGCCGGGCTCCATATTCCCCAATCACTTCCCATGCTCCTGTCTTGTGCAGACTCACTCCACCTCACTCATTGTCCTTGTCCGCACCCGAATGTGACCAAAGGAATCAATTATATTATTCATGAGATAACTTGCGATCATGTTATCAGTTGTGGGATGGAGTGTGCAGGGTGGGTTTTCATTGGCCCTCTTATAACTTTAGCGATACAGCTTTTAGATTAATGATATTTCACCAAACGACCCCAAAGATTTTAGCAATGAGGGTAATGAGAGCAGCAGGTGGCCGAGGACCACTTCCTGAGCACAGTAAGCACGGCCTGGTCTCGTCCGTGGACTCGTGGTTTGATGCTGATGGGGAAAAGGAAAAGGAGAGCTGCGTGTGTCCTAAGGCTGTGCACCCTTCCAAGCCATCCGAAGGCCATGCCACTCAGGTGTGAGCGAGAGGAGGGAGAGGGCAGATTGTTACCAAAAATGACACCTTTTACCCAGGCACCGCTTCACATAGCCAGAGGCTGTGTGCAGTGTACTTTGACAGCTTTTACCCATGCACAGATATGCATAGCCAGAAGTTGTGCACAGTGTACCTTTTATCCAAGCACAACTTTGTGTAGCAAGTGTGACCTTTACCAAGGCACTGCTCTGCATAGCCAGAGGTTGTGCGCAGTGTACCTTTTATCCAAGCACAACTTTGTGTAGCAAGAGGTTATGTGCAGTGTACCTTTTACCCATACATCGCTCTGCATAGCCAGAGGTTGCATGCAGTGTACCTTTAACACAGCCATGCTTTGCATAGTCAGAGTTTGTGTACAGTGTACCTTTTACCCAGGCATGGCTTTGCATAGTCAAAGGTTGTGTGCAGTGTACACAGACACCTTTTACCAAGGCACCACTTTGCCTTGACAGAGGTTGTGTGCAGTATACCTTTTACCCAGGCACCTCTTTGTATTGCCAGAGGTTGTGTGCAGCAAACCTTTTACCAATGCATTGCACCTCATGGACAGAGGTTGTGCGCAGTGTACATATTACCAAGGCACACCATTGTGTAGTCAGAGGTTGTGTGCAGTGTACCTTTTACCCAGGCACTGTTCTGCATTGCCAGTGGTTGTGTGCAGTATATCTTTTACCCAGGCACTGCTCTGCACAGCCAGAGTTTGTGTGCAGTGTACCTTTTACTAAGGTACTGCTTTTCATAGCTAGAGGGTGTGTGCAGAGTACCTTTTATCCCCATGCCACTTTGCATAGCCAAGGGTTCTGTCCAGTGTACACAGACACTGCTTTGTGTAGGCAGAGGTTGTGTGCAGTGTACTCTCTCTCTCTTACACTGTTGTATAACATTTTAGGACCCTATTGTAATTTTCCCGATGCATGCCCTTATATAGGTATAAATCACTGTATCCTTATATAGGCATAAGAATCATAACCATATTTAGACATAGCTCATGCAGTCCAAATACGGCAGGGCTACTTCCACTAGTTCCAAAATTCTACAACGATTTCTTGGAAAACTCGACTTCCCCTTGATCGAAAACTGACTTGTCCAAGAAGTCATGGAGTTTTCAAAGAACTGTGACTCTTTTGATGACGTTATTATGTCCACCTTTACGTCAAAATTGGTACCTTCAAGGTATAAATATGCCCGTACTTGCCATAGCAAACATACAGTGGTTTGGAGAAGTTTGACTATCTACTTGCCTGACGCGCCCTGCTACTGCAAGTGCCAAAGGAAGCCGACCCTCCACCAGAGGCACTCTGAGAGACGCTGTCTTTTCTCCTGCTGAGAAATCCAGCTCCAGTGTTTCCAAGCTACCCTTGTGGGTTGTTGGGAAATCGACTCCTGAGCCTGACCTTCTTCATTCCAAATCAAGGTACAGAGCTGATTAGAACCTAAGAGAAATCTTGGACAGATTCTTGGCAAAAGAATACTACATTTATGCAACACCTCACTTACTTCTTCCCTCATACTAAGCTTAGGTTGGGTACATCGGGGTAGGCGTATTTTAGAAGCACCAGTTGAGTACTTTTAGCCTCTGTTATTTATGTATGTATTTAGCTTTGGTTTAGGAACCATACAATGCTCTTACAGTATTATTTAATTCTACTCATTTTACTGTATGCATTATGTTTTGCAACCAGTCTTACGATTGTAGCAGTTCATTTCTTATGCTTGAGAAAGAAGACTGTTCAATAAAACCTTTTATTGAAAACGCCTGTCTATCTATTTCTCTGCACCTCTGGTGAAACAAAGCATGCACGATTGACTGAGTGAAATATCTATCTATTGTTTCCACGACTCTGAAGATCAGTTTATTCTTGGGGAAACAAAGTTGCCATGTTTATGCGGTTATCAGAAACTAATCCCTTCTTGTTTGAGAAAGTTTCTAGTGACATCTGAGCTAGCTGGCACTCACAATTAAGTCTAATATATTCGATAGAGACCTAGTTGACCACAGTCCTATGTCAAATCTATAGGATATATTATTCCAATGTGCCGAGCCTGTTGGGAATATAGGAACTACACTACAACACATTTCACCCAGGCACTGCTCTGCATAGCCGGAGGTTGTGTGCAGTGTACCTTTTACCCAGGCACCACTCTGACTTGCCAGAGGATGTGCGCAGAGTACCTTTTACACAGGCACCGCTCTGTATAGCCAGAGGTTGTGTGGAATGTACCTTTTACCAAGGCAGCACTCTGCATAGACAGAGGTTGTGTGCAGTGTACCTTTTACCCAGGCACTGCCCTGCATAGCCAGATGTTGTGTGCAGTGCACCTTGTACCCAGGCACCACTCCGCATAGCCAGTGGTTTGTGTAGTATACCTTTTACCCAGGCACTGCTCTGCATATCCAAAGGTTGTGTGCAGTGTAACTTTTACCCATGCATCACTGTGCATATCCAGAAGTTGTGTGCAGTGTGCCTTTTACCCATGCATAGCTCTGCATAGCCAGAGGATGTGTGCAGAGTACTTTTTACTCAGGCACACCTTTGTGTAGCCAGAGGTTGTGTACAGTGTACCTTTTACCAATGCACATCTTTGCATAGCCAGAGGTTGTGTGCAGTGTACTTTTTACCCATGCACAGTTCTGCATTGCCAGCGGTTGCATGCAGTTTACTGTTTACCCTGGGACCGCTCTGCATAGCCAGAGGTTGTGTGCAGTGTACCTTTTACCCAGGCACTGCTCTACATAGCCAGAGGCTGTGTGCAGTGCACCTTGTACCCAGGCACCACTCCGCATAGCCAGTGGTTGTGTATAGTGTTACCCTTTCCCCAGGCACTGCTATGCATAGCCAAAGGTTGTGTGCAGTATAACTTTTACCCATGCATCACTCTGCATAGTCAGAGGTTGTGTGCAGTGTACGTTTTACCCGGGCACCTCTTTGCATAGCCAGAGTTTGTGTGCACTGTACCTTTTACCCAGGCACCAATTTGCATTTCCAGAGTTTTTTGTGTGCAGTTTACCTTTTACCCACGCACCGTTTTGCATAGTCTGAGGTTGTATGCAATGTACCTTTTACTTTTGCACTGCTCTGCATGTGCAGTGTACCTTTTTTCCTGGCACTGCTCTGCAGAGCCAGAGGTTGTATGCAGTGTACTTTTTACCCTGGGACTGCTCTGCTTAGCCAGAGGTTGTGTGCAGTGTTACTTTTACCCAGGAACCACTCTGCATAGCCAGAGGTTGGGTGCAGTGTAACTTTTACCCAGGCACCACTCCGCCTAGCTACAGGCTGTGTGCAGTGTACCCGTTATCCAGGCACAACTTTGTGTAAAGAAGTTGTGTGCAGTGTGCCTTTTACCCATGCATCACTCGGCATAGCCAGAGGTTGCGTGCAGTGTACCTTTTACCCAGGCATCATTCGGCATAGCCAGAGGTCGTGTGCAGTTTACCTTTTACCCATGTATCACTCTGCATAGCCAGAGGTTGTGTACAGTGTACCTTGTGCATAGTCAAAGGTTGTGTGCTGTTTACATGGACACCTTTTACCCATGCATAGCTCTGCAAAACCAAAGGTTGAGCGCAGTGTACCTTTTACCCAGGCACCGCCCTGCATTGCCAGAGGTTGTGTGTAGTGTACCCTTTACCCAGGCACTGCTCTAAATAGCCAAAGGTTGTGTGCACTATAGCTTTTACCCATACATCACTCTGCATAGTGTGCGGTTATGTGCAGTGTACCATGTACCCAGGCACCACTTTGCATAGCCAGAGGTTGTGTGCAGTGTACCTTTTACCCATGCATAGCTCTGCATAACCAGATGTTGTGTGCAGCTTACCTTTTACTCAGGCGCACCTTTGTCTAGCCAGAGGTTGTGTGCAGTGTACCTTTTACCCTCACGCCACTTTGCATAGCCTGGGGTTGTGTGCAGTGTATCCTTCACCCAGGCACAACATTGTGAAGGCAGTGGTTGTATGCAGTGTAATCTCTCTTACACCTTTTACCCAGACACCGCTTTGCGCAGCCAGAGGTTGTGTGCAGTGTACATTTTACCCAGGCACTGCTCTGCATAGCCATAGGTTGTGTGTAGTGTACCTTTTACTCAGGCACCGCTCCGCATAGCCAGATGGTGTGTGCAGTGTACCTTTTACCCACGCACAACATTGTGAAGCCAGAGGTTGTGTGCAGTGTACCTTTTACCCATGCATCGCACTGAATAGCCAGAGGTTGTGTGCAGTGTACCTTTTACCCAGGCATTGCTCTGAATAGCTAGAGGTTGTGTGCAGTGTACCTTTTACCTTGGCACCGCTCTGCATTTCCAAAGGTTGTGTGCAGTATTCCTTTTACCCAGACCCCGCTCTGCATAGCCAAAGGTTGTGTGCAGTGTACATTTTACCAATGCATCACACTGAATAGCCAGAGGTTGTGTGCAGTGTACCTTTTACTCAGGTACAACATTGTGTAGCCAGAGGTTGTGTGCAGTGTACCTTTTACCCAGGCATTGCTCTGCATTGCCAGAGGTTGTGTGCAGTGTACCTTTAACCCAGGCACTACTCTGCATAGCCAGAGGTTGTGTGCTGTGCTCCCTTTACTAAGAGCACCGCTCCACATAGCCAGAGGTTGTGTGCAGTTTACCTTTTAGCCAGGCAGTGCTCCGCAAAGCCAGAGGTTGTGTGCAGTGTACCTTTTACTAAGAGCACCGCTCCGAATAGCCAGAGCTTGTGTTATGTTATGTTATGTTATGTTATGTTATGTTATGTTATGTTATGTTATGTTATGTTATGTTATGTTATGTTATGTTATGTTATGTTATGGTATAACTACTTATATAGTGCTCAGCTGCCCCAGCGAAGGGGCGTCCCGGCGCTTTACAGCAGAGAAAGAGAAGCATACGAAGGAAAGAACCAGTAAGGCATGTTCCTAATGATTTTATTATTTTACGGGAAAGAGATGGGTCTTAACTGCCTTCCTAAAGGTCAGCAGGTCATCTAGTTCACGTATGTGGGTTGGTAATGAATTCCACAATTTTGCCGCCAGATAGCGAAAGGTACGACCTTCTGCTATGCAGCGTTTCACCCAAGGCACCGTGACCAAATGCAGCCCCATCGAGCGCAATGCTCGAGAGGGAACGTATGGGGTCAGCAGGTTCTCCAGCATTTTAGGCATAGCTAGTTTCATTATTTTTAAGGACAGACAGAGCGCTTTAAACTGAATCCTTCGTGCCATAGGGAGCCAGTGGAGCCTCCGGATGGTGTTGGCAGCAGAGCAAAACCCTGGAAGGCCAACTAGGGCCCTTGCAGCTGCATTCTGAATCCGCTGCATCCGGGTGATCTCAGCTTGATTAGCCCCCAAAAGCAGAGAGTTAGCGTAGTCTAAAGGAGAAAGGATAGCCAACTGAATTATCAGCTGCCGAGTGGATGCATTGAAAACTTTTCGAATGGGTTTAATGCCTCGTAGAATGCCGAAACAGGTGGCAGCATTTTTTTTAGTGTGGCAGCGAAAGCTAAGGGAGTAGTCTATCCATACCCCCAAATTTTTAACCTCATTCCTAGGTTTGGGGGCCTTACCTAAAGCAGTCGGCCACCACTGGTTACCCCATGCCTCAGTATTCTTACCGACTATCAGAACTTCGGTTTTGTTTTCGTTCAATTGCAAACAATTTGACGTCATCCAGTTTGCCACGGCAGCAAGTCCATTTTTAAACTTGGAGACGTTCGGGCTCGAGCCATCCGAAAGAGCAACCACAGTGCAATGTACCTTTTACCCAGGCACCGCTCTGCTTAGCCAAATGTTGTGTGCAGTGTACCTTTTACCCACGCGCCACTTTGCATAGCCAGGGGTTGTGTGCAGTGTATCCTTTACCGAGGCACAACATTGTGTAGGCAGAGGTTGTGTGCAGTGCACTCACTCTTGCACCTTTTTCCCAGGCACCACTTTGTGCAGCCAGAAGTTGTGTGCAGTGTACCTTTTGCCCAGGCACTGCTCTGCATAGCCAGAGGTTATTTGCAGTGTACCTTTTACTCAGGCACTGCTCCGCATAGCCAGAAGTTGTGTGCAGTGTACCTTTTACCCAGGCATAAAATTGTGTAGCCATAGTTTGTGTGCAGTGTACCTTTTACCAAGGCACCACTCAGCATTGCCAGAGGTTGTGTGGAGTGTACCTTTTACCCAGGCACCTCTTTGTTTTGCCAGGTTGTGTGCAGTTTACCTTTAACCCATGCAATGCACTGCATAGCCAGAGGTTGTGTGCAGTGTACCTTTTACCCAGCCACAACATTGTCTATGCAGAGGATGTGTGCAGTGTACCTTTTACCCAGGCACTGCTCTGCACAGCCAGGGTTGTGTGCAGTGTACCTTATACCCATGCACCGCTATTATTAGCCAGGGGTAGCTTGCAGTGTATCTTTTACCCAGGCACAACACTGTGTAGGCAGAGGTTGTGTGCATTGTACTATCTCTTACACCTTTTATCCAGGCACCACTTTGTGCAGCCAGATGTTGTATGCAGTGTACCTTTCCCAGGCACCTCTCTGCATAGTCAGAGGTTATTTGCAGGGTACATTTTACTCAGGCACTCCTCTGCATAGCCAGAAGTTGTGTGCAGTGTACCTTTTACATAGGCACAACATTGTGTACCCAGAGTTTGTGTGCAGTGTACCTTTTACCCACTCACCGCTCTGCATTGCCGGAGGTTGTGTGCAGTGTACCTTTTACCCTGGCACCTCTTTGTATTGCCAGAGGTTGTGCGCAGCAAACCTTTTACCCATGCATTGCACTGCATGGACAGAGGTTGTGTGCAGTGTACCTATTACCAAGGCACAACATTGTGTAGTCAGAGGTTGTGTGCAGTGTACCTTTTACCCAGGGACTGCTCTGCATTGCCAGAGGTTGTGTGCAGTATACCTTTTACCCAGGCACTGCTCTTCATAGCCAGAGGTTCTGTGCAGTGTACCTTTTACCCAGTCACCGCTCTGCATTTCCAGAGGTTGTGTGCAGTGTACCTTTCACCCAGGCACTGCTCTGCATAATCAGAGGTTGTGTGCAGTGTACCTTTTACCCATGCAGCGCTTTGTGTAGCCAGGGGTTGCATGCAGTGTATCTTTTACGCAGGCACAACACTGTGTAGGCAGAGGTTTTGTGCATTGTACTCTCTCTTACACCTTTTATCCAGGCACCGCTTTGTGAAGCCAGAGGTTGTATGCAGTTTACCTTTTACCCAGGCACTTGTCTGCATAGCCAGAAGTTTTGTGTAGTGTACCTTTTACTCAGGCACCGCTCTGCATAGCCAGACGGTGTGTGCAGTGTACCTTTTATCCAGGCACAACATTGTGTAGCCAGAGGTTGTGTGTAGTGTACCTTTTAACCAGGCACTGCCCTGCATTGACAGAGGTTGTGTGCAGTATACCTTTTACCCAGGCACCTCTTTGTATTGCCAGAGGTTGTGTGCAGCAAACCTTTTACCAATGCATTGCACCTCATGGACAGAGGTTGTGCGCAGTGTACATATTACCAAGGCACACCATTGTGTAGTCAGAGGTTGTGTGCAGTGTACCTTTTACCCAGGCACTGTTCTGCATTGCCAGTGGTTGTGTGCAGTATACCTTTGACCCAGGCACTGCTCTGCATAGCCAGAGGTTCTGTGCAGTGTACCTTTTACCCAGTCACCGCTCTGTATTTCCAGAGGTTGTGTGCAGTGTACCTTTCACCCAGGCACTGCTCTGCATAATCAGAGGTTGTGTGCAGTGTACCTTTTACCCATGCAGCGCTTTGTATAGCCAGGGGTTGCGTGCAGTGTATCTTTTACCCAGGCACAACACTGTGTAGGCAGAGGTTTTGTGCATTGTACTCTCTCTTACACCTTTTATCCAGGCACCGCTTTGTGCCGCCAGAGGTTGTATGCAGTGTACCTTTTACCCAGACACTGTTCTGCATAGCCAGGCGTTTTGTGTAGTGTACTTTTTACTCAGGCGCCGCTCCGCATAGCCAGACGGTGTGTGCAGTGTACCTTTTATCCAGGCATTGTGAAGCCAGAGGTTGTGTGTAGTGTACCTTTTAACCAGGTACCGCCCTGCATTGACAGAGGTTGTGTGCAGTGTACCTTTTACCCAGGCACCGCTCTGCATAGCCAGATGTTGTGTGCAGTGTACCTTTTACCCAGGCACCGCTCTTCATTTCCAGAAGTTGTGTGCAGTGTACCTTTTACCCAGGCACTGCTCTGCATAGCCAGAGGTTGTGTGCAGTGTACCTTCTACCAAGGCACCACTCAGCATTGCCAGAGGTTGTGTGGATTGTACCTTTTACACAGGCACCTCTTTGTTTTGCCAGAGGTTGTGTGCAGTTAACATTTACCCATGCATTGCACTGCATAGTCAGAGGTTGTGTGCAGTGTACCTTTTACCCAGCCACAACATTGTCTAGCAAGAGGTTGTGTGCAGTGTACCTTTTAACCAGGCACTGCTCTGCATTGCCAGAGGTTGTGTGCAGTGTATCTTTTACCCAGGCACAACACTGTGTAGGCAGAGGTTTTGTGAATTGTACTCTCTCTTACACCTTTTATCCAGGCACCGCTTTGTGCAGCCAGAGGTTGTGTGTAGTATTCCTTTTACCTAGGTACTGCACTGCATAGCCAGAGGTTATTTGCAGGGTACCTTTTACTCCGGCACCCCTCCGCATAGCCTGAAGTTGTGTGCAGTGTACCTTTTACCTAGGCACAACATTGTGTAGCCAGAGTGTGTGTGCTGTGTTCCTTTTACCCAGGCACCTCTTTGCATTGCCTGAGGTTGTGTGCAGTGTACCTTTTACCCAGGCACCTCTTTGTATTGCCAGAGGTTGTGTGCAGTGTACCTTTTACCCATGCATTGCACTGCATAGCCAGAGGTTCTGTGCAGTGTACATTTTACCAAGGCACAACATTGTGTAGTCAGAGGTTGTGTGCAGTGTAGCTTTTACCCAGGCACTGCTCTGCATTGCCAGAGTTTGTGTGCAGTGTACCTTTTACCCAGGCACCGCTGCACATAGCCAGATGTTGTATGTAGTGTACCTTTTACCCTGGCATAAGAAATGTGTAGCCAGAGATTGTGTGCAGTGTACCTTTTAACCAGGCAGCGCTCTACATTGCCAGAGGTTGTGTGCAGTGTACCTTTTACCCAGGCAGCATTTTGCATATCCAGAGGTTGTGTGCATTTCACCATTTACCCAGGCACCGCTCTGCATAGGGAGAGGTTGTGTGCAGTGTACCTATTACCCAGGCACCGCTCTGCATAGCCAAATGTTGTGTGTAATGTACCTTTTACCCAGGCTCCGCTCTGCAAAGTCAGAGGTTGTGTGCAGGATACCTTTTACCCAGGCACCGCTCTGCATAGCCAGAGGTTGTATGCAGGGTACCTTTTACCCACGCACCGCTTAGTGTTGTCAAAGGTTGTGTGTAGTGTACATGGACACCTTTTACCTAGGCACCGCTTTGCGCAGCCAGAGGTTGTGTGCAGTGTATCTTTTACCCAGGCACCGCTCTGCATAGCCAGAGCTTTTGTTCAGTGTACCTTTTATCAAGGCACTGCTTTGCATAGCTAGAGGTTGTTTGCAGTGTACTCTCTTTTACACAGTTCACCCAGGCACTGCTTTGCATAGTGAGAGGTTGTGTGCAGTGTACTCTCTTTTACACTGTTCGCCCAGGCACTGCTTTGCATAGCCAGAGGTTGTGTGCAGTGCACTCTGTGGATTCATGATTCTTAGGGTGTAATATGCAGTTTATCCCCTCCTCACATTATCTATGGGATTTCTTTCTTTACAGAGGCCCCTCCCTCTGGTTTAAGAGCAGCTAGTAGTTGAAGGAAGAGCTCAGCACTAGGGCTCCACAGACACATAGCTTTAAAACTGGAAGTTCACAGGAATCCAGGGTGCGCGCAGACGATCCCTTAACACTTGCATTAGTGAAAAACAGCAGAGGATACAGAATGTGGGCGCACACAACAGACCAGCCTGGATGTCCAATTACTGAAGAGGAGTGTCCACAGTCTACTGGCTGGAGCTTGCACTATCATTCCTGATGCAGACCCCCGGGCACCTGGATTAGATTTCGAGTCCAGATACATCAATAGATCTTGCCCTTTGGATGGAGATAAACCCATTTTGTATCTAACGCTGATCACCTGAGTCGGAATAATACAGAAGCTGCAGCCCATCAACCACCGACAAAAACAGATAGATAGACAGTCACATTGAAATGTATGGAAAGACACAGCCAAATCACCCTGTGCCCCAAGATGGCGCAGTCCAGTCACCCTGTGCCCACGAGGGGAGGCAAATATTGGCAGCATAGGGTCCCAGTGGGAGTTGCAGTTAGGAAGAAATGGTTGAGGATAGTCTTTGTAAACCCCCTGTTCATTCTCCAATCACAAGTGGATTGGAGTCAACATTTTAATTTAAATACATTGTTTTGTGTGGTCTACTTTCAATTATTTGAAACATGGATTTACCCATTAAAAGTAAAAATATAGTCTGCAGGTATTTTAATGGGCAAACTACAAATGCTTCAGTTTCCATTACAGTAGTAAAGTGCTCTTTATAAGTAAATGTCAATATCATTTTATAGGTATCACTGTCCATAACTAATAATAAAAAATGACAGTCTTATGTTTGGTTAAATATCAAATGAAAATAAAGTATTTTAGTTAACTCTGGGGCATATTTACAAGTCCCTTTTGGTGACGTTGTGATGGTGATAGGGGCCATGCCTTCTTTCCAAGGCAGCGTTAAGCCACTTAACGAGTGAGGTTCGAAAGGTCATCAACAATTGATAAAGGAGAGTCCAAGAACAGTAGAACACACTCTAGGACCTATGATTTACTCTGAAACCTTAAAGGACATCCTTTTCACTCCAATAACCAACCCCCTATTTTCAAAATCTGTCACTGTAGCTGTATTCACTGTTTTGGTTATGGTCATTCCACTGGGGTCACGTAAGTAACACATTTTCTTAAATTAGTTTGTAAATAGTGACTATACACAATAGAAGTTTACTATAAATAGTTTTCTATTTCCTTAAAACTGTAGTTGCAAATAAAAGGCACTCACTTCGGCTGAAGTGAGTGTTGCATAAGACCTTTCTGTGGGGCTCTTTTTCTCTCCAGTCATATGTGTTTCTCTGAAGTCATCAACTTAATAAAACTCAAAAGAAAATCATGAATGTTAAACATATTGATTGTATCGTATGCTAATTTTGCTTAAGTCGCTGCAAGACGTTAATACCTTGGTGAAAACATAACTTTTGATTTAAATGAATTCCTTGCGAACAATTGTGCTGTGGCTGATTCGGAAATTTGAGGGCATAATTTAGCATCAAGCTTGTTATGCCTGATCATTTTGATTATAACATTACATTTATTTTATGGCCTTAGCTTTTGAAGACTAAGGTCAGAAAAGGCACCAACAGAGCATGGATCAGCAGTAGCAGAAATATTTATGTGATCAAGGACCACTCTGAGGCCTGGAATACAAGGTGGGGGTTAAATTCCAAAACCTGTGCAGGTGGGAGTTTTTGAAAGGACAATAATTACGAGCTCTGATAATATCAGCACCCCTGGTGCTTCACCAGACGAATTTCAATCTTGGAAAATATATGGGAGGGGTCACTAAATAAAAAAAACACAAGGCATTTGTTGAGTTATATGCCAATTCTAGATTTTATATCTCAATTTCTAGTAAAAGACATGGAATGAAAGTCAGGTCTAGGCACTCTTCCTCCTGTACTTTTTTCGGACCTGTTGTTGGTTGTGTTATGGCTCTGGGCACGTTATCACTGCTGATCAGTGCTAAAGTGCATGTGCTCGCTATTGTGGTAAGATTGGTCTACACCTGTTTGGCATATTTAATTTACCTGTCAGTCCCTCCTTGGACACTGGTATCCCAGATACCCAGGGCCAGTAAATTAAAGGCTTGCAACGCTGCTTGGGCCACCCACCAAAGTAGCCTTTTAAAACCTGTCCCAGGCCTCTGCCACTGCAGGGCCTGTGTGTGCAGTGTACTGCTGCTGTGACATGGCACATAAAATGGTTGCCACGTCTGCAACTCCCCTTTTGCTACATATAAGTGACCGCTAAGGTAGGGCAATAGCTAGCCCTATGGGCAGGGTGTGTTATAGGTAAAAGGCAGGATATTTGCCTTAACTATGTGGCATGTCCTGGTAGTGACAAACAACCTATTTGGTTTCTCACTGCTGTGAAGCTGCCCTCTGATAGGGATACATTGGGGATTCCCTGAGATGTGCTTCAGTAGTAGTTGAACGGAGAGGGGTAGCGTGATCAAGTTTGGAATAGTAGTGGCAAATCCTGTATATTGGTGAAAGCAGATTTTTTATCCCTATTTTAGAAATGCCACTTTTAGAAGTGGGCATTCCTGTGTGCTGTGTGTCTTTGTGCCTGCCTGGTGTGTATTGATTGTCTAGATCTGACCTTCAGGGGAGAGGAAATGTGCATTCATGCCAACCAGTCCCTGGGGGGTTGAGGTGTGCCCTGCCCTGCCTGGGTGACTCAGCGCTAGGCTGAATAGGCCTGGTCGTCATTTGTAGTGGTGGGAGGAGTAGCACATGCACCTGAATAGGGCTGTGCCTGCCTTCTACAATGATGGATCTGCCCCCTGTGGTGTGTCTGGAGCCAGTGCTTACACTTTGAATGGGGAGTGTAGTGCACAGCTAATTGTATTTTTAAAGTGCCCCCAGACTGGTTTAAACTGGGCTCATCGCCCTGTGCCAGCACCGAACAAAGACTGTTGGTACTATACGTATTGGGGCTGTGACCCCATGTCAGGGGAAACTTCTTGAACATCTGGAACTGTAGGAACTGAGGAGAGTACAGTGTGTGGACTGCAGTGTGCCAGGAGGAACCACCAATGGGTACTGACCTGCTGCTCGCTGGGCAGCTGAATGGACTACTGCTCTGCTGAAGAGACCTAGAGTGCTGGTCTGCCTGAGCCCGGTCTTTTGGGATTTACCAGGGCTGTGTAACAAAGAAAATGAAGCAGCGCTGAGTGAGTGCTGTGCTTTTCCCCTCCCTGTGAGAAGGTGTTCATCAGCACTGTTGCAGGGATTCTGCTCATACACAGAACTGTGCACAGAGACCCAGACCCTCAGTGAATTGTGGTGTGGTAAAAAACTCACCTCAGTACCTAGAACCCCTAACTGGCTAGCATCAGTGTCTCATTACCTCTCCGTCCTATAGCGAAGCTACCAATGAATAGATAACCCAGAAAATGCGACTTAGGTTACCCTCAGGAATAGTGGGAATCAAGAACACTCTTTTGTTTGTTAGTCTTATACCAGTCCACAACATGAGTAAATAGAGACACAGCAAAGTTTAAAATGTTTATTTTAACGACGTGCTCTAAGATGCAGTATTTTTGCTAACACAAGCAGGCATATGATTAAAGATAATACAATCAGCATTGCTACAATTCCATAAAACACAAATGGAGAAATCATATTATAATGATAGTGGAAACAGGCCCTATAGTGCCTCGTGTACTACCCTCCCCTGCTAGGAACTAGGTTTTATAATAATAGAAGGTCTCTTAGGCTTGAATGGGGAACCCCATACCCCCAGGAGCAGCAGAAGGGAATCACCTCAGGATCAGCAAAACTCTCTTTCTCTGGGAAAGGATTTTCTCCAAGTGCCCTAATTATGCATGCAGTGCAATAT
The DNA here is from genome assembly GCF_964263255.1 of Lissotriton vulgaris. Classification (NCBI taxonomy): domain Eukaryota; kingdom Metazoa; phylum Chordata; class Amphibia; order Caudata; family Salamandridae; genus Lissotriton; species Lissotriton vulgaris. The sequence continues at coordinate 442,256,896 of NC_141689.1, read as the reverse complement.
TAAAGGCGCTAGAATTTCAGTTAGCTGTAGCTGTGTTCATGTGATCTAAGCATGGGCGAATTTTGCGAATCTCGCGTTCGCGAATTTTGCGGATTTGCGAACTCGCAATCCGCAAAATCCGCGAATTCCCGCGAATTTGCGGATTTTTTTTTTTGTGTTCGCGCGTGTTTCTGCCAGTTCGCGAGGGTTTTTACAATTTTGCAATTTGCGAACTTACCTGTCGGGTCGCAAGTTTTGCGAACTTGTTGTTTCTATGTGTCCAGCCTGTTTGGGACACTCTTCTTCATCACTGCCACTCTCTGTCACCACTGCCACTCTCTGACTACTCATGCCACCCTCTGGCCCACCCATGCCACCCTCTGTTTCATCACCACACCCTCTGGTTGTCCAGTGTACATTATTTTCGGCAAAGCAAAGCACACCTTCCCTGCCTCAAGTGACCTGAATTAATTTGGGGCTGATTAATGTGTCACAGAATATTTTTTTAGCTGGCACCTGCTTCCTTAGTGCTTCCTGATTAGTGATCTTTTGCACTTGCTAAGTGCTTTCATTGTTGCAAAATTAGTTACAACACCTGCCCTGCCCCAACTGACAATAATGAATTAGGGGCTGATTAATGGATTTTAACTTCCAGCCTGGCTCCTGCTTGTCTCCCTTAGCTGTAATTCAGGACCTTTGTGGCATATGTGTAACTATTCTGATGTTCAGAGCAGGGTCACATAATAGTTGCAACTGGCAACTGAACTCTGGAGGGGCCCCTCAGGAAGCACTACAGGAAATGGCTACTAATGATGAGCCTGAACTTTTGAACCTGGTAAGTAGTTTCAGTTTTGCTAAGATCGTATTTCTGCAATTTAGCACTTACTCGCGGGGTGCGAAGTTGTACTGGCAAGCCGCGAACTCACGCGAACAGTGCGAGCAAGCCATAAAATCCGCTGCTCGCGGATTTGCGGATATTGCGGGAGATTCGCGGATCTCGCGGATTGCGAATTTACCGAAAATCCGCAAAATCCGCGAGCGAAATGGATTTTCCGCCCATGCTTAATGTGATCAGCCCGAATAACAGCTTGCATTGTTATGGTAACCTTGGAGGCTTCTGCATGCACTGTACAGACTAAGGTTGCGATATAAGTCTAGGGATGTTAAAAACAAGCCGTCCTCATGTGAAGAAATTCAAGCAGACTAACTTACAACAACAGTAACATGCAGTGTCGTGTGCAAAAGCCGCAAACATGCAAAATGGCGTTTAAACTTCTAATAAGCTTATGCTAACATAGCAATGTGTGCAAGCAGGGCCCAGCCTTCACTACACCCTCCCCTGATCGGAACACGTACAAGAAGGTAGGCAATTTAGGAACGCAGAGTTTACGTTCGAGTGAGACAGAATCAAGTTCAAAATTTGCCAAAACGTATAATTGGGAGTAATAAGTTCAGAATAGCCATGCAAAATTGAAAAAAACAATAAGGGAGAGTATACAACCCAACCTTAAAAAAGAAAAAACAGCAAAATATTGTTCGAGCATTGGCCGTGGTGAAGATGGACAAATGCCAAATCAATCCAACAGCGTATAGGCACAGTACGTTGCAACTGCCTCCAAGAGGAAGTCATCGTTATCATCAAAAAACATTTCAGCCATCCAATTCAATAACGTGAAGGAACATACATGTTCTTCGACAGCTGGAGCCTCTAGCACCATCAGAGGACAACTCGGGTGTTCTTCAAGATAACTGCGTGCCAGAAAGTCATGGGCTGCAGCCCATATGTTCCAATTGCCTAGGACTCCATGTGCTGCCGTACAGACCATAATCCCTATACCAGAACAGTCTAACTCATGAGCAACTAAGGGACTCATCAGTAGGTCATAATCCAGATTAGGAGACACGTATTACAGAGACACAAATACAGAGCCCATTCAAAACCGCAATCCAGGCACTGGAAAACAGGTTGCACGCATGTAAAGTGGGAAAACCAGAAAGACAGTCCATAGGCTACACTCAAGGTGGCCAGAGGTAGCGTTCCATAGTATTCAAGCATCCGGTTGCGAAGCTGGAGCAGCCAGGACAGGTTGTCTTGTGACACAGACTGTGCAGCCATTTTTGAGCAAGCAAATTAACAGCAGTACACCGGCAGCCAAGGCGAGAATTAACGGTAAACCGCAGAAGAGGCTGGAAAAAATAGAATGAAAAAAATTTGGTATCACATCAAATATAGTTTGGAATTAAGTCACAAGGCCAGAGCTTACTACTTTAAAAAAATGAACCAAGCCTGTGGGCGACGAGGCATTGAATATAGCGTGAATCAATGCGCCGAAATGCAGTGGGAGATCAGTATTTACCAGCACATGCACCTCGGTGCGGGTGTTTGCCACGTGAAGGACAAATGTTTCACGGGATAAAGTAAGCGCAACTTTTTTCTGTGCCAATAGAGCCCTTATTCGACTCATCTTGTTGAACTTTGCTTTCAAGGTCAGAATGGAAGGCCAGATGGACACATCGAGCTTCCCATGCGGAGGCGGGAAAAGCACATTCTTACAGCAGACTACACGTTTGAGACGGTCACAATATACGGAATCCCTGGCAGCATACCACAGCAATCTTCATTATTTAAAAGTAAATAGCTACCGTTAGCTAGCAACGTGAAAGTTGATGTTATTGCTGGGACTGGGTTACCCTTCAAAATGCAGGCTAAGTTCGGAGCTTGCGTGTTACACAAGCCGTGCAATTGTATGTTCTTGACAACTAGTGAGTGATCAGGTATAGAAGTGCACTCTTGGACCAAACTTCATGGAGATAAGCGCTTACCAAAGGTTCATATCTGCCTATGGCATAATGTTTCATGCATGAACTGAATTTAAATAGGGGGAAAGGCAGCATTATTAACCCATGAATGAGCCATACAGCTGAATTACTTTCAGCAACAGAAAAAGGTAAAGGTTCCATTTTTTCCATATGCAAAAGTGAATATGCAGCATCCTACATCGACATAAACTGTTGTTTCTCAGTCAAATTAAACAGTAAAAATAGAGAAGATGTGTTCATGTAGTCCCAAGGCACTTTCCCAGATTTTAAGGTTTGTAAAGTCCAAGCAAACTGCATAATGGAACGTAATTGATTTTGACCATGGTACAAAACAGACACTTCATCCTGCACAATATAAACAACAGATGAAACAATATTACCTAATGTATAAATTCAGGACGAAAGAGTATTTATGCTATTGTCAACAACTGCAAGCACTTTTTCTAAATTAGCTTGATCAATAGCTCTCAATCGAGAAGCAGCTTCAGTTTGAGACAGTTTTCAAACGTCATTGTAAACAGCGTATACCCATCTTTTAGACCTGCCTCCTACAGGGCCTTTAACAAAGTCATTTAAATCAACATCATCAATCAATTTTGACAAATGAAGTTTAACTGACGCTAAAGTGGAATGTTTAAGCTAGTTCTGACATCATTTGAATAGGTAGTAACAGAATGGGCGTTTTCAAAACGGGGATCCACCCTAACCTGTGTGTAGCCAGGGGCAGACCCAGAAAACAATGTTGGCAGGAATCTGAACTTTTTTGCCATAGTAACCAACCTTCAGGATTGAAGCTAGAAATATTGAAGGAGGTATTAGTGATTAAGGACTGCAATTCATCAATAGACATGTCTGTGTTATTTTCCCTTGCGGGATAAGCACCTGGATCTGGAATGGTAGGAGCATTCAGTTTTTTTTAAGTAGCCAATCCAAAGCAAAAGGTTTGTGAAAGAGTCCTGTTCAAAAACAACATATGGTTCGGGATGAGACATGCACGATGCAAAGCTTCAGTGCCTTGTACTTACCAGCTTTTAGAACCCCAAACAGTTTTAAGATCAATAGTATCTTTCCACAGCTTATAGTCCCCTATAGCTAATTGATCCATAAAGGACTTCGAATATAGTAATTTAGTGTGGGTAAAGTCTAACTTTGGAAGAGGACTTCTCAGTCATCTTAAAATAAAATGTGTCAGGATTAGATTGATTAAAATCCATAAAATAAGTAAACTTTTTAAAAAGAGTTTTGGAGCTGCCTTCAACGGGAGCCGGATAATGTTCCCATTGTGTATAATTAACCATATTTCTAAATGTGTTTGCTTTATGCATAAAATGATTGGTATAGTGCTGGTAGCAGAATAAGTCTGCATAATTAGCTTAGTCTAAATACAAATCTTCAGCATCAAAACCAGCATAATATTTCAAACCAGAAAACAGAGCCTCAACGGCTTGGACATCCGAATCGTCAGAGTGTATGTTTTGCTTCACAATATCCCTCATTGAAACACAAAGTAAATTGGGGATGTTTATAACCTCTGTAGGGCAGTGTATCTGAAATTTGACAGCATCCCAAACAATCCCATCTAATACAGGCCAAGCTGTGACGTTAACAAAAGTCTGGTCCCTTTTCATTCTGTGAGATGAGTAGTGGGGTGCCAAAGTTCCATCGATTAACCAAATTGTAGATTTTCTTTAACATAATGTCCATTTACTAGATGAAAAAATACAATTACAAATCCAATTTACATGAATAAAAAAATTGAAAATACCACCAGCCATATGTAAGTACAAGCGAGTATCAAAAAATGTCTTTCAAACCAAACAGCAAAAATAGAAACTTTCAATGGGGAATTAGATGTTGTAGAGTCAGTGTCAAATGAAAAGCGTTACTGGTCAACTGCACTTGTGTGCACACCAGGCAACAACACATCTGTGGAATAAGCATACTCAATATCATCAGTGGGATCACTAGCCGGTGGATTCAACAAAGGATTAGTAACTGTATGCATGTTGATGGCAATGTCAGGCCTGTTGGTATTCGGTGGAGCCAAAACAGAATTTCTCAGCATCGCTGGACAAGAGACCTCTGTTGTCATGCTAAGAAGAATCGGCCACTCGTTGTAATTTGACATTGTCAATGGAGATGTACCTGTTTTCCTTGCGACCAGGAAGTGGAGGTAAAATTACTGTTCTTGTACACTGCACACCAAGCACAGGAACTGGTGCACGATGTGAGGGGGCCGAACTCCTTCTTGTTCTCCACCTTCTCACGGACCAGGTCACCGACTCGTAGTAGCCAGTCAACTACCTGAATCTTAAGTGCAGCATCAGATGTGGAGGGCAAATGTTCCTTTGCAAGACTATTAAAAGTCTCTTGTAGGTTCTGTAATACAGCAGAATGATCATCCACATCAAGGGGTGCAGCAGACGCTGCCATGTCTAGAGCCTCAAAGTCCGTAACAAACATTTTGATGCCAAAGAGCATTTTGTATGGGGTACGCCCAAGTAGAAACCTTCTAGGGAGGTTATTAAGTGCACGTTGAATGCTAACAGATGGGCCAGCCAGTTCCTGCCAGTACCTAAAACCCTAGCTGTCAAGGATTGCTTTAAGTCACGGTTCATTCGCTTCACAACACTATTGCCCTCAGGCCTGTATGGAGATGAAAATTTGACCTGCACCCCCAATGGACTCATAGCATCCTTGTACGCCCTAGAGGCGAACGCTGGATCTAGGTCAGAATGAAGGGTGCCACATGCAAAAATTCCAACAAAGACACGCAAATCCCTTATGACAGTTCGAGCATCAGCACTATGTTGCGCCCAGAGCCAAATAAAGTGTGTGCACAAATCCACTGCAACTAAGATGTACTTATAAGCAGTAACTGAGGAGAAAGGACCGCAGTGATCTAAATAAACACACCCAAGTGGTTTATTAGATATGTACAGCTGTGTTAATGGTGGACCCGCAGTAGTTGAAGGTTTGATCTGCTGGCAAATGTCACAAAGAAGGTCATAATCACGCATCTGTTTGTACAATCAGCGGCACCAGTAACTCTACTGTAAGAGAGAGACAGTCGCTGAAACGCTGGCATGTGCTGAGGCGATGCCTTCGTGAGTGGCTGTTATCAAGGTTTGCCTGCGGTCCACATTGGGAATCAATCTGTCACCTATGTTGTTAATTCTTACATATGGAACTTTATCAGGACTTAAATGATAAGTGTATTTAGAAGGGAAACCTCTAGGGCAGGGGTACTCATAGTACGGCCCGCGGGCCGCTGGCGGCCCGCCCAGCCTTAATTGATTGGCGGCCCGCGGACCTCGTAGCCATAAAAGTCCTTCATGGGTAAAGTTTACAGTTAAACAAAGAAGATGGCCGCAGGCGCGTACGTTGTGAATATGTATTGAATGCGTATTCACAATGTTTGCTCCTGCGGCCATCTTCTTTGCTTATGCTTGCCTCGGATTGGACTAGGCCACTGTGACGCCACACCCGGCACCGGCGCGAAGCACAGGCCCTTTAAAAGTCAGCTGTAACTAGCGCTTTTACAGCTGACTTTTAAAGGACCTGTTTAGAAGCTTCCTGTGTCCGTGGTGACAAAGTCCTTGCAGCCCGCAGCCCCCAGCTCCGGAGAATCGCCATCGACTTACTTGCAGCCCCGGAGAATCTTCACTGCAGCCGAAAGCCTTTAGGTAAGTGTAACTGCGGGCATATGTCACTTTTACCTTTTGTAATGTATGGCTACCTTTTTGTTTTTGCGCAAATAAGTCGCCGTTGCACATCATTGTTTGTAGGTATAATTATTATTTGTCAATTTGTTTCCTTTTGGCGTGCAGACTGGTTTAAATGTGCCTCGCCTCGTTGCACGTGTGCAAATACGAATAACAAACGGCAGCATTACACTATGCTGCCGGCCCAAACGCACAGCTTTAAAGAGTCCATACACGGCTTTTCCATTTTTTTTTCATTTTTAACACGTTTATTCAACATTTATCCAAGTTCTTCAATTTCACTTTCTTAATCATGATAACACTGTCCAGAAGCAATATGGGCTTCTGGACAGTGTTGTCGTGATTAAGAAAGTGAAATTGACGAACTTGGATAAATGTTGAATAAACGTGTTAAAAATGAAAAAAAAAATGGAAAAGCCGTGTATGGACTCTTTAAAGCTGTGCGTTTGGGCCGGCAGCATAGTGTAGTGCTGCCGTTTGTTATTCGTACCTTTTTGGCTTGCCTTTTGTTATCTACGTGCCCTGGTCCTGGCTGGGGTGCCGCGCTGTCCCCCTCTAAAGCTGAACCCCTCTCCCTTCCTTGTGTGATCTCCCCGGCAAGCTCTAAATGTGTTTAAGTCCCAGAGATGCTGTTTAGTTGTAGGTGTCAGGGGTAAGAGATGTACGTTTGTGGGGGATTATTTTTGTTGACAACATGCAAACGCCCTTTTTTACCTATTTTCCGACATTTGCATTTATGATGAGTATGATGCCATGTAAAGATCCGGGACAGGCAGGCAGTCATGTGATGTACAGCTTCCTTTCAGGCAGCAGAGTGGGTATACATAAGATAATTTAATGAACATTTGCAAAATACTCAGAGGAAGACCTCTCTAAAAGTCTTATCAGGTGAAGGCACACAAGGGGTCACAAACATAACTAAGGGGATGTTGACTAAGGAGCGACACTGAATAATAGAAACTGTATGTTTATTTGTCCTTTCCTCTCCACCTCCACTCCAGCTTCCTGTCCCACTTCATTTCCTATTTTTGTTGAGAACATGCAAACTCCCTTTACCAATTTTCCGACATTGCATTTACCATAAGGATTTATGATGAGTATGATGCCATCCTCGAGGGTTTGTGGTTGCAAGTACTATGAAGTGCACCTTATTGTCTGTTGACTGCTTTACCGCACAACCCAGTTAACCCTGTGTGTGACGAGGACAGTACTTGCAGTGTAGCCCACAGAAGGCACTTGATGTGTACCACACCCATTTGTCATTTAGCTCCTATTGCGTTTTTCTGCGCCCCCTTGTAATGCCTGCTGGAGTAACCAACACAAATCTGCATTTCCTATTAGTGAAAATACTCCAGGTTGAATGTGCTGTTTATGGCAGCTATAAAGCGCGCCCTTTAACATCACAGAATTTACGAATTCACACCCCCTTATTCCCCTCCAGCATGTTAGCTTCCATGTTCTTCCCAGGCGTGAGTCCTTCTTGCTGGCTTAAATGTACATTAATGACCCTTATAGATACCCATTCATGACTACAATGGCCATAAGCCTAGGTATTTCTTTATACAGCATTGTCTAGTAATGTTTTGAAACAGCAGTGATTTTTTTTTACCCCCTCTAGCCCCGCCCCCAATGACCCCGCACCAATATGACCCCACCCCTACAGGTGCGGCCCTCGGCCACAAACCACAATGTAAATTCGGCCCCCGAGAGAAAGTTTGTGAGTACCCATGCTCTAGGGTAATTACCTTCCTTCTCTGTTGCAGCACTAGCTGCCAAGATGTCATCATCAATCTTACTTTTGGAACGTGTAACTGCTGCTACTACATATGTTGCTACTGCTGTCTTTGCTGCTTCATCAGCAAGATAGTTACAAACAGCATGTATTCCTACGCGCTGGTGACCAAGAGTATGAATTACAACCACGAGTGGCAGATGTTCTTGAAGCTCCGCCACTCGAACCCATAGCACTTTATGTTTGATTGTGCTACGTTTGGAATCACAATATTCATTCTGAGTCGAAAAGAATACATTTTCATTGTAAGACTGAACACAGTAGTAAGAGTCACTTACAATAAGAGTAGTCACACAGGGATCAGCATAGTCCAGTGCAAACACCAGAGCTCGTAGCTTAGCCAACTGGGGAGTACAGTCCCCTAATGTCTGAGTATGCACAACATCAGACTTGAACTCTCCATTCACCATGATACCCATCACTATTGCGCAGGCTGCTGAATAAGCATGCTTTGAAACAGTCGCTTGTTGTGCCGAACCGTCAGTGTTAATGATACAATGGAAATCCTCCAGCGGGCGCAAAGACAAAGGAGCCGGATGAACAAATTTATACTGCAGATACTCCTGTGTTCGCAAAGAGGAATAAAAAAGAGACGTCAAGGATGTGGCCCATTGTATCCAACGTGGATGCAAAGCTTTTGAATTAGGTACAAAGGCTTTCATTACTGCCTCCAGGGCAGGATATGGTGTAAGAACCAATATGCGTTTCCCCTGCGACAGAGCTCTCTCTTTTAGAATAGCCATCTGCACTGCGGCAAAACTTTCTGAACAGAGAAAAAGCGCATTTCAGCCGAAGTGTACATGTGTGACTTGTAAGCAATAGGGACTTTGTCACCCTCATTAAAAGTCAGGTGCGTGAAACCAGCTGCACCTGGGACAATTCATATCACCAGGTTGGTGTGGCTATCACGAGTCAGTAAGTATTTAGATTCAAGAAGATCAGACTGCAAAGAATGCTGAATAGATTAATGTCCGGGCAGCCAGCAAGATTTGGTAAAAGTTGGTTGTATCAAGGCATAAAGGGCTTGATACACTGGGCATAATTGTGAATGTAAGTACACCTGAAGTTCAAAAAACCCAGTAAAGATTGTAGTTTCTTCAGAGTTCTAGGAGTGTGAAACTGTGCGCATTTCTCCAGAAAGTGAGGTGCTAAACCTTAACCTTCATTTTTGAGCTCATAGCCCAGGAACAATACTGTGTACTCTGCAATGTGCGACTTTGCAAAGTTCAATTTTTAACCGCAAACATACAAATGATGCAGCCAACGTGACACAGATGCAGCCATAATTCGTCATCTGTGAGATAAATATCATCCACATACGATCACGCATCAGGGTCGAGTCCCTCCAAAAGAGAGAAAATGCGAGCGGCAAAAATACCTGGGCTATTTTTGTAGCCCATGGATAATCTTTTGAACTGATATTGTTTGCCGCCTGAAGTAAACGCTGTCCATTGACTACTAAAAGAGGACAGGGTATGGCTAAAAAAGATATTGGATATGTCAAGTGTGGTCTTAAACCGTTTTCTCATGAGACTATCCACAAGAGCAGAACCGTGAGTATTCTGCACCACACAGGTCTGACAATGAGAGTTCTAATGCCGGTAATACAATACCAAGCGGTACGACCCATCAGGTTTGGTCACAGTTAAAAGAGGATCTTCATGGGCGACACACGTGTTTGAATCGCACCTTGATATTCCAATTGTTCAAGGATTACTGCAACAGGAGCTTTCGCTCCACGCCGCATGGGATATTGGGGTTGAGGCTGTGGCATTGACCGCAATGGAATCGCATGCCTGGGCAAAAGTTTGTCCCATCCATATTGAGTACGGTACAAAGCCAGTGCAAGCACCTTAGCCCACTCTTCTGCAAAATTCTGCACCTGCTCCTTCGGCACTGTGTGAGCGAAACTGGGGAGGATTACTTCCTCCCCTCTATGAACGGCCAAAACGAAAGGTGGGGACCAGTCTGCCTCCGCTAACAAAATGCCATATGTAGAGGTCAGATTGTCCCCCAAAAACCCTTTAATTGTACGTTTTATGTCACCTTCAATTAAAAGGACCATGTCAAATAGTCTGTCAGGGGGAGCCAATCTAGTGTCAGCTGTCTCAAAAGTAATGAACGTGTCAGTTGTTATCGCCTTCAGATACAGATGCAGTGCTTGCCGCACTACTGTAACCTCCGCTGCGCTGTTTAGCAGCGTTAGCGCCCATGTCAGGTTCCGAAGCTGTGTTCTCACTATCCATGGCATACCTTGCTGTTGAAGCAGCAACTTTCTTTTTCTGAAATTAAGGGCGTTGACGTTAACAGTCGTCCTGTTTGCCTTTACCTTCCATCTGGCGGGGCTGCTCAGGACCTTGTGGGGCACCCTGACTTCTCCCGTGGTCTCCGCCACTGGTTTGCAAGACCGATGTTCCCTGCAAAGAACGAGTAGGCATTGATCAGGAACCTGAAAATGATCTGGTGCCTTAATACTCACGCGGTTGCGCAATTCATAAGTGCACTCAGTCGTCGCAGGTATCGGTGACGCAGGACGCGAACCTTGTTTCTTTTGTTGCTTACCCTGTTTTTTGGATTTCCAACTTTGTTTAGGAAAGTTTGGACAGTCGTCTTTATCAGGCATTGCTGTCTGAGTTTGCAGTTGAGCTGCTACTTTAGCAAAAGGCTTAACACCCAAACTATTGCGGCCAATGGTTTTATAAGCCTCCACAATAATTTTCAGTAACTGCCAGGGCTTATCGGTATCAGGGACATCGTGCAAAGCATTAGACACCTGAAAGTTCACCGCATCCCCCTTGACATTAGCAAGGACAAGATCGGAAACTACATCAAACACTCCAACGAGTCTCATTCCCAATTCAACAGCTGCCTCAGGACCGTGTTGACCAGGTGCCCCCACCTGGATGTTGCAGGAAACGTATTGCACTAAAGCCTGATGCACTCTGATGATGGAGGCATAGAGTATACGTAACTCAGCTATAGTGGCTGTCATAAAACGCGGATGTGGTATGAACCGTGCCAAAACCGGCCAAGTAGCCCCAGGAATAGACAAGGAACCCAACCGAACCGCTGTTACCGAGTGGGGAAGGGTGCCATCAAACCAAACCCGATGTTGCCAATCTGTAATCGGAATCTCCTGTGTCCTATATAGTGTATATACATTAGGCACAGCCGTGGGAGTGAAAACATGAAATGTACCACTGTCCTTATTCACTGCAGGAAAGGTATCCCATTAGTAGAAAAGCTCAAATGGGTATGCACCTTCAGCACTCACCACAGAAAGCACAGTGATGCCTTCCACGGGTACTCCAAATGCCTGCAAATGATTGCAGACTGGTACCAGATTATGTGGGGTGATTTCAACATCACCCATCAGAACACAGTAGAGAAGAAACAATCTATATAAGATGTAGCACAAGCGGATAGTAATTTTAATTACGAACCTTTTTATAAATCTCAAGCTTGAAAAAACCTATAACACATTCGCATAAGTAGGTTAATTCATCGCCAACTTCAACCGGAAACAGTGGTGAGGGTGCCGTGGACTGATATAAGCACTACTCTAGAGTCTCAAATATAAGACCACATTATTAGGTGTGCCATGTTGTGGGGGTTCTGCTCATACACAGAACTGTGCACAGAGACCCAGGACCTCAGTGAATTGTGGTGTATCAAAAAACTCACCTCAATACCTAGAACCTCTAACCAACTAGCATCAGTGTCTCATTAGCTCTCCGTCCCATTGCGAAGCTACCAATGATTAGACAACCCAGAACATGCGTCTTAGGCTACTTTCAGGAATGGTGGGAATCAAGAACACTTTCATTTGTTATTCTCATACCAGTCCACAACATGAGTAAATAGAGGCACGGAAAAGTTTAAAATGTTTATTTTAACGACGCGCTCTAAGATGCAGTATTTTTGCTAACATAAGCAGGCATATGATTAAAAATAATACAATCGGCATTGTTACAATTCCATAAAACACAAAGGGAGAAATCATATTATAATGATAGCGGAAACAGGTCCTTTAGTGCCTCGTGTCCCACCCTCCCCTGCTAGGAACTAAGTTTTATAATAATAATAGAAGGTCTCTTAGGCTTGAATGGGGAACCCAAACCTCCAAGATCAGCAGAAGTGAATCACATCAGGATCAGCAAAGTTCTCTCTCTCTGGTAAAGGATTTTCTCCAAGTGCCCTAATCATGCATGCAGTACAATATTAAAGGCGCTAGAATTTCAGTTAGCTGCAGCTGTGTTCATGTTGTGTCTAGAACGTGGGCGGATTAGCCCGAATAACAGCTTACATTGTTATGGTAACCTTGGAGGCTTCTGCACACACTGTACAGACTAAGGTCGCGATGTAAGTCTAGGGATGTTAAAAACAAGCCGTTCTCATGCGAAGAAATTCAAGCAGTCTAACCTACAGCAACAGTTACATGCAGTGTTGTGTGCAAAAGACCCAAAAAATGCAAAATGGCATTTAAACTTCTTATAAGCTTATGCTAACATAGCAAGGTGTGCAAGCAGGGCCCAGCCTTCACTACAGCACAGAGCGTGGAGCATTTCTTCTATTCTGAGCTGTAAAGTGCGATGTCTGCACACCAGAAGTGTGTGGTGGGCACTTCCAACTTTATCTTCCTGAGCCAGAGGAGTGGGCTCACTCCTCCATCTACGGAGGGCACGGAGGGTATGTGCGCTGTGAGGAGGACTGAAGATTGAGAATCCCACAGAGAACTCCAACCCTATTCTGTGGCCGCGAGAAACCGCCTGCAGGTCTGGCAGAGGAAGGCTGGTTGTGGGCGGGATCGCATCCCAAAGAGAAGCCGGAGACAGAGGGGCCAACAGAGAGGTGGGAAACCATTGGGAGGCGGGGCCCGGCCAGAGTCTTCCCATGCAGGGAGGAGGTGAGCATTAAGGACTGCACCACGAGTTGGCGGGCCGCTCCCAACGTGAGTGCTGATCAGGTGAGTGCATTGGGACCAAACTGCCTCTGTCCCGAGCCGCGCTGTCTGGGGTGCGGCAGCTGGAGACCAATCAAGATCTCAGGGGAGCCCTTTCGTGGGAGTGAGCCGCAATGTTGTTTTCTGTATCTGAGGGGCTATTTGCAGATCCAGCTCACGTCCTTTCGCTGTACTGAAACAATCTCTGCAACCCTGATGTTGTTACACCTGCGCCGCATGGCCATGGGCAGCTACACTTTTACCAGCCGCGGCCGGTAATGGTAGTACCGGCCGGGCGGTGACGTGGGGAGGGGCAAGGTGGGGGGTAGTAATGTTTGGATTACGGACCTTAACAGGTAAGTAAGCATATACATAAATAAATCGAATTTCGTCGCGCGGACTGCATTGCATTTGGTGATGCAGTGCACGCAACAAAATTTGTTTTATTTATTTATATGTTTGCTTACCTGTTAAGGTCCGTAATCCATACATTACTACCCCCTCACCCTGCCCCTCCCGCTGCCCACGTCACCGCCCGGCCGGTACTCCCACTACGGGCCGCGGCTGACTTTTACTGGATGTTGGGGGTATTTCCTTGAGTGGCATTAATAGTTCCCTGAAAAGGAATTGGCAGAGATTGGGTGTGTGTTGCATCCCTGCCCCCTGATTTGGTGCGCTGGGCACCGAGGACATTCTTTGTCAGTGAGAACTCGGTGAAACCTCGACGGAGGCCTCCGATCCCCCAAAGTAGAAAGGTTCTCTGAAAGTGTCCGCATGACCTATAATAGGAATGCAGAGAAGATGCACCCTATGCCTTTTGGGGATGTATTGCAACTGCTGTCTGCATTTCGTGGCCTGCTTATGATTCATGTGCAATACCTGACAGTTGATGCTCTGATGTGAATCTGTCTGTGGTGTTACATTACGCAGAAGTGATGTAGGAGGTGAGTCCTAATGCTTTGTGCCAACTGCAATCTTCCCAGTAGTTACTGGTCACTCTAACTAACTTTTTTATGTGATTATGGCTATGGCCCGATAGGCCTATCGATTTATGTAATACCTATGAAGTCAGAATGAGTGCCAGTGGCACAGTGTAATATATGCGATTGTGTTCTAATCTGTTTTTATGGATAATGCTTTACACATTTCCTCTGGGATAAGCCTGACTGCTCTACCAAGCTACCAAGGGGTGTGAGCAGGGGTTATCTTCTGCGTGTAACTCCCATGCCCTGACAAGAGTGGTGGGTTCTGCCTGGCTTTGGTGCATACCCTAGCCAACCAGAAACACCATTTCTAAAAATCAGTAAATCCTGATTAGAATCAACGTACCTTACTCTACAACAAGTGACGTTTTCTAATGCTGAGAAAGGCAAACTGGTCAGCCGCATCCTGTAGTGAGGATGCGCCCAGCACTAGGAGGGTGAACCTGCTGTCTCCAGATCAATGCTATCGCACCAGATTGCTTAAATTGTGTTTTGTTGATCTGTTTGCACAGAAAATGCAGCTTCTGTCGCCTGTTTGCTTTGCAGTTTGTTGATATAATTCTTCTGAAAGGAGAGCTTTGAGGATCAGAAGTTATGAATTTTGTGTTTACCTCTGCTCTGCAGTTGACATTGCTGCTGTGTCTCTTGATTAGTTGTTTGTCTTTTAGAGTGAGAGTGCCACTCTTTTGCTTTCCAGTACAAATTATGTGGTTGTCTATATTCATGCGGGGTAGTTGTGGTACACCAAATTATATTTTTCAAATAATAGAGATTTCATTTTTTTTTTAAATGTCTAGTCTTTGCTTCGTCAGAATACTACTTCGTCAGTCACAGGGAACACGGGTTTTCAAAAGAAAATTAACTGAAAAAGCTCCAGTTTTTAGAGCTGGCTTGACAGCGCAGTTGTCATTTTTTGCATGCTTTTAATAAGTACTTCGAAGAGAGGGTCTTTGGTTAAACCCACATAATGGCGTTCTTTTCTATTCGAGTTGGTTGGGAAGATGGGTGCTTCCACTGAAAAACACTGTTTGTCTTGGAAAGAGTATGCTGACTATAGTATGGCTGAGTTAGTTATGGTGACACACCAATGGTTAAGGTTGTAGGCCAGGTTACCTCATTGGGAAAAGTTATGTCTGATGCAGTAGGTCTGCTCTACTCACAATGAAAACTTATGACAAAAGAAGTAGGACTGAGTTATGTATTGTGAAAAAGCATATGATAAACTCAATAGGCCTTTACGGGTGGATTGATATTACACTATGCTGAAACCTGCAAATAAGTCCTTTCTAACAAGGAATACCATAACGTGCCATTAAAAGCAAGGGATTTGGTCAAGCCCTCTTAAAAACCATGCTTTCTTTGGCATTGCATTGGTTGTTAGACCTTGTTTGACAGGGCAGTTCTCTGCCACAAATTTTGTGATCACCAGTAAAAGATGTAGGAAGCAGTACTCAGAAATGGACTCAGGCTCTGGCTGCATTCTCTACAAGCATCCGAGTGAAAAATAGTTTTCCTAAGAATTAGTGCCATTGCTCACAACTGATACATTGCTAGCACAAACACAAGCATGGTCAAATACACTAGGATGGGTGTTTTCATGATGTAACCCTACGACCAATACTGTAGGACGGTGTTTTACTTTGTAAACTCTGACAAATACTATAGAAAGGGGTTTTACATTAAACTGCTTGCTAAAAACAATGTGAAGTGACTCTACATTGTGATTTATGGATCAAATGCTATAGGAAGAGGTTTTACATTGTGAACTCCATGAAAACTCAAAAATAAAGGTTTTACATTTTAAACCATTTAAAATACAATTATATGCGTTATAAATTACTCTAGAACACAGAGTTTGATTGTTTAGACCTCCTGGCACTAAGGACTCTGGCAATGTGCCAGGCTGGGACAGAACCAGTTACTCTGCAACCATCTCACAACCCACTGAGCAATATTTGAGTGAGGTGGTGTCTCAACCAGAGGTTATCACTAACCTGATAAGCCAGATACAGCAGGAACGATGTCAGAAGCTAGATTTCTCCTTCCCCTATATGGCAGTAGCTAGGAGTACTAGAAACACCCACTAGATACTACCACAAGCGGGGAAGGGGGAAAAAAAAGGGACAAAGGAAGCAATAAAGTTGCAGCCGTCAAAATGATGTTCCCAAACACTGATGTGGAGTGATGCAGACCTCTCTCTCTGTAGGGATGCAGTCTTTCCTGTATAGAGATACAACAATCCACACATAAATATACACACCACAACAGCAGTATATATCAATGTAATATGTGTATGTAATACACTTACGCTTAAGACTGCTCCCTGTACAAAATAACAAAAAGGCACAAAAAGGAAAAATAAAGGAAAGAAATCAAGAAGAGATAGAATCACTTCAATCAACGGTGAGGATCTCCAGTCAATAGAACTAGTTGATAACCAGATAATATTTACTTATCTGTTACCAGGCCGATCTCTGGTAATCTTGAGGGCTTAGAAAACTGTCTTTTCGCATGAAGTCCAAAAAGAATAAAAATGAAGGAAGAATATGCTAATCCGAGCCCTTAACAGCTCAAGGGGTTAGTAGGTTAATGCTGTTTTTTTTTCGAGAGGTTAACTTGGCAATATTTACCAAAAAACAACATGAAGGCGTTCCAGCGTGATGCCAAAAGAAATGGATCCAAAGATTCTCAAAAACAACATGAACACGCTCCAGCGCGATGTCAAAAGAAATGGATCCAAAGGAATTTCAAGTGTTACGTATCCGAACAAACAAAATAGAAATAATGTTTCTGGAGCTACTCCCTGCTCTGAATACTTCAAACGCCCCAAGCTCGAAGGAGCCAGAAATCCGTAGCGCACATCTGTGCTCTACGAGTGGATCGCGCAATAATAAGGCCACACTGTTGTTAAGCGTAAAAGGCCATTTATTAGGACCAGGCTGCACAAACAATAAACCACAAGAATAATCAACAACAACTAAATCTCCCCCACACTCCAAAATCCATCCTCATACTCTCCTTTCATTCCTCGCATCCTGGCACCTCTCTCCTGCCACCAGTCGCCCCTTCCATCATTCACTCCTCCCCCCCACGAGAGGTGGGTGCACCCACTATGACTCACCCACCCCTCCCAAATACCGCCAAAACCCCGCAGCCCGTCCTAAACTGGCACGCTCTGCCAACCCTACCCTCAAACCCTAAAAACTGTAGTGTGGGCGGGTGGCCACAGAAAACTAACCCACCCAGCAATGCCAGAATACAGGAAGAGGAAGTTGCCTTCCTCCCCCTGCATTCTTATACCCACCCCCCCAAACACGCCCCCACCCCAGCCTGGCCCTTCCCTTGCGCGAAAGACCCCGGGGAAAGACTAGACTGTGTCTTCGCTACCCCCGGGGCCCTCCAAAGCTCAGAAATGCCGGGAAGTGTTTTTCTCTGCTCGCGTAAAGACGCGAGTGAAAAAACAAGTGAGAGCTATAGTCCGCTCTTCATCGTCCACAAGAATCAGAACAGGAATCCACACAGGCTGGTGTACTTCCTTGCAATCTCACGGTCTGCCGATCTCAAACTTCAGGTGACAAGCACCATTCCCCAGACAGGAAGTGATTAAGAAACACAGAAGACAGAAAGTATGATAGGACTACATCCTCCCTAAGACTTCTGGGAGATGTAGTACATACATTACACATTCATTCTATCTGAACCTTGTTTTACGTTTGATCGTGACAGATGGGTTCAGCTATTGATCAATTACATGAGACATTACAGGGATTGTTAGTAGGATACCAAACCCTCTGTTACTGAGGATTACCAAACTCCATGGGCCCGATTCAGAGATTGAATTTAAGACTCAATCCTAAACTTACTACTATTTTGGTATTCACAGAATGCACTTACTACTTTTGGTATTCACAGAAGTTAGGATTTTGTCTTAAGTTTGTCTTAAGACAGACTTAAGACAAAATCCTAACTTCTGTGAATACCAAAAGTAGTAAGTTCATTCTATGAATGCCAAAAGTAGTAAGTGCATTCTGTGAATACCAAAATAGTAGTAAATTTGGGATTGAGTCTTAAGGTCATTCTGTGAATCGGGCCCAAGAACACTAGGAAATGAAGGATACATTTTAAAGATTTATTTTTTTAAATCAAAACCTTATACTAATGCACACAATATGTATTGTATCTACAATTAATTCAAATAGAAAGGTAGATACAAATGTTGACAAATGCATCAATAACAAGACAAATTCTGATATATTTGCTGTATGAATTTATAGAAATCCTACCCTCATTCTTCTACTTGCACTTGTCAATACGTGTAGCCTTAATATTTTCAATTGTGAAAATCTTCATGGTTTCCGATAGGCCAATATAGGACCATTGCTGGATTTTATGGTCTGGCTTGACAGTGCAGTTGTTGGTAAACAATAATGTGAAATTTACCGAGAGGGGCTTTTGCTCCGCCTGCATGCTCAGGGCCAGGAATGTATGTTTTGATTGGGCAGACATTGCATGCTTCAACAAAAAAGTGCTTGACCACCACGCAGATGTGATTGTTTTGTTTATTTATCCAGCTGCCTGAGCTTCGGCTTTCAGGGTCACACATGTGAAATTGCAATGTTATGAAAGTATCTTAGATATCTAGATAATCTACTGTTTTTGCTTTCTCTGGCAGCAGCAACGATGGGAGAAGGGCAGCCATGTGGAATGTATTGCAGGCCCAAAACCCTCCATCATTAACCTTGGATTTCAGAGTTCAGATTCATGTTTCATAGCAGTATTCGATGACCAGGGTTGCACAAATCTTCCTGGATTTTCAGGTCTAGCTTGACATTGCAACGGTTGCCTGAACTTATGTGATCAACAAAAAAGAACTTTCAAGATAGTCCTAAGAGGGACTCAGGCTCCATCAACACATTGGTTGCCCTGAGTACAAGATTTGATTGAGCCACATTTTTGTGCATGCACAAAAACGTCTGCTTGTATGGCAATTTTTAGCATATAGTAAAGCTTATACTCGCTAGAGCAGAACTGAGATGGCCGTGGTGGCAAGCCAATGATCATGGATATAAGCCTGATATGGTTATTGTGATGTGATGTTAAGAAAAAGGCACTTTAAAAACATCTCTATTGAGAAAATTAAATGTTAAAGTCGATAGGCATTTAAGTGTGGATTGTTACCACTCTATAATAAAGCCTACAGATAAATTTTTACTTACATAGAATCTCCCAGATTTCTATAGTAAGTAATGTTTTTTTAGTTAGTCACCCAGTGAGACAATCTGTGGATTTAAAGGGTTTTCTCTGTGATAATCCTTGTTAGGCCATTTTAGGTGAGATTGTATTTTAATTAGCCAACTGTAGTTTTGTACACCTTTCCAATTTTATGATTGTGTGTCTGATGGTTGCCTTGTGGAAAGTCAAAAACATAGGCTTGGGTTGGTTATGGTGAAGAGCTTTATGCCTGCCTGGTACACTGGAAATGTTACATCTGATGCCATAGGCCTGGTCTGCCTATTATGAAACATTATGACTTAGGCAGTTGGCCTAGCCTATTCATTGTGAAAGCTTATGTTAAAGCCAGTAATACTTTAACAGTTGGTTGTTGTTACATTATGTAACAGGCTATATACATATATGTTGTCACATGTAATCTCACAGATTACCATAGTAAGTAATGGTGTTAGTGTTTGCCACCCTCTCTGAAAACAATTGGAGGTTTTTACTGTGATGATTCTGGTTAGACCTGTGGTTAGGTCTGGTTAGGCCTCTATATTGCTTTGCCATCTGAATTATTTTTCATATTTGTAATTTTAAAGCGGTATGCATGGCGATTGCCAGCTTACATGCAGTTGAATACGTTGGTCTTGGGTAACGGATAAAACCTAACATCAGTTTGGTGTTGGTGACCCATCTGAACAAACCATGGGGATAAGCAATTTTCACTATGGTAATCCTTATTAGGTTGAATTAGTAGGGGTTTTATATTGTTTTGTCAATTGTATTTTGTTCATATTTCTAATTTTATTAGCTTATTTCTGATGGTTTCATTGAGGGAAGGCTTATAGACCAGCCCAGCTGGTCTGAAATGGCTGTGTTGACAAGCCAATGAGAAATGTTGCAGCCCAAATTGTTTATAAAGAAAATGTATGATAAAGACAGTAGTCTTGACATATTGATTGTGAAAAGCATATATTAAAGTCAACATGGATTTAAGGGAAGATTATTACAGGCTACAGATAGGTATTTTTTTAGATGGAATGGTACAGATTACCTTTGTAGGGAATGATTCTGGTGTTGGTTACTGCCTCTAACAAACCCTAGGGAAGAAGATTTTCACTGTAATAACTCTTGCTAGAATTCCCTCTTAGCTGTCTACCAAGATGCTGTAATAAAAATAATAATGATGTATAAATCCAGTACTATTCCTGTGTGCTGTTAGGTCCGTGCTCTACTCGTTGTTTAAGGTATGTATAAAACACAATAAAAAAGTTTTAAAGAAGATATTTATATACATATTCACTGAAAAAATCCCAGGTTTCAAGAACATTATTGTTAGGCTGCCATTTCACGTGTACAAAATCAGATAAATTCGGCTGTTATAGTTAGTTGAGCTAACTATAACTCGCGCCCCCGCAATGCACTGCTGATGACGTCACATATTACATCACTCATGACATGGAGAGTGACATTACTGATGACGTCATCCATTTAATATCTGATGCACCTCCGCACACCCTAATCTAGCTTTTTATATGCCTATTCTAGAATACCGACTAACAATGTCAAAACCATAGACACACCAATTCCAGTTAGTACATACCCACTCACTGATTCATAGGTCTTCACACACATCCACTCATCCGTAAAGTCACTCATACACGCAGTAAGTCATTAATATAGCCTCTGATATATGCACTCATACACCAATACAAATACTCACACACTGCCACTCAACCATAGTTACTCTCACACCTAGTCAGTCACTAAAAGAGTCAATCACACTGCAATTTTCTCACCTATACAGTTATACACACACCATCTCACTTATTCATACAGATGCTAACACATACTCTCTTTTACAATCACTGACACAAGCACACACTCATCCATACATCCACTCTCACAATCACTCACTCCCATACACAGTCACTTATATACTCTAACACTCATACTGCCTTCCACATATGTAGTTACTCACACATATAACACTGAGAAACCATTCACTCACCAATACAGCCATATGCACACTCACTCACCCATACAGCCCTTCGCAGATGCACTCATGAACCCATACACCCACTGAATCACCCACTCACACATCCATGCAGGGAAGCACACACCCCCAACCCACCAACACAGACACTCAGGCACCCATACAGGTAATCAGACAACCAACCAATAACCCATATAGACATTCATGTACCTATTCACCAACCCATGCAGCCACTGACACACCAACTGACAGACAGATACAGACATTCACACAGATTAGTCACTCACTCATACATTCACTCAGACATGTATAATCATTCACTTATACAGTCAGTCAAACACTGCCTGAATTATCATATATATATCACATTCTTAAACTTTTTAGAAACACTCACAGTCACTGGATGATGTCATCAGTGATGTCATTTGAGATGTCATCAGTGATGTCAATGACCATGTTGTGAGTGAATTAATATGTGATGTCATCAGCAGTGCATTGCGGGGGCACGAGTTATAGTTAGCTCAACTAACTATAACGGCCATATCTCTATGGTTTTGTATGAGTGAAATGGCAGCCTAACTATAACGTCCTTGAAACCTGTGGTTTTTTTCAGTAAATTTCTAATGTTTTTTTAAATGCTAATCTTCAACTATAACGTCCCTGAAACCTATGTTTTTTTCAGTGAATTTCAAAGGTTTTTTAATTGCTAATTACTAACCATAACGTCCATGAAACCTTTGTTTTTTTTCAATGAATTTCTAAGGTTTATTAAATGCCAATTTCTAACTATGCCTACATAGGTAGGACATGTGCAGAAAGAGGACGAACGGTGCAGAAAGAACAACTGGTCGCAACGACTCTCGAAATTCCTATAAAAAGGCACAAACTCAGCATTAATTTCACACATTACATTTTTGATCTCGCGCCTTTGTCATACATTAATGGTGTGACTGCATTTTGGACCATTTTGGGCTCTCAGGGGTTGCAACATAAACCCTATCACTCATACAAAATGCTTGTCTGTGACATGTTTAGTCTGTCATGTTTTTTCTGAAGTCACAGATACCCCTCAGTAATATAAGAAAGGAGACTGCAAGTGTCCTGATTTAACCAGAACACAAGGCACACCCTGTGTGTTGGGCACTTGGCCTCCCAAATGTTTTTGATTTTTCAGGTTAGTTGAGCTGGCACTCAGTGTCAAGCTAAAAGGAGGTGTGTGAAATTTGAGATAGATACAGTACAGTGGAGTTAACACTGCATAAATAAAACAGATTCTCTACCTAGAGTTATCATTTTGCATAAACAGAAAAACACTTCTATGCCATTTTAACATACCAACATGTGTACAGTAAAAAGAATAGGGAAGCATGTCACAAACTGAACCTTAAGGATTACGATCCTTCTACCAAAAATAGTGAAGCTGATCTTGCTCCTTTAAAGTGTTACAGCAAACACACGTTATGAAGAATGCACTCTGTGGGAATAGATGGTAAGATGTTATCTCAGGGGAATCAAGTGTCTGAATGCATGCAGTTTAACATTATTAGCAGCCTCCACGCCCTTTTTTTATCCTGGTTTTATTGATAGGGTTGAAAAACAGTAATACAATTAGATATATCCATAATGAAAGGTGCTTACGGCATCAGGTCAGTGGCTCCACATGTAGGAGAGAGCAGTCTTGGAACTGAATGTGGACAGACAGGGGTCTGATCCATAGTCGACGATCCCGTGTGGACACAACCTAACAAAATGTACACTTAGTGACCATGGATAGGCTCCTCAACCACTCAATGGTCATCCTTCAGGGCATGAGAGTCCCAAAAGAGGTCCAGACCATTTTGTTCCATCGCCAACATCACTGTAGACTTGTGCTCAATGCCTTGCCAGACAAGGGCTAGTTGATATGGGAAAAGAAAGGCAGGGGTCCCACAGACCCGAACAAACAAAACACTGGCACGGTTCACCTGTTTTTGTTGATTTGCCTTTGGCAGCCCTTCTCTGACCACTGACAAGGAGTTGTGAAGCTTTCTTTATTCTCAACTCTTTATCATTGGACACCTTGGTCTAGGTGACATTTTCCCTGCAGACAAGGTCAGCAGCAGCAGGGCATGCTAGCAGACGTTTGCAGATCTGCAGGCTTGGTCATAGCCTTGAGGAAATGGACAGCATCTAGCGCAATATTCAGGAAGTGACGTAGTAGGGGCTGCACCTTTCCTAGTCAGCTAATATTTATAGCCCTCAGTAGGCCGAAAGCGGCCTACTCCCAATCCATTCAAGTGCATTCCGAAGGTTCACAATTCCAACCTATCAGACTGGGGCATTTTCAGAGACAATTCCTCGTAGCGCAGGTCATGCCTACTCCTAGACAATATTGTGACATCTGGTGCCTTTTAGACCCCAGCCAGGCAGGTACATTCCCATAGATCAGCACTGGTGGAAATCCATGTCCTTCACATAGGCCCTGAGATCCACAGTGTAAGAGGCTCGACGAAGAATTTGATGGGCAGGCTATCCCATCTGTGAAACGCTCATCCATCAACCGATCCAACTCATCGGCACATTTCGTAACGCAATCACTGCGAGCAGGACTATGGTGCTCAAAGCCAATCAGACAGGGACAAACATATTTTGCCCCGAGTAAGAAAGTGTAATGATCCCGAATTTGCCAGAAAATCTTCTGTCAAAATGACTGGCGGCCTGAGGTGCCATCTCAGCCATTCATTTTTTATGGGCTGCACGCACTGCAGCTTAGCTTCTCCAGTCCAAATGACAAAAAAAACAACATGGAAGGCTGAAGCCCACAGCAGCTCATGTGAGCGCATTATCAAGATACCCTCCTGCATCAAAACATAAGCAAGAAAACAACTCAAAATTAAAAACTAACCTGTGCCACCACGGTAGAAGCGACTAGTGAGCAATGGCTCTGGGTCTGTGTGTGAGAAACTGTGCCATAGTAATGGAGGGGGGTGTGTGCGTGCAAGTAGGAGCATGTGCAAATGTGAGTCTGCCAACAAAAAGCATCCAACTTCCGCGTGTGCCCCTGCCGCTGCACAATCTGCTGGCAAGTGTTTACATTTAAAATGTTCCTTAGGCTGCCACTGCCAAACACTTCCTCTGTATTTATTTGCAGCTAATCCAAGCACCCTGGATGCTGGCAAACTAAACTCCTCTCCGACAGCGGCAATCAAAGATTTTTTGCCGAACTATGCACTCCAATCAGAGCGCAGAGTGGCAAAACTCTGCAACTCCGCCGGCGGAGCCGAGTTCCCTGTCCATGCTTAGTTCTCAGTGGCTGAAGGCAGGAGAACTCTCTGACGATGCTGAAGAGTTTCTTGCTGTAGTTGGTACTTAACCCGATGCAGTCTGCTATGACATCTCTTTTTGTATCCTGACGCATTGGTGGTATTTGTTGAGGGCTGACTTGAAGGTGGTTCTGTCTGTGAGATCTTTGATGGGGCGCCTCCTTTCCTTCCAGCTGTTTAAAGTTGCGGTTGAGGGTCCTGAGTTCTGGTGTGTACCAGTTGGCTCGTTTGGTGCTTATGTTGGTCTTGCTTGGCTTAATGGGGAGACTCTGCTGGCGCCGTTGGTGAGCCATGTAGAGAAGTTCTGGACAGCTTGTTCTAGGTTGGCTGCGGCATCAGGCTGGGTGGTGTTAAGGGCGTCAACCCTTTGGATCGCAGCCACTTTGTTCCAGTTGCGGTGAGAGAAGCAGGTGGGCTTGGTGATAGTGCCAGGGGATCCTGCAATGGTAAAGAGGATGGTGGTGTGGTCAGTACATGTGGAGTTTGGTGATATGACTGTACTTGAATGTCTCTTGCTTTGAAGATCGGGTCCAGCATGTGTCCTGGGCAGTTTGTGGATTGGTGTCCAGCAGGGTGAGGCCGATGTTGCTCATGCCTTCTAGGAGGTTGGTGGATTTGCCATCTTTGGGATTGTTGAGGTGGAAGTTGAGGCCTCTGAGAAAGATGTAGCATTTGGAGTTGATTGCTAAGAGGGCAATGAAGTCGGGATGATGTCGCAGAAGCTGTGGTGTGGTCCTGTGGGTCTATAGCAAGGGTGCCTCTAATGGTTATTATGCCATCGGTTTGGAGCTGGAAGCTGAGGTGTTCCATGATGATGTGATGTCGTCTTCGGTGGTAGTACAACGGAGTGTCTCTTTGTGGACGATGATGATACCACCTCCATGTTCGACAGCTTTAGCAGGTGAAAGGTCCTACCGTTGACTAAGGAGATGCAATGCAGCAGTTGTTGCAGCGTCTGGGGTGCAGGGCCAAGAGCTCTGCAGTGGTATAACAGTGGAAGGCAGGAATGCCAGCCAGGGTTCCTGGCACTGGGCTTGGTCCAGGTACAGACGGACGCAGAAAGGTTTGGCTTAGGGGTATCGGCAGCACAGCCCTGCTGTAGCCTTCATTAAGTAGGTCCTGGGGGGAGGGAGGGGCTCTCGGAAGTGGGAGATGGGAAAGGCAAAAACGTTGAAGCGATTGGTGCAGCTGCTGACTCACTAAGAAAAACAGAGTATAACAAAATTAAAACAGAGGCAGATGTTACAGTTACTGCAGCTAGCTATACAGGAAAGAGAAGGCTAACTGCCACATATAACTAACTAACAGAGCAAATATAGGGGGCCAAAAGAGACAGCTGAGTGGTACAGCAAAACAGAGCAATAAAGGGCTAAAGCAAAGGCTAACTGGCACAGAAAACACCACCAAACAAACCAATATAGGCGGACAGCAACAAGGTGGGAGCAGAGGGGGGTGTCAATCTGGGATGGGTGAGGCAAGTGGTATTGCGAGCGGGCCACAAGCGCAGCAAGGGAGACCTGCTAGAGGGCAGTGAAGGGGAGGTGAAACAGGTCCTGCTCAAGGAAGTTGTGCTGCAGCCACTATTAAATAGGTCCAGGGGCAGGGTGAGGCTCTGGGTGGCTGGAAGCCGGAGCCAGGAAAGGCGAAAATGACAGGAAGCAAGCAGTGGAGCTGCCAACTTGCTAAGAAAAACATTACAGTGGCTAGCTATAGATGAAAGAGAAGGCTAAAAGAACAGAGCAAATATAGGGAGCTAAACAGAACGGTATGAAAATAAAAGGTATGTAATGAAAAATAATTATAGGATATAATATGCTCCTGATTGATGGAACCATTACTGTAATAAAAGTACACTGAAAACTTACAAACACAGTGGAGATAAGTGAAGGCTAATTGTATTGGAAAAGCAGCCATTATGTTATATTGATATTTTAATTTTTTATCGCAACAAATCACCCCAACGGGGTATCTCGGCACAGCAGAAGGTCAATACACCAGGGCTAGAAACAGCACAGTTACAATAGAAAGGTTTTCAATAATTTCTTAAATTTGGTGTATTCAGCCCATATGCACATTTGAAAAAGGCAAACAATTCCAGTAGAGCGGGCCAAATAAGAGAAAGATTTACCTCCATGCGTTAAACGTTGAATGCGGGGAATAGTAAGTAGCTATTTGTCCTTAGATCACAAATTCCCAACAGGGTGATATTGTTTAAGCTTTTAGTGTAAGTATCTTGGTCCTTTCCCCTCCAGCGCTATGTGGGTGAGGCAGCAGATCTTGAATATAATTCTTTGTTTGACTGGTAGCCAGTGTAATGCTTTTGCCTGTGGGAGTGATGCAGATCTGGAAGGAAGATTACAAATAAGCCTTGCAGCTGTGTTCTGCATGACCTGTAATTTGGAGAGTAGACTCTTAATGGCAGAAGCCAGAAGAGCATTGTCATAGTCAAGCCTGCTGACAACAAGAGCCTGTACCAGAGTTTTCCTAGCCACAAGTGGAAGAAAAAGCAGAGCTTTCCTTAGTGGCCTTAACACGTGACAGCAGGTACCTGTAATTGATTGGACCTGTTCCTTCATTGCTAGTTCTTGATCCAGATTAATGGCGAGATTTTTTATAACCTGACAGGGAGTGGGAGCACTCCTTAGTTCAGGTGGCCACCATTCTGGAGTCCATATTTGTTAGGCCAGTGGTTCCCAACCTTGGTCTGGGGACCACTGGGCATCCTTGAAGCCTCCTCTGGGGGTCCATAACTACTTTTTTTTGTTTAATAAGTTTATATTAATTTTCAGGAAAAAGATACAAACATCAAAAAAAGCTAAGGTATTCACAAATTATGAACCATATTACAAAAAGTAAATGAATGAATAATATATAAGAAATGCAATATGGGAAGAGAACAATAGAAAGAGAACAATAGAGAGAAAAGGAGGAAACCGAAAAATAAAAAGGATAAAAGAAAGGATAGAAATATATTATTCAAAGAGTTGAAGAATATAGGAAAAAAGCAAGTTGATGCATAGGTCCATGGGAAGAAAGATAAGTTGTAAAAGGTAACCAGAGGAGATCAGATTTAAGTTTTTGCGAAAGAGAATAAACAGTAGCAATTCTATGCTCATCACAAATAAAGTTCCACCAAGTCATTGAGGAAATTTTGGAGTTATCTTTCCAAGACGATAAAATGACTTTGAATGCCAATGCAATAAAAAGGTAACAAAATAAGGAGATAGAGGAGGAATCATCAACATCCGGAGAGGAAGAACCTAGAAAAATATTTTGTAATGAAAATTTAAAATCAGAGTTAAAAATGTTCATACAAATGGTCCAAACAATTTTTCCAAAATGTCAATACATTTGAACATGCATAAAGTTGATGACACAAAGTGACATTAGCATTAGAACATGAGCAACATAATGGAGAAGAGGAAGGGGAAAACTTGGCAATATAAACAGGTGTAATAACAGCTCTATTGTAAATAAAATACAAGTATTGGGTTATACAAGCAGCAGCAGAAACTTTAAATAACGTAGACCAAAATTTGTCCAATTCGACATAGAAAGAGAAATAGACAAGTCAGTTTCACATGCAATTTCTATAGGAGGCTTAGGTCTTTCAGTAACATGTAACGACAATAGTTTGTATACAATAGCTGCTTTAGGTATTTGTGTCTGAAATAAACTATATAATGGAGTAGGTGGAGTGAGAGTGGGTGTATCATTAGGAAAGTCAAAAGAGGCAAGCTGTAATTGCAAAGCATCTGAAATTACAATATATTCATTAAGACATGAACTCGGTAATTGAAACCCACACTGCAATTCCACAAAAGGGATAACAGTTGTGGTGGATTAATTGGTGCACAAATATAATTCCCTTCTCCTTCCAATATTTGTAATAGAACGATTTACCTTTATATTTGAGAAATGTGTTATGCCAGATGGTAGAGGACTAAAACATTTATAAGAAGGTAGACCATTGGTGAGAGTATTGTATAATAAATTCTAGGAATATTTTAAAATCGTGTTATTAGATGTAAAAGTACAATTTGACATATACACTGTCCATAACTACTTTGAAAGTAAAATAATATTAACAGATTAATTGAGTCTATATAAATAAAAAAGCTAAATGTACAATTGAATATTTGAAAATGTACAGTAAATGTATTGGAATTTGAAACTAGAGGCTCAAAATTAAATTAGCATCCTCGGAATGATGTGTGGGTAAAGTGCAGGTGAAGTGGCCTCAATTGAATTTAGAAAAGCTCCATCCTTTCTATTAAAATTATATTGTGATTTTTTTAAATGTATTTATATGTATTTGCGAATTAAATTAATTGTGTCATCATTTGTTTGATGAATGTTTTTTCCTGCATTTCTAGTGTAATGTTTGGTGGTTCAAATCATCAACAATGTTTAGGACTGGGTACCCGGCTTCCAGTAAAGTACCGTGGGGAGTACCTGGATTCCAATAATTATTCAGTAGGGGTCCCTGGGTTCCAGTAATGATTAAGTGGGGGGTCCCCAGAAGTCAAATGTTTGGGAACCACTGTGTTAGGCTTTTCCAAAAAGCATAATCTCAGTCTTTTCATAATTAAGCTTAAGGTAGTTCTCGGACCTCATCTCTGCCACCGCTTTCATCCCATTTGAGAAACGTTCCTTCACTTTGTCCACATTGTCAAAGGCGATGACCAGCTGGTTATCATTGATATAAGACAAGATTTCAAAGCCAAAAGATCTGATGAGTTTGGTAACAGGCCACCTATATATATAGAACAAGGTGGGACTCAAGCAAGATCCACAGGCGAACACCTTTGTCAATCATCATAGTTCGCAACTTAAAGTCACCCAATAAAATCATCTGAGATCTGTTAGACAAGAAGTCCTGGAACCAATCCATATATCCCTAGTTCATTTAGCATAAGCAACAGCTTATCATTTGGCACTGTGTCAAAGGCTGTAGACACAAGCATAAAGAGGATCTAAGAGCACATGCATAGAGGGGAGTGAGGCCAGTGAGGGTGGTGGAGTTTGATGGGAAGGGCATGGGTTTGGCCAGACTGCATCCTGTATGGAGTGGAGCATGTTCTGCTCCCACCATGATGCTGCAGGTTTCAGACAGGGGCCCCCTTGTACAGGTGCTTGCAGGCCCTGTTCCTGCAGCATTAAAAGAAGGCTGGCTGTCACCGGCCCAGAATTGTTATGTCTGGATTTTGAGAACCCAATATTTCTTGGCCTGCAAACACTTGTAATTGTGGGTGTTGTAACGCCACCCAGAGTTATGCCGCTCTTAATGAGGACCAATGTCATGTGCTACGAAACTAATAACTAATCATTCTTGCAATATCTTGTCTGTGTAAGGATGGCATTCAGCAGCTAAACAGTATACAAAGCAACATGTTCTGGCATGAATTAGGACTGCACCCTGCAAGTTCATTCTACATCCTGAAGGGTTATTTCAGCAATTAGTCAAAATAAAACTGTGATTCCACTTGGATAGAAACTGTAGTTGGTACATTTATGGTGAACTACTCTGTTTGATAAAGTCAAATCGAGAAGGTGCATTAGCAAAATATTTATTATGCATAAAAGTCGTGGACATTGTATCATGGGGGCGAGGGGTTCCTCCAAAGATTGAGTATGTGCCCCAGAACTGGGGAATAGGGCCTATGAAAATCTAGCTAATAGAATGCCCGTAGATATAACTTATGTTATCCGCAGGATACATTTTGATACTCTCATTTTCTCTTAAAGATTTCAATGACAAACTTTAGCCATGAGAAAGGGAGCCATTACGATAGGTTAATTCAATTAACAGGTGAATCATTAGCCAAAATTAATTGTTATTACCTCTCATGCATAATCAAGCAGAAACGTAACATGTTCATCCGCGGCATTTCATTAACCACAAGTCATAATCATGCAGAAATTAATTGCATTTCTAAAAGACTGAGTTTGTGAGCACTGGAAGGATTTAGAGAAATGGCAATATCTTTTGTTTTATCATGGCAAAACTATAGGTACTGTCATTCAGGTTGTTAGGGACTAGAAGGCTGGGTACTGGGTGGAGGTGGGGAAATATGCTTAACACAGTAGCAGAGTTTACATTACACTTTACTTCAACAGTTGTACCCTGGCTTGTATTGTGTAGCACAGGCCAAAATCAAGGCATTCCTCCATTAGAGATGCCTGGGCCTACAAAACTTCGAAAATAATTTAAGAGGTACACTTTATTATTTTAAACAGAGTAGAAACGAATTAGCTAGATACTATCAAAACAGTCTTGGAAGAATTGACAAAATATTTATAAACTTAGTGTTAAGCATTCAAAGAATAAGCCAATGGGGTCACTTAGTACGGCATCAGTAGGGGTGCCTGTAAATATATGGCAGGATGTTAAAGTTCAGAAACATTACCAGTATTCTTCTGAATTTTTATTTAATGGAAAGTGAATCAGTAGGCAAAGAGGCCCATAAGTGAGCTTGGCTTGTCGCTGGAACCATGGAGGGCTGGGCCCACGAGCTGTGGATGGTGAGTGTCTCCCTGTGTGATTATAGTGTGAGGATGAGGGGCTGTTGGGAGTCCGTGTCGGCCACCTATTTCCCAGATGGTAGTGGCCAGGTGGGCCTCGGGTGCAGTGAAGTTCCCCCCGGGAATTACAGGTGCCATAGCAGTTCACTGCCACTGGCGAAGCACCGGTGCTGGAGTTGCGCAGCACCAAGCGGTGCCTCTGGTTTTTGGGGCACCCGTGCATGGCAGACCCCAGATGACATCTATGCACTGCCAGGCATCCAGGCTGCAGAGGTACCCAGGCAGTGCTGTTGATCGGAGGGGCACGACAATTCTGCCAAGCGTGGAATCTCACAGGTAACTTCGTAGAATTCTGTGGAGTAGAAGTCTGCGAGCTCCACCCACTCTTATTGAGAACTCGATCCACCTTCCCAGAATCTCTGTGGCACACTGACAAACTACGTCCACAAGATATCCACCATCTACAGTAACTATGAACCCAATCAACTAACCTCCAGAAACTCCTCACACCTTTGGATGCCACCCATCTGCTCACCACATGGGAACATCTCACCACACACAATACCACAGCCATCATGAACTCCATCTACTCAAGAGCACTAATGGACCCCTGGTCCCGCCACCTCTTCAACCTCAGGAGCAAAGAAATCAGCACAGAACTCACCTCCATCCTCAACCCATCCATCACTACGGCCGCTTTCCCCAACATATGGAAACATGCAGAAGTAAGGCTCCTCTGCAAGAAACCCTCTGCAAACCCCAGGGAACTCAATAACTACCACTCAATTTTGCTGCTCCACTTCTCCGCCAAAGTGCTTGAGAAGGCCATTAATCTCCAGCCCACTGAACACCTGGAGTAAAGGAGCCAACTGGACGCCTCCCATTCTGGCTTCCGCACCAACCACAGCACTGAGACTGCCCTGATTCCTGCCACTGAAGACATTTGAACATTTCTAGATCGGTGAGAATAAGCAGTCCTGATCCTCCTCTTCCACTTGGTGGCAATTCAATACCATTTCCCACCACAAACTCATCAAGATGCTCTGCCACATCAGGGTTGAGGGAAGACGCCCTCAAATGGATCACATCCTTCCTCACAGGACACACCCAGAAAATCCCGCTACCAACCTTAACCTCATAGCCCAAGAACATTCTCTGCCACATCCCTCAGCCTGACCCTGTTCAACAACTACATGACACCCCTGGCCGACATCATCCGAACCCATGGCCTCAACATCATGTCTTACGCAGATGACACCAAGCTCATCCTCTCTCTCATGGAAGACAGCTCCACTACTATAACCAACTTCCACAACACCATGAGGAATGTTGTGGTTCTGAATAGATTCAGAGCAGCAGCAAATACCCACCACGAAGACGCTAGAACAATGAAGACAAACAGAGTATTAATGGACTGACGGTTTTAAAATTGTGATACTTGTTGCAACAGCCCATTGCGGCGCTTCACTTGCTAGACTTATCTCTGTCTCTACCTTTCATCTTGTTTCATTGAACCCTTTGTTCAGTGTTCTGAAACCCCTAGGTCATGTGCGCGCTTTATAAAACACTCTAAATAAAATAAAAGAGATGAAGACCATGGCATGAAGCTCAACACGAACAAGGCGGAAGTGCTGATCTTTGGAAACAACACCTCCCCTTGGGACGACACCTGGTGGCCCACCAAACTCGGACCTACATCTTCACCAACAGACCACGCCTGCAACCTCGGCATCAACCTGGACAGCAAACTAACCATGAAATGCCGGATCAACGCTGTCCAAATTACCTGCTTCCAAACGCTCTGCATGCTCCATAAAACCTTCAGATGGATCTCTGTCAGCACCAAGAGAACTATCACACAAGCCCTTGTTACCAGCTGGCTGGACTATAGAAATGCACTCTAATATGGAATCACCCACCAACTCCTCAAGAGACTCTAGACAGTATAGAACTCAGCGGCCAGACTCATCCCTGACCTCCGCAAGCAGACCCACATGGGCCACATCACACCCCTCCTCAGGAACCTCCACTGGCTCCCTGTCCAGAAAATATGCAAGTTCAAGATACTCACACATGCCTACAAAGTCCTCCATGACCAAGGACCTGCATACATCAACCACCACCTGAACTCTCACTAACCTTCAAGACACCTTCTCTCCATCTCCCTTGTGCAGACTCCCCTCATCTGCTGAAGCCTTTTCCTACCTCGCTTCTAAATCCTGGAACAACCTTGCCCTCCACCTTTGAACATCACCATCTCTCATGGAACTTAGCAAGGGACTCAAGACATGGCTTTTCAGCAGCGGACGCGAGACCTCAGTGTCTGGATACACTCAGGGTTGAGTAGTCGCTCTCTATAAATACTTATTGATTGATTGACTTACATTAGGTTCAGAAACAAAGAAGAATTTAGAGATGAAACTATGAATATGTAAACCACTACAATTCCTCTAGTTACCATGGCATTGGCAAATAATTTTATATTCACAAATCACCAAATCTCTGTTTCCACAATTAAGGCTATCAAGACGAAGTGGGTATGGTGGATGGGTACAGCACTGAAGGGTATAATCCTGCAAACCTTATTTAGCCAAACACTTTCACATTTCATAACCATGCGAGATTTGTCTCAGTTGATGTGTCACTTCAGAGCGCCACATACATTGCCATCAATCCACATGTGACTTTGTTTTCTTTGGATTTTGCAAAGAATTTGGATGATCTTATATACCCCATTTCATATGTGCCATTAATGGGACATTACCCCTCACATCAGCAAACCAGATATGTATTTCTGCTGTTCACAGAAGCTGCTCGTGTCTGTTGCCTGATCACTCTACTGGCATTGAAAGGCACAATGTGAAGGAAGGTTCACTCTTGTGGAAAATGCATGACACAAACTTCAATAGGCTTCCTTTCTTGTCTCCTTTAATATAGTCCAAATGGTCTCATAAGTGGTTTCCGTCTACCATTCTAATATTCAATTTTAACCGCATGCACGCTAGCTGGTTTTCCCGATGTGCGCTGAAATTTGAAAATCGCGGGTAACGTGACAGAGCCAGCTCGTCATCCGCGTAGCGCAGGTAACGCCCATGACGAGCTGGCTTTGTCATCCGCGTCGAAGGGGTTAAATATATTTCAGTGGTTACAAACAGGTGATAACTGGTAAGAAGCAGTAAGTTCTTGCTTGATCCCTCCTAGTCTCCAACACTTTCTCAAATGAGCACTCCTATTACTCGATTTTCACAATCTAAAGTTTCAAACTAATGATAATGGGGGACAGACCCTTACTTTCACCTGCATGTTATGTAAATTTATTGTCATCTTTTATTTATTGTGGTGCATTTCCCTGCTGACAAAGCATTCTCATCTTTGTTTCATTGCATCAGTAACCCCCACTTTTTACAATTTTTCCCTGGTGTGTAGTGGGCCTCCTCAGATGGGCAGAGAGACCATTGGGCCCATTCTGGGGTGGGAGATAGTTAATGCCTGGCCAGGACGCTACCACCCCTTCTTTTTCTTGAGGACTTTCCTCTGGGGTCTAGTGGAGCTTCTGCCACCCACCCCAGGAGGCAGATTGGGGGTTAACTCAGCCATCCCAGTCTGCATGCTTTCTTTGCATTGGGATGTAACTCTTGAACAATTTATTTTTGGGGAATATTTTATTATACCTGTATTACTTCTGACCCAAGCTTGTGACTGCCAAAGGTAATCAAATCCTTCATCCATAGTTTAGGTCTTCTGGGTTGCTCATCAATGCATAACTTCAAAGAGCGGAGAGAGAAGGAAATGAGGCAGTGATCTGGCCAGTCAACCTCATTTTTTTAATGCATAAATCCAGTGTGGCACAATTTGTGTGGGTGGGAGTCGAGTATGGTCACATAAAAATGAAGAAAGAAGAGATGTGGGACAATCTTTGATGTCACATCAGTGGAGGTGAAAGTCTGCGGTAGATGTAGTTTGTTCATATGATGTAGGTTTTGTTGAAGAATTCAGTAATTTTTTCCACAAAGTTTATATTTCTCACAGGTGGTGGTAGATGGTATGGAATATCAGTGGGTCACGATAAATACTTTCTATTGTGAAAGTGCACTACACAGCAGGACGCTTTTCAGAAGGCTTTAATTTGAATGCAGGAGCAAAAGCTGGTTAAGGATGTTCAGATTTCTTGATGCCTAAAGTGTTTCATACTCTTGATCACAGGCAGAATGGTGGCATTACGGAGCAGCAGCAATTTACGTTGATTCAATCCCTTCGGTGGGATCTCGCAGGTGAGTAACTTCACTTCATGCACTATGGGCATTGTAGTGCTGCTTTTCCCTCGCTTTTACCCTCTGGTGGGTTTGCTTCGTTTTTTTTGCCACATTTCTTCATTTCAAATCAGTCCCTCTGGTGGGCTTCTGTCATCTGAAACTAGCTTAATTTTGCAGTGACGCTGTGACCGCAACTGGGGCTTCGAATAGTTCTGTGCCCCATCGGCTCCATTTTTTATTTCGATGGCTCTGCTTGCGCATAGTGGTTTATCTGCAGCCTGCCACCTCACACTTCAGGACCTCGAGTCCATTACATCCACTTCCCTAGAAGACAGCTTCACCCAGCTCCACTGTAAGCCTGAGGAAGACCGTGAAAAGAAGGGCCAAGTTGAGGAAGAAAGGGCCGAAAGCCCGAGTGTATTAAATGTTCAGAAATCACTCCAGTAAGATGCAGGGAAAATCCTTGGTCCCGGATCATATAAGCAACTTCTTGCACACAAAGCATGAAGGTACTGCACCAGTTACGGCTTTTGGGGGATCAGATCTAAGTGCAGAGACACATTGTCGGGTTGAACATCGAGTTCAAGTTAAAGCAAAGACCGCCTTACCAGTTTTTTTCCGAACATATTGTAACACCTCTGTTACTTCCAAGGAAAGCTTGTGATTGTCCAGGTTCATAAAATCCCTCACCCATTGATTTGGTCTATTGGTTTGTAGAATACACAATTCTGGTTAATGTGGTTTTCCCGTTAATAATCCTATTAACTTGTTCCAGAAAGAACCAAAAGAGTATATCATCATGCTGGCTGATCACATCAAATTTAGTTTGGGAGTCATCTCTGGGGTAGCAGGCGCGGAGGCTCTGATGGTCTCCACTTCTGAAGATGCATCGCTGCATGACATGCCAAATAAAAACTTGTGGTCAGGAAGGAAGCGGGTTCCCTACTTACACTGCCCATGCCTTAACCAGCCACTGTACAAACGATTTAGCCTTCAAACACCGTAGTAAAGAAGAACATCTCTTGACATCATGAGTGGCGGGTACCACACCTCTGTTCTGTAGTGTGGGATGAACCAAAAGCCGAAGCAAAAAGCAGTGAAAAGCTAACCCATTGACCTCTGCCTGAATGCTATTCACTGATTCCATAACATGTGATAGATAAAGTTGTCTTTGTCAGACCTAAATAATGACAAATTGAAACGTTTTAAAGTATGGTACAACTGGCACTACATCAAAGTCGGTTCTTTGATCACCTTTTTATCGTCTAGTTATGAAAAAAGACCTTAAATAAAACACACAGGTAGACATTTGGGGGCAGATTTATGTTAACTGGCACATCCCCAGGGATGCGCCAGTTAACGTGCGCCACAGTGCGCCACAGCTCCGCCACCCATGGTGCAAAAACGGCACAGATGCGTGACGCATCTGTGCCGGAAATGTGGGGCATTGCTGGAGCTGCGTCACGAGCGCGACGCAGCTCCAGCAAGGCTCGGGGGTACACCATCTGCACAATGCTGCGTCAAGACCTACGTCTGCTTCAAGCAGGCGCAGGGTTTTGACGCAGCATTGCCCTGAAAGTGACTGAGTGAAATCTCATAGATTTCACTCAGCCACTTTCAGGAGGCGTTCCTGCCCAGGAGCGCCCCCCCCCCCCTGCGCAGGAACGCCTCTTTATGGCGCAGGGCTTTACAACGTGACGCATCTCCTAGATGCGTCACATTGTAAATAGGGCGCATTGTTTGCGCCGCAGTTGCGTCAAATAAAGTGACGCAATTGCGGCGCAAAGAGGCGCAACGGCCTCATAAATCTGCCCCTTAGGTTTTACCATTTTCGAATTCTGCTTGTATTCTTGCTAAAGAAATGTTTACTAGAAATTATATGTAAAAATCAAACAAACGGAGATCCTGACACTTCAATTTTAAATGAATAGATTAAAAATGAGGCATGCCCAGCAATAACAGATTGACTATATTGAAATTGGTATTGGGAACAAATCCATAAACTCAATTTAACGTTGACAAAGTCCATTTGTACCTTTCAGCGAAGGCGGACGGCGACGCCAAATAGTGCCGTAAAGCAGTCCGCCGCTGCTCGATGGACGGAGGTGTGATCAATAAGTCACTGTGACGTGCATTGCTCATGAAAGAGACCGGAGGCAGTGCATGCGTGGCTGATACCAACCACGTGCGTCATATGACCTCCTGACCTCCTGTTTCTCTGTGAGTACCGGAAGTGGATAGGGACGGGAACAAGAATAGTCCCTTCACGCGGAAAGTGGCACGACGTGCAATCAAATGTTAATAGCAAGGTCAATTGTCTAGAAGGGGAATTAAACAACCCACTTTCTTTTTCATGTGTTCTTGGAAAAAATTAAATAAATACCTTCACCCTTTCTGATTGCTGTTCATTGCACACGTGAGTCTAATACAAATTATTTTCCTGTCTTCACCAGTGCAGCTGAGCAGTGGTGCTGGAATAAGGGTGGGGCTGTTGACCAGTTGCTTCAGCTCACTATGTCTTCGCTGGTTCGAAAGGGATGGATGAATTGGGGTAGAGAAACCACTGCTTAGAGAAACCGCTGTTTGGAGCAGCCTCCAAGTTCTCAAAGTGTTTGTGTGGGTCTGTTTTAAAGAAAGAACCTGCAAGAGACAGTTTCAGTTCTTCTAAGCAACATCATATTGAAAATCTCCCTAAAAGATTCCCGTGACATTCAAAACTCTTTCATGTTAATGGAAATATTTGATTTCCAGGTGGAACCCTAGCTACATTTTAGGAAATTGTTGGTGTGACAGCCAAAACCTTTTGTATCTAAAACATTAAGCTACAGCTGAGGTAACACCCATTCTTTGTAAAATGTGGCAGCAAAACTGAACATGAGCAACATTGTGTTATTGTTAAAATGGTACTAACACCACAAGAAATGGTGCAATGAGAAATAAGGTATGGTGCAACCAGTACAAACAATGCCCCATAGTTGTGCAGTGCAATGTTATAAATTGTCTTTGAATATTGGAAACACATACACAACAAACACTGCCACAAAAATTTGCCTCACAATATCTTTTCAGCTTTCTGTTGAATAGAGGTTGTTTGACAATTACTGAAATATACATAGGAACAGACCACCATTGTTAACTGAAAGCATTCAGAATAGCAACTACGACTGAAATATTCTTTTAGGGTGTAGAAAAATTATTTTCAGGATTTACCTATTCGTTTTACATATGCTGGCTCATATAATAGGGTCCACAAGATTTATCATGGTGCTCTTCAGATGTACTTAAGATGTGTTCTTGTTCTTTCCCTCTGTGGTACTCTATTACACTAAGCTGTACTAAAGATTTACTTCTGTACTAAACATTTGCTGTTAATGATGTTCCAGGCCATGCTTTGCTGATGAAATACCCATGCTCATTTCACCTAGAGCTCTGGCAGTCATATCCAGTATCACTAAAGGATCTCTTCTTTAAAGTAAAAAATGTACCCGTAGTTCTGCTTTTGTTAATGCCTGAACTCCCAATAAAGGGGCATATTACCAACAACTAGCGATCATTATCGCTATGTTGGTTTAGCGGCGATATTTTTATCACCGATCTGCGGCGATTTTTATCGCTTAGGAACCTTGCTATTATCAAGGTTTATTTCCTAAGCGATAAAAATCGGCCGAAATGCATGAATATCGCTGAAAAGTCAGCGATATTCATGCATTACCGAGCTAATGCTCTTAGCCATGTTATCCACCTCCCATTGGATAACATGGCTAAGAACTGCTCCTGGGCAGGTGTTAGCTTTTGGAGATATTCGCGCTTAGCGCGAATATCTCCAAAAGTTGGTAATAGGAGATAGCGATGTTAGCGACTGTTTCCAGTCGCTAACATCTTGGCACGCCCACTTTGTATGTCATTAGTGATAAATATCATTGACATGCAAAGCGGGGCTCAAGATGGTCGCTATCTCCTACTAGCTGTCGCTAACTGGTCTTAGCGACAGCTAGGTAATAGGGAGATAATTTTATCTCCGCTTTCTTGGCTTTTAAAGCCAAAAAAGCTGAGATAAACCCCCTTGATAATATGCTCCAAAGTTCTCATAATGCTAACACTGTGCTCTTAATTCTGCCGGAACTCACTCACAGCTATGCTTCACATAATACCCGCAATCACCAGAGCATTCTTCTGGGAATGCCTAGACTCACCCACAGCGATGCTCCTGATAATAGCCAGTCATATTTTTATTTTTATATTTTTGGTTATTGTATGCAGCAGGATTATCACTACACTTCTCAGGGTGAGCCTTTCACATCATTAAATTAACCTGAGCTCAACCTCCCCCCGCTATGGCACAAAGCAGACTGGTTGAAACCACAGGAATAGACTTCTGCAGCCTTCCATGGCCTCGGGGAAGGCATCTAGAGAGTCACAGGATGTCAGGCAAAGGCCAACAGTAAGGTCCAGTCCAGGTCCAACGGCCACTGGTCAGCTAGATAGTTTCAGGAAAAGGCCACCTATGAATTGTTGTGCCCCTGTACATTTAACTGTAGGTCATGCCTATGACTTTTGGAGTATACTTCTTTGTTATTGGTACTAAAGGGAGCAGGTCCAGTTCCTCAGAGCTCCTCACAGGTCACAGACAACAGGTCCAGTCCTCTTCTGTTCTTTTGTAGGTCTAGTAGTGTTCTGAATTGGATGCCTGGGGGTGCCACATTAATGCCTGGCAGGAGTTAGTGGCTGGGAATGACTTCTGGTCACATCCTATCAAATGGGATAAAAGTTCTTGCGGCCAACCCTACCCACATTCGAGACGACCAAAGTCTTTGGGCACTCTAAACTTGCGCTCTGAGGGCTGGGAGATGTGTGGGGAGTGTACTAGGGTAATCCTAGTTCTTTTGGGTGCTAGTAACTGTAAGGACAAGTAAGCATTACATTTATACATGTCCTACGTTTAAGCCCTTGTGGGTGACAAGGGATACATAGGGATGACATAATATTTAAAGGGGAGGTTTTGACCTGGAAAAGCTTTTTTTTGACAGGCCGAATTGCGTTTTTACACTGCTATAGTCAGGCTACACTTGTAGGCTTGAAACCATCTTTGCACTGCCTTTGTAGTGGCTGGCACAATTGGTGTTGCAGTCAACTAGTAGCATTTAACTTCAAGGCACTGGGTACATCTTATCCCGTATACTATGGACTTTCTAGTAAGTTAATTGTGTCGATTAGTAATATGCCAATTCT
Source organism: Lissotriton vulgaris (assembly GCF_964263255.1). NCBI lineage: Eukaryota > Metazoa > Chordata > Amphibia > Caudata > Salamandridae > Lissotriton > Lissotriton vulgaris. Next base: position 442,216,133 of record NC_141689.1, on the reverse strand, counting down.
ACCATGTTTAAAGGGAGAGCACTGGCACGTTACTACTTTTTGGCAGTGGTAAAGTGCACAGACATTTAAAGCCAGCAACAATATAGTGTCCAGCTTAAGGTGAAAAATCTTGGGTGCCCACACAGAAAAGATGGAGTTCCTGCAGCTATCATATTCCAAAATATTATTGATACTGGTTTATTTTGTTTTTAAACATCCTAATTGTGTGAAGGAAAGCACTTGGGCCCTATTCACAAAGCAGGAATTGTCAGACTTAAGCATACTTTTACAAATGAAAGTGTCTTAATTTATGAATGCCAGAAATTCACAAAAGGTGCCAGGAATTCCCAAAAGGAGTTCTGGCAGACATAAATGATTTTATGACTGCTGATTTCTCCTTCACAGGTGCAGAGAAACATGAGGTAATAATAATGAGCATTTATAAAGCGTGCAGCTGCCTCTGGCGTGGTGTATTGGCGCTAATGTGGCAAACAGCAGAGCCGAGGGTCCTGCGCAGTTATACCCGTTGTTTAACACCTTCGCTGCGGCGGCTATTCCGCCGCAGCGCTAATGGTCGCGGGAGGGCGCGCGGCTCACCTGCGCGGGTGACTGAACCGTTCCGTCACGGCTCGCGGGTGAGCTGTGCTTGTGACGGAACGGTTCCGTCACGGCCTCGCCCGCTCAATGAAACACAGCGCGAAATCAACGCCGCGCAGGCGCGGCAAGCGGGCCGTGACGGAACCGTTCCGTCATGAGCACAGCTCACCCGCGAGCCGTGACGGAATGGTTCCGTCAATAGCGTAGAACGGGTTAAGGAGCCAGGCTTTCAGCTCCTTACTGAACTCCCACTCCGAGTTAAGCATGTGTACATGGGGAGGCAAGTTGTTTCAAAGCTCCGCAGACCCCACTGGGAAAGACCTGCCCCCCTGCCTGACTTTGGAGAATCGTGGGACAGTGAGGTAATGTTGGAGGTTGAATCTTAAGGTCCGCTCTTGGTGGTACAGCTGGTGTCTTTTCCTCAGGTAGCCGGGCCCATGCCATGGTAGGCACGGAAAGAAATTGTTAGGGCCTTATATTTAATCCTCTTAGCTATGGGGCGCCAGTGAAGTTGTTTGAGGTGCGGGGAAATGTGCTGGCACAGAGCGACCTTGCAGATGAGCCTTTGGCTGCTGCGTTCTGTACCATTTGGAGCCTCTTGATCAAGAACCCAGGAAGGCCCAGGTAGAGGCTGTTTGCGTCGTCAAAGTGAGAAGTCACCAGGGCATGAACTGTGGTCTTTTTTCTTTCTTCCAGCAGGAAGCCCAGACACTTTCTGAGGGTACTCATCTTCCTGACGTAGGCTGCCGAAACTTTCGGCCAGAAGCCTGAACTGTCGCACCGGGCAGGGGTCACCTGGCAATCCCGACTTACAGTTCCGCCAGCGATACGTCTGCGGGTATCGGGAGAAAGGAAGTGAAGACCGGCTGGGTATTTAGGAGGCTGAGATTGACTCCCGTTACTTTGGTCTCAGCCACCGGGGAAAAAGAGGAGTAGAGCTGTGTGATCTTTTCTTCAAAGAAGTTCGAGAGGCTAGTGCATAGGTTTTGAGAGGGATAAAACCTATGTTCGAGAGCTATGGGATTAGTGAAGGATTTCACTATCCTATAGACCTCCCTGGAGGAGTTTTTAGCACCAGTAATACGGTTTGCCAGAAAATCCTTTCACTTGGAGTTGAGTCATTTGTGGTACTCTTTCAAGGCAGTTTTGTAGCTGTGTTTGGCATCTTGGGAGTAGGACTTTCTCCATTCTTGCTCTAATCTTTTGACCTTACTCTTTTCTCGTCTGACTTCCTCTGTAAACTATAGGGCAGATGGGGTAGATCTGGATAGGCCACCCGTTTTCAGTGGGGCAAGTTTATTAAGCGCGTTCATCAGCCATAAATTAAAACTTGTGGTGTCCTGGTCTGAATTGTCTGAGAAGGGGTCCTAGAGTTTCAGGGGTGACCCCGTCCCATTTCTTTTTAACTGCAATGGGTCAGACAGAGGCCATCAGCGTGGTCTTCAGGGAGAAACAAAAAGGGACCAGGCAGTGGTCTGACCAGATGATACGTACTGGTTTATCGACCTTCAGCTCCTGCATGTTCGTGCAGATGAGGTAAATTGTGTGGCCTGCTTTGTGACAGGGGAATGCAACCAGCTGGGCCAGATTAAAGCCCCCAAGGGTCGTTCTCAAGTTTGCACTGTGAGTGCAATCCGGGTCATCGACGTGAAAATTGAGGTCACCTAGGACAGTGAAGTTGGCGTAGCGAGTTTATATCTGGGCTATGTAGTATGCCAGTAGCGGCGTCATGCAATGGCCACAATCCAGCCATCAGTAAAGCAAAAACCCTGAGAATGCGATAGAGGGGGATAGCTTAATACAGAAGGAGATTCCTTCAATAATGCCCAATTGATCAGGGATAGAGGTGGCAATCTCCCAGCCTCCTTATATACAATGGCCACCCCACACCAACGCCTATCGCCTCAAAAAAATTGGCACAGGCTATGCAATAGCCAGAAGGTATTGCCAGGTCTCAGTGAGGAACATAGCATCCCAATTGTTATCCTCAAGGGATTGGTAGACCTCCAGTGCATGCTTTGGAAGGGATCTGCAGATAATTGGGCAGGCTTTAATTGTGTTGGGGATGGGAGTCTGGGATAGGTCGCAACCAGATTTGGGGCCATGATGGGTAGGTCTGAGCTTAAGAGCGAAGTTGCAGACTGGGCAGCAGTGCACCTTGTCACCCCGCTCCCCAGCTATGAGAGGGATACCTATAAATGTTTTCGGCCTAAGAGCCAGCAGCTCCTTGCACCCCCATCTTACCCTTCTGTTGGTGTCAGATTGGGCAACATGGCTGGCGCTGGCCGCAATCCAGTTGCCGGCGGGTGCAGACAGGCTCATCTTTGGTGAATAAATAGCAGCCAGGAGAGAGAGTTGAACTGCTAACCTTCCCAAAATGGTGGCAGGGGATGTCACCGCAAGAGCGAGGAAAAATGGCTCTCGGTAGTGGCGGCAGAGTGAGCACGGGTGACAGTGCTACGGGGAGGACAGAGAGGAAAGACAGAGGTAAGTTGCTAACAAAGGCAGTACTCTAAGTCAGCCTCTAACCCGGGCAGGCTCTGAGCTCGCTTCACAAACAGTAACCGGATAAAAAAGATAAGTTAAGAGGAGGTTAAACGAAAATTAGAAGGGAAGAGAAAGTTAAAAAAGTGTTAAAAAAACGTTAAAAAGCTGTGACCCTGCAGCACGCAGCAGTGCACAGCTCAGCATAAACGATGTGCCACAGCATAAAGATTGAATTTAGAACGAGTTTACCACTGGCCAAGCACGGACCAGAGTACAGGCTTCTGACTCTCAAGTCCGCAGCCGTAAATCCCATGGAAAGGGTGGGAGGGAGGCAGGACAAAGAGTGGTTGCCTGTGAGATGCATGCTAAAGGAACTGATAAGGGAATAAAAGTACAAGGGACGAAACAAATTTCAGGACTATATGCTGATGATATTTTGGTATACCTGTGAGACGTCATTATTGTTATTGGCCCTCCGATGGTGAATGCAATAGAAAATGAAAGGGCATCAGGCCTGGGAGTAAATGGAGGAAAGCTTGATATACTCAAGCGAATGCAGGGATCACACGTCAAAGCTCAGATGGGAAGACACAACCTTTATATATTTGGGTGTTCAAGTTTACACTACAGTGCCCAAGGTCATGGAGGAAGAGCATTGCATTAAAAAATGTCAAAATAGGTTGCTGTGTGTGACTGATTATAAGCTGCATTATAGGGTGACCCAGTTGCAGTGGATCTCAACACGTAAAGCATATGACACCAAAATGGTCCTAATTGACTGGCAAGGGGGAGCTAGATATGATGATGCTGGAGCCTAGGATGAAGGTGGCAGACAACCTGGTTGGCTCAGTTAACTTCTGGAGAAAATAAAAATACCCTACACAACTGCAACTTCGATAATGGACTGCCCAGGACGGAAGGGCTGCGACTGTGCACAGAGGATGAAAACTTTAGAAGTGGAGGCGAGAGAAAGAAGTTGGAATCTGTAGTTAAACAGAATGGTGAGAGACTATCCCAGATGCCAATGCCTGATTTATGCCAAAATACTGGAGCCCTACTGTCGGAGACTAGGTCAGACGTGTATCCTTACAAAGAAATGTGTTCACAGGGGCCTAGATGACACAGACTGGGTTCTAATACTTTCATATACTCCCAAAGTATTTTAGAAATGCTACGTTTAAATTATTACAGTTTTAGATACTGCAAAGAACTTATCATATACGTCCTCCCATTCATGAAAAGCCCCAGATGCAGGTCAGATGGGGTGGACATCAGTTGACCATAGATCAGAGACTTCTAAATAGAATAAAACACTGTAGAAAAAGTTGCAGGAAAAGCAAATGTTCTTAAAATAGAAACTAAATGCTTATGTCCCAGAAATCTGGCGCTGGTACTAAATTCCTAGATTTAGTGCTTCTAATAGCCAAATACTGTCGAGTTATGCTGTGGAAGGCCACAAGGCCACCCACAATGGACAACTGGAACAATGAGATGAAAAGATGAGGCAAAAGTAAAGCAGAAGCCAAAAAAGAAGACAGATATTAAGGGGCAGATTTATGTCGGACTTGCCCCACGTTTAAGCCGCCGTTGCGTCACGCAACGGCGGCGTAAACGTAGCGCATACCCGTGACCCATTTACAACGTGACGCATCTAGGCAGATGCGTCACGTTGTAAAGCCCTGCCCCACATGTGGGCTTTCCGGCGCAGGGTGGGTGTTCCAGGGCAGGTGCGCCTCGCAAAAGTGCCTGCGTGAAATCTACAAGATTTCACGCAGGCACTTTTAGGCCAATGCTGCATCAAAACCCTGCGCCTGCTTGAAGCAGGCGTATGTCTTGATGCAGCATTGTGTAGATGGGGCACTCCCAGAGCATTGCTGGAGCTGCGTCGCGCTTGCGACGCAACTCCAGCAATGCGCCACCTTTACGGCACAGATGTGTATCGCAGCTGTGCCGTTTTAGCCCCATGGTACGCCGCATTGTAAATGCGGCGCACCATGGGTGGCGGAGCTGTGGTGCACAATAACTGGCGCATCCCTGGGGATGCGCCAGTTATTGTAAATCTGCCCCTTAATGCTGAAAAGGCACGGGCCTGGAATGCCCTACTCCTTAATGTTTAAAATTTAACAAAGTGGAGGAGCACAAAAATACATAATAGAAAAGTTGAAGAAGGGGACAAGCATGACTGAGATGAAATAGCTCAAACTGGAATGTGCTTTGTTCAGAAAAGATCCACCCTCCTGCCAGCACCCCTCGACCTGGGGAACTCAATGCTATTGAGTCAGGCCCTCAGGAACACTGCGGAAACAGAATTACCTTCTAGGAAAAAGAGGAAAAAAGAATACAACATAACTCATGGCTCAGAGGCAATGCTTAACTTTGGGGGAAATATATATTCTATTGTTTAGTTGTTTTTACTGGTTTATCATATGAGACACAATTCGGACCTTACTCACCCAACCCATCCATCACACTAAGTACTAGCGGTAGAGTGCACAACACAAAGAGACCTCTCTCAGTGGCTTCTCACATGCACTAAAACTGGACACTTTGAAAATAAGACAATGTGAGAACAGAGAGGCAAATAAATCCCATAACTATAAAACATGATGCTAAAATTATCAGTCATGCAGAAGTCCGTATTTGGAAATATCGTACTCCAATACATCACTGAATTGAACAAACCTCTGCATATCTTTTGAAAGCTCTTAGACTCGTCAGCCTTAGGGTGGTCTTCTTCCCAATTTTCTACCTTCCATTGATTATGCAACCCGCTGAAGTAGCCATTTAAATATATCTAATGCTTGTCCTTGCAAAGCGTGTGCACAGTTTTTAACTGCCATTTCAACCTGGCAAAATAAACCTTTTGCCAGGCCCAAACCTTCCTTTTTAATCCATATAAATCACTCATAGGGTATGACCTGGACATCCAAGAGTGCAGAGTGCAATGTAGTTAAAAGGACCTGTACTATTAAGTTTTACATGTCCTGGTTGGGGAAAAACTCCTAAAGTAATCTTTCGCTACTGCAAAGCCTATATCTCCCATAGGATGACATTAACATTGGGATAACCTTATTACATTTTATAAGTGTATTTTCAAAATGGGAAGATATAAGTTTGGTTTCTCTGGAATCCTAATTTAAAATCCCAATTTATGGTGAAGTGGGATTTTGAATTTTGAAAATGCCACTTTTAGAAAGATAAACACACAAGATGATGGACGGAATGTTGCACAATGGCAAAACATTCACCCCCAGCAGGGCCGAACTGAGAACCAAAATCCAAAATCGGCCCTGGCAAAGTGATCGCCCGCCCCCCCTCCCCCAGGGGGGCGGGGGGGGGGGGGGTTGTGGGTGCCGCCGAGCTCTTTACCAGGGCCAGTTTTCGGCCAATTTTGTTACAAGGCTGATTTTGCAGTCAGATAACTGGGTTTAATCCATCGTTATTTTGCTCACCAAGCCACCCCAGTTCAGACATGGCCATATGCAAATCAGTCTTAAACCTGTGCCTCATGGGAACAGTCCGTCCCGAACTGCCAAGCCATGTCTTCCCTGGACCGGAATCAAGCATCCTAGGACTGGTTTCTGGCTATCAGCCGTCATCAGCCAGGATAGCTTGACTCCAGTGGCCTAGTGAGCACGGGACCCACGTCTGGGCATACCCTTCCTACATAGGGTGAACAGCAAAACACACAAGATGATGGACAGAATGTTGCACAATGGCAAAACATTCACCCCAGTCTCAGATCTGGGTTTAATCCATCGTTATTTTGCTCACCAAGCCACCCCAGTTCAGAAATGGCCATATGCAAATCAGTCTTGACCCTGTGCCTCATGGGAACAGTCCATCCCGAACTGCCATGCCATGTCTTCCCTGGACCGGAATCAAGCATCCTAGGACCGGTATCTGGCTATCAGTCGTCATCAGCCAGGATAGCTTGACTTCAGTGGCCTACTGAGCACGGGACCCACGTCTGGGCATTCCTTTCCCACATAGGGTGAACAGCAAAACACACAAGATGATGGACGGAATGTTGCACAATGGCAAAACATTCACCCCCAGTCCCAGATCTTTTGTTTAATCCATCATTATTTTGCTCACCAAACCACCCCTGTCCAGACATGGCCATATGCAAATCAGTCTTGACCCTGTGCCTCATGGGAACAGTCCAGCCCGAACTGCCAAGTCATGTCTTCCCTTGACCGGAATCAAGCATCCTAGGACCGGTTTCTGGCTATCAGCCATCATCAGCCAGGATAGCTTGAATCCAGTGTCCTAGTGAGCACAGGACCCCCGGCAAGGGCATACACTTCCCACAAAGGGTGAACAGCAAAACACACAAGATGATGGACGGAATGTTGCACAATGGCAAAACACTCACCCCCTAGTCACAGATCTGGGTTTAATCCATCGTTATTTAGCTCACCAAGCCACCCCAGTTCAGACATGGCCATATGCAAATCAGTCTTGACCCTGTGCCTCATGGGAACAGTCCAGCCCGAACTGCCAAGCCATGTCTTCCCTAGACCGGAATCAAGCCTTCTAGGACCCGTTTCTGGCTATCAGTCATCATCAGCCAGGATAGCTTGACTTCAGTGGCCTAGTGAGCATGGAACCCACGTCTGGGCATACCATTCCCACATAGGGTGAACAGCAAAACACACAAGATGATGGACGGAATGTTGCACAATGGCAAAACATTCACCCCAGTCACAGATCTGGGTTTAATCCATCGTTATTTGCTCACCAAGCCACCCCAGTCCAGACATGGCCATATGCAAATCAGTCTTGACCCTGTGCCTCATGGGAACAGTCCATCCCGAACTGCCAAGCCATGTCTTCCCTGGACCGGAATCAAGCATCCTAGGACCGGTTTCTGGCAATCAGCATTCATCAGCAAGGATAGCTTGACTCCAGTACCCTAGTGAGCACGGGACCCACGTCTGGGCACACCCTTCCCACAAAGGGTGAACAGCAAAACACACAAGATGATGGACGGAATGTTGCACATTGCAAAACATTCACCCCCAGTCACAGATCTGGGTTTAATCCATCGTCATTTAGCTCACCAAGCCACCCCAGTTCAGACATGGCCATATGCAAATCAGTCTTGACCATGTGCCTCATGCTAACAGTCCAGCCCGAAGTGCCAAGCCATGTCTTCCCTGGACCGGAATCAAGCATCCTAGGACCGGTTTCTGGCTATCAGTCATCATCAGCCAGGATAGCTTGACTCCAGTGGCCTAGTGAGCACGGGACCCACGTCTGGGCATACCCTTCCCACAAAGGGTGAACAGCAAAGCACACAAGATGATGGACGGAATGTTGCACAATGGCAAAACATTCACCCCCAGTCATAGATCTGGGTTTAATCCATTGTTATTTAGCTCACCAAGCCACCCCAGTTCAGACATGGCCATATGCAAATCAGTCTTGACCCTGTACCTCATGGGAACAGTCCGGCCCGAACTGCCAAGCCATATCTTCCCTGGACCGGAATCAAGCATCGTAGGACCTGTTTCTGGCTATCAGCCGTCATCAGCCAGGATAGCTTGACTCCAGTGGCCTAGTGAGCATGGGACCCACGTCTGGGCATACTCTTCCCACACAGGGTGAACAGCAAAACACACAAGATGATGGACGGAATGTTGCACAATGGCAAAACATTCACCCACAGTCACAGATCTGGGTTTAATCCATCACATTTGTCACCCCGAGTGGGACTGGTATGCTCAGACGTGAGTCCTGTCCTCTCCATGCCACTGGAATCAAGCTATCCAGGCTGATGAGGGCTGAAAGCCCGAACCCGGTGCTTGAATGCTTGTTTCCAGTCCAGGGTGGTCATGGCTTGGCAGTTCAGGCTGGACTGTTCCCATGGGGCACAGGGTCAAGACTGATTTGCATCTGGCTGGGCTCAAACTGGAAAGGCATGGTGAGCAAAAAAACCGATGGATTTAGGCCCACATCTCTGTACTGGGGTGAATGTATGACATTGTTCTGCATTCTGTCCATCATCTGTTGTTTTTGCACTTTTAGAAAGTTGGCATTTTCTTGCCTTAGCCATTTGGTGCCTGCACACCATCTCTGGTCACATGACTGGGTGCAGTTTGCAGTTGTGCTTTGTGTATTTATCATAGACAGCCCCACACAATGGGAGCTTAGGTGTGACTGATTGTACCAACACTGACAGGATGAGGGGAGGAGCTGGGCCCAGCCGCACTTACACCTGAATAAGCTGTCAATCAATCAATCAATCAGTGGATTTCTATAGCGCTGCTAATCACCTAGGAGAGTATCCAGGCTGCATACCCCTTGCAGTTGTTCTGGAGCCAGGGCCAGGAAGGCTAGACACCTGTGCACTTTAAAGGCATGCCACTAGAAGCTTTTCCCCACTTCAGACACAACTGGGTAAAACTACTGGAACTCAGACACAAGCTCTGCAGTGTACTTCAGGACCTCCAGATACTCTGCTAGGAAAAAGAACTGCTGTGCTGCTGAAAGGACTGACACTTTGCTGCTCTGAAGGGAACACTGGAGGTCTTTAACAGGTGGTACCGCTTATATCTTGGTTTGACTGGGTTGTGTTACCTCATTAAAATGTTCGTTGTCCCCCGACATTTGTATCTTTTCAGATGTGTCCCTCTCTTTCTCTTCAAGATCATCTTTAATAAGATAGAGGCCTGTTGGAAGATGTTTATCTGTAGCTATAAGAAAGCTTTTTCTTGCATATAGCTTTTTGTAGTTACCCTGGGATAAAGGCGGAGTCTCCCTGCCTGCAATGCGGGTGTATTACTTGGCTGCTTTTCTTTTGTCTGGTTCGGGGCAGGGAGACATGGCTGCTGGGCCATATGTTTGTGGACTTTTTGCCTCTGGAGGGTTCCATTGCCCCTCTTGTATTGACATGATCGATGTTGTCTACTTTAAGATGATCCAGTTTATAGCCCTGAGGGTGTTCCATCTAATCTGGGGGTATCTTATTAAATTATTTCCAGATAACACTAATTTTAACCGATACACACATCTTTAGTATAACCCTAACTTACATCGTTGTGTCCACCACCGCTTTTTGGAGAGCTGGGAGGCGGCTAAACTTTACACCTTGGGATGAATGATTACGGGTGACGTACTTCGGCCCTATGACTGTGCTGCAGCGGTTTTCTCCTCCCCATATCGGCTTCTTTAGATAGTTACAATTTTGACATTTTATAACAGGTATTAAAAAAGATGAGATTGGTTGCTCGCAGAATAGTCTTTTAGATTTTCTAATGAAAGGCCCGCAGAAGGGTAATATTAGCCTGGCCTATTAGTTAATTATTTTGGCTGGGCTGGAGCTGCGGGTTGATCTCTTTCAGCTAAGGGCAGATAAATAGAGCAGATACCTTGTCATGGAAGTGACTGCTGATGATATGAGGCTTAGTAATTCTCTTGCCCACAATGTCCTTAATGTTTCTCGAACAAAAGCCCTTCATATCAAATATATAATTGACTTCTATTACTCATGCCACCGTTTATTTATTATGAGGATTACAAAAGATAAGAAATGTTTTAGGTGTGGGAAGCTGATGGGGCAAGTGCAGTTCGTATTTTTTTCCCTTTTAAATTCACATTTTATTAAACAGTTGTGATAGTACAGTGATGGCCCACAAGGCCACAAAGCAATAGTAAACAATTGTAAAGAATCCTGACCAGTAGCACAAATACAACCATTTTCTCTGTACAGCATTAGGGAGAAATAAAATCAGTGTCGAACTCTGCTCTCCGCAATTCGATTGAAGAGGATATACATAATTCACCACAGGATTTGTTCCATTTAGCCCATTTGTGATCCCATTTCGCGGGGCAACCTCTATGTTTAAACACATCTTTTTCTGCAAGCATCACATTATCCATATCATTAGCCCATTTTTGGTACTTAGGCAAAGCACAGCCGCGGTCGGTAGGGGAGTACCTGCCGGGGCGGTGATGTGGGGAGGGGGAGGAGCAGGTTGGGGGTTAGTAATGTATGGATAATGGATGTTTGCAGGTAAGTAAACATATAAATAAATCAAACGAATTTCATTGCGTGCACTGCATTGCATTTGGGTATGCACTGCACACAACGAAATCCGTTTGATTTGCTTATATGTTCACTTACCTGAAAACATCCATTTTCCATACATTACTAATCCCCACCCTGCCCCTCCCCCTCCCCACGTCACCGCCCCGTCAAGTACTCCCCTACCGACCGTGGCTGGCAAAGCAGCAACCCCCACCCCTCTTAGCAAGGACAAACTCCAATGATGCCCATGTGCGTTCAGTTTGGGTCAGGTGTGTGGCCTCCCACACATTTAGTAAACACAGTCGTGGGGAGTGGGCAACATGTTTCCTGCTTAATCTCGCAAGTGTAGAGATAATTTTCCCCCACTATGGTTGGACCTTTGGACACTCCCATATCATGTAATAAAATGTACCTTCAGCTGTACACCCTCTAAGGCACTCTGGATCTGGCCTATGTCCCATCTTGACTAGCACACTTGCAGACAGGTAAGTTCTATGTAGTACTTTAAGCTGAATGAGTCACAGTCTCATTAGTATAGCAACCTCCCTGGGGGAGGAAAGGGCTTCCTGCCAGTCATCATCCTCTAGATACCCAAGGTCTGACTCCCACAACTGCCGGAGATGCACCAAGGGGTCTGGTCTGTTGTTGATTAAGTTACGGTTTGTTAGCGATATAGCTTTGCCTGTCAGGGGGCAGTTCATATTTTTGCTGAGTGCCCGGTTGTATGTAACTACTGGGCCTTAGTTTTCAGGAACGTTAATAGTATCTCTAATTTTGATGTTGCTTGGGATTTGAAATTAAGTATGTTGAGACACTCACCCATTATTCCACTCAATATTGCGGGGATATATATATATATATATCTTTTTTTTTTCTATCTCTCTTGCCTGACTTGTCCTTGCACGTTATTGTGAGAGGCTCCAAGTTACTTGGTATTGTGGCATGAATTTCTCAATACGTATTTTCTGGAATTGTTTCTTCTAGATAATGATGTTTGCAGAATGAGGCTGAGAAGGATTTGGGATCCATTTAGGGTCTGGATGGGTTGGACTTTGCTGGCCAAGACTCCTTGTCCTCTATATAATGTTTTCTTTTGGGCTCTAAATGATTTGTTTTGGTATGATGCTTCCTGAATGACTGTATTATTGTTTCTTCATACCGTCTGTCCCCCTAATAATTTTAATATCTTTAATTTTGCTGGTAATGTTTTGTCAAATGTTATGTACGCACCAGCACCCGCCAAGTCGAACTCCAGCAGCACCCACCTCAAGTGCATCCTGCTCAACACCCGCTCCGTCCACAGACACGCCATCGAACTCTGGAACCTCCTAGACGCCACAGCCCCTGACGTTGCCTTCCTCACGGAGACCTGGATGAACGCCTCTTCAGCTCCCGACATCGCCATTGCTATCCCAGAGGGCTACAAGATCGTCCGGAGGGACCGAAACGCCAACCAGATGGGAGGAGGCATCGCCATCATCCACAGGAACACCATCCGTCTCACGACCAGCACCGACAACACCCTGACCAGCGCCGAACACCTGCATTTCCAGATCCACACCAACCCGAACACCACCCTCAGAGGCACCCTGATCTACCGACCCCCTGGACCACGCACGCAATTCAGCGAGGACATCGCCGACTTCGTCAGCCCGCATGCCCTCCCCTCCGCTGACTACATCCTCCTGGGAGACCTCAATTTCCATCTGGAGAACAACAACGACCACCACACCAGCACCCTGCTCGACAACCTCGCCAACCTGGGACTCAAGCAACTGGTGTCCACCCCCACCCACCTCGCCGGACACACACTCGACGCCGTCTTCTCATCCAGCACAGACATCGACTTCAGCCACGCCACAGAGCTTCAATGGACGGACCACAGCTGCGTCCACTTCACCTTCAAGAGAACGACGACCCACCAACACCAGCAACAGACCGCCTGCAGAAGCTGAAACAAGATCACAGCAGACCAGCTCGCCACCTCCCTGAGCCAACACCCTCCTGCCAGCTCAGCGAACCCCAGCCAGGCCGCCGACTACCTCACGAAGTGGATCAGCAACTGCGCGGACGAACTCGCCCCGCTGAGGACCCCGCCTAGCAGACCCGGCAGCAAGAAGGCCCCATGGTTCACCGACGAACTCAAGAGCTCCAAGAAGAACTGCCGAGCCCTCGAGAAAGTCTGGAAAAGGGAACCGACACCGGACAACAGGACCTCCTACAAACTTGCCACCCGGAAACACCACCAGCTGATCCGCGCCGCCAAGAAAACAGCATTCAAGGACCGGTTGGACAACAACGCACACAACTGCAAGGAACTCTTCAACATCGTGAAAGAGCTTTCCAACCCCAGCGCAGGAAACAACGACATCACCCCATCGCAAGACCTCTGCAACTCCCTCGCCTCATACTTCCACAACAAGATCACGGACATACACAGCAGTTTCAACAACCAACCAACGCACACCACGACCGACCAGCCACCCCCCCCACCACCACCCTCCACGCCTGGACCCCGATCAGCACCGAAGACACCATCCGCACGATGAACTCCATCCACTCCGGATCACCGACCGACCCCTGCCCTCACCACGTCTTCAACAAAGCCGACGCTGTCATCGCACCCCACCTGCGAGACATCATCAACACCTCCTTCGACTCCGCCATCTTCCCTGAAAGCTGGAAACACGCCGAGCTCAGCGCTCTTCTCAAGAAACCAACAGCGGACCCCACCGACCTCAAGAATTACCGCCCCATCTCGCTTCTCCCGTTTCCAGCCAAAGTCATCGAGAAGACCGTCAACAAGCAGATGGCCGCCTTCCTCGAGACGAACGGATCCCTCGACCCCTCACAGTCCGGATTCCGAGCCAAACACAGCACCGAGACCGCCCTCATCACCGCCACCGATGACATCCGAGCCCTGATGGACAATGGAGAAACAGCGGCCCTCATCCTCCTAGACCTCTCCGCGGCATTCGACACGGTCTGCCACCGCACTCTAGTACGGCGCCTCAGCAACATCGGAATCCAGGACAAGGCGCTGGAATGGATCATCTCCTTCCTCGACGGAAGAACACAGAGAGTCCGCCTACCACCGTACAAGTCAGAGGCCTCCGAAGTCATCTGCGGCGTCCCCCAAGGATCATCCCTGAGCCCCACCCTCTTCAACGTCTACATGAGCCCCCTCGCGGCCATCGTACGCAAACACCACCTCAGCATAATCTCCTACGCCGACGACACCCAGCTGATCCTCTCCCTGACCAACGACCCCGCCGCCGCCAGAGCCAACCTGCACGAAGGGATGAAAGAGGTAGCCGAGTGGATGACGACCAGCCGCCTGAAACTGAACTCGGACAAGACGGAGGTCCTCATCCTGGGCTCCTCACCCTCCGCCTGGGACGACTCCTGGTGGCCTCCCGCCCTGGGCACCGCACCCAAACCGACAGACCATGCACGAAACCTGGGCTTCATCCTGGACTCCTCCCTCGCCATGACCAGGCAAGTCAACAGCGTCTCCTCGGCGTGCTTCAACATCCTACGCATGCTACGGAAGATCTTCTGGTGGATCCCCACAGAGACCAGGAAGACCGTCACCCAGGCCCTCGTCACCAGCCGACTGGACTACGGCAACGCCCTCTACGCCGGGACCACCGTCAAGCTCCAGAAGAGACTCCAGCGGATCCAAAACGCCTCAGCCAGACTCATCCTCGACATCCCACGATCCAGCCACATCTCCGGACATCTGAGAGACCTTCACTGGCTCCCCGTCAACAAGAGAATCACCTTCCGCCTCCTCACCCACGCACACAAAGCCCTACACGACCAAGGCCCGAGCTACCTCAACAGCCGAGTCAACTTCTACGCTCCCAAACGCCACCTCCGATCAGCCAACCACGCCCTCGCCGCCGTCCCCCGCATCCGAAGAGCGACTACAGGAGGAAGGTCCTTCTCCTACCTGGCCGCCAAGACCTGGAACTCCCTCCCGTCCGACCTGCGCCTGACCCAAGACCACCTCTCCTTCAGGAAGAAGCTGAAGACCTGGCTGTTCGAGCAGTAGCGGCACCCCCCCCCCGCCCCCCCCCAGCGACTTGAGACCCTACGGGTATGTAGCGCGCTTTATAAATGTCACTGATTGATTGATTGATTGATTATGTACCTATTTTTATTGTTGATAATGTTCTCCGAATAAAAATAAAGGAAAGAACTCATGCAGTGGTGAGGAGCCCAAGGTTTGTGAGGGCAGAGTGAAATGTTAAGTGTGCAGATCAAACCAAAAAGCAGACTTTGGGCACAGAATTACAAGAGGGGGAAGATGTTACAATGTGGCAAACAATAAGGGGTATTCCGGACAAAGAACCAGGTGCTTAGCTGAAGGGAAACTTTGCGCACCACCGAGTATTTGGTATGATCTAAACAATGGTTGTACTAGAGTGGTGCTGCTAGGAAAAGGGGTGACCTGTACAACCCCTTGACAATGTAATGGGAAAACACTTACATATAATTTAGTGAGGAGAAAAACCTGCGCAACCACAAATTGATACAGAACTATAATAAATTATTTGGTCTTGATTTTATAGCAACAACAAAGGACAGTTGGTAAGTGCAGCAATAATGTTTATTGCGCCAGCCGACACGTGTTTCATTGGAGTGAAATACACTCCAAATCTTCAGGGCTGGAAATAAAACAACAAAATATGAAACAATTATTAGTGGTATAGATCACCACTGCTAATTCAAAATAAAACTCCGACAGAACTTGAATAATAACAAAAAGAAGGCTCAAGCAATTCATGATTCACCAACGAATAATACGACAGAAAACGAGTAAGTCTAAGTGAGAAATGAATAGAAAAAGGTGCAAAACGGATTTAAGTAGCTGGTCTGACATTTGTACATTATTGACATTTCTTTAAAAAGCAATCAGCTTCATTGACATGAATAGACCTGGTGTCTACGTGCAAGTGAGTGAAAGTCGAAAGGAAAGCCATACAAAGAATAGTGGAAACCGTGAGTGAGGCTAATCATGTTAAACAAAGTTTCATTTCTTTTTTTCTTCTTTTCTTTTATACAAATCCATGAAGTAAAAGGGCTTGGACAACAGTCTGAAACCACAATCTAAAATAAACATCATGATCACCCAGTGCACACCTGACGTGGAAAATGATATAAGAGTGTGTGAAAATTAAGGGAAAATAGTAATAGAAAGACTAATGTGATAGCGTGACAATATATAAATTGAGCAAGGGGCATGCAAAAACATACCCAAATGGAAAAAGGAGGAATAATCCCTGTAAATAATGAGAAATCAAGAGATGGAAAAAAGATCAGAAAACGACACAGATGCTAATCGCAAGGCTGTAGTAAACTCCCCAAAGGGTAGGCGAAAGACATGGCTTACCCCACGACTGGTGATAAATCCAACCCAGTCCGGGTACAAAGGATCTTCAGGTCAGGCGCGCCAGTTGAGCGTGGAATACACTAATTGAGGAAAATGCCAAAATTAGCTATCTCATCATTTAGTCTTTAGAACTTCCATAGTGGTATGGCTCAAAGGACTGAAAGACAGAGCAAAACGGACCAGAGTCGTAGGTGTATACTGATATAGAAAAATATGAAAGGCCTATATCAATTGGAAAAATAATAAGAGGAATGAAGGTCAAAAAGAAGAACATGCTGCCTTTTAGTCCTGAAGAACTACCTGTACCTCAACACATATAGATCACATAATGGAAATATATCAAAATAATAATGCGAGGAATGATTAAACAAGCAGCCTGATTCATGTACGGGCCGTTTTGTGTGTCCCTAATAGCGAATCATAGCGATTCGCTATTGAGGACACGCAAAACGGCATTCATGTAGGAATTGCTACTTAAATAGCGATTCCTACATGTTCTTTATTTGCGAGTAGCAATTTGCTACTCGCAAATACTCCCCATTCATTCCTATGGGCCAAGAGGCCCATTGGAATGAATGGGGATTTGCGAGTAGCAATTTGCTACTCGCAACTGAGATAGCGATTTTAAGGGTGACAGGGGTGTCCAAAGGACGCCCTGTAGCACCCCTAAAATGCACTTTTGGACAGGTGTTGCGCACACACATGTCCAAAGGACATGTGTGTGTGCTACATGCAACTTTGAAAAATGCTTTTAAAAGCATTTTTCTGAGTTTTTGCTATTTACCGACAGGTCTGACCTGTCGGTAAATAGCGGCCCCAAAAGTCCAAAATCGCTATTTTGTTGTGTGTCATGAATAGCATTTAAGGAATCTCTATTAGAGATTCCTTAAATGCCATTCCACGCAAATATGCGAATTCTTAAATAGCGATTTTTGCATTTGGTATCATGAATACCAAATGCAAAAATTGCGCTCGCAAAGGGCCAGATTCTGAGAATCTGGCCCTTTGCGAGTGCAATTTAGCTACATGAATCAGGCTGAAGGTCACTAAATATCCGGAACTAATGGTGCTTGGAACCTGTGATACCTCTCCATTAATGGCTCATTAAACTAACGTCAAGTGTCAAAAGATAAAATCTTCATGAACACACACACCTTTTCTATTGGTTCGTGAAGAATAAAAATTGTGCTTTTGGCATCAAGGACTGCTAAGGTAGGGTTGTAGTCACTGCAGAGACACGATGGAAACAAAACAATATAATTGTTTTAGGTGTATAATCGTAGAAACGTTTGCATCAGCTATACTAAAGTGTGCAATACACCTATAACTCAACATCACATTACTCGATGGTGCAGCAGTTAATAGACTTAATTATTAATTTTTAAAGTCTTCGGAATTCGAACAGTACTTCTAAAGGAACGATTACCATGCAAAATAACCACGGAGATTCACGAACCCAAAAACCAGGAATAGCGTTAGTCTGAAACAGATGGAGGGCACTTACGTGCCCTCGTCCGGGATGCCTCGATGGGCCAAAGTAGCCGGCACCGCCCTGATAAGTAAAAGCAAGAACCATAATGAAGGAACAATTGGAAAAGTGAGAACGGTCGTAAAATAGCCAAAAGTCCTTGGTCGGGGGTTTCTCTCCGTCATACGATAAACTGGCGTATCTTAGACATCGTTCCGTTCTCGCTTGCACTGGTGTGTTGCTCTCTCCGGATCTGGATCACGCCCGGAAGTGCAACAACGCCGCTTATGTAATCAAAAACGTGCCAGATGGTGTTACAAACACTAGACCGACCTGACCACTTCCGGCACAAATTACAATGAAATGCCGGAAGTGAGTATATTTAAAGAGCGAGAAAAGACGACAAGTAAAATTAAAAAAATAGAAAAGTGCCCGAATGAGCATCAAAGTGAAACAAAAACGAATTTAGTAATGAGAAATTGTCTAAATCAACAATATTAGTTGATGTTTGAAATAGATGATTCGGATGAATTATATGGAAGAGTAAGTTCTAATAGTTAATTCACAATATTCAATATGAAAGGATTGAAGCCAATCTGTAGATAGAAGCAGTAATGATACGATAAAAACGAGTGCCCAAATAAGGCTTAGTATATATTCTTAATGTTAAATTTAGCAATGATTGCAAAGACTAGGAGAAAAACAGTTGTAATGGTGAAAAAAAGTTGTAATGGTGAAAAGAAGTGTGGGTATAAAAGTGACAGTAAATATTACTTGTAAACAGTCGCTAAAAAAACCTTAGGGTAAAAGTCTTGGACAAACACTATTATAATTATGTACATTGTGTGGTTGAACTTAATCACGTGTACCCATAGTTGAAAATTCATTGAAACATAGGCAACATTGCTTGATTACATATACCTGTAAGTCAAAATTCATATAAGCATGTGTCACATATGGTGTCCGCTTTTGTTTACATGTATTGGAACAAAAACTATGTACCCCATATGCAATTACTTTGCCAACATTACACCTAGTTCACCTAGCTGCCTGGAGTCCCATTTCAGCCTGTGTTTCATCAATAATATGCATATTGTTTAGCCCAAGAAGAATTGCATCTCAGGGTCACAGTTTAACCCATGTTTCACTGCATCTAGACGCATTATCCATAAAGCTTCAGTTCTACGAAGTTGTAGTTCTCGGTTTCCTCCCCTTGGGTGAGGAGCAACATGATCTATACCAGAAAATGTGATTTGTTTGTGTGTCCCTTGGGCTGGGCACATTGTTGCATGGATTGCCAATGGGTATTTTGGGTCTCCTTGTTTCACTGCTCTCACATGTTCCATGATTCTGTCTTTCAGAGGCCTTATTGTGCTTCCCACATATTGTTTCTGACATTTGCAGGTGATTATGTAGACGATGAATTTAGAGGTGCAGTTGATATGTGCTTTGATGGTGTGTGTTACATTGTCTGGACCAGTGAACGTTATAGTCCTATGTTGTGCCCACTGGCACATGCTGCAAAATCCACACTTATGAAAGCCCACTGATCGTTCATTTAACCATACACTGACCTTCGGTTCTCTTGGTAAAGAAGGGCTCAGTCTAGATCATAGAGTCTTACCTCTTCTGAAGGTAATCATTGGTCGTGTTGGAATATTTGCTGCCAAGATGTTGTCTGTCTTAAGTATTTCCCAATGCTTGTTTAAGCTCTTCCTCAGAGTGGCATTGAGCCCGTTGTAATCCGTTAACATACGTACTGTACCATCTTCTTTGGAGGACCGTGATTTTGTTTTCAGTGTATCTTCTCTCTTTGTTTTGTAGATCTTTTTTGTCGCTTGTTTGAGGGTGTTCTTATCATAACCTCTATTGATGAAACGCTGTTCCATGTTATTTTTGCACCTTTCAAATTCATCATCCTTGCTGCAGTTGCGTCTCGCTCTTAGGTATTCACCAAAAGGAATCCCTTTGATTTGGCACGGTGGGTGATTGCTGTTGGCGTGTAAAATTGAATTGCAAGAAGTATCTTTCCTGAAAAGGCGACTTTAAAGTTTGTGATCTTCTATGTACAATTCAATATCTAAGAAGCTTATTTTCTCTTTGCTGTGTTCCATAGTGAAGGACATGCCATATTCATTATTGTTCATATGATTCTTGAAACTCTCCAATTCTTCGATGTTACCTGACCAAATTAGAAGACAATCGTCTATGTAACGACCCCAGTATAAGATCTGATTGATCCAAGGGGAGCCTTTCTCGCCCCAAATGTAATCCATTTCTAGGCATCCCATAAACAGATTAGCGAAGGAGGGTGAAAATTTGGAGCCCATTGCAACGCCCTTCTTTTGTCTGTACCGTTTGTGATTGAACAAGAAGAAATTGTTGTCCAGAATAATTTTCATCATTGAGATCAGCATATCATTGTGCACCAACTGAGAGGCAGGCCTATTGTTCAATAAACGCGTCAGTGATTTTAAGCCTAATACTGGTTCGATGCTGGTGTAAAGTGACACCACGTCCATAGTCACTAATGTCAAATCCCGTTGCCATTCCAAGTCAGAAAGTATACTCATGATGTGTTTCGAGTCTTGAATGTAACTGGCAATAGTTGCTACCAAAGGACCTATGAAGACATCCACATATTCAGATAACCTTTCCGTCGGGCCGCCCATGCCTGAAACGATAGGTCTTCCAGGTGGGAAGGCATGGCGCTTGTAGATTTTCGGTAGTGTGTACAAAATAGGATATGTAGGTCGATTCACTTTTAAGTATGCCAGTTCGTTATCATCTAGAATCCCCGCACTATGCCAGACTAGTAATTGTTTATTGATGTTGGTAGACAGGGGACCCATTGGATTATGTCCCACCTCTTCATAGCATGTGAGATCGTCCAATTGTGACTGGATTTCATTGTTATAGTCTACCAGGTCCATTATTACCACATTGCCACCTTTGTCCGCCTCTCGGATTATGATGGTGTTATCATTACAAAGATCTCTCAAAGCACATCTTTCACCAGCCGTGAGGTTGGGCTTGGGGTTGCACTTTGTCCTTGTTTTACTGTATTTGAAAGTTTCAAGATCTTCAAGGATTCCTTTATGGAAATTATCAATGGCATTGCCCCCTGGCAAGGTCGGTGTCCATTTTGATTTATTTCTAAGACCACAGGTCAATGAATAGTCTATATCAATGTCAAGGTCTACTAGTAATTGAGACATGGTGTGGGGAGAATCCTCTCTTTCACTAATAGACAACAGCAAATTAGTGGCTTGTACATCCTGGATAGATGGAACATTAGACACATTAACCAAGTTATTATTGCGAATTCTTTTATTGTTGTTAGTGGAAGGGTTGCACAAAAAGTGTTTTTTTAATTTTCAAAGTGCGAATGAACTTAAATAGGTCAATTTTCAACATACACAAAACTCCCATTTCAGAAGGATTGAAACTCAGCCCCTTACTCAAGACTAATCATATCTGTAGTCAGTATTTTGGATGAAAGATTAATGACCTGTAGTTCATCGGTTTGTTCCGTCAGTTCCCTGACCCCTTCCCTGACCTCAGTTTTTGTTTGTATGTGCTTGCCTCCGCCCCTTTTGCCTCTTCTGGTTTTGCCTGTTCTGTTACATTTAGACCTCTTCGCCGATTCCCTCTCCGTGCTGTCCTTACCTCTTGAAAAAAACTAGATTGGTTGTTGGTACTCATAGTAATAGTGTCAGTATCACTATCACTAGTGGCTGGTTGATTAAGTGAGGTAGAGCTCGTGGAGGAAATGGAGGCAGTCTCAACTCTTGTTGGTCCTTTAGGTTTGGGGTTGGTAGACACTATTGCATCATATTTTTTCGCATAAGTGAAAACCCTCCCGTGTCTATAATCTGTCTCGTCCCGTTTAAGTTGTCGTAATTTCCGTTCCTTGATTTCTCTTTGATGTATAGCTAGCATGTCCTTGAGAATGACATCGTTTTTCTCATTGGCTTCTGGCAAGTTAAGTGTATTCATGAAGATTTTATCTTTTGACACTTGACGTTAGTTTAATGAGCCATTAATGGAGAGGTATCACAGGTTCCAAGCACCATTAGTTCCGGATATTTAGTGACCTTGTTTAATCATTCCTCGCATTATTATTTTGATATATTTCCATTATGTGATCTATATGTGTTGAGGTACAGGTAGTTCTTCAGGACTAAAAGGCAGCATGTTCTTCTTTTCGACCTTCATTCCTCTTATTATTTTTCCAATTGATATAGGCCTTTCATATTTTTCTATATCAGTATACACCTACGACTCTGGTCCGTTTTGCTCTGTCTTTCAGTCCTTTGAGCCATACCACTATGGAAGTTCTAAAGACTAAATGATGAGATAGCTCATTTTGGCATTTTCCTCAATTAGTGTATTCCACGCTCAACTGGCGCGCCTGACCTGAAGATCCTTTGTACCCGGACTGGGTTGGAATTATCACCAGTCATGGGGTAAGCCAGGTCTTTCGCCTACCCTTTGGGGAGTTTACTACAGCCTTGCGATTAGCATCTGTGTCGTTTTCTGATCTTTTTTCCATCTCTTGATTTCTCATTATTTACTGGGATTATACCTCCTTTTTCCATTCGGATTTGGGTATGTTTTTGCATGCCCCTTGCTCAATTTATATATTGTCACGCTATCACATTAGTCTTTCTATTACTATTTGCCCTTAATTTTCACACACTCTTATATCATTTTCCACGTCGGTGAGCACTGGGTGATCATGATGTTTACTTTAGATTGTTGTTTCAGACTGTTGTCCAAGCCCTTTTACTTCATGGATTTGTATAAAAGAAAAGAAGAAAAAAAGAAATGAAACTTTGTTTAACATGATTAGCCTCACGCACGGTTTCCACTATTCTTTGTATGGCTTTCCTTTCGACTTTCACTCACTTGCAAGTAGACACCAGGTCTATTCATGTCAATGAAGCTGATTGCTTTGCAAAGAAATGTCAATAATGTACAAATGTCAGACCAGCTACTTAAATCCGTTTTGCACCTTTTTCTATTCATTTCTCACTTAGACTTACTCGTTTTCTGTCGTATTATTCGTTGGTGAATCATGAATTGCTTGAGCCTTCTTTTTGTTATTATTCAAGTTCTGTCGGAGTTTTATTTTGAATTAGCAGTGGTGATCTATACCACTAATAATTGTTTCATATTTTGTTGTTTTATTTCCAGCCCTGAAGATTTGGAGTGTATTTCACTCCAATGAAACACGTGTCGGCTGGCGCAATAAACATTATTGCTGCACTTACCAACTGTCCTTTGTTGTTGCTATGAAATCAAGACCAAAGAATTTATTATAGTTCTGTATCAATTTGTGGTTGCACAGGTTTTTCTCCTCACTAAACAATAAGGGGTATACTCAACGGATCTTCTGAAGTGCAGTATCTGTTTCCTATAAGAATTTACCAGGGATCACTTGTAGAAGGACTGTATTCATATGAACTATTACAGAAGACCCCAATTTGACTTGTGATACAAAACATTAAACAAACTCCATAAATCCCAACTAAGACTCTCAGAAGTGTCTGGTGTGCTGTGATTATCTGCAACACCCTCCAATAATTGTAGGAGCTCTTCAGATGAAAAAGTAGTACATTTATTGAAAAAACAAGACTGACAAATAGTGATGTTTGCCGCCATATTCGGTGACTTGTTTTGAGTTTTTGAACTTCAAAAAGGACCAGATGTATGACAAGATTTTGGAATTGCAAGCCCTGTGATTGACAACATCACTGGGTTTGTCACCACAAAATGCTTTTCTAATGTGCAAATCTTATTTTACGATTCAGCAATGTTTTTCTGATTTGTAACATGAGTTTTGCGACTGTAATATGTGGTAATGTATTTTATGTTATTTTCACTTTAAAGAATGTTGAGTGTTCCAGTATTCCTATTATTAGAATGTTTGAGAAGCTTTGGAGAAGCTGCTGTGAAGCTCAGTGGCGTCACTAGGGTTGGTGTCACCCGGTGCGGATAACTCATGGTGTCACCCCCTCACCACTTACCGCATGGACCTCATGTGCCATCAGCGGGTTTGCCTTCTAGTCTGCACCATTTCCACTGTTTACCTAGGGGTACTCTGTGCGGGTTTCAGGACGCTCATCTGAGTGTCCAGCATTGTCCCCTGTATTTTGCGAGCATTTGTGCCTGTATTTGCTCAATATAAACTCACTTGACTGCAGTTTGGTTCACTCTGCGTCTGGGCGTTATACTTAGTTCACTGGTTTCCACCGTATTCAATTATTCTCTGGTTCAGGCCTTTCCTGAAGCCACTTTTAATAACCACTAACTCTGTGTTGATACAACCATTGCCAGGCAGTATTGCCAGGCAGTTTTATGTGTTTCAACCCACTGCCCACTAAGCAAACTAAAATGATCGCCTTATTGTAAATGGTTCCATTTACTCTGTAGCGCCAAGAGGCCTGCATAGTTAATGTGTGGCCTTCTATTGATTACTCTCAGTATTCCTAGTTGCGTGAGTAGAAATAATGAATGGTATTTTTTTATAAACCAAAATAGTGCCTGGATAGCAACTTATTAACTGCTGTTTGATGCTTGCTGAGTTTCTAACCCACACCACCCTCTAAAGTAAGCCTCGGACTGCTTAACTTTGCTGCCGTGAGAGTCAGGTGCTACAGGGATGTACTTGCAGTCACTTTTGGGTGCAATAGTAGGAATAAGATCTAGGGTGGAAATTAGTAAATAGCTCTGATTCACACAAACTGGGTGCAGTAACTTCTGATTGCCCTGGGACTCCTGAAAAAAGTTACCAAAGCCTCCATCAAAAAAGCATATGGTCCCACTTCTCTCAGCTCATCTCAGAAATAATCAACCCAAATAGAGAACTACTTATTTAAAAAAAAATCAGAACCCAGACTGCACTGATTCCAAAGTGACATTCTCCCAAGAATTATGCCACTCTCTGTCAACCCACTTTCTTGCAAAATCCAAGGAAAGGGACTCTTATTTTGAGAGAAGCACTAAAGATGATAAACTAAATCACTGCATCTCATAAAAAATGGGACGACTATCAAAATTACTAACTTTCAACCTCCTAACACCATAAGACTTCTCCACAAAGCCCATCCTGAATAATATATACTGAACCACCTGACACATAACACATCCAAAACCGAAATACATTCATGTGCAAATTGAATAAAAAACCACCCATCAACAATTTGGTCCCCAGTACCAAAGATTGCCACCAAGCAACCTATGGACTCCATGTTCTTGCCCATAGCAGAATCTAATAATTTTGAAACAAAGATTCTATATGCTGAGATGCTTATAAAGAATTTTCACATACATACGTTTCTGCCACATATTCCAAGCGATGATTTCATTATAATATTCTACATGGGCCTTGTTCATAAATTGCATGGTGATGGCACCGTGTTAACTCCAAACCCGTTAATACTGGTACCGTGCTGTTACACCTCGCCAGTAACATGGAATTTTGAGTTAATACTCAAATGATGTGCAATAACTATGAGGTCCTAGCTGGATTTACTGAGTGGAACTCCACATGGTATTCCCCTTACCGCTCCCTCCGCTGCTTTTCTCGTTCTCTTCTCATTTTCTCCTCTTTGTCTCCGAACCCTGTCTATTAATTGTTCTCACTTCACCATTTCTCCTCGCTGCCTGCTTCTCACTCGCCTCTGCCCCTTCCCCGTCTCTCTCTCATTCGTTCCCTCTCGCCCCTTCTTACCTCCCTCCTGCCCATCCCTGCTATTGGTCTCCTTGCTCCAGTCTTGCATTTAAGAGTTCACAAATCTCGTTTGATGCTGTATTTCTATAAGAATCGATCCGTGACTCAAGGCATCTCTTCACCTGACACATTGTCAAATTTTCCAGATTCGAAATTCTTGCTTTCAAAACGGTTCGAAAACCTGGGCAATCCCTGCTCCAGACATTAAGTTGTAATTCATTATTTGCATGTAAAATAAAAAATAAACGGTTGATCGCAATCGCCACCTAACCTTATTTTATCAACACTCCTAAAGTGTTCCCTTGCTGTTTGTGTCAGAAAGCCACCGCCACTGGACAGGGCGCAAGTTTCGTGCAGCGCCTTGATACGTGCGTTCATCCTGTTGTTTCGTTGCATAAGTACCCAACGCAAAGCCGAGCTTCTGTTAACTAGAGGGTAAAATGTGTTTGTGTTTACTAACCAGTTATTGCTGTCTCCGTGCACACAGAGGCCGGCTATGCCAATGTGTTAAGCATCATAACAATCCCCTTTCCGTGATTAATGCTCCAAATCACCACCTGCTGTGAGCATATTATCCAGCACAGAGGCACGTTCCTTACCTCAGTCTGCACACGAGGTCCCGCGGGCCCCGGCTGGTCTAGGAGGCCCCCGCCTGTGAGCCATGGTGTGGGGGCGCAATCAGGTCAAACCCCGAGCCCCGGGAGCTAAACCCTCTGGCTGGGCCACGTGGGGATGGACTGCGCGGTACTCCTGGGTTTCAGTGGAGCGGTGGATCACGTGTAAAAGCATTCTGCCGCTCCTTGCGTGAGTGACGTTTGGAAGTTGAACGTCATTGATGTCCAGACGCTGACGTCGTACAGCAGCCCAATAATTAATCTTGGCTTGCGGCCGGGTAATGGGTCGGGTGACACACCGTCACATGGGGTGATGCCATGAGCCTCTACTGCTTTGCTACATATCAGGAAGTGAGGGACAATTGGTTCTTCGCCTCCTGATATGTAGCAAAGCAATACGATTATTTAAAGCAGAGGCTCAACGGTGTCACCCCATGTGACGGTGTCACCCGGTGCAGTCCGCACCACCCGCACCCCCCTAGTGACGTGGAAGCAGGAGGTCGTGGGTCCTGTACTTCAAATAAACTTATTTGGATATTTTATTACTTCACTTGGATTTCTTCGTATTTTCCATACTATAGTGACCCATACTGAATTGCAATTTGGAAGGGGCATAACAGGAGCGTTACTTCGGTATTGCGATTCAGTATGCACTCTATCAATGTTTCACGAACACAGTTCTGGTCGAAAACCATGGACCAGTTAAGAATACTGCAATGGAAGTGGTAACTGATTTGCAGAAGGGAAGGGGTCAACGGGGCGGTCACCAGGGGAAGGGGTCTGCCTTGCGGTTGGCACAGAGACAACACCACCTACATTATCTTATTTGTGTTGGGTCTGTTGAGACCCAAGAGAGGCAGAAGATGGGGGGGAGGGGACTACTAACTACCATTCCACTGATGCACGCAGGTCTCTGTAAAGTGTAGGGACAAAGTGGGAGTGAGTACTTCGTCTGGTGCTCACAACAATTGGTTATTACTTTGATTATCCACTATTGTTACCTCACTACAGCAAATGATCAGATTTTTATCAAGTTGTTCTTAATAGAGGCTTCCAATGGAAGCCATATACAACAAAACATAACTAACAGGAGGTTATTAAGATGTTATTGTTCTCCATATATGAGATATGGTCTTACAAACATACATTGATGGGATGTATGTCGTTACAACGCATGCTTTTCCACACATGCCTTTACAACGCAGGTTTTACAGCGCAAGTCGTTACAACGACTTGCGTTGAGGGGCGCTGGATAGTGAATAGTTTAATTTACTATTCTAACTCCAGTCCCCGTGGATAGTAGGGAATGTTTTGGATAGTAAATTAAACTATTCCCTATCCTACAGCGCCCTCCAGCGCAAGTCGTTGTAATGACTTGCGTTATAAATCCTGCGTTGTAAAGGTACTGCGTGGAAAAAGTTTCGTTGTAAAGGAGGTTTCCCCATTGATGATGTGCACTATTAGGAAAGTTATTTTATATTATTCTATACTATATACTGTGTTTTGCAACATATTTAGTGACTCACTTACCCAATATAAATGTGATTGTAATAGTGATATGTTACATATTTTTAACAAATAAACTAGTGTGAGCGTATTCCTGTTTCAAGAGAGGAGCTTGATTGGAAGGTGAGGGAAGCAGCTGTGGAGCCACCTTTAGTGCAGCAGGTGCCGTGCACTGGGCCCAGGGGGTTGAGGGCCCCATTGCTCCCCAATGATAGCAGTTTCTAATACCATATCAAGGGATGGGGCATTTTCTTTGCTTACCTATGGCCCATGTAAGCCTTGCTACGTTAGAAGTGGGATGCACATCACGTTTCATGCTCAGTCCACAAACTTCTGAAGGGATTGGTCCTGGAGTTCTCCATGACCAGATGAGACCTAAGAACCCAGGCTCGGCTTTAAGATCTGGCGTTGGTTTTTGCAGCTACATGGAGTCTTTCCGCTTTTGGAAGAAAGGTGTTAGGATGTGACCCAGATCTTTTGACTGGGTGTGAGTGTTTGATTGATTCAGATGCTCCGTCCATCACCACCCCCTTTTGTACCGCTTTTGGCCGCCATAAGTGTGTCAGGGTATGCTCAGACGTGAGTCCCTTGCTCACTTTGCCACTGGATTCAAGCGGGCCGGGCTGAGGAAGGCTGGAATGCCAGAAACCGGTCCTCGGAAGCTTGTTTCCGGTCCAGGGAAGACATGGCTTGGCAGTTCGGGCTGGACTGTTCCCATGAGGCACAGGGTCAGACTGATTTGCATACAGCCATGTCTGAACTGGGGTGGCAGAGTGGGCTAAAGAACGGTGATGGATTAAACCCAGATCTTTTGACTGGGTGTAAGTGTTTGATTGATTCAGATGCTCCGTCCATCACCACCCCCTTTTGTACCGCTACATATGGCCCATGTCACCCTTGCTACGTTAGAAGTGGGATGCACATCACGTTTCGTGCTCAGTCCACAAACTTCTGAAGGGATTGGTCCTTTAGTTCTCCATGACCCGATGAGACCCAAGAACCCAGGCTGGGCTTTAAGATCCGGCGTTGGCTTTTGCAGCTACATGTAGTCTTTCCGCTTTTGGAAGAAAGGTGTTAGGATGTGAAGAACCCTGGCAGGAACCATCTAGCTGCAGCCACCAGATTAAAATATACTGCCCCCTCTCTCATAGAAAATAAGTATAATATTTCCCATAACGGAACCCTGTCCACTTCCCCAGCCAATTTCCCCATTTTTTCAGGGCCATCCGGAGGATGACATCACAATATCCCTCAAACCCACGCAGGCGTCATCAATCAAAGCAACATTCTCCAATGCTTATTGGAGGTGATTGGGAAACAGAGCGGTTTTTTCAACTCTTCAGCTGTGCTATATGGAGGCTATTTTTCTCCCTTCCATTGATACTATTTTAAAGTATTGCTTGTTTAAAACGTGCAGACTGTATGGCTGCACATGTCAGCGTACTTGTCATACAAATGAGTTATAACACACAGGTTAAAGTGATGTCAAAAGTGGAATTTTCGCTTCAGTTCCTGCTATGCCTGCGCTCTGTAATCTACAATACATGTTTTTAAATAAAACATCCCATGCACCTCTTGCTCACACGTTTTCTCATTCTAGGGGGTACGAGCTTCACACACGTAACCCCGAGAGTGTTTGAGCGACTTGGGAAGAGCCGATCGCAGTGCCGCACATGCGAACTAACATTGTAGAATAGAAACCGAATGGCAGTTGTTGGGGTCGGACACTGAATATAAAACTGCCGCAACATACTATGAGAGGAAAAAAGCCATCTTCCCACACGAGATGTAATGCTTTGTGCATTCCTCTCTGGTAATTGTGTGGGCAAAGGTGAATTCTGAACTGCTAGCCATTGTTTGGCGAGAGCCCACACGTTTCTTTCTGAAAGGGAAAGGGCCTACCACTGACGGAGGTTATCAGCACTCCAGTGTTCAGCTTGTGCCGCACATGTCTGCAAGGTGCGATCTGCAAATTATGATGTTATTGTCAGTAGAGGTGTTTCTGGCAGTGCTTAATTTGTAAACAAAATATAGTGCCGGGGCTCTCGACAGAAGAACACTAGAGCCTGAACCATCCGTTACCCCTGTCAGCACTGCCAATGACCGCACCAACACACTACTAATCATCACACTCTTAAAAGGGTGACCATTCATACTATTACAGGCCCCCAAAGCTACAAGAATGGATTTGGAGGCAAATTCTAGTAATTGGAAATTGAAATGGAAATAATAAACAGAAGTTGTTGTGCTCGTACCTAAATTGGCAGTCACCACTACCAAGTGGCAGACAGCTATAAGCCCTGGTGCTGGCAATTAAGTGCAGGTGCTGAGCAACGGAAATTAAGCACTGGTTTCTGGGGAGTCTTATGAAATATCCTATTCATCTTAAGAACATATCATTAGTGATAAGACGTATATCGGCGGTGAGCACGCTGACATTTAACATTTCAGATTGCATAGTGCAGCGGGGCTTAACCTTTAGGCTTATGTCGACCCCCACTTAATGATTACTGGAATCCAGGAGCCCCAACTGAGTCATTATTGGAACTAGGGGACCCCTGCACTAAGTAATTTGTATGATTTGAACTTCAAAACAATGCACAGGAATACAAAAAGAAGTATACACTAAACAAATGCTCAAATATTGAAATACTTTGTTTCATTCAAAAGCAAATATTTAAAAAGTATTCACATTTTCAATGTTGCTTCTGTATTTGTATCCATTCTTTTTTTAAACACAATTTTTTATTGAGTTTCATTTTGCAAATATGCGTAAACATTCAGTAAGTTATCGAGTACATGGCATTGTAACATCGCGGTACACCTTGACAAACAGGTATATCTGTCCCTGCCCGCGCAGGGCCATCAAAGCAAGAAGCGAAACTCAGGTTTTCTTTATAAGTGAACCACAGAACAGAAAAAAAGCAACAAAAGGGAAACCCCACAAAAAAACAGCCCTTCCCCACCCTGGTCCATTAGTCCACACAATACAATATGGTTTAAGAAAAGGAAAAAATGGGGGGGTTGTGTACACCATTGCAATTATAAAAGGAGTTTAAAGTGGGAATCAAACTCCAACAGGTGGATCAGGCAATAACATGCATTCCTGGGCATCAGCAATAAATTATAATAAATTACTACGCAGTGTCAAGCGATTCTGGGTTTCAGGTGCCAACACCGGGGTGTTGAGTGAGATAAGGGCCTCAAGCGCCTCCAGCATTTGATCCCAATCCAGAGCAATGGGGGGTTTGCGGTGGCCTCAATATTATTCCTGTCTAATGATGATGCTTTCTGCGGCGCCCCACCTGATCAATTCTGCATGCCACGCCGCTGCTGTAGGGGGTGGGCAGATTTCCACCTCATGGTGTTGGCCCGTTTCGCAAGCAGCACGGCCAGGTCCGCAAATTTATATTGCACTTTAAATGTCTTGGGGCGTTTATGCAGACCTAGTATACTGCTATCCACAGCCGTCCAGTCGGCCGTGCCAGAGACCTCTCAAACCCTGTAAGCTATTGTTTGCCAATAAGTTCGCAAGGGTGGGCAGGACCACAACATGTGGGTGAGATCAGCATCCGCTTCTTGACATCTAGGGCAGGAAAGTTCGGCATCTGGGTAGATACAGTTCCGTCGGTGTGGGGTCAGATAGGCCCTATGCAAGTTCATGTGTTGTATATATTTAAATTTAGCATTCCGGGAGACTTTCTTGGGGAGCTCAAATATAGTTGCCCAGTCCCTGTCCGTTCGTTCTTTTCCCAGTCCCGCCTCCTATTTCACACAGAGCGGAGCCAGAGACGTCCCTGAGTGAGTGCGGATCCCCTTATAAATTCATCGGGTAAGATGTCGACCAGCACCCATCAAGAATATAGCAAACACAAGTTAATTTTGTTGGGGTTCTACCCCATCAGGGGACCACTGGCGCTTGATGTAGTGAGTAATGGTGGCGTAGAGGAGGAACAGTGTCGAAAGGGACCCCCTGTACATGGGTGAAATTTTCATGGTCCGTCAGGGTGCAATCTACAAACAGCGCTTCAACAGTGGATACCCCTTCCTGCTCCCAAGAGGACACAGTCTGCTTTGTTATTAAGCCATGTGCACCAGGGATCCCAAGGAAGGGCGTGTTCGGAGAGTAAGGGAGGGTTTATCCTGTGTGATTAAGGGACTTCTTCCAGTACCCCAGCGCAGTTCTAAGCAAGGGGGTGCCGTTGGCGGGATTTCACCACTCCAAAATGGCCGCCGCACTGCTCTACCTAGTCACAGTGAGTCCATCATCGATTTCTAGAGACCATGAGGGTTGATTAGCTAGCTCCCATGGTTGCTCGGAAGTTCACTTCCATCGGACTCCCGTATTAGCCACAGTGCTCCTGCCAATACAAGTAAGTGAATCTCGCCAGCCGGTAACTCTGTTTGGAGCACCCTGATACTTTTACATGCAAGTATCTAACCGCCCGCTCCCTTTCAGATTGAGCCATCGCGCTCCACTCCTGGCGTTTCCACACAACCTTGATGGAAGCTCCGGAATTGTTTTGAAAGGTAACTGTGTCCTCCACCCTCGAGCCGGCACCCCGCCTCATTCATAGACCGGTACCGTTAACGTCACATTTTTCTTTCCTCAGAATGCCATTAGCCCCGCGGTTTCTCCTCAATAACCCAGAACGAGACAACCAGCAAGTAAACCGACATGTAGGTTTCTTCTCCTGCCATCGCCCGCGATTATTGCCATAGCAATGACTTAGCCAATACATTTTTCACGCCATTCACTACGTTCCATCGCCCGTGATTATTGACACTTCCATGAACTTAGCCACAGTAATTTTTCACACCATTCACGACTTAGCCTTTTCATGACCGGAACGATCGGGTAATCGTGACTAGTATTTTACACCCTCGCTTGCTATTGATCTTAATAGAGACCTGGAACTCCCTTTCACTCGCCGATTATCGACTCCACTCAGCTATATGCATGGTTTTTCACTCGCCGCAATTCTCATGTCACTCATGTTTTTAAAATTGTTCCTTACATGCTGATACTTATGTACAATTTCTGTTTTTCCTTCCCCCTTGCCTCCCATTTCCTTCATGTAAAGTAATGCGATAATAGGCATTGTGTTAATAATTGTTGAACAAAACAATAATGCTGATAATTCTTGTCCTGATGATGATGTCATAATTTAAAAAGGCATCGAAACGTCGTAGACAAAAAACCCCATATGCAATATGATGAATGCTATTTTGTTTGACACAATGGTATGGTTATGTTTAAGAGATTGAGTCTGTAGCACTGAACAATAGTATACTGACAGATTTTCGCTTTGCCTTTTTGGCCATTTCTTTGTTGTTTTGTCTTAAATGTTGTGGGTCACGGCTGTGCCCACTTGTTATCTTGGTCTTAAAACTCTCTCTATGAACTTGATCATTTAAAATAAAATTCTTGTCCGGCTGGACAAAGAAACATACTACTTATTAGGTGTATGATTATTATTTTTTGCTATCCTGTCCACATATAGGGACCATTGTCTTTTGTAAATTGATACTGCCCAAGGTCCCTATGATATACCTTTTGGGTTCCCTTGTTCTTGTGAAAATATATGGGATTTTAGCCCGCAGCAGAAGTTAATCATGTAATGTACCTTGAGCAAGGAGGCGATCGGTGTACCAAATCTCATGAGCTTTCCTGCCAGCCAATAGGACAACCACTGTAGTTGACCAGCCATACAGCATACTCAAAAGTCTGGCGCCCCCCAAGCCTCCCTCAGCAGGTCTAAACTGCACCTTCGCCAGTCATACTCACTGCGTCCCTTTCCCCAAATAAGGTCTAACAATAAGGAGTCCAACGTCTTGAATATGTTGGGCGGAATAACAACTGGTATGTTTGTAAAAAACATAAAAGGGGAATTTTTTTTTTTTAATAAAGGCCAACCAGTATTGGATTAAAAACAGTGCAAGGCGGACAAAACAGGGCTCTATTTTATGAAACCTGTGTCCTTAATAGGAAGTGGTCAACATGTTTCTGCTGTCATATTAGCTAATTCGCTCAGCATTCGTCAGGACCTATAAATATAAAGAAAAAAGTAGTCCTCCGGTGGTATGCACTCGCTAAGGTGCACCCTCCCGTAAGGCTCTCAGTGTGAAAAAGATTATCGTTCCATAGTGTTACTCACGGCTATTACCCGTGGCGGCTCACTGAACTTTTCAGGAGCTAATTGCTTGGTAGAGGACCAGACCCCTCTTCCTGAGCACAAAACGGCGTGGGTAATCTTCACGCCATGTCCAGATTCAACACGCGCGGCTCCCCGCAGAACACCTACATTCGGTATTGCCGTCGAAGTTCAGTGACCACTTGCTATTAAGGACACGGGTTTCATAAAATAGAGCCCTGTTTTGTCCGCCTTGCACTGTTTTTAATTCAATACTGGTTGGCCTTTATTAAAAATTTTCTATAGGATACAACCATGTATTTTTGAATTTCACTCACAGTTTGAAGCACATATTAGTTGTAGCACTGTGGCACATACCATCAATCCGCTCCGCTGTAATTCAGGCGTTGTAGCATGCTGGGGAGGCATTCGGCCACCCCAGCAGGGACTCTATGATGAAGCATGTCTCCAACTAGTGGTGAGTGAGGGTCCTTTTAAAAGAGAAAGATTCCTTTCTCTTTTAGTGTTCATATAAGGGCAAGGTTTGCCTTTTTTTGAGTTTCTCACTAATTCTACTTTGCCTTTTTAGGGGGATAGGATAACACAGAAATATAAAATAAAAATGTTTGGTTTCTTACTTTTTCACTAAGTCACTGTTCAGTTGTTTAAAAAAATATATGACAGGGGTACAGGAGTGACTTTCCATACCCTTACTCTCTAGTTGATTTATTTAAAGAGCCGGAAGACTTTTTGTAAATATGTACAAACAGGTACTCATATACAGAAATGCTGGCTTCAAATTTGGTACTATGTTGGACCGCTCTTGCTCTGGAATTGACACTGAAGATCTAAATAATGTGATACCCGGAAGTGTATACTATTTGTCATAAATTCCTTGGGCTACTCTGCTTTGAAGCTTTTAGCAATGAGCCACTTGCTGAAGCAGACAGATCTCCTTTCTCAGTCCAGCTACAAGTACAGCTCGGTTGGGGCATGGAATAAGATAATGATGGAATAAAGTGATGTCATTGTTTACTATCATTTTTGTCTCTGTTCATGTGACTTAGCACTGTTTCCTTTTCAAAGACTCATGCTGCAGGAACATAACCCATGCTGGATAAAAGCAATGTGGCATTTCATGTGTAACGTTTGTTTTGACAACTGTGATTACATTGCATTTGTGGCTGTAAGAAAGTGGATTATTAGTTGACATGGATATTAGTCATCTTCAAGTAATAATGCTTTATTGATGCTCTATTCCTGACCAGGTCTAGTTAGGTCTTAATAATTTAAACTTGAGCTCTACCCTTGGTACCTGAAGTACAGACCAGACATGCTTAACTTAAGATAAATGTGTAAAGCATTTATTAGTACCTAAACTGTTAGAAAGTAGAAAACACAAAACAATAAATATCCTGATCCAATTTAGAAAAATAGAGAAAGCTTTAGCCTTTTCGATGCGTCAGACGGCACGGTGTGCATGTGTGCCGGACGGACGGATATGCGCATGCATAAGATTCGGCCGCACCCTGGTGGAATGTCTGCCGCAGCGAAGAGGTTAATTAGCAAATAGACACCAACTTGACAAAAATCAGATGAACGGAACTGGAGATATACCTTTTTTAATTTTTGGATTTTTTTGCACCAACCGCAGGTATCTGGTCATCTTAAGGCAATTCTAAGGCAAACATTAAGTCCGACCTCAAAGGAGCACAGGTCAGATACAGGGACCAAGTTCTTCCCACTGGAAAGTTTAACTTCTGACTTAGTTGTGATTCTGAATAAAAATCTAGTAGATGGGGTTGGCAGCAGGTCAGGCTCCAGGATGGATCTGATGTAGAACTCAGCGGCGGAGGGCAACTGGAGTGCAGGACCTCAGTGGGAGCCTCAGCGGGAAGTTCAATGCCCTTCAAATTGACTGTGGGTAAAGTTGTGAGCAGGCAACTCCAAAGTATGTGCCCAGGAAGGTTTCAACAGTTGACTGATCCTTGATGTTGGTCGGGTTGAATCCTTATGCTTTTGGAATTAGAATCTTTTCTAACAGTCATTCTTCTTTAAGCGAGGCAAAACAGCAAGACAACTCCCACCTGGAGTTCGACTTCGGTAGCTGCAGATCGCCAGAGGTCCAGTGGTAGTCTCTGGTTATTTTTACAAAAAGTTTGGAAAAATTGTACAGACTTGCAGTCTTGGAGGGAGAAAAGTACCCTCTAGCACCAGGCAAGGGTGTAAACCTTTTGGAACCACTTGAGAGTTAGGACTTAGTTTCCCGGAAACCACTAGTAGAGTCAAGGACAAATCTAGTTAGATTAGCAGAATCTTGGGCCTATTGCAGCTTTTGTGTTCCTAAAGCTTAACAGGAAGCTAGACAACTAGCCGTTGGACACACTCATCAGTCCTGGGTTTCAGTGGGAAAAGATCCAGCCCTTCAAATTTATCTCCACAAGTGACTTTAAGTGCAGTCCTCTTTCTGAAGTCAAGGGTGTATCAGGTGAAGTCCTTCTTCTGTCTTCCTCAGGTCCAGAGACGTTCTGATGAACACATGGGTGCCACTTTTGGCATAGCATTAGCTTGTGGTTGGGGAGAGTACCAAACGAATGAGGAAAAGGTCCCCTGGGCAACCCTACCCACTTCAACATTAGTTCCTGGGTGTTTGGCCCTAAACAATCTGTTAGTGCATTGCTCTGCCAGATTCCAAAACAACAGAATCTTGGTCAGAGCTCTAGGAACATCTCTGAGTTGTGCCAGGGAAATTCAAAACACCCCCTGCAAAACCAGTTTTGGGACAAGTCTTTCCCCCACTGGGATTGGTGCCACTCTGGCAATTGGACAATGGCAGGAGTAGATGATCTAGGTGTGAGCTGCCCCTTTAAAGCTTGTACAGTGTGTGGCCACAATTCCCTAGGTCATCCTGTAAGGTGGAAGTCACACCCCTTCCCAGCCAAGACCCTTCGGTTTGCTGTCTTGAGAGCAATTCACAACTCCCAGCAGGCCGCCAGGAGACAGTTGCAGATCATCTCAGAAAGGGTTGCTAGCGGCTTTAGGCAGGACAATGGGAACTTTCAAAAAGTGGTGTTTTTCAAATCCAACTTTGCCATCAGATTGGATTTAAAATCCCTATTAATGTGAGTCCTTGAATCATGGTTCTAGCTATTCCCAAACTGTATTTGTACATTATAAGGTGTTGTAATGTAACCCAGGGCTTTTCTATGGGAGAGTCAGCCTTGCACAGCAAAAAACAACTGTGGAGATTTTTCACTGCCAAGACATGTAAAACTTAGGGCTTCATTTATATGTTGGTCGTTAGGCTGTTGTTCCACCAGAGTGATGGAATAAATACCTCCATCGCACTGGTGGAGGACCGAACCGACTATTTTATATTGTACTGCGAAGGCTGTCATTTAGAAAGCATTTGCAGGAACCAGCATCATGGTGGTTCCTGTCAATGCAATCCGATGTTTGATGCAGGGCGCTTCAGCATGGCACAACCCTTCACCAAACAGTATTCTCTATTTATTTTCAAAATGAAAATCCCAGGACAGGGTTTTCTTTTTAAAATAAAAAAAGTAATGGTCCCCTCACCACAGGATTCTCCTGCCATGGCGGGAGTAGAAATATTTGTTTTTCCACTGTGCCTCCCTACCAGGGTTTACCTGGCAGTGACGGTCAGTAAACAAATGACTACATGTCGATCCATCTTGATAGGGTGGGCAGACATGTAGCCATTTGTCCGGCAACCCTTACTTTGTCAGGCTATCGGAGAGGTTTGGCTATGTGGTGACAGCCATAGTCAAACCGTAGGTCTGCCTGCATTTCAATCAGGCAGGAGGACCTTGTTGTGGGCATTCTGTAAACTCTGTCGCCGTTAGGACAGAGTATACATAGCGCCAACATACAAATCAAACCCTAAATTACATATGTGCTACTTTTCAAATTCAGTACACCCTGTGCTATGGGAAATTAGAGCCTGTTTTAGGGGTGTCTTATATGCATTACAAAGGAAGGTTTAGGCCTGGCAAAATAATATTTTTGCCAGGTCAAACTTACAATTAAAAACTGCACAGGTAGTCTGCATTTGCAGGCCTAGAGTCACTTTAGCGTGGGCATGATAAGTGCAGCAGTTCACTAGTGGCTTTTAACATACATGCCCTGGATACACAGAGTACCATATACCAGGGATTTACAAATAAGTTAAACACATCAATCAAGAATTAGCCAATTCTATATGTTGTTAGGGGTCAGAACATCTACACAGGATGCTGGATGGCAGCATTCCAGTGTTTTAAAAGGCCATACACCAGCAGCATAAGTCTCAATATTGGGGTTGAATATGTAAAATGTCATCTTTCCTTACTATTGGATAGCTGCATAATATCTAATTTTTCAAAGGATGTGGTACAGCAACTATTAGTAGACCCTTGCCATTCACTCCTTATGTTCTCACATATTACATAATTTGTGAAATGTTCTATGAGATCACTGGAAACATCACTGATGACATCTGAAAGGATTTCATCAATGACAACATTGTGCATGGTCGGGGCACGAGTTATAGTTTCTTGAGTTAACGATAACTGGTGAATTTCAGTGTTTTTTTAGTTTAAAATGTCTATGTTTTAACTGCCATTTTCCCCTAACTATGACTTCATATTAACCTTTCTTTTTTCAGTGAGTATATATATATATATATATATATATATATATATATATATATATATATATATATATATATATATATATATATATATACATACATACATATATATATATATATATATATATATATATATATATATATATATATATATATATATATATATATGTATATATATAGATGTGTGTGTGTGTGTGTGATTAAAAAGAAATTACCTACCTGCTTGATAAAGTACCTCGCTTTTAAAGGTACCTTCAAAATAGGCTGTGTGGAACTTACCTGCGTGGTAAAAGTTCTGTGTGGGGAAAAAAGCTTGTTACAAAGGTGACATGCCGCTGGGATTATATGGTTTTAACATTATAATACCCTATGGGTCTAATGTTGCTCTACCGAGGGCTTTCACTAAACTAGCCTAAATAAATATTCATGATATTTGAAATAAATGATGCTGTGTACCATTGAACATACATTGTGAAGAAAATTCTGACCCTCTGATGGCTTGAAGCCAAATTCTGGAAGCGCCTTATATATTAGTGATACCACAGAGCTCTAAATGATCATTAGGACTAGAACCTTATCTACCTGGGGTTAGATTTAAAGTAGCAGGTTAAATGGTGTTTTACTCTTAAGCCTACAACTCATTGGTCAAGCTCAGTTTTAGTACTCGATGGCCAAGGTGCCCTAGGTGTCATTAGGGGTTCCTCGCAGATGCAGTTTAATTTTGAGGTTGCCGTTTCTATGCTGAATCTTAATCAGCGTGAAGTTAGATCAGCACCACTAATATGTGTGCTAATGAACCTCATTAAAGAGAGGCAAAACAATAACGATCTCTAATCATGTTCGTTTTCTGTTGCAAAATGCTGTATTTTGGAAGGGTGGTTTTTCGGCCTGCGCGAGAACTGTTAGAAATTGTAAATGGGGAATTTTTACTTTTATATTTGAATTTTAAAGTAGGAAATCCAAAGGTGAACCTGAGGTTAGGAGCCGGATGTGGACTGCTATATGAGCATCCTACCTGTAACCTGTATAGTGGCGACCCATGAATTAATAAAAATGTTGTATCTGCGTGCTTCACTTTACAAACAAAAAAGAAACATTTCTAGGCTCTGCCATTTTTGAGACAGGGAGGTCGAAGCAGAGTTTGGAGGATGTGGAACATCAGCTAAAAATTGACCTTTGTACCAGACTCCCTGTTTAGAGTGTAAGACACAGTGGCGGCTGGCATGTTAAAAGGGTGGTGGGGCAGGAGGACAAAAAAAAAAGAAAAAAAATAGGTAGAGAAAAAATAATCCCACTTAACTTCCTGTCATGATGTCCTCCTCCTCGCATCGGGTCATTTCCAGGCAGGCAGGCTCCAGGGAACTGCAGTACCCAATCCTGGCGCTGCTCTCATGCTGTATGAAAGCAGCACCAGGATTGGAGGGAGAGGACACTGGACCTCAATTCTGTCTCTAACCCAGCTGTTTTAGACAGCTGAGTTAGAGAGGTTTACAATGTACATGTTTGGCTGGCCGTGGCAAGACAGTCGGCAAAAAAGACATGCGCACTTTAAACTTAAAGTGCACTGCCCATCACTGTTTTCTGCTGCTGCCTAAATGGCAGCAGCAGAATCATAAAGCCACTACCCCTTTCTTGATGCTCGACTCGGGATAGGGTTTTGAAAAAAAAATGATAGTACATGAACTTTATTACCATTTTATTTTTCTATCTCTGGGCACAATTTCTTTAGTGCGACTGCGCTCTTCCACCTTAACGGAGGAGCCGCCCCAGCTGAGATATGTAATCTAGAGCGGATAGGACATCCACAGCTTTTTGGCGGTTGCCCCATTTGTCCACCAAACTCAATTCACGCGTAATTTGGTCAGAATTAGAGAGGTGATGGTGCTATTGTACAATGGTTGGGACATTGCTAGGATGAAAGCTATGTGCTTTAAGTATTGTGAAGGATTATCAAATTAAGGGCAGATGTATTCATGTTTTTTGCGGGCGCAAATGGGTTTTAGACCTGTTTGCGTCACAAAAATGTGTGGCCCATGTATTAATCCTATTTTGTGAGTCACAAGTCAATTTGCGACTTGCAAAATAGGATTAGCGGCTCGCTATTTGGAAGGTGCGTTCCAAGGGCGTCCCTTCCTAATAGCGACTCGTGAAACTATGTATGACTGTTTTGCAACCGCAATTGAGGTTGCAAAACAGTTGCAGTTTACCACCCTTCATCGAAGGATGATAAACCACTCACAAATGGGAGAGGTTCCCAGGAGACCCCTTCCCCTTTGTGAGTGGCTCTCAAAATATTTTTTAAGGGCTGGCAGTGGTCCCAGGGACAATGCCTTCCCTTAAAAAATTTAACTGAAAAGTTTAATTTTTATTTTTCAAATGCAGCCTGTTTTCCTTTAAGGAAAACAGGCTGCATTAAAAAAAATGCTTTATTTTTAAAAGCAGTCCCAGACATGGTGGTCTGCTGAACCCAGCAGGCCACCATCCCTTGGAGTGCCAGCCATACCCAATGGAGTAGCAAATTGCAACAGCCTCATTAAAATGCATTAGGCATGCAATTTGCGACCCCATTTGGAATCGCAAACAGTGTCAGACACTGTTGTGCATCCCAATTTGCGAAGGATTATTGATTGAGGCGTGCTACGACTAGCGACTACGCTGGAGCACTTAGATATTGTAAGTGCTATGTGATGTGTATTGAGTGAGTATGAGTAGGGTCAGGAGTGTTATAGCCCTGTCAGTATTTCTGAGTCGTGGGCTGGAATAAATAGGAGTCAGTGCCCCATGAGCCGGACTGGAAGAGGGGTACATGGATCTTCCATTAGTTCAAGAGCAGTCCTCGCATCCTCCTTCATCCGCCGATGAGAAATACTGACAGGGCTATAGCTGTTCAATATTGAATGCTATTTTGCAATTGCATTATAATCTATTTTCCATTTACCTGTATATACACATAGCACACATTGTTGCCAACCTTAGTGAGTGACAGAGGGATCTGACCCTGTCCTGACGAAGAGGCAGTCAGCCTCGAAACATGTTGACAACACCAGGCGAACTAGCCCATTGTTAAGCTAGATTGTCTCTGCCACACTATTTTTAACGGTACTAGCCTATGACTAATAAAGAATTTTTTTGATTTCATAAGGCCAGGTATTCTTTTAAATCTCACTTTTCTATATCACTCCTGACCCTACTCACACTCACCCAATACACTTCACATAGCACTTACAATATCTAAGTGCTCCAGCGTAGTCGCTAGTCGTAGCACCCCCCGTCCCGCAGCGGGGCAGGAAGACCCCAATGATGAAGCATGACACCAAGTGCCCTTTTGGTGTGTGAGGGGTATTTTAACAAATACTGCGTATGTCTGATATACTCTGGCTCAGAGAATACCTTCTAGAGGTGGACCGTGTTGTTTATTTATAGTTTTTAAAACATGAATTTAAAAATATTGATGTCCCTCTAACCCCTTCCATGGAATTAGTAAATTAATAGGCAAGTCCTTTGTCATGTGCACTCTGTATGTGCCATATATTCTTACATTGAGTAGCATTGTGGTTTATATAAATGCGACACAAAAGATACTTGTATAATACATACCTGAATTCTTGTATTTCAGAGTGCTCTCAAATGCAACGGGGAAAAAAGAAGCACTGTCAAATAAAATATTTGACTAGGATCAAACAGTTTGGTCAAGTGAGGAAGCCAAGAAAATTCCTTGGTTTTCTGATCTCACATTGTGCCATTCATCCTCTAGATGGGCATCTATTTCCCTCTCCTGTACTTATTCTAAGGTCAATGTGTTTTTCTTTCATTCTTGGCGCTCTAGGTTAGTGTGGTGGCAGACAGAAGCAACATCAAAGCTCAGAGCTCATTTTGGGATCAAGGGTCAAAGAGTACTTCGAAGGGAACCAGAGGCAGGCCTCTGGCATGAGCTTTCAGTGGCTCGCCCATCTCCGATTACTGAAGGGTCATCAGACACTTGCCCGCCTCCTTTGTAAATTAGATCTCGCCAGCACTAAAGGTGAACCAAAGTGATCCCAACAAGGTGCACCAGATGTAAATAAGGGTAACCTTTGCCATAACACTAATGCCATGTTACAACCACAGGCACAAAGGCAAAGAGTCGCCCCCTGTGAGAGGGTCAAGAAGGTTTCAGGGCACCCAGGCACCCGATTGCAGGCAGGTGGCATTAGTGCACCCATCTGCAGGGGAATATCTGCCCCCCTTTGAGATGTAGACTGGGCACCCACCTGCAATGAAAGACAGACCAGCGACTTCAAATATCAGGTCTTCCTTTCACTAATGCGTTGTTCACAATGCAGGTGTGAATTAGTAGCTGCACTCCAAACACTGCATTGAATGTGTAAGGGCGCAGTGTGCCGTCTGCGCCTGGTGTACCCAGTTAATGTACGCCACAGCACAGAGACGGGCAGTGCATCCTACATATGTCCATGGTGCATCCGATCTGGCACATGTGTTAAATGGAGCACTAACCCCTGCGTTCTCAATTAGGAGCAGAGCACCTGAGGTGATGTGGTTTACCACGTTCTTTACCCTGTGCAAGTATGGTTTGTGGAACTAAATGGACCACCATTTACCTAATCTTAAAAAATGAATTAGGTGCCCCTCGTCGTTTTACCACTGCAGAGCACTAGGGAAGCACCGTTTCAGGTCAATCCATCGGGTAGGCAGGTTAGCGTTAAGCCTTTTAATTTTTGTGAGGGTGTGACTGCAGCAAGTGCAACTTTAGCTGTAGGGAGCAGAAATTACTAAAGTATTGCATGGTATAGCCAAAATGATAGCTCCGGTCCTCACTGTTTTGTTTATTACTATCATTAAGGCATACAATGGAAAACTGCCTCAAACCTTTCCCTACTGAAACAAGCATTTGCAATGCAATAGGTCTCGCAGTTGTGAGAGTTTGAGCTATTTGCACTGTAAATGGCAATGCCTTTTATTTACGTGTTGGTTTTTAAAACATAAATAAAAGGCATTGTCATTTATAATGGCAATAGCTTAAACTCTTGTAAATGCGAGACCTGTTGCATTGCAAATGCTTGTTTTTAAAAGTGCCAAGGTTTGGGCACAGTCTGTCACAAATTCCACACCTGGAGTGCTCTTCCTTTCCTTGTGGCGTCATCAGTCTGATGTGACTATTGAATTGTTCACAGTGTGGGGCAGGCAGGGGGGGCCGTTACTAAATGAGGTGTAAATGACTGCAGCAGTCGGGCCACCAAAGGAAGCCGTTTTCGCTGCTGATTGATTACTCCTCCAGTGAAACACTTCTCCTACAGTGTTGTTGGGCAGGCTCCTGGCCCCAGATACAGAGGGGAAGGGGGAGGAGGTTGTGGCGACTTCCGATGCCTTCCTCAATCTGCATCACACAGGGCTGGACCGCCTCGCAATACTTTTTACATTAGACCATCCCTGCCGTCCCGGGACGCATTTTTAAAATAAAGAAGTAGGGGAACGGACTGTGTTAAATTTTAAAAGTAGGGGCACGCCGTGCCCTTCCGATCCCGCCCACTTCTACCACTGCCCCCAACTAAGCATGGGCGAATTTTGCGAATCTGGCGTTCGCGAATTTTGCGAATTTGCGAACTCGCAATCCGTAAAATCCG
Organism: Lissotriton vulgaris; assembly: GCF_964263255.1. Classification (NCBI taxonomy): domain Eukaryota; kingdom Metazoa; phylum Chordata; class Amphibia; order Caudata; family Salamandridae; genus Lissotriton; species Lissotriton vulgaris. The sequence continues at coordinate 442,171,905 of NC_141689.1, read as the reverse complement.
CGAATTCTCACGAATTTGCAGATTTTTTTTTGTGTTCGCAAGGATTTCTGCCAGTTTGCGAGGGTTTTGTACCAGTTCGCAAATGCGAACTTACATGCCGGCTCGCAACGGTCGCGATTATGTTGTTTCTACATCTGGTTCATCATCACAGGATCCCAGCACCCTCTGTTTCACCCCTGCCACCCTCTGTTTCACCCATGCCACCCTCTGGTACATCAATGCCACCCTCTGGTTCATCATCACTGCAGATTATTGGGGGAAAAAGCAAGCACACCTGCCCTGCTTCAACTGACATGAATTAATTTGGGGTTGATTTATTAATGTGTCACTGTTTTAAAATTCCAGTCTGGCACCTGCTTCCTTACCTGTAATTTGCTTTCTGTTGCAGTGCAATTTTTTTTCCAGGACATTTGTGGCCTACCTGTATGCGATTCTATGATCCGGCTGTGAGGGTCAGAGCAGGGTCATACAATTGTTGCAACTGGCAACTGAACTCTGGAGGGGCCCCAGTCAGGAAGCACTACAGGGAATGGTTACTAATGATGAATTTGAACTTTTGCACCTGCTGCTGAGTGCTTTCAGTTTAGCAAAACTCGTTTTTCTGTAGAACAGCATTACAGCAACTGTAATGCCCCAAACAAGCTTACTTGTGAAAGTTGATTTCTAATCCAAAAGTGATCCAAAGAAAGTCAAAAGGCCTCAAATCCAAAAAAGTGCAGGCAAATGTCAACCTGAGGAGTTATTTTCATAAAAATCATCATTTTCAGAAGGTCTATGCTGCTTGCTCATGGATTTCTTGTGCAGAATTGCAATTTTTGTAATTTCGCGAGTGCGAGATTGTTGCTGCCCGCCGCACCTACATGTTCGCAATTGCGAACTTACACTGCACGCCGCAAAATTGTATCACCAAGAAAAAAAAATCCGCTGCGTGCGAATTTGCAGATTTTTGGTAAATTCGCGAGCGTTCGCGGATTGCGAATTTACCAAAAATCCGCAAAATCCGCGAGCGGAACGGATTTTCTGCCCATGCTTACCCCCAACCCCCATACAACCCGCACGACCACAAATCATAACATCCCTGCCCGTCTTTCCGGTACCTTAGCAATAGACATTTCAAAAGAGGGGTGAAACAGATGCATTTTTATTGAGACCCATTGACTTATCATCATGGGGCATTTTAGGAACTACAAAGAAAAACTTCTTCAAAGGTCCATTCATTTCTGCTTGACCACTGGCAGACCGGTTTCTCTTTAATTTAAACTCCCAACATTTGCCACCCTACATGCAAATACACATTCATGAGAAGCTGCAAATGTGGTTTATTGAATTAACCATCAAGGGAAAAGAAAACCAAACAGTGCCTCCACTGTAGTTCACTCAGAGCAGCAAGAAAAAACAAGCATTTGCAATGCAATATGTCTCACATTTATGCCAATTTGAGCTATTGACATTGTAAATGAGAATGCCTTTTATTTATTTTTGGGTTTTAAAACATAAATAAAAGGCATTGCCATTTACAATACTAATAGCTTAAACTCTCGCAAATGCGAGACCTACTGCATTGCAAATGCTTGTTTTGTAAAGGCGTTTATGTCTATGCCATTGGAAAAGCATTTTTTCATGCTGTATAATATGCGCCCATAATGCCAAACAATGATATGACTGCAATGATTATACACTGCCCTTTCCCACAAGCCGGGACCCGTTCCGCTGATTAAACCACTGCCAGGTGTGAATGATGTGAATTTGAAAAGCTGCTAGCTTACCTCTGTGCTCGGGCAGAGACGTTGCTTTTCTGCACGGTAAACCCGACTGCTTTTTAATCAGGCGCACATTTGAATCTTTACACGTGTTTGAGCTTTCCCTTACATAGAAACAATATCTCTCAGTTTTTCTCCTGTAATCCCCGCGAAATCAGCCGATATCGGCAGGCACGTTCTGAGCGGTCAGGTGTATTCTATGACACCGACTATGAGGGGCGGCGTAAGCCTCCCAGAGAAGCCTCCATGAGACACATCAGCTGAATGACAGTGAGCCCAGCTGCAGACCAGAGATACCATTATCCTTCTGTCATGCATTGATACAGCAGGAGGATCCTCCAAGCCCTCAGCTTCAGCATCATTGTGAGTCAAGCACAGAAAGGACCTTAAAATGCCCACATCACCTGCCTGGTCCTCTGGGTGGGTGCAGCCTTCCGAAGATAAAAGGAGCCACTCCACCTTATCCCGAAGGTTATCAGTAAAAGAGGGAAAATATTCTTTTCTGTGCTGTAAATCTCTCATGGTTTCCACTGAGCGCACACCCTCTGCGGAGTTCATAAACTGACCATCTGTGATCCTGAGCGCGTGGCTGCTGGGGCATTTCTTGGGCAAGTAACAAGCTGAACATCACTTGGTCTCAGGAAGTGAACGTGTTATTTGTGTCTCGGGTTTCTAGGTCACTTTACTATACATGAAATGCTCTGTTTTAACACGCCAGAGAAATGTTACCTTCATGCACGTTGTAATATATTGCATTGCAATATATTTAATGTTAAATTAAGAAGCACTTTTGTATCGAATAAAGTGCTTTTTAATGCGCAGTACAATTTAAATAGTAAATTTTAATTTTATTGCATCATTAACGCCAAAATGTATGTAATGTATTCAACTAGTACTGCTTTGTGGGACAGGAGCATCAGTGATTCAAGTTCCAGATACAAGTAGGGGTGGGCGTAAAAAAATTGGTAATGTCATCTTTCGTCATTTTTAAAATACAGGTTTGCGCCATATTTCCCAAAATACAGCGCACCCCTGTGTTTCCGCTAGTGCTGGTGCTAATAAAGCTGCCTAGCGTCTCTCATTCCCCCTTGCACCATTTTTGGAAGGGTATCTGTGCTGCGTCTACTGTTTATGTGCAGGAAAGGGCATCTGTATCTATATACACCTCTGTATACCATCTATATGTCACCTTTAAAGGGCCCAGGACTGGATTGGCACCACTTGGCAAGGCAGGACTCACAGATGGCAGAGTCCAGGTGCTGTTGTACAGTTGAAGAAAGCCTTTGATGGCCCTGATACTTCAGAAGAGAGGGGAAGCCAGCAATCCCTTGGAGTCACTCTGCTTACAAGAGAGATGGGTCCAGTCCTTGTCCACAGCAGGGCAGAGATCAGCAGGAAGCAGGCCAGCTCGGCAAAGCAGTTCCTTCAGAGCAGCAGTCAGGCAAAGTGATATTTCTTGTGGCACAGAGGTCTTTCCCCCTGGCAGAGTTTTTCACAGGTCGACTATTTTACTGTCTTGGTTGTGGCCAAAGCCCCAGTACGTATACCTAAATGTGCCTTTGAAGTAGAGGTGACTTCAAAGTAGATTATTGAAGTGCAAAGATCCCCTTTCATCCCAACCTTGTCTGCCATGCCATCTGTAGGTACAATCAGTCCTCTGTGTGGGACACAGTACACTGCCAATTCTGGTGTGTCAGCCCGTCCCTCTCTTCCTGTCCAGGAAGACCTATGAGAATGTAGATGAATTCAGGTGAGTTCTCTGTCACACCCACCCTTCCTGTGTTTGTGGCTGTATAGAGGGAATGCACAAAGTGTAGCTGTCCCCAGTCCCAGACATGTATTGGAGACTGGCTGCGAGGCACACAGAGCAGTAAGAGCAGCGAAATGTCCACTTTCTGAAAGTGGCATTTATAAAACAACAGTAATGTTAAATCCAACTTTACCAGTAATGAAGATTTATCATTACAATTCCAAATATATGAACCATGATGCAGCTACTCCTTTCTAATCATTAATTGCAGCTTAAAAGTGTTCCAGGAATTCCCAAAGCTAGCCTATGAGAAGAGTAGGTCGCACAGCAGCGAAAAACAAAGTTAGCTGTTTGTCACTATCAATTCAATCTTTATTCGGTTAAAAAAACCTTGTAAGATACAATACATACAACTAATAAATACAAGCGGATACAAAGTCACAGTAAAATTTGGGTACAATTAGCAGCACTTTTTCTTGTAGCAAATAATACAGAGTATATAATTACATTTCCCTGAGGGTTTTTTTTTTTTTTGGTTTGTCACTATCAGGACAGATAAAGCTTTAAAGTATATGCCCTGCCTTTTATTTACATAGCATCCTGCCCTTCAGGTGACCTAGGGCCTACCTTAGAGCTGACGTATACATGATACTTGTATGGGTGGCGCAACCAGTGCTGCAGGCCCACTCGTAGCATTTAGATTACAGGCCCTGGGTGATGTTATAACACTTTACAAGAGACTTATGAATGTGAGAAAGTAATCCTTTCTGCCTTGATCACCCCATTTATTACTTGACACTGGTGGTGACTAACTCTGACTGTGCCCTGGGCTCTGCCTACCAGATCCAGGGCCAGTGCTCTGATTATAAGGTATATGATACTGACAGCTTAGCTGTAAGTCCCTAGTATATAATAGGGAAGGCAGGTTTAGAGGCCCAGTAGACTCAATCCACTTAAATGTGCACTACCATGCTGCTTGCTGTCATTTTAAAGGCAGCACTGCTTTTAAGGCTGCCTTTACATTAAATGCATAGCCAATTTCGACTTTAGAATTAAAGGTACTTCCAATATCTCAGACTACCTTATTATTACATAAAAGCCACCCCCAATGTCTCCCCAAGGTGGCCCAGGGGTAGGGTGCCTTGTAACTATAATTGGGGACAATATAAACAATGTTTTATAAGCCCTGCTGAGGGGAAAACTGCCAATTTCTCCCCTTGTAGAAAACGGGCTCCATAGGCTAACATGGGAATATTTTAAGTATAAATATTGAGCAAGCTAGAAATTTCATTCAAAGACTCAAAATGATAGTTATGATAAATCCAACAACTTGTCACTGTTAGATTTACAATAACTATTACAGGAAATAAGTTATCGAACTTTCTTTTCTGTCAGCCAAACTCCAGCCTTCCAACTGCCCTCTCCAGATTGGCCAGCTGCTGCCAGGCTGATCCATTAACTTCAGAGAGCGTCTAAATTATTTGTATACTTGGTCCCTGTACTAAGATGAGACTATCGTTTGATGAAATATGTCCAAATTGAAGTCCAAACAAAAGAAACTCATGTAGTTCTAAAGCAATATATGATTTTATAACAAATGAGGTAAAAGTTGTGTACTCATAAATGAGACCAAAACATATATATGCACACACAGATATATGATATAGAATTACACTTATCAACAAATAGGTGACCTGAAGTGAAAACAAAGAAATATATTTACAAATCATAGCACAATATATACATCACTAATTAACATATATTTAAGACATGCATTTAAAAGCAGTGTGAGGTAAGTGAAAATATGTTTCAACCCAAATGGCAATGGTCTAGTTATTCCTGATTGTTTTGGGCGAACATTAACACTTGATAATTATACGTCAACTTTTCGACCCCTGGACATTAACGTGTGTGATCGTCTGAGGGAGGTCTTCTTACGGACTATATATAGAGTCTGTGTGTGGCCTTAAATAAGGTTCCACATTGATACCAAATTTACTGGAATTGACCAGACGGCAGCTTGTACAAAACATTTTTTTACCTGAAATAAAAGCAGCTCGCTGTCCATACTACCCATACTACCCATATTTCAGGGTAGTAATTTTACCCAGAATGTTGCATGAGAGTCTGGCTGGAAGCCACAGTCCCTTTTTGTCTGGCACAGGGCACATGCAATGCCCCGCTCTTGCCAGAACTTAAGTTTCCCTTTTCTACTCCCAGACCCACTTCCCATCACTGCAACCTGAGGTTGAATTATACATTTTCCACCTGCTCAGAGCAGGATCTACATGTATGCATTAAACCCCATGGAACTTGGCATTCCATGAGTTTTTACAAAAACTGACCTCACCTGGTAATTCCCCATTCCATGAAGCTCAACTTGTATTTGCATTATATTGGTGCACTGTTGCTGCACAGTCACAGTAAATTTGCACGCAAGTTTCATCCCACCTGCGTTGTGAAAGTCAGAATTGTGGCCTAAGTGTTGATGATTTGACTTTGAGTTAAAATCCATTAGAGCTTGGGTTATCACATATATGCTAAGTTTTTGATGAGTTCTCATTTTTTGTGAAATAGTTTCTAACATTTTAGAGAGATTACTTTATCACTCCTTTAAAAATGTCCCCAATGAATACATTTTTTTGTGCCCTTGAATATAAATGTCTTTTTGCTAAGCCTTAAAGCGTGAAACCATCTTTATTCCAGCACAGCTGGAAGGCTGGAATGAAGCTTCTCCCTTGTGCACTTGGCATGTCGCTTCATCTAAAAAGCTGTGTATGCTCAAAGTATTGTGCATTTCAAAGAAAACCTGCTTCAAACATAAGAAAGAACATAATGGCCCACCAGCAAATGCATCTGAGACTGTCAAAGCAGCGCAGTCATCTTTGTCTTTTCAAAATAAAGCTCTGTGCTCTGTTGATAGGCGATGTTTGCCTCAGAGCGACAAAAGAGATCAAGCTGTCTGAGGTCCTCCAGGGTTCTCAGTTTACCAATCTAGGATGTATAATTCATTTTTAGCTGAGCACTTAAGTTCCTTCTTGTCAAAGAAAATGTCCATCACAAAACGGCCAGTCTCACATACACTGTAGGAGTTCTTGCTAAATCCAAAGCATGTTTTTTTCTTATCTTAATTGTTGGAAGAAAATGTCTTCCTGTGGTGTAGCTGGTAATTCTAGAGGCAGTTGCCACCAGACCCAGGCTTCACCTGAATTCTAAATAGAGTCTGGTTGTGTCTGTATTTTACCAAATCTAAGCTGAATTACTGTGTTGTTGTGTGTAATGTTCATATATTTGAACCAAAAGCAGCAGACAAAGCAAACAAAAAAAACACTTGTGCTACTGAGAAGAGCATTTGAGATCCACCGTGAAATACACAGCGCTGTCACATCACAGCCATAAGAGGCTTCTGCTACTGCCTCCTACTAAAAATGAAGAAGGCACACAAAGCCCTAAGGTTCCTCCACTACCAGGGATGCTGGCACTGCCAAACCCGGGTCGGAATGATCCAGTTTGTCTTTAATGATCTCCCTGATTTTGTAACTCCCTGAGCCTTTATGTGTGACCACCCTGGGTGAAGGATCCTGTATTTTTGCATCAGACCTTATGTGTGTCTGGTGTTGCAGATGCCAACAACTGCTAGTTACCATCTATACTGATAGCACGAGTGTTGAAAGTAAATACCGCACAGGAGTCCAAGTAGTAGTTCCAAGTTGTAGTTTATTGGATGGCTAGTTATAGAGGTGAAGAAGTAGGTAGCCAGGGTAGTAAGTAGGTAAGAAGTAGGTTGGTAAGAAGGCCCCACCAGGAGCTGCTTTCCTTCATCTCAGCCAGGATTCAACTGACTTACATGAGTCACACCACATTCTGTGACATTATTCAACATTCTAAATGTCCCCAGACTGAACAAAGAGGAAAGACAAGGTGGAAAGGAGGAAGAGAAGAAAAGACCTTACAACAATGAGCTTACTCTGCTTTGTTAGATCTGTAGCATGTACTTACAGTTATTTATACTATCGAAAGTGAAACTAAGAAGTTATAGCCCCTGCTAGTCACTAAGCTTCATTTTGTTACCTCTGTACTTGGATAGTTAGCAGTCTACTGGACATCAAGTGATGTAATCTCTAACATAGATTAAAATGTGGTGACGGTTGCATCCATTTTGGAAAGTATGAAGATTTTGATCTAAAATCTGTAAATTGGATTGGGATTGTTGATACTGTTTATGAAAGAGAGGAAACCTGTTATTTTTACCTAACCACCCTGTGAGAAGTTTCCACCCAATTGTTGTTTCACGTTGTGCACCTGATAATTAACCTTTGGAAAAGCTGAAGCCAGTGACCAAGGTTGTTTTTACTTTAACGTTGCCATGTTTTTATATCTACTATAATTGTGAATCAAACGTTTTGCAAGTTGTGCAAAGTTCAATTGTGAGATGCAAGGGAGAAGGAAATAGGATTCCCAATTGAATCCAAATAACATAACATGTTCACGAGCCACAATTCCTGCAAAGGCTGCAATATATTAGTTACAAAATTGCCAGGAATGGCTATAAAACCCCACATTTCTAATGGGAGAAATATTTAACAAATATTCTTCAAACATCAAAGTCGCAGCATGCAGGTGTTCAGGTATGACAAATTTAAAGTTGTAATTAGATCTTCATTTTCTATTTAGTGTATTCATGCTTTCAATTTAGCAATGTGTCCTGTCAGAATCTTGTGTTTAACAAGTAGTTTTTTTATATGAGGTTTCTGGCCTCCTACTGGCCATACTTTATTGTCCCCTTTCATGCCTAATCTCCCATGGACCTAAGATTACAGCTGCAGGGGGAAAGGCAAGGCCGTGAAGGCTTGCACCCCAGCAGCCAGGTCACATATCCTTGTGAGAGGAAACCCACAACTCAAAGTTCAATTGTGAAGTAAGCTCTTCATCGGAACTCTGAATCTGCACTCAGCATGCACTGAAGATCAGATCAGACCTAGACGGTACAGCTTTTCTTTAATCTTTGGTAGGACTAACGGGGCCAAACTTTAGAAGCATTGGGAGTTGTGTAGAGAGAAGGAAACCAAACAGCTGCCATATTGCTCTAAAAGATACTAGGATATAGTATTTCCCAGAAAGTATTTTTCTAAAATAGGAAATATTGGATCGAAGCAGTGTAAGGGGAATTAGGACACTTCCCCTAGGCATTGTGACCAATCACAGAACTATTTCATCATTTAAAATTCAATTCTTGATCTTGACTCACTCTCAGCACAGAGCACACTGTACTCTAATATGAAACAGTGCTTATCTGCTTGCTGGAAGAATTCCTGTCTGCCTGATGGATGCTGTGGAAGGGATGTTAATCCTGTTCTGGTTTAGTTTCCTGGGACAGGAAAGCTGTTAAGAGTGATAGGGAAAATAGCTTCTTGTAGACACCATGCTTCAGGAACTGCCCAGGATCCTGCTTGCCATGTGGAACATCTCTCCTGACACTCCATAGTGCAGAATATCCTAGAGGAAGAGAAATCCAAGACTCCCTGAAAGAAAAACAAACCATTTATAATGGGATATTCTCCTGCCTGTCATAGTGAAATGTCACCTTTGTGTTCGTAGAGTAAATATGGTCTTGTGAACTTGGGGATTTACTACGGCTGCTGACAAATGTCAGGAACCAGTTCTAAGTGGTGATTTTTCTGTCAACCTAAATTGCAGTTATGAGAAGATGTCTTGCAACTTGAAACTGTGAACTCTTGTCTGATAAAACTATCTCGAAGGTTTGCACATTTACATCAATGTATTTTTTCAGCTGCTGGGACTTTGCTTTTTTTGTGATTTTTCCAAAACTTATTTTTATCCATTAGCATTACATTTGTTTATGTTTGATTTTTTTTCATGTAGCTTGTGTCATGTAGCTTATTAAAGTCATATCCTATTAAAGTAATATCCTTGAAAGTGCTGGGCTCATAACTTATGGACCTGTTCTAGAAACACAATCTGATGGTTCTTTTTAGCAGCATGTAAGCATAGCGGGGAGAAAATTGATAATAACGGCAGTCATTTCAACTGGAATTTCTCTGGACGCATAGTAACCACAGACAACTACGTAAGGTTAGTTAGTTTACTACAATTCCAAAAATAGCTGGACATAGAGACATCTCAAATTGAGAGTGTAGAAATACATCGGAATTAGCATAAAGCCAAATCTGTGAATAAAGTTGAGCAATGTAACATGAACAAAACAGAAACAGAATGCAGAGGATCAGAAAGCATACGTCTACATTTCCCTGCATCGAAGGTTGATGTATATAAAGCATTAATCTGTCCCTGCACTAACGCTAAGAAGGCATCATTACTTAAGCATTTCCAGGAAAGGTCTAAAAGGTGTTAGCATGTGAAGCCTTCCTAAGAAGTCTCTCCACAATTGATGGGTCAGTTAACATGAAGCTACAGAGACAGAGCTCATTCTAAGATGCTCTCTCTCCAAAGGCAGAGAAGAAGTGGGCACGTTCCCTACTCTAACATTGCATTATAACAGGTATTTGTCCCAAGAGTCCTTGCAGGTCATGCAATCTGCTCTGAAATCGATCTCATAGGTAATTGTCCACGGAATAGCGATGTTCCTGAGCTGCTACATGTTGACCTTGATTCATAGGCTTCCTTTGGTGTGAAACACAACAATTTCCCTTATCGCCTTCAGTATACGCTGAATTGCCTCCTCTCCTTGCCTGCCTAATAACAGAAAGACATTATTCTAGCTAACAAGGACGCGTCTTTCACCTGCAACACAAAACGTGAGAAACAACAAAATTCACAGCACACGTGAAATTCAAAGGTTAATTCTAAAGCAAGAGCTTCCAGGGAAAATGCATTTCAGGCCTACAAAGGTTCAGCTAACATGAGAAACATGGCCATTGAGCTTAACAAAATTGCAAAGGAAACGAGGCACATTCAGTTAATATCCCTACATTCATGAGAAATGACACCTTAATAAACAAATTTAATAAATGAATGATTGTCAGTTGTTCAACACAAATTCTGTACGTTAATGTTTTCTGCTAGATACATTTACTTTCTATGTTAATTCCTCCATATTACATTCAAATGGCTTAAAAAAAGCTCATGTTTGGGTTAATACATTTCAAGATTCTAACACTTCATGTTAACATGACAAAGAAATATATGTGGATGCACCCCTACAAATGAAATGTGGTTTCCACTATACATAAGCTGGTTTAGACTGTTACAATTCTTTAGTCATTTAACTTCTTATTTTAATTATGGTTAACTTTACTACACACCCTGTTTCTTTGCTATGAAAAAACGGGTTTACATCCAGCAGTTGTGCATTTCCAGCAGTAGTGTGGCAGTTTTTCTTTGAAACCATTTTTCTGACCGGTCATTGATGCTCTGAGGTGGGTGTCTGCTTAATCCCAATACTGCCACCTTCTTGCTGGCCCAGTGACATCCCCATCTTTGATTATACTCACACTGAGTTTGACCTGTAATGTCTTTGCTCAGGGTACATTTTACATTCTGATGTAGTATCCATTGGCACATACAATGTTTCTAATTCACATCAGTATTTATATTTTCATACACGTCCTGTTTTCCTCACCCACAACCTCCCTGTTAGTCTACTCTTCATTTACCCTCCCTTAGCCCTGGATTTAATTCTAGTCTTTACTCTCTCCCCTCTCTTCCTAATGTTATAATGTTCCCTGGAACAACTTACTTGGTGCATTGTATTTACAATATTATATTTGTGTCTCCCTGTGCTTGTCCTCTGTTCTACATCAATCGAGCTGTCCAACACCACCGCAAATGGATGGTGATCAACTTGTTGAATGTTATTGGGATGTCTCACTTCATTAAAAGAAAGAAAGTTCCTTATTATTTCTGGAAAAAGGGGTCTGACATCCCACTTTTGCAAGAATCCCACTTCTTAATCGTTAAATCAACAAAACTGAAGTGTCAGTGGGAATTTCGTTAGACAGCAGACGTTGTACACATTAACTGGGGGAGCACAAAAGTTTTACAAATAGTGATAAGGAATGTGGTGTTGCTATCCTCATGAGTGGATCTTTTCCACACAAACTACTTTATTCATGGATGGTTTGGTTCTGGGGAGAAATACACTCTGGGCACAACTTAAATTGTAGGTTCCATTTTTGCACCCAACGCAAAAAAACCTTTTTATTTTCCTTATCTGAATGATTGAGTGAACTTGGCTTGACCCCCTGGATGCTGGAGGTTGACTGGACTCTATCAATAGATCCCCTTCTAGAGAAGTCATGTCCAATATTGATCACTGTGATAACAATGGCAGGCCTGTTCTGAATACATTATTAGCAATCATGGATAAGAGATATTTGGAGGCTGCAAAATTCAAGAAAGGAGGAGTATATTTTTTGTTTTTACACTGCCAGAAAGCACTAACTTTGTAGTCCGGATACAATGGGAGTGATTAATATCTTCACACCTCTCCTAGTCCACTACAGGCCATACACAGCCTGGTATATTACTTAGCAGTAGAACTTGGAAAAGGAAAATTGGATAAAAGAGATAATAGACACAATGGATATTGTCATTGACTTGACAGTCAGCTGAAACCTGCTTTCAGCAGGATGAGAGCTGATGTCTAAAATGTCTTATCAACCTTGCTACAGTGTACAATATCCTCCAGGAACATATCCTTCAGAACATTCTCGTCTTTCCACCTCTCTAAGTTTGATGAAACTTTGAGTTTTTCCATAGATGAAATACAGATGCTATCTGTGACATGATTATCATTCAGAAGTATAAGCTTCTCTCACAATGGACAACTACCCTCTGCCTTATAAAAAACACTCTGATTTAAAATATTTTCAAGGTGATGGTTTCATACACTGCAATGTAACAAACACATATTAGAATTATTATGTTAATCTGGCAAAATTGCAATGACTTTACCAACTTACACTGTGACGTCAATACTATATGTATAGCAAAAGAAAAAATATGAACTTTTTTGAAATTCTTGCACCTTTCAATTTCTAAAGTTGAAAAAACAAGGTATTTAAAATACTAGTTCATAATCTTTAAAGGAACAAATACTGGAATTTATATCCACGAGCACATACACAAGCACAAAAAGTTGTACAAACAACTGGAAGACTGAAGAAACTTTCTAGTTTCTATGCAACTTGTAAAATCAGAATCTGTGCAGCCCAGTATAATTATTTGTTGTTGTTTTTGTTTCTTCATTTTGTGTTTTATATGTATCACTGTATGTCAAAAGTGTTTTACTATGCACACTCCAGGTACCTGTGCCCGGAATGAAGATTACTATAAGTGTTAAAAAATCAGAAAATATAATGTTTTGAATAATACATCACTGATTTAAATTTCCACAGTGGAAATTACATTTCTAATCATTCATTTCCATAAAATACAATTTTTGATAGTCTAGATTGTTCCATGCCCAGGTATTGTGGGATCATTTGAGCAAACCCTTCTATGTAACTACAAAATAATATGTGTTGGGGACATCCAGTCATAGACAAGTGGATACATACAGGTGGATTGTACCTCATTAGGGGCAGGTAAGGTCTGCATCTGGAGTCATTGGAGGCCGGCAGCTTCTCCTACTCATCAGATAATGGGCCAGGCTTCTAAGAGCTTCTTGTTTACAGGATGAATGATTGATTGGACACATGTGAAAGTGTATACAGTTACTTCCTCCTTAATTGCACAATCTAGGGAATGAAATAGAGTGATCTTAAGGTTAAATGTGCTCGCTATTTGTAAATCTTCTCCCCTTCCAATTGCCACATTATGTGTAGAAAGCTTGCCATCTTCTCAGAGTTAACATTTGTATTGTACCTCCTTTACACTGTGCCCCCACTGCATGTATGCTGTCTTTCTTGCTTTCAGTTGCAAGCATTGGCCATGTATAGTTCTGCATTTCCTCTGCTTCCCCCCTCCCCTCAATGCCTCCCATGTCCTTCTCCTATCTAAAGTTCTGTACTTTGACTGTCGACAGAGTTGGAGGCCAATGGGGATTGTTGTTTGTCAGGTGCCAAAAATGTCTCCCATGCACAGTTTTGATATTGATTCATGCAGATTGCCATTATGTACATGTTGCACTGTTAGCCCATTCATCCTTTTCTTTTCTTCAATACTTCTCACTGAAGACTTGTTAAAAAAATAAAAGCAAAGTGCGCAGTGTAGACTGTAGTAGATTAATTCCAGCAAATTCCACACAGAATCTGGGTATTAAGTGGGACTCTGACCTATCCTTTGTAACACAAGTCCGGCACAACTCTTTTCCTGTTTCGGGAAACTAAGAAGCTTAAGGAAATTCCTGCAGAATGTCGCAGGGTCATAGTCCACGCTACGGTCACCTCTCAGTTGGACTATGCAAACAGTTTGCACCTTGGGTTACCTTCATATCTGATCCACAGACTTCAGATGGTACAAAATGCGGCAGCAAGACTCATCCGACGGGTGCCGTTCCGTCACCATACCTCCCCGCATAGTAGTCAACTGCAATAGCTCCCAGTTGCAAAACAGAATGAATTCAAGTCCTTGACCCTAGCAAATCGTGCCCTACATAATAGGAGGCCCAGGCACCTCTGACATAGTCTGTGCCCATACCAACGTAAACTTACACTGAGATCAAATTCCCAGCACCTGCTTTGCGTACCTCGCTATGCAAAGTCCCGAATGGGAGGAAGATCCTTTACAGTGAGGACCGCCAAGTTATGGAACTCCTTGCCAGCACATATGCATTTGGTGGAAGCAGAATTGGAGTTCAGGAAGATCTTGAAGACTTGGCTATTCAGCCAGCGTTAGCTCCTGGCCCAGTTACCCTACTTAATCTCAGTTCAGCGCCGGGATACCTCTGCTTGAGGTAGCTGTTGCGCTTTACAAATTACACTGTTATTATTATTATTATTATTATTATTAAGGACCTCAACGTGCAGTGTAGTGGCTTAATGTTTTTTGGATGTAAGTGCATATGGTGGGTTAGAGCAGCTATTGTACTGTAGGATGAGGTCATCTCCAAAAGTTGTAACACTTTGTGATGTGCTATTGTACTAGTATGTTATGAATGTATCTTTTCCATGGAAATAACTGTGAAGTTGGTTAGTGTCCATGCAGTGCAGTATGGTGAGCTACTGCTCCTGTATGCAGTATAGCTGAGGAAGTCCCCATAGAATACAAGGCAGTGGCCTGGGTGTGTATTCCCCTCCACCCCAGATGCAGGATTATGGGAAGGGTTAATGTCCCTAATGTGCAGAGCAGCTTACATAGATAAAAAGCAAACAAAATAGTAAAAACACCATAATACTTGCTCATAATGAAATGTGGTTCAGGCACTGACAAAGCCAATATGTTTGACTTTTGCGTAGAGTCATATATAAAATCATACAAGTTTAACAAAGATGACTCATACATGGAAATATGCAGAGTAACATACCTGAGAGATCAATGCACGCACATTCCAAATTACTTTCAGCCCCCAACCAAAAAGCCAGAGAAAAATGGGCAAAAATGTGCCATTCTCACAGCAACACTTATACATAGATTAACTGAACTCCACCCTTTCAGGCTATCTGCTCACCTTAGGAGTCTGGATGGCAAGGAGAAGTAAATAAGTTGCAGATGAAGAAAGAGGGGCAAAGAGAAAACAGGAGCTAATAATCAACAGTGGTGGCAACGAGTTTGAGAAATGGGAGCGTAACTGAGAGTTGCACATGTTAGACTATAAACATATGCCATACAAAGCTGTGGAGAGCAAGGTACCCAAGTCCACAAACCAATACGCACAAGCTGCCACAATTGGACAACAAACTTAAAGCACAGAAACATTTCCAAAAACACAGAAACAATATAGCACACATTCAAAGAGACACACAGGATAATAGGGTGACAAACATAAACATGGATTAATGTGTCATGTCCATTTTGTCATTTTCATTTCAGGATGAAATTATTTACTCTCCATGCCATTTAAAAATTGGAATCATCATCTTTCAGTAATAATTAGCATTCTACCCATCGCCATTTTGTTATAATCTTACATGGTGTGCACTGTTTGTAATTAGACATTTGTTTATTTAATGCTATCATATGCTACACATAAATGTCCAATATCAATCCATCCACGCCAAACACAGAATATTTTGTGCTGTACTTAGATATTAACTGCATTCTTATGTTGAAGCAAATTAAGATTATAACTCCCTCACTGGACTGATTTATTTAAAAAAAGGCCCAGGATTAAAGCCGTTCTTCTGATTTTAGGAAGCTTTCTAAATGTGTACTTACCACTTTCTTTCTGTTTTCTAACAAGTTAAATGCATCTTGACATTTTACAACATGAAACAATGCAGTTAAATTACTTCATTCAAGTTCCTTTATTGAGCTAAACATAGAGACAGTACTTATGATGGCTGATTGTTCCGCTACTGCTTTCACAAATGTAATGTACCTTAGTTAAACTAGGATCCTTATGCATTAGTTTCAGGATTCTCTAGGAATCTAAGATAATTCTGTAGCTAGAATATACATGGTTATCAGCCCTGCATCAAGGTAGGCAAATTCCAGCATTTTTAAACAGAATACCAAGTTATCTTTCTGCGGAAGGCAAGACTGCCAGAGAGCCCAAATACTGAAGGCTTTGCATGCATAGGCAAACCAGGGCATGCCCGAGGGCTGGGAGGTGGGGGGAGATTAGGTGGGGTTTTCCGTACATTCGTATTCATAAGGATCACACATAATGGTTGAAGAAATACCTGTAGAAATAGACCAAAATGAAAATTGTATTTTAATAAATATATTTTTCTTCTAGGAAATAAAAGTCAAATTGGATAGATTATTAGGAAAAACTTGAAACTATGCTAACAGTCTTAAGATCGGACTACGCAGAAGTAATCCATATCATAGCACTAGGATTTAAATTTGAAAACTGATCAGTCAAAAGTAGATGAATCTCTAATTGATAACCGTGAGAAGTACAATATCTAATTTGCAAACTTTACAATAACTCCGCCCTCGAACGAGTCAAGTACCATACTTAATTAGTTGTGCAGAAATGGATTAATACATTTAAATGGTTATTCTGCACAGAATAACCTGGTGTTATGTATCATTTTAGGACCCTATTGTAAGTTTACCGATTTATGCCCTTATATAGGTATAAATCACCATATCCTTATAAAGGCATAGAAATCATAACCATATTTAGGCATAGCTCATGCATTCCAAATACGGCATGGCTACTTCCACTAGTTCCGAAAATCCACAACGATTTCTTGGAAAACTCAGCTTCAGCAGCCAGGGACTTCCCCTTGCTTGAATATTGATTTGTTCCAGAACTCATGGAGTTTTCAAAGAACTGAGACTCTTTGAAGATGTTATTATGTCGAATTGTACGTCAAACTCAGCACAGTACACCAGACCCTAGACGTGACGAGATTATAGTTTTGCTACGGCAAGTCAAAGAAGACCTACAAGTTCTATGTGAAGTCCTTCTTCGCCAACCCTTGACTAATAGATCTGTACAAGAAACCAGAACAAACTCCCACACTAACCACTCCCAACTCACATCGAAACAACTACCCCCTAGGTGGAGATCAGTTCCTCGAAACAATACTTCAACCCGCCCAATCAGAAGGAACAATCCCCTATCGGATAAAGACTTCCTCTCCCTATTATGCTCCTATGATCTCCCACAACCCAACCTCAACACAATGCTTCCAGGCAGCTTTCACAAAAATTCCCTAATGCAAACTATTCCTTCCAATACTCACAGATTCACCAAACACAGTGGTATAGTTACAAACAATCTTATGAAAGTTCCCCTTATTCAGGAACCCAACTCAACCCTCATCAAGCCACGTCTTAAATGTAAACTGCTAAATTGTAGATCTGACTCAAGACAGGCAGCTGATTTAACTGACCTCATACTTACTCAAGAACGGGACCTACTAATTCTGACTGAAACATTGTTAAACAAATCTTCTAAGCTCATCCTCGACATACTGGCACCCTCAAATCATGACATTATCAGACTAGACAGAATTGATAGTCCAGGGGGTGGCATCGCCTGCATACACCCTTACAATCTCTCAGTGACCCGATCCCAGTCTCCAGTATTCCCCTCATGTGAATACATATGCTTAGACATCACTAGCAATAGTAAACCAGTTTTCTCTCTTCACACTCTATCACCCGCCAGGTGATAACCTCACCTCCATCGAACATCTCATGGACATTGTCTCTACTAATGTCGGACATCAAAATACCTAAATATTTCTCGTAGACCTATATCTCCATTGGAATGACCTTAAAGATTCAGCGGTCACTAGCTTCCAAATGTTCCTCTCGGACCTCGCCCTCACCCAACTCTGCAACAGCTCCACACATGACAAATGATCAATCCTTGACTTTGACTCAAGTTGCTTAGAAGGGAGAGAAATGCCTACTACAGAAAGATGCGACGATCTAAAGCAGACTTTTTCAGTCATCAACTAGACCAGGCCAAAAATCTTCCCCAAAAACTTTTCAAGCTAATCAAAACACAATCTAAGGATGCATCTCATCCCCCTACCCCCAAGCTAACACAGGTGCACTACCCAACTGCGAAGAGTTTGCCTCCT
Source organism: Lissotriton vulgaris (assembly GCF_964263255.1). Lineage (NCBI taxonomy): Eukaryota > Metazoa > Chordata > Amphibia > Caudata > Salamandridae > Lissotriton > Lissotriton vulgaris. The sequence continues at coordinate 442,153,765 of NC_141689.1, read as the reverse complement.
TCTTCACTCTGAAGACTGAAAACATAAAGAAGGACCTACTCAACGACTTAATCACACATACCGACACATGAAACGATCCAAATTTCATTAGGCTTATAAACTGATCTCATATCCAACAGAAACATCAATCTCAATTTGCAATACAAGGAGTAAATCTGAATTAGGGGTCAAAGCGTATTTCAATAGGTCTTAGACATCACTAGCAATAGCAAACCAGTTTTCTCTCTTCACACTATCTATCACCGCCAGGTGATAACCTCACCTCTATCGAACATCTCATGAACATTGTCTCTACTAATGTCGCACATCAAAATACCAAAATATTTCTCGGAGACCTCAATCTCCATTGGAATGACCCTAAATATTCAGCGGTCACTAGCCTCAAAAACTTCCTCTCAGACCTCGCCGTCACCCAACTCTGCAACAGCTCCACACATGACAAATGATCAATCTTAGACTTAGTCATCTTTAAGGCTGATTCCATCCAGCTAGATATGATCCGTCCATGTGATTGGTCCGACCATCATATCATTACCTTCTTAATCAATGATACAGTGAAACTTAATTCTGCGCATCCCACACAATCTAAAATATGGAAGAGGGATATGAAAAACATTGATTCTGACCTCACAACCTCCAGCTCCAACATCCTTCTTCCCCCAGTAGGACTATCAGAAGTTCCAGATCTCACCAACCACTACTTCAATTCTATGAACAGGACATTAAATGAGGTCTCTCCCCTACAACTAAAGAGAGTCTCCACCAATGATTCAAAACCCTGGTACGATGGAAGACTCAATGAGGACAGACGATCCTTAACACTAACTGAAGGTAGATGGAGATAGGTTCCATCCGCCAACCACCACAAGTTGCTAAGAAGAAAGAGAAACGCCTACTACAGAAAGATCAGACGATCTAAAGCAGACTTTTTCAGTCATCAACTAGACCTGGCAAAAAATCGTCCCAAAAAACTTTTCGAGCTAATCAAAACACAATCTAAGGATGCACCTAACCCCTCACCCCCAAGCTAACACAGGTGCACAACCCAACTACGAAGAGTTTGCCTCCTTCACTCAGAAGACTGAAAACATAAAGAAGGACCTACTCAACGACTTAATCACACATACAGCCACATGAATGATCTAAATTTTATTAGGATTATAAGCTGATCTCGTATCCAACAGAAACATCAATCTCAATTTGCAATACAAGGAGTAAATCCGAATTGGGGGTCAAAGCGTATTTCAATAGGTCTCCAAATACTGATGATCTTGACTGATTCAATAGATTAACGTGATATGGTAACCACAGATATATAATCGAAACACTGGTGCATTAGAAACAACATATCTTTTTTCGGACGGCTCAAAGTATATGGAACTGCACTTGACCCCGCAGACTTAGAATATTACCGCCCAATATCCAACATCCCTACTCTGGCCAAACTCTTAGAAAAATATGTACGCCTCCAGCTTGGAAGACACATAGACCATTTCAACTTACTCAACAAGTTCCAATCAGGTTTCCATGCAGGTCACAGTACTAAATCAGCAATGACTCACATAATTGATGATGCACTACAAATCCTAGACCAAAACGTAGCCTGTTTACTTCTCTTGCTCGACCTTTCCTCGGCCTTTGACACCGTCAAACACGATAACCTGCTAGACCTTCTGAAACATAGAATGGGACTATCCGGATCTGTTCTAAATGGTTAACCTCGTTCCTCCAAAACAGATCCCAACCATTCAAGATTAATCACTCCCTGTCTAAACCCTTCCCAGTGACTTTAGGAGTCCCACAAGGTTTATCCCTCTCTCCAACACTTTTCAATGTATTCATGGAACCACTCACTGAAATTCTCAACTCCACTAATGTACAACACCATATGTACGCAGACAATACACAACTATACCTAAAGCTCCATTTACTAGAAAACATCAATCTCTCAACACAACTCTTAGAAAAAACTCAGACCTGGCTGATCAATAATCATCTAAAACTGAATACCCTCAAACCTGAATTCCTCCTAATCGCTTCTACCGCCCAAGTATCAAACACCTAACAGCACTCAACTGCCAACCTCTCATGGTTTACTCAGCAAAATCGCTGGGAGTAACTCTGGACAGAAATCTAAATATGCAGAAACACATCAGCACCGCAACAAAAGGAGAAAACTTCCAGATGAATACGTTGAGAAAACTAAAACCTTTCCCGCCTGAAAGAGACTTCAAACTGGCAGTACAAGCTCTAGTTATCCCATGAGTGGAATATGGAAGTGTCTCTCTGTTGCAAAGTCATCCTGTGTCCTGGGCACCCCCAACTTTTTGCTGACTGATACTGTTGGTAACTGACTCTTACTGACCCTGGGCTCTGCCTAACCAGGCCCAGGGCCAGTGCTATGCTGAAAGAGACACATTAGAATACAGTTAAAACACCGAAATACGCTATGGTACACACTGGTATGGTGGGGTACTCCTGTGATTGGCATGACCTGCCCAATAGGCCCCTACTATATAATAGGGCAGGGGGATTGCAACTACCTAGAAGTCCCTAGTAATCTAGGTCATGGTAGTAAACCTCCTGGCCTCTAAACTACCATGCACTTCACAAATGGGAGTCTAGAGGGAAAGACAAACAGAACTAGGACGCCCTCCACTCTGAAAGCTCATACACAAAACAGTCCTAATTCTTATGGCAATATTCATTTGTTAGACTGTAAAACATTCATGGTCACAATTCGTTATCCACGGGATCCCTTTAGTCTAAAGAAAATCCTCAGATGTTCCAATCTATTGCCTCTCTAAAATGACAACCTCTCTGATTGCTACAAACAAGACAGCACAGACAAAAAATGTGTGAAAAAGCGAGATGGCACCTCACGGGCGCACCACCAATGGGGCCCCTGGTTGGTACTCACCAGGATGGCCCTGTTCTCATCATTGGTGCCATCAAGCTAAAACCAAAAGACGTGCCTTGACCCTTAAAAAATAAAAGGACAGTGAATGGTGCAGTGGACACAACTTATATGTGACAAAACTAACAACATATAACATATTACATATAAGTCACTGAGCAACTGGGGCCATAAACTTTTATTCTCATTCCCTTCTCTGTTGCAAACCAGTGAGTACACATATACTAAAAAAGAAGAGAGAAAATACTACCAATCGATTTACTCTCTACTTACAGCCGACATGTTTCATTGCCTTTGACTTATGGCAATTTCTTCAGGGCAATACATTTTAAATGCCACTGCAAGAGACACTGAAGTTAGGGTGCTGTGAACAAAAACAAACAAAAGTGTGGTCACCTGGTATCCCTTTCTATGTTCTGCATACCAAACTGTCTGTCAAAACACCATGCTGTATAGGTAAATAAATGTGAAAATTCATTGTTACCCTTCATGCAGATTTGTCTCTCATACCAGTGTTGTGATTATGTTAAAATCGGAATCCAGCTCCCTTAGGTGAGCATGGTCCTTACTCCCCGTTTCAAAAAGGTACTGCAATGTAAAAAACGGAAGATTCAATTATTTCTGTATTCGAGCTTGCTCCTGCCTTGCGCGTTGTTTACAGCCTAAATGCAAATGGGGAAAGCGTTACCGGTGTAAAAGTAGCGGTCGGCGTCCTCTCAACCCTCGAGCGCCGACCGAATGCACAAGTGCTTATTTACCGGCTTGGGAGGCGAGGGATTTTCGCGCTGTGATTGGTCCGCGCAGTTTGGTCACGTGGGATACCCGGAACTCGTATTGGTTCCCACTCCGACTACCGCGCGTTTCCATTGGTCCTTAGTATCTAGTGACACGTGGCTAGGTAGCCGGTTTTAGGCCACTGTGATTGGACCCAGGCTCTCAAAGAACTCAATGCCGGTCTTTGGGGAGACGACATGGCCATTTGTAAACGGCTAGTTCAGCCTGGAATAAGGTGGATTGTAACCATTGACTTAATGTTTATTATACAGTATACATCGCTATTCTGGCTAGTATTATCCTGTTGAGCTAAGTACACTTTTTTTATATAAAAACTGATGTAAATTAGAAGGTTCCGTATTTAGCTGTCATTGAGTTCAAATATAGACAGTGCTCCACTTGGATGAGGTATAGTCAAGATTACTGATAGCAATTAACACCCTAAAGTGGGAGTGTGGAGGAAAACAATTATTAAAGGCTAATAAGGACATGTCAAATATTTAGCCTGATCAGATGGGGACAGATGAACCACAAATCTGCTGTGATGGCGATCTTAAGTTATAAAATTATTAAAGGCTAGTAAGGACTTATCAAATGTTTAGCCTGGGCAGGTTGGGTCCAATGAACCACAAAACTGCTGGATTGGAAACATTCAGTTATAACAGGGTTTTAAACTATAAGAGGGGCTTATCATCTGTGATATGATGAAAGTCATAGTTATACTGGGATATACATATTCAATCTTCACAGGGTATAGATGTTCTATTTTACGTTGTTAACACCTAATGGTCATTTTAATTTAGAAAAAAGGAGCACCATCAGTCAGGGATCCCTGACTGATGGTGCTCCTTTTTTCTAAATTAAAATGACCATTAGGTGTTAACAACGTAAAATAGAACATCTATACCCTGTGAAGATTGAATATGTATATCCCAGTATAACTATGACTTTCATCATATCACAGATGATAAGCCCCTCTTATAGTTTAAAACCCTGTTATAACTGAATGTTTCCAATCCAGCAGTTTTGTGGTTCATTGGACCCAACCTGCCCAGGCTAAACATTTGATAAGTCCTTACTAGCCTTTAATAATTTTATAACTTAAGATCGCCATCACAGCAGATTTGTGGTTCATCTGTCCCCATCTGATCAGGCTAAATATTTGACATGTCCTTATTAGCCTTTAATAATTGTTTTCCTCCACACTCCCACTTTAGGGTGTTAATTGCTATCAGTAATCTTGACTATACCTCATCCAAGTGGAGCACTGTCTATATTTGAACTCAATGACAGCTAAATACGGAACCTTCTAATTTACATCAGTTTTTATATAAAAAAAGTGTACTTAGCTCAACAGGATAATACTAGCCAGAATAGCGATGTATACTGTATAATAAACATTAAGTCAATGGTTACAATCCACCTTATTCCAGGCTGAACTAGCCGTTTACAAATGGCCATGTCGTCTCCCCAAAGACCGGCATTGAGTTCTTTGAGAGCCTGGGTCCAATCACAGTGGCCTAAAACCGGCTACCTAGCCACGTGTCACTAGATACTAAGGACCAATGGAAACGCGCGGTAGTCGGAGTGGGAACCAATACGAGTTCCGGGTATCCCACGGTACCAAACTGCGCGGACCAATCACAGCGCGAAAATCCCTCGCCTCCCAAGCCGGTAAATAAGCACTTGTGCATTCGGTCGGCGCTCGAGGGTTGAGAGGACGCCGACCGCTACTTTTACACCGGTAACGCTTTCCCCATTTGCATTTAGGCTGTAAACAACGCGCAAGGCAGGAGCAAGCTCGAATACAGAAATAATTGAATCTTCCGTTTTTTACATTGCAGTACCTTTTTGAAACGGGGAGTAAGGACCATGCTCACCTAAGGGAGCTGGATTCCGATTTTAACATAATCACAACACTGGTATGAGAGACAAATCTGCATGAAGGGTAACAATGAATTTTCACATTTATTTACCTATACAGCATGGTGTTTTGACAGACAGTTTGGTATGCAGAACATAGAAAGGGATACCAGGTGACCACACTTTTGTTTGTTTTTGTTCACAGCACCCTAACTTCAGTGTCTCTTGCAGTGGCATTTAAAATGTATTGCCCTGAAGAAATTGCCATAAGTCAAAGGCAATGAAACATGTCGGCTGTAAGTAGAGAGTAAATCGATTGGTAGTATTTTCTCTCTTCTTTTTTAGTATATGTGTACTCACTGGTTTGCAACAGAGAAGGGAATGAGAATAAAAGTTTATGGCCCCAGTTGCTCAGTGACTTATATGTAATATGTTATATGTTGTTAGTTTTGTCACATATAAGTTGTGTCCACTGCACCATTCACTGTCCTTTTATTTTTTAAGGGTCGAGGCACGTCTTTTGGTTTTAGCTTGATGGCACCAATGATGAGAACAGGGCCATCCTGGTGAGTACCAACCAGGGGCCCCATTGGTGGTGCGCCCGTGAGGTGCCATCTCGCTTTTTCACACATTTTTTGTCTGTGCTGTCTTGTTTGTAGCAATCAGAGAGGTTGTCATTTTAGAGAGGCAATAGATTGGAACATCTGAGGATTTTCTTTAGACTAAAGGGATCCCGTGGATAACGAATTGTGACCATGAATGTTTTACAGTCTAACAAATGAATATTGCCATAAGAATTAGGACTGTTTTGTGTATGAGCTTTCAGAGTGGAGGGCGTCCTAGTTCTGTTTGTCTTTCCCTCTAGACTCCCATTTGTGAAGTGCATGGTAGTTTAGAGGCCAGGAGGTTTTTTTGCACCTGCATGTGTGTACTGCTGTAGCCTGGGGTTAGTTTAAAAGCAGCCCTGGGTGCCAGGACTGCTTTTATAAAGTAAATTGTGCCCAACCTGGACTTTGGGGTTTGTGGCACTTATAAATGGATAACCTACAATGGTTTGGCATATTTGGAACCCCCAAAGTCTCCCCTAGGTGTCCTAGTGGTGGAGGATCAAATATTTATAAGGTACACCCTTATATAATGAGTTTTATATGCCCTGGGTTAAGTGAAATTTCCCATTTCATTCCCTGCATTGTGGAGGGAGGATGTGCAATATTTCTGCAGATTCAGAACCCCTAAAGTCTGCCCTAGTTGCACATGGGGTGGGGTACCTGTAGATATAAGACAAGTATTCATAAAATACGTTTTTTTAAGTTCTGGTGCTGGAAAAATGGCCCACATCATTTTTCCCATTGCAAATCCCCTGTTACATAGGTTAATAATGTAGGAAGTTATAGAATAATAACTCTTGGGGGTTTCATTTGTTTATCCTTGGCCACTTTGTGCTGGACTACTGACTTTCCTGCAACCTTGCTCTGGGGTTCGGGACACTCCCCCCTAAGTTCCCACCTCGACGCCCATCCCGCTGGTCTGGACGCGGGCGGACAGGGAGAGGGAGAGGGAATGCACCTCCCAGCAGCCCCCAGCGGCGAGCACAATCCACATCATTGTAAAGCGCCAGGAGGCGCTTAAATTCGAACGGAGCATCCCGCAGTGCGTGTTTCATTTGTTTATCCTTGGCAACTTTGTGCTGGACTACTGACTTACCAGCCACCTTGCTCTGGGGTTTGGGATGCTCCCACCTAAGTTCATGCCTCGACGCCCGTCCCGCTGGTCTGGACGCGGGCGGACAGGAAGAGGGAGAGGGACTGCACTTCCCAGCAGCACCCAGCGGCGATCAAAATCCATGTCATTGTAATGCTCCAGGAGGCGCTTAATTTCGAACAAAGCATCCTGCAGCACGGGATGCGCATGGGCATGCCCAAGCGCCGCCCGGGCGAAGCTCACACCAAGGGCGGGCTCGTACCGTGCCCGTCAGAAGCCGGAAGAGGCTGGGCTGGATCACCCCCCTAACTTCACTGGAACTCTGAACCTGGAACCCCCTGGAACTTTGGAACATTCCCCCACTGTCTGGACATTTTGCTGCCTGCTTGAGGAGGCGAGGTGAGGACATCCTTAACGTGCCTAACTATAGTTTTAAGTCTTACTATTGTGGGGTGGAGACCGCATTATAACGTGGATACTCATCCCTTGGAGAATCATAGAGGACTTGAGCAGAACCCTCCTAGTATTTTGTAAGGCCTTGGATTCTACGGACTGGCCGGTTGGTCATCGGGTCATTTGTTATTCGTTCACTTAGTAGGATGAGCAGGAGGAAGGCGAGGGACTCCCTGTGGGGGGGGGGGGCGTAAAGGGGACACTAGATGCATTTTTATTGAGGGCAGAATCACTATTAGTGCACGAGATCCAATTGGCCGAGAAGAAACTCTCACTAGATCCAATTGTGTTGCAGAAGAGGTTGTCATTGGGGGGCCTAGCAACAGCCCCGTCACCTAAAGTTGGCAACCCAGTAGTCCAAGACACTGTAAATGGTGACCACATTGTAATTAGCCCGAACGTCGCTGTTGCAGTATCACAAGTGACAGGATCATCAATGCAAACAACTGAGTTATTACAGGAGGTGCTGTGTACAACAATACCAGTTGCAGATGAGAGTGAGGAGGGTTGCGACCCACATTCAGAACCATCTCGCGGGTCAGGTCAGGCAGAGGGATGCCCCGCTTTGGTCACGACACCGATCAGGTGTGAAAAAACCACAAGGGTAGCCGGGGAGGTGGTCACCTGGTCAAAAAGGGCAATATTAGAGAAAAGCGAGACAATTAGGGCTGTCACCCCTCTAGCTGGCCCCATGGTAAAAGCTAAGCGAACTCGAGGGGTGGGGCGTCACACTGTGAGTAGCAAATCCAAGAGGAAAGGAGCGCTAAGTCCGGCCAAGGCTACAGACAAAGAAGGTCCACTAGAGAACTCACAGTGCATACACTGCAGGAAGACAGGAAACGCGGGGGAGGATGCAGAAATGTGGTACAGGTTGGAAATAATGTTAAGTACCCACCTAGGGCCCATACATGAGAAAATCACACTAATGGAAGAGAAAGTGTCCTTGTTGCTTGCCCAGACTAGTAACCATACAAATGTGGCAACGGCACACACAGTAATTAGCTTGGGGACATTAGGTGTTCCTGCCCCTTAGGGGTTGCTTTGCCCCCAGAGAGACATAGTGATAGGATACACATTGGGGAACTTCAGAAGGGAAGAATGGAGTGTCTAGATGAAGAGCTCTTGGTAGAGTCTAGGGAGGGAAATGCCCGAGGTGTTAGAGGTGATGCGCGAGATACTGGTCACACAAGGGAGGGAGCTGCAGATCAGAACTTAAGGCCATATGTAGGCCTGAAAAACACAGAGGGTATAACAGGTAAACCACTAGCAACACAGGATATTCTGTCCACTCAAGACGACTGCGTTAGAGGCTCCATGGCTCTGCCGGTTTTAGACCTTCTACCGGCAGCTTGCCTTTACACAATAATCCTGACAGGGGTCCCTGCGCTTAGTGGAAACAGAGAGGAAACTCGGCAAATGCTAATTAATAAGGCAGCCCACTGGCTGAACAGGAATTTGCAATTTAACATCATAAATCACAGGCACATATTAATGGCAAGACGGGTGTCCTGGATTGGTTGTACCAGGAAGTGCTTCCCAGGAGACACTGTGATTTTAAATTTCAGGTTTCCAGGGTTGGTACAAGACCTCCTTACCCAGGGCAAGGGGCTCTTCCAGGCAGAGGATGGTTCGATCATTACCACATGGGTTATTTTATAGGGCTAGGAGGGGAGAAAACACTATTGATAACCAGAGGACTGCTAAGGAAGGACGCGCCGGAGGGGGCACCCCGGTACACTTACTCAATCGATATGCCCCTCTTGCAAAAGTCTCAGCTCTATACGAAATTGATTGACGCGAAATCTGAACCCATATTGGATGACGTTTCCCACAATACTGGCATGGGAGGGACATCATGGTTACAGGCCTAGGGGGCCTACGCTCCCGTTTATCCCAGGAGACTCTAGGGGCCACGTAAGTGAAGGAAACCTTCTAGTAACTAGTGCCTCGCCCAGGTCCACTACCCGTCAGACACCAGATAGCCCAAACATTTATAGTCACGGTTCTATTGAGATTATCTCATGGAATATAGCTGGGCTCTCATCCAAAATATCTAACACGGAATGGCTACTCTATATAAAGCATATCCAGGTCATCTGCCTCCAGGTAACATGGGAGACGGACAGTAGCTCGTTCTCCCTTGAGGGTTATAAAATGTACTTTGTTCTGGTGCTCAAGGGAGCGGTGGGAAGAGCATAGGGAGGCCTGATTATATACGTGGACTTAAGCCTCCATGGGAGGTGGGACGATTTAGGCTGGGACTCAGAATATGTGCAGGGGGTTAGATTGTGCATGGGGGACCACAAGTTAATTTCAATACATTTTTATAATGCCGTATTATTGGGTCAATCAACAATAAGACTGAAGGAATTGGAGAGCAGGTTAGCAGGGATACACGACCAGGGGGATCGGGCGCACCATTTGGTATTACTAGGTGACTTTAACTTGGCACGTGACCAGGGGAGGAACATCCCATTTCTGAAGTATGTGAGGGAAACATTGTCAGCCCTGGGTTGTGTAGATAATAATAACCCCACAAAACTGATACCATTGGATAAGGCCCATGTTAAAATGGTATTCATGAAACATGTGGCTGACCGGAGGGAAGAGAGAGAAGTGCATGAATCCTCTGTGAGAGTGCACATCTTGACCAAATCTTGTTTGGGCATTGAACCTTATTTGTCTTTTATCCATAATGCTCAAGATAGATTTTTAATGACACGCTTCAGGCTAGACTTATTACATTACAGCCTAGCAGTACCAGCAGGTTAAATTAAAACTATAGAGTTATGGGGCCCGTGCGGCTGCGACCAACGGCCTCTGCAGGATACCCTTCACTTTGTTTTATTGTGTCCCTACTACGAACACCCCAGGAAGCATTTTTTTTAAGTATTCTAAAAAAAGGGGGGTTTTAAGCAGCCCAAGGTGGCTCTATTGTTTCTGAAATTGTCTACAGAGGTTTTGACTCTTTTTTCAACTGTTAACTTTTTAAGGTCGGCAACGCGACTTAGAAATACCAGAGGAGAGGAGTAACTATACTGATTTTAGTACCACTAGGCCAAAGGTCCTGTTAATGAACTGTGTGGGTGAGGACACCTTCAAAGAAATGACTATTTATTGTGCTACCTGTCAGGATATTGCATTTTTGCACATGTTAATATTTTATCTATTGATGCCAATTCCTTTTTAAAATATGACATTTATTAATCAGCAGTACAAGATTGTTATTAGAGAACGGGTTTTATCAGCAAATGTTTTGTGTATGTAATTTTAGGTTGGGTCCGTCTCATTGTGATACCTATGTCATTTGAATGTCTTTTTATAATTTGCACTTTTACGGTATTGTACTGATGCCGAATAAAGTATACATAGAACTCTTGATATGAGAGGGCTAGAAATGCCATTCAAAGACTTCCCAGAATGGGGTTAATAAATCCAACAATATCATATTGCTGAATTTCTCCTAAAGTGTACATACAAGAAGTTATAAGACGTTCTTGTTTGTAAGTCCAAATTCAGCCTTCCAGTGGTCTGCCCTGAATGGTCAGGGTTAAGTGGATTAGCCAGGCTGCCTTGAAGAGGTGATAAAGAGCCCCTGTGGTCAACCAGCTCTGCTGGCCGGGCAGTGTGCTGTTCCACAGGAATGCCAGGACAGAGGGAGGAGTCGTAAATGATGTCCTTCAAAGAGGAAGGCAGAGAACAGTGTCATTTACAACTCTGAACTTTCCACCTTAGCCAGATGGTGGGATTAAGGAAGGTAGGAGCAGAAGCAGGAGTGAGAGTCTAAGTAAATTAGCCATCCTAGGGCTGTGTTTAGCCAGCTCTTACCTCCTTGCTGGAAAATCAGCCATTATGGATTTGGAAGATTTGATGCACTCTGGGACAAAATAATGCCACACTCTATAGGATGTGGTCATATTTTGGAGTGGTTACCCTGCTCCCATTGGTCAGAAATGACCTCCTGCTTAATCCAGAGAACTTGGAATAAGTATTTGAGAGGGGGAGAGCCCTCCAGATCTACTGTTTGAAACTTACTGAAGCAAGAAGTGCCCTGTTGAGAAGTTTTGCTGTGCAAAGATTTCTAAGGCCTGACATCTGAAGACTTCACCATCTGAAACTACAGCCCTGTGGATCATCTTGCTGTAAAATAACTAAAAGAGTAAACTCCCTGAAAGCTACAGGTTAAAAGAGCTCATCTGGAACATCACCAACTAAATCTACACCGTGAAGAACAATCAGTGGATTTGTAAGGGTTTTGTACCAGTGGATTGTGGGAACTGACGTCTTCCACTTTCAAGGACCATGTTTGAGCTTGTAGACCCTTGGAGTGGGTTTGAGACACTTTGGGACCCCTTGAGGAACTTCAGGGGGAAGAAGTTTAAGACGTTTGGAGAACTTTGGAGCAACTTTGAAAAAAAGCTCCATAGAGGGACCGACTCAACCTGGCCAGCCAGGCCGCCTGCCTTCAACCGCGAGCCGGCCAAGCCAACCAGGTTAGTCCCTCTAAAAGCTCCATCACTCCAACTTCCAGAGATTAACCGGGACTAGAAAAAAACTGAAGCCGGTGAACTCTCAATGGATCCAGGTACATGAGGAGCATCGAGAGACCCACGTGAGAAAAAGCTCCAGAAAAGTTTCTAAGTCTGCTTGTAGAAAAGGTGACCGGGAGCAACCGCGAACGCCAAGCTGCTTGCCTTTGATTGCATGCCGGCCTGGATTCCTGGGTTGCCCCGCTGAAGCGATCTTCAAAAAGTGTTCTAATTCTGCTCCAGGGAAGTTGACCGGGACCTCGTCACAAGTGAATTCGGCGAACCCTCACCGAATCCGGACTGGCTGGGCGCTGCGAGGGGCCTCTGGGAGAAAAGCCCCAGAAAAGTTTCTAAGTGTGAAGGTAGAAACTGAAACCGGGACATGCCGCGAGCTGTAGCCGCTCAGGGCTCCATTGTGCCCGGCCTGAAACTTTGACTTTGACCCGGTCTATCGTGAGCAGGTATCACATTATGGTGCTATAATCTTCTAAGTGCTATATTTTATTAAATCTTTGAAAATTCATATCTCCGGTTCCTTACATTGAATGTTTGTCATTTTGGTGTCCTTTTAATGATACAAATCTTTCCTATTTTGATAAATTGGGTGTTGGATTTTTATTATGTGTTGTGTCTTAATTATTTACTGAATAGGTGTTTTTAAATGCTTTACATACCTGTCTTTGAAGTTAAGCCTGTCTGCTCGCAGCCACGTTACCAAGGGTTGAGCATGGGAATCATTTACTAAGACCTATGCTGAGTTCTACCATGTGCTAGTGGCCTTATTGCCAGTGGCAGACCTACATTTGCCCCTACCAATAACCCACTTTCCAACACTCTCTCTGCAGCCTTCCCAAATCCTCAAACGCCCCTCTAAGAGCCTCAATCAATGCAGCAGCTAGACTTATTACCGGCTCCAAAAGAAACTCCCACATATCTCAGACCTAAGATCCCTTAACTAGTTACCTTTCGAAGCCAGAATTGAACAAACAATTGCATACATGATGCATAAAGCCATTTATCAAAACACTCCCAGCTATCTGACACAGAAACTGGTGCCTTCATGTGGCAACAGAGCGTCTAGAATTGCCAACAACCTTTTATTGAAACCACAAAGATTCACCAAGAAGAAAACATATAACTCTTCCTTCTCGGGGCTGGCGCCCAGGATCTGGAATGCATTGCCCCCAGAAACTTGACTGAATCCCTCTACTGCAACTTTAAAAAAAGAAGTGAAATCTCTTCTCAGGGCTAAATTCACTTGAGCCTACGTTACTGTGATTATACGATTCTTGATTTATATGGAACTATATATTATTTACTACTTACCTATGTATCTTCGATATTACTGTGATTATAAGACTCTTGATTTGTATGGATCTATATGTTATTTACCATGTGCCTATGTATCTGCAATATTTACCGTATAAAGCTCTCTAATACCCACAAGGGTCTTGTTCGTGCTATATAAAACCTTCAAAATAAATAAATAAATAAATAATGTAAGTTCCACTTAGTTCTCGTGGTTCGCTTGGATAAACTTTTATTATTGAAATATGACCCGTGGAATACAAGCGATGTGCAGCAAAAATATCTACTAGTGGAAAGAAAAGTGAATTGAACTTGCACATAAAGGGAAATATAAAATGATTAAAAGTGGATTGCCTTCTTACCACTTAGCTTCCTGTTTCGTGGTCCTCTGTTATTTCTGTGTGGTAATGCCACAGCCGCAATTACCTGTACATAAGCATGGAGTAATTTAGAGGTGCAGCATTACTGCACCATAATAAGAATGCAGAAATGGACTGGAAACCTGTGTTCTTTGTAATAGGATAGCATTTATATAGAGCTTACTGCGCCTTATAGATGGACTGCTGAATGATTTACTACATTCAGGCATTTTTTCCTTGGATGTATAGCCCCTGATTTTCACTGACATAATGCTAATGCCAAGAGCAAGGTATTAGCCCATTTCACATAATAATGTATCTGGCAGGAACTACCGTTTCCACACAAATTGGAAAGAACGAGGACCTCAAAATGAGTGCTGTGGAGATCCCTGGTGAAAATATTAGTAATTTGGAAAAGTACGTCTAAGTTTCTGTATTCCTATCTTTATTCCTAATTTTTAGGTCGAGCCTAGAGTCAGCCTGCATAGAAGCCCCGCTCACTCCCTGCCCCTATTTGTCAATGTCTTGTGTCATTGTCCTTCGTAAATGCTGGCTTCTGATTTGTAAATAGATTTGTTAGTCCGTCTGTAGTACCACCTTGTCTTCATTTGTAACCTTCCATGGCAACTGGCCCTTTTACTTCGGTTGTAACAGGGTATGTGTTATTTAGTGTTGTAAGCACTATTTTCTTTATTGAGTTTCTCTCACTGCAGGCACAATGTGTTTTGCCTAAATTTAATGCGCCACATGGCCCCCTTTTGCCACCCTAGGTGCTGTGCTTTAGGTTTCAGCACAGCACCTGCTTCACAGGTACAGTAAAGCATTTTAGTATTTTACTTTCATCAGCTTTAACATTAATATGGCACAATTGCGCCTTTTACGTGTTGTTCACCAAATCATTGTTTTTTGTATTTAAGTTAACACGGTGCACGCTAAACAATGCCGCCTTCTGCCCGCAGCCCCGCTCCCACCTCCCCCCACCCCCGGGCTCCACGCTTTAGGTTTCAGCTTTGCAACCACTTTACAAGTACAGTAAAACATTTTAGCATTTTACTTTCACCAGCTTTAATTTTAATATGGTGCACCCGTGCCCTTTACTTGTGCATCTATTCATTGTTTTTTTTATTTATTTAAATGAACACAGCGGATGGTCAACAATGGTGCCTGCCGCCCGCAGCCCCCTTCCGCCAAACCCCACCCCCAAGGGCCGCGCTTTAGGTTTCAGAACGGGGCCTGCTTTGCAGGTACAGTAAAACATTTTTGTATTTTACTTTCATCAGCTTTAACTTTAATATGGTGCACTTGCGCCTTTCACTTGTTGGGCACCTTATCATTTTTTGTTTGTTTTTATTTAAATTAACATAGCGGATGGTCAACAATGGCGCCTGCAGCCCGGAGCCGCCTCCCTCCCGCCCCCTGGTGCCGCACTTTAGGCTTCAGCACGACACCCGCTTTACAACTTCAGTAAAACATTTTGGGAGGGAGGAAGGGGGGCAATCAAAACCGACTACCATTACATACATTAAAACTGGCAACCGCCTCACAAAACTAAAACCTCTCTAAACACCGAGTTACCTGACCCCTTAGGTTTTTCTCTCCCCCATCCCTACGATCCCCACATGATACAATCCCCCCACCCTGCAATATACAAATATACAATTCAATTACATCCTCATAGTATCCAATTTTCTCCCCTACTTCCTAACTCCAAAACCTGCCAAGACCTACAGACCTATCTGCCTTCTTGCAACTGTAACTAAGTACCCTCTAATGTAACTCAAAAACTGTTTACCCTTTCCCCGCTCCCGTTCCCCAAATCCCCAAACATAAGGATAAAGAACCGAACTCCAGCCAAACTTGGCCAACATCAAAACAACTCCGCCACCCAGGGAAAGTGGGATAGGTGATTACACCGCCTCCCCCCTTTCCCTGCCCCCCCAGCCCTGGCACAGCCAATCGTCCATGAAGACCCCTTACTCCCGGTGAACACCCAACAATTTAGCCAACACTTCCCGAAGCTCCAACAGATATAAATCCATTCCAATGCGGGAGAGGTGGATCCCGTCCATCCTGAACATATCCAGCGCATTGTACTTGATGTCCCTGTGCCATATGCGCGCAAAGCCGAAATGCCGACAGAAACGCACCATCTCCACATTCAATTTCCGCCTTGCCTTGTCCACTGCCTGCGGCTTCACCACCCCACGCCATACTCTACGCGGCACCAGCTCGGTCCATACCACCGCACAACCTGCCCAACACCTGCGCAGCTCAGCCAAATCCCTCCGCATCTCTCTCATCAATACCAGACCCGACTCCTGCACCATGTCGTTCTCCCCCAGGTGGAGGACCAACACGTTCGGGCAACGCCCCCACGCACCAATCCATTTAATGTTGTGATCAACTCCTTCCATCTCATGCCCCCCCTCCCTGACCAAACCACCTGAAACAAGGCCGGATTGAAACTCAGGTTGTCCCCAAAATGACTATCCTGGGCCTGTAACTTCGCCCTCTTCACAAAGGAATGTCACACAATCCAAACCAACATGTCCTGGGACGTGGGGCCCGCCACTGAACCTGAAATGAGAAACAAATGTCAATCAACAATGTCCACCCAACCCCAACTTGCGCGCTCCTGCTGAGTCTGCGCTGCGCACATAATGGCGAGAACAATCAGAGGACCACCTCCCCAAGCGCATAATGGCCCTCTTCCCGCACCCCCGTCGATGCGCCTCGGAGACCGCCCCTAACCGGAAAGAGTGCGTGCCAAATTGGCTTCCATCCACCCCCAGTCTGGCCAAGGTCTTCCGCAACACTCCCAACAGCTGCGACCCTCTTGCCCCTTTTCCATTCGCATGCTGAAACACCAAACCACTTGCCCTGCGTTCCCTCCTCCATTTCCTACCCCAATGCACCGGGCACTCCCCTCTGTCCTCTCCCCTTTGCAGGACCACCCAAACCCCGACACCCCTCTGATCCGTCTTGGACTTACGCAACCACAGGCGCACCTCCGTCTGTTCCACTTGCACATCCGACCACACCACACCGGCCGGCCTTAGAGCCCAACAGCTCAGACACCCGGAATGCCCCCGCAAACATCCAGACCATCAGAGTCGAGAACAGGCACGCCTTCCTTCCGTCCCTGCACACTCGCGGCAGCATTTCCACCACTCTGCCCAACAGCTCCTTCGACACCGGCCGCCGCACCGCACCCCCCCTGGCCCTCCCGTGCCCAACCCTCCAGCATCCTAGTCCCAAGCTCACCTGCGGACGGGGCGTATCCCCAAAACATCTTCCCCATGAAACTTATCCCTGCCAGCTTACCCGCTATTGTCACTCTCGACAGACCCCTGCCTATCAAGCCCAGCAGGAACTGCACCACATCCTCCTGCCTGTCCCTGCCCAGCGGCCGCCAACGCGCACCCGCCGCCACAAACTCCCCCCCAGGCTGCAACATACGCTGTTCTGGTTGACTCTGCCAAGGATCCTAGAACCAGCTGCAACATCCGGTGTTGCCTATGTCCCACATCCGCGCCGGCATTGGTGTCGGGTCCCATTCCGCGTCCTCTGCTAACCCACGGAATCTCCCCCACTGCAAACGAGACAGAGCGTCCGCAATGTCATTGTCAATTCCTGGGACATGCACCGCGCGAACAGCCCAACACAAACACTCTCAACAGCTTCCACACTTGCTCATCTCTGGCGGACTGGCGATTCACCACCTGTACCACCGCCATGTTGTCCACATTGAAAGTCACCCTTTGGTGGGCCAGCACTTCGCCCCACAGCCAGATCGCCACCACCAACGGAAAAAGCTCTAGGAAGGCAATGCTCCTCCCACCCCCTGACCAATCTGGGGGCCACCGCTCTGCGCACCACTTCCCGTTCCAGTAGAGACCGAACCCCTCGCTGCCCGCCGCATTTGAGAAGATCTGCACATCCCAAACCAAGTCCTCGTCCCGCTGTAAGGGCACTCTGTTGAACTGGTTCAGGAAAAACCGCCACATCCGCAAATCCTCCTGGACACCCACCGACACGCGCACATGATGGTGCGGAGGCCTCCGCCCAGCCCATGCCCGGCCCAACCGCCTACAAAACGTCCTCCCAACCCGCACCACCCTGCACGCAACGTTGAGATGTCCCAATAGCACCTGCACTTCCAACACTGTCACCTTCTGTCTGGCCACCATCACCTCCAGTAGCCCCAGCATCTGTTGCTGCTTGTCCGCCGGCAACCGTGCCTCCATCAACCTTGAGTCAAGCTCAATACCCAAAAATGACAGCGCCGTGCCTGGACCCACTGTCTTCTCTGGTGCCAACGGCACCCCAAGGTCCTCCATGATCTCCTGAAACATGTCGAGCGCCACCTGGCAGTTCGTGGAGTCCGGGGCCCCGACCAAGAAAAAGTCATCCAGGTAGTGCGTAACTCCTTGGTGATCTGTGCGTTCCATAAAAAAACACTGCAGGAATGTACTAAAGCATTCAAAAAGCATGCAGGACATCGAGCAGCCCATCGGCAGCGCCTTGTCCACATACCAGCAGCTGTGAAACTGGATCCCCAGCAGGCCCCAGTCGTCTGGGTGAACCGGCAGCAACCGGAAAGCCGACTTGATGTCACACTTGGCTATGACCGCACCTTGTCCCTCCGCCACCACCAAAGCCATGGCCACCTCCACCGAGGAGTACGCCACCGTGGCCTCGCTCTCATTAATGTAGTTGTTCACCGACCCGCCGTCCGGCCATGACAAATGCTGTATGAGGCGGAACTGCCCGCCTCCTTCTTGGGCACCACGCCTATGGGGGACACTATCAGATCGGCCAGTCCCTAAAAGGCCCCGCCATGCGGCCTTCCTGCACCTCCTTGTCCAGCTTACACTGGACCACGTCTGGGTGCTCCTGCGCCGACCGCAAGTTGTCCGCCCAATGCCGCACCCGGGGACCCTCGTATCCCAACCGAAACCCGTCCTGAAACCCGGTGCGCAAACGATCCGCAGCCCCCGCATCCGGGTAATTGCGCAGGGCCACTGTCAACCTGTCCAGTCTAACCGGCGTACGAGCCCTTTGGCCCAGGCCCTTTGCCCCCACGGCCGCTGCCTGGCAGTTGGCTGCCTCCGGGGCGCACCGCTCTAGCTGCCGCGTGCGGACCCCCATGCTGTTGCCCTGTAGGGCCCCAACAGCGCAGCACTGGGTGCCCATATCTGCCGCACCCAGAGCACTCATGTCTAAAACGACAATGCTATCTGGCGCATGCCCCCTTATGGAAATCCCAGCATGGCCCCACGGTTCCGGCCTAGCTCTTAGCTCCGGCACCCACCCTTGAAAGGGCTGATATATGATCGGGAGTCCGCTGGCGGTAAAAATAGTCTTGCCCGACCCCGCCAAGCCCATCGTGTGCTGCCAGAGATCGCAATCCAGCTCGCCCCACTTCGCCTCCGGGTCCCACGCCATCCTTGCCCTGAACTCCTCGTCGCATTGCACCCACGCAACCCCCCCCCCCCCCCCGTGATCTGCGCCTTCCGTATGACATCAATGTATTTAAAAAGGGACACCGATGTATTCGGGAATTTCTCACAATACACACTCGCGAAAATCAAAAATGCTGCCGTCCAGTTTTCTATTGTCAGAGGCACCCTAGGGCGCTTCTGCAGCTCATATTTCTCTTCTTTCGTTTCGACCCTTCCTTCGACTGAACCTCGCGGTGCAACAACTTCAACAATTCCACATACTCTCCCTTCCATATTCTCTCCTTAGTAGCCGCCATCAAATGCGCCCCCAGCGGCTTCGTGACCCCCATGTACGGGAGCCGCTTAAACTTCAGCTCCTTGCTATCAGGATTCGCCGCACCCCCCTCATCTGCGGCTGCGCTGCCCGCACTGCCCTCGGCCTCTGCCTTCGCTACCTTGCCTGCCGCCGACACCTCCTCCGGGCCCACGCCCCCAGCGCCCCCTACCTCCTTCCCTCCTGGCGCCAGCGCATTCACATCCATCCCCACACCCCGGCTCACCACATACCTCCCTTTGCATAGCCAGTCACCCCCCCACCCCTACCAACACCATCCGCGGTGCCTCCTTGCCTTTACCTGTAACCAATGTATTCCCTCGCCACTCCTCGCCTCTCCTTTCTGGCACCGACATGTCTCCCAACTGTGTCCAGGCCGCCGCAGCACCCAGGCCCCGTGACGCCTGCAAAAAAGAACTGAAACCATTACCGGACCCCCGTCTGCCCGACCCATCCCTCAATTCCCCTTCCTCCGGACGGTCCTCCTCTCCTTCCGTCAACTCAACACCTCCCCACCAGTACGTCCGGCGCGCCGGTGGCGGCGCCGACTGAAACCTGCCAGAGGCCCTCCTTTCGCCTCTACCCTCACTCAAAATATAACAGTCCTCTGCACCGGTGCTCCAGGATCTCTGCTGGTCCCCAAGCCGCTGGGGCCCTGTGTGTGCGGCGGCCGGCGAGACCGCCAGGAGCCTTTTTGAGCCAGCCGTGCCGTGATCCCTCGTGGCCTCCAGGCTCGCCGCGGGAAGCTCTGCCCTCCCTTCTCCTTGGCGTCGCAGGCCGCCCCAAGCCTTACCAAGTCCGCTCCCCCGCGCCGGCCTTCCCCCTGCAAGAAAAAAGGTACTGCTGGTGTGCCGGGTCCCTGCAGCTGCGCGCCACCGCCCGCCTGATCCCACTCCCCCCAGCCGTCCCCCGCACCACCCTCGTCCTCCTCCTCACTCCAACTAAGCCCCCCTACCCCCGCACCCCTGTCCACCGCCAATCCCAGCCCCACCCCAGCCCACCCCGCCTCACCCATCTCCCCGCCGCCACCCTGCCCGGCCCCTTCCACCCCTGCCCCGAAGGACCAGCCCCGTCCCCATCCTGCTCCGCCCCATCCGCCGCCGCCATTCGCGCCTCAAGGAGACCCTCTTCCCATGACGCGAACACATCTAACCCCTCCCACTCTCTCTCACTGCCCTGTGATTTGAACAATAGCGGGGACCCCCCCACCCGCCCCTGCTCCACCTCTAGCTCCGCCCCCCCGCCCGCTCCCCCAAGGCCATTCCCCCCTTTCCCCGCACCCTGCCCATTGCCCCCACCCCTCCCCGCGCCCCCCCTTTTGCCCCCCCTTTTGCCCCTTCTCCTGTGCTCCTACCCCTCCCCTTCATTTCATCAGCACCCTGCCGGGCAGGCGAGGGGCTTTCATACTGCCTTCTCAGGGCCTGTCCCCCTCTTGTATTCCCCCCTTTCCTTTCCCCACAGCAAACCCCCCACCCTGCCCAGACCTCACTCCTGTGTTATTCCCCCCACCCCGCTCCTCCCCTGATCCTGCGCTCCCTTCCCTCCCCGGCGCATCCGATGCCTTGTTCCCGAGCCGGGCCCCCCCCCACCGACATCCACCATGCCCGGAAGGCCGGGCGGCTCCACGTGCAGCTTCTCGGCTTCATTACTCTGCCTCCCGCCCGCCGCCCTCCCGCCCGCCCCCCGCCACTACAGAGAAGCGCGGCAAGGCGCCCCTGGTAACACGCCTCGCCCGCTCTCCACAAGACTACTCTCCCTCGTCCCCCTGGGCCACGCTCCTGGCATCGGTGCCGCCCCGGAGACTTACCTACAACCTCGCTGCCTTCCACGGCGGTGAGCAGGCCATCACCGCTGCCGCCACGCCAAAGGAGGCCTGGCGCACCGGCCTCGCCGCCTGTGGCCCGACTAAGAGGTCCATCCGCCCGCTTCGCTCAGCAGGCGGATGGCCTCCAACACCCTGAAATCCTCCGAAACCGCCATTTAAATGCAAAAAACCGCCACGCAAGACCACAACCACAAACTAACTATCGCTCCCAGCCACCAGGTTTCAATACCTAAAATGCTGGCTGGGAGGAGGCGGAACCCCACTATATAGGGCTTGGGCTGCTTACCTCATTGATTGGGCTGCCTTTGGACTATTCCCAAGCAGCCCAAAAGCGACAAAACGGCCGCTCCCAGTTCGCCCTCTTCCCCCTCCCAAATCTGCCAGGGGGGCAGACTTCGCGGCTCGGCTGCCCCCCAAATCCCCCTTAGTATTTGCTTTCACAACGCTGCTGAGAAGTACTAGTACTGTGATACATCAGCCACGCTGAGAAGTACCAGTACTGTACTACATCAGCCCTGCTGAGAAGTACAAATACTGTACTACATCAGCCGTTCTGAGAAGTGTAAGTACTGTACTAAATCAGCCCTGCTGAAAAGAGCTGATTTCCATCTCACCGGCAGACCTGCAGCAGTGCCTTCTGGTGCAGGTACTGTCCAACAGAGATAAGACCGTCCTGCAGGGATATGCTGACACTGTCTCACTGACTGATTGGCAGCCTGTTTTCGAGGTACCAGTACTGCCTCACTAACAAAGCAGCAGCACTGGCAATGTCTGCTGAGAAGCTTTGGGAACTTTTGTACGCCGGCCATTAGGAGGGACATCACTCATGCGCAGAGCTCACTGCTCCTCTGCGGAATACTTGGGCGGCATCCTGAAGCACAGTGAGGCTCGGATGTGTATACGGTCACTTTACCGGCAAATCAGCACCTTTTGACAAACGAGTAGGAGTACCTTTTATCATCAGCTTGCCTGTGAAACAGTAATTTGAAATCCAGTGATTCGAATCCTGGAGTGAAAGTCTGAAAATTAGGACCCACCCATTGAGGTGCATTGCATTCACCGCTATGAGCGACCTGAAACCATCTACAAGAACATTTGACCTTGACCAAAGATTATCATAGCAAGGTACCTATTCGCCATGTTACATACATGAAGTATCGCCTTTCCTACATGGATGAGGATATGGGCTCAAGGATATCTGTTGGGAAGTTGTAAATTTGGATCTACTCCCACCGCTTGCTCTATTTTGAAGGGGTTATTAAAAAATCCCTTGGTTGCCCCTGTTTGTTCCTACAGTCCTGATGAAGACTCGCAATCCCCAGGTCTAAATCACCCTTTGGGTATAAGTCGAGTCGAAACGTCGACACCTTCATTATACAACCTTGGACCAATTGTTTATCACCATTGTATACAGTGCAAAACTTAGGATATATAGGCCCATGTATTACAATGTTTGTGATTGCAATAACATAAATTATATTTTCTGCCAGGGACTCAATACGGCGAATTATATGTCCGATATTGATTGTAAAATAATGTGAATAATTTCTTATCCACCGCTGTGTATTTCTTCTCCTTTCACTTGCCTTATTTTCCTGATCACATCTTTTCTTTGCACGCTCCTGTTTTGGGGCAACCTACGTGTTTTTACCTACCTATGAAAAAATATATTGTAAAAATATGAATACAGAAATGAAATTTAAAAAATAAAATAGGAATATATTTTCTTTAACCGTGGTGTTAGGTTTCTCTCAGTATAATTAAGCTTTTGAGTACTATAGAGCAGACTTGACATTGTTGCTCCGCATTAAATATCGATTCATTATTGATTAAGTCAAACACTGGAATCTATAGGTTCAGGACCACTGTTTGTTTATAACAATATATACCCAGGTCCATGCAGTATGGGCTACCCCATTTTCTTAATGGTTACCTCTGCGGAATACTGCACGTCTTAATGTAAGCATGACATATGGGCGTGATGAGACTGCAGCTCTAGGAGCAATAACGCATCCATTTCCAACACTGCTGCAGCTCAATTAAATACTCTGGGGCAGATTTACAAGCCCCTTGCACTACTTTTGCGTCACTTTTCCCATGTTAAATGTGATGCAAAAGTGGGGCAAGGGGCTTGTAAATCTGCCCTTCTGTACGCTGGGTGCTCGAGTTCAAATCCCAGATTGCCATTTCCCCAACCTACGTTGTGTGACCCTGAACTGCACCACTTTGCTTACAACTCCCTCATCTGCTAAAAGAAGAAAGCTATAAAGAAGCAGTCTAAAGAGGTATTTAAGAACAAACATTTGCAATGCAATCGGTCTCGCATTTGCAGGACTTTAAGCTATTTGCATTGTAAGTGACAATGCCTTTTATTTATATTTTTAAAACCGACACAAAAATAATAGGCTTTGTCATTTAACAATGCCAATAGATCAAAGTCTCACAAAGGTGAGACCTATTGCATTGCAAATGCTTGGTATATAGGAACCTATTGAAGCCTTTCAGTGGTCCAAAACTTTCATTCATTGTTCCAACTGAACTTGTGATTGTTTCCTGGGTTGTCAGGTCTCAAGACACTCTTGTCGGTCAGTTGGGCGAGTCTGATCCCAGTGTTCAAATATTTCTGGGAATTTTGAAAAAAGTACACAGAGTTGTAGAGTTCTAGGTCGAGTAAGTCATTGAAAGAGGGTGGCCTTCATTTACATGGCCACATCTGGTTTGTCTGCCCTGTTGTTTGGAGATAGTTCTTGAGGGTGCATTATTTTCAAGCAGCTGGTAGTCACAGACAGGATCGATACAGACACAGGTGGGCATATTATCAAGGGCCATGGACTTTTGGACTTTTTCCTGCTAAATCGGCGATATTTTTATCGCCCTATTAGCAAGCTGTCGCTAACAGCAGTTAGCGACAGCTTTTAGGCGATAGCTACAGGTTTGGGACCCGGTTTGCACGTTAGCGATATTTATCGCTAATGACATGCAAAGTGGGCGTACCCAAACTGTTAGCGACTGAAAACAGTCGCTAACACAGCTATCGCCTATTAGCAAGGCAGGCGAAGCAGTTAAAAAAATCACGCTAAGCGCGATTATCACTAAAACCTAACGCCTGCTCAGACCACTTCTTAACCTGTATATCCAATGGGAGGTGGATATTCAGGTTAAGTCCCCATTAGCGATGATGCCTGAATATCACTGGATTTCCAGCAATATTCATGCATTTCACCACTATCACCGGATATTTTATCGCTTTGGAGATAAAAGTTGCTAATAGCACGTTATCTCTGCGATTATATCCGGCGATAAAAAAAATGCCTAAGGACATTTATTGATAATTATCGCTATTTGTTGCTAATATGCCCCATTGTATTTAAATTGCCTTGACTCGCACCATCCTTTAGGAGAGTGTGTTGTTTAGAAGGTGCCTGGAAAGGGCATAGAAGGTGCCCTGCTAAACGCAGCTCGAAGGACGTGATGTCACATCCAGCGTGACATATTACAAGCACTAAAATAAATCTGACATTCTACTGTAATAATCTTCATTTTTAACCGGAATCAAAAAATCAATTATCAGGGGAAACACACAAAAAATGTCATTGTGTATTCAATTTTTCCAGGTTAAAATTGATTTCTGCTTGATGAAGAGTGTCCTTCAGCCTTACTAAAAAAAAAGTCAACATCACGCCAGCAGTGTGAAACAACACTTTTTTGAGTGCTAATATGTGGCAGGGTGGCTCCGTGAGCACAGTGTTCTCAGCAGACAAATGTGGTTTTCTGTCGGTGATGAATTTCAATCCTGGCAAGGCAGATGCAGGTTCCATCCTGAGGCCGGCAACTGAGAACCATACACCAAGGGGCAGATGTATCAAGATTCCATTTTGCGATTTCTAAATAGCGATTTTTAAGGAATCGGTATTTAGAAAGCGCAAAATGGAATGTATGTAGAAAATCGCAATTTTTTTGCGATTTCTTAGACTTCCTTATTTGCGAATTCGCATTTTGCGAATTTGCAAATAAGGAATAATTTCCCATGCATTCCTAATGATTGTGAAAATATTCTCAATTTGCGATTCGCAATTTGCTAATCGCAAATTGAGAATAATTTCAAGGGTATCGGGGTGTCTCAAAGACACCCTGCTGCACCCCTGAAATCTACATGTGTGTGTGCATATGGTGCACATACATGCCCTATGGACATGTATGTGCGTCACATGCCACCTTCACAAATGCCAAATAGGGCATTTTTAAAAGAATTCGCAAATTAACCCAAATTCGCAATTTCGAAAACCTACATACATCGCATTTAAGGAATCGCTAAATTTGCGATTCCTTAAATGCTTAAGCAAAATATGGAATCACAAATTTTTGCGATTCCTTCCTTTGCGATTTTTTGATACATGTCAAAAAATGCTGATAAGCCTTTTGCAATTCGCAAAGGCCGGAATTCGCATCCCAAAAGGCTTGATACATCTGCCCCCAAGTGACAGTATCATCTTAATTAACATCTCTAAAACCTGCAAAAGTGAGATTATAAGGGCTATATTAAAATAATGTTATTTCTAACAGGGTGCAGTCCTTCCACCTGGGGTTTGATAAATTATTGAGAGGTCACGGTTATGAATATTATAAAGTGGGTTGGCATGGTCAGTTGTCTTGTCATTAATATGTCGCCAGAATCAATACTTTAATACCGATGAAGACCGAATAAAAAAAAGAGTGTGTTCAGTTTTGCTAATGGTGGAAAAAATAAGACTTTGTAAGCACTCTTTAAAATAAATAGGTCAAAACAGCGGGTAGGGAAAGAACCATCTCCCCGAGTAATTGTGTGCTGCCAGGCACAGGAAAGATGAATGATATTCAAAACCTAATAACTTGACCTTCAGTGCTGGGCATGCCTCTTCCAAGGGCTGGTTTATGTTTAATGAAAATAGAAATACACGCAGGTGATCTGCAGCCGCCGCGCGACGATCAGAGTGCGCGCCCGCTGACTGCATGACTCACGCGCCGGGCGATGCCTCAGTGGACAGCTGAGGTGGGAGGGGCGATGGATGGCACGCTCTCTCCCAGCACCCGCGATGGATCCTGGCTAGTGAAACCACATGAACCTGAGTAGATAATGACATCACAAGAAATCAGGTCACGTGACATGGTCCCCCGCTTTTTCACACTGCCTATCCCAAAATAAGCATTTGATAGAAAGAGTGCATAACTGGTAACTTGTGTAATATGACCCTATATTGCCATCTCAGGGGTGAGTTGACATTTACAAGTAATTTGGGCTTTTTGTATATTTGCTTTGTGAGATAGAATGCTGTATTTAAAGTGTTTTTTCACTTGACTTTCAAAGTAATGTAGAAATACAAGCGTGAATTAGAATTAATAAGTATCCTTTTTCTAGATGATATGTTTTTGAGCCCCTTTGCACAACCTACAATTATGACACCTTCCTGCTGAACCTGTAGAGGGGCCCCTGAGTCTCCAGTATCTTACAGATATTCATTGATTTTGGAGGTGGAATGGCCCCGCTGAAGGGCTTGGGGGGGGCACGTGCGGAGTGGGCTTGTGTTATGCCCCTGACTGAGTCCTAATTTATTACATCATCATTGAAAAGCTTTATTTCGGTACATTGACCATAAAAGCATATAAATGTCCACAGTAGATAAAAACTTAAGTTAAAAAATAGATAAAAAAATTAATACAGTTCTTCCATTAAATCACCATACACATAAGCAATGACCATAAAGTGCTAGTGCAAATAGTTTGTGCAATTTCTTAAGATAAAACCATACTAGGGACCCACACACATGTAATAATAAAATAACTTGTTAAAACAGAAGCTGAAGCTTCGTTATTAATAAAATTGCAATTAAACACATTTTATCCTGGAACATAATTAATAAATATTATTTTGTTTCTAAAAAAAAAAGGAAGGCCCGTAAGTTGTGTTCAATCATTAGGGATCGGGCTCCAAGAACTTCCTTCTTATGCACCACACGGAGAATAAATAACGGGAGACTGATTAGACAATTGGAGGGTGCAACTCAGTTTTGAGTATTCTATAAGCCTCATTGGAGTGTCTTGTGCCCATATTCTTACATACTTGTACCAACCAGCGTCGCCTAGGTTTCCTGTAAGAGTGGCAGTGGAAAAGAACATGCACCTCCGTTTCCTCCACCTCACCACAAGCGGGGCATTCAATCACATCATGGTCCCCCCAGTTTTTGACAAACGAATGAAGCGGGAGGCACCCATATCTAAATTGTAAAAACTATTTTTTGGCCAACACTGGTTAGATGCTATCCAAAATGGTCTCGGCCCAATAGGTACTTTTAACTTTAAACAAGCGTTGGTCAGCCGACCCATTGTACCTTTACTCATCAGATTGGACAGCCGATGTTCCCTGTAAGCCTCAACCAGGACCTTCCTAGTAATAGATTGTGACACAATTCGAGGCTCCCCCCACAAATCCACCCGTCCCAACTCCACACATAACAACTTTAGGTGTCTCAGCCACAGTATCTTACCCACCCCGTTCAGCCCCAATATTTCAGTTAATTCCTCTCTATATGGGGCTAACTCGGGGGTACTCCATAAGCGTCTCCAGAAGGTTAGCGGTCTTAAAGCAGCTTCCTCGCAAATGGACCTAATTCCCAGGTCCATTCTCAATGGAATTAGGGGTGTACTTATTGGGAGGCTAAAGAGCTGTCTAATGAATACATTCTCTGTGCGTTCTAAAGTTAATGGCGCACAATGTCCCCAAATTTCTGCACCATATGGTGCAGCACTTCTTGCCTGTGCCCTATAAGCTTCCATAGGCGGAAGAACCTGCTTTTGTGCTGCTTTCTAAAAAAAAATGTGGATGCCTCCTGAAACCTGGGTTAATTTCAGACAAAAAGTTCTTCTGAGCACTTATGGTATAGTAAGGACAACAGTCCTCCAGTTCAGTTTTCAGTTGTCTGTGTCCAAGTTTTACTTTCTCCAATAGATTCAAATCCCATTCACATAGGACAGTGCAGCAACACGTGTTTCGTCTAGTCAGTAATTGAATTTAGACTTCTTCAGGGCTGCAACCCAAACGACAATATGTAAGACAATGTTTTTTTTTATGTCTGATGTGAGAATACTTTCTAATGTGTGACATAATGGTTTCTAAATGTGTAAATAGTCTTTGCCTTTAATGTTTCTTAAAGTTTGTTTAGCCTTGTAAATATTTGCAATCAATGTCTTTTTCTGTCAGCAATTCTTTGAAAATATAAAAAATACAAAATGATTGACACAAAATAATGGTGTCTAGGGAAGCGACAATAAATTGGTTTCTTACCCTGTATCAAAAAAACGTATTGAGTCACTGTGGTTTGGGTACTTTGTGTTGTTCACTACTGATGTTTGCAGAAGGCATCGAAGTTGTCAAGAGTCCTCTGGATACCCATAGGGGACTTTGTGAGCAACAACGTGTCATCTGTAAACATCAGGGCAGGTACACTGCGCCCTGCAAGCTTAGAGGCATCAATATTGGAGCCCTTGTTCAAATGGTCTATGAGCCCATTAACAAACAAGGAAAAGAGAGTTGGGGCGAGAACACATCCCTGGCGGACACCTCGTTCTACTGGGATAGGGGAAGTTAAGTTGCCATATTTGCCGTATCTAATTTGCGCATAATTGCCCTCATGCAGGTGAACGAACATATGGCAAAGATATTCCGGGACCACCATCTAAGACTGTTAGCGTTCTAGTTGTTCTTTAGAACACTCTGGGACATTGTGTCATTGGGCTATAGTTGGGCTACATCTGGCTGATATTTGGGCTACATTTGGGCTCTTTTGTCTCTGGTGGCCATCTTGGGAGACTGAATATCAGATTTTTGTAATGAAATATAAGAGGATTTGAGAAGTCACTCAAAATGTGCCCTAATTTTTTTTTTCTTCAGCACTAATCATAATTTCTATGGCAAAATGAACCCCCTCATTTTGTTCCTTTGCAAATTAAATGTTTAAAGTGTTAACACTTTATTCCAATCAAGATGACTTCAGGTGTGCCATACTTTTGTCATAAGTAAGACTGTTAGCGCTCTAGTTGTTCTTTAGAACACTCTGGGACATTCTGTCGTTGGGCTATAGTTGTGCTACATCTGGCTAATATTTAGGCTACATTTGTTTTTTTTTGTCTCTGGTGGCCATCTTTGGGCTACATTGGGCTACATTGGGCTACATTTGGGCTCTAACATATATATAGCCCAATGTAGCCCAATATATTTTTTTTCAAAGTAAATTTTCGTAAATTAATTAAATTAACATGGGGAAAACACGTTTTGGGACCCCCTTTTATCTCGGCCCCCGCTTGACAAATCCCCCTCAAACTTTTAGGGAAGGACCGGAGCTCCGTGAGGCAAATTTGAGGAAATTTTCAGGCAGATTCGTCAACCGACGCCAAAGTTATTCACAATAGAATTTTGAGATTTTGCATTGAATAAAATCCTAACTATAACTACCTACTAGCGACCGCCAGTAGGTTATATATATATATATATATATATATATATATATATATATATATATATATATATATATATACATATATATATATATTTATTTGCTTCCGTATGTGGCCCACTGTCCCGGCCTGAGGGCGCTCTTTGGCTGTGCTATGAGGTACGGCAGAGCCTCGATGTTGCTTCTCATTAACTCTTGATTCCCAACCAGGATTCCTTGCGGACTCGCAGATCTCCATAAATTATTTACTCCACTTCATCGATCTTTTGCATAGATGTTTATTTTAGCATTCCTGCAACCCCTACGCGTTTCAGTCTCCGCCGAGACCTTGCTCACGGGGACATTCAAAAGAATGCGCAACGTTATTTCCTCATCTTAAAACAATTCGACATCACTTCCTGTCTCATGTCGCTATGCACTACGGTATCTGTAGTTTTACTATAAGACATTCCTTACATTTGTGATACGTTATTTATCTAATTTGTGTCATTTTCATCTAATGTATTTCTTCCAACTGGAACTGTTTCATATAAGTGGAGAGAAAAACAATTATTATTGTCGTTTTTTGTCAACAATTAATAGAAAAAAATAGAAAAGTTGGCCATGCCCCGGGCCGGAATTCGCCACGGGAGGGGGGCCACACGGCCCCCTTCCCGTAAAAAATAAATAAATAAGAATTGGGGGCAGGCCCTGAGCGATGGGGTCCCCAGGGCCAAAAATATAAGAAAAAGAAGGGGGGCTACACAGCCCCCCTTCTTAAAAGCAGATTTTAAAGAAAAACAGGATCTGGAGGAGGCCACGCCCCCTCCCTGCACCTCTCTGCAAACGCGCCCACTGGCTCATTTGCAGAGGGGGAACTAATTCTCTTTGCGTACTGGGGGTCCCTGGGGGCCAACTAGCCCACCAAAAGCCTCCAGTAAGGGCCAAGGGGCTGCGTTGCAGAGAGGTATAAAAAGGGGCGTGGCCTCATTACACCTCTCTGCAACGCAGCCCCCTGGCACATACAGAAGGTTACTGGTGGGCTTGTTGGCCCTCAGGGACCCCAGTATGCAAGGAGAATTAGTTCCCCCTCTACAAACGCGCCAGGGGGCTGTGTTGCAGAGAGGTGTAATGAGGCCATGCCCCTTTTTACACCTCTCTGCAATGCAGCCTCCTGGCGCATACTGGAGTGGGCCAGTTGGCCCCCATGGACCCCCAGTATGCAAGGGGACTTAATCCCCCAACTTAGAACGCGTTACGGGGCGTGTTTGCACAGTGGTGAAGGTAGGGGGCGGGGTTTGAGGTGATATGTGTGGAAACATGCCCTGTGGCGCGTTTTAAGTTGGGGAATTAATTCCTCTTTAATCCAGAGGTTCCCTAGGGGCCAACCAGTCCAACAGGTACCTCTAGTAAGCGCCACAGAGCTGCGTTGCAGAGTGTTGTAAAAAGGGGGCGTGCCCTCTGAACACCTCTCTGCAACGCAGCTCCCTGGTGCATACTGGAGGTACCTGGTGGGCTAGTTGGCTCACAGGGGACCTTAGGGAAGAGGAATTAATTCCCCAACCTAAAACGCACCACAGGGCGTGTTTGCACACATGTCACCTCAGGCCCCGCCCCCTTCCTTCACTATTGAGCAAAATATTCCTCTAAAATCAGCCAAACTACGAATTCCAATTTACTCACCTGTTAGCAGGAGAGACCTCAGTGTTGCATCTTTCAGCCCACTACTGATCCTGAAAAGTAATTCTAATCGTAGTTACAGTAACTTGAATTTCCTTCTATAGGCTAACATGGACTGGGTTCACTTGGAAATTTTTCTAAGAGTGCAGTTTTGGAACTTAAAAAAATTCCTCAAAAATCAGCCAATCGTAGGTAAATTAACTTGAATTTCCTTCCATTGGCTAAATTTTTCCAAGTGTGCAGTTTTGGATCTTTAAAAAATTCCTGACAAATCAGCCAAACTACGAATTCCGATTTACTCACCTGTTATCAGCAGAGACCTCAGTGCTGCATCTTTCACCCCACTAGTGATCCTGAAAAGTAATTCTAATCGTAGTTACAGTAACTTGAATTTCCTTCCATAGGCTAACATTGACTGGTTTTACTTTAAGATTTTTCTGTGTGAAGTTTTGGAAATTTAACAAATTCTTCAATAATCGGCCGAACTATGAATTCTGATTTATTCAACTGTTATCAGGAGAGACCTCAGTGCTGCATCTTTCAGCTCATTACTGTTCCTGAAAAGTAAATTTAACTGTACTTACCAGTAACTTGAATTTCCTTCCATAGGATATCATTGCCTGCTATATAAAATATATATAAATTAAAAAAATATAAAATAAATAATAAAAATATAACAATTTCAATATTTAAAACATTTTTTTTTCAATTTATTAAAAAAATATGTAATGTAATTTAAAAAATAAAATATCTAAAAATAAATACTTTAAAACAATGTAGTAAATTAGTATAAAAAAATATAACAATTAAAACATTTAAAAATTATCATTTACAAAACTTTTGAAATTCACCGAAAAAGCCATACGTTTCAGCCATGTTATAGTTAGGAATTAGCATTTAAAAAACCTTAGAAATTCACTGAAAAAAACAAAGGTTTCAGCCACGTTATAGTTCGGAATTAGCATTTAAAAAACCTTTGAAATTCACTGAAAAAAACACAGGTTTCACACATGTTATAGTTAGCTGGACATTTCACTCATACAAAACCATTGAAATTCCCCCGTTATAGTTAGACCTTTGATATACATATATAAAAAATATTTATTTTTCAGAAAGACACACATTCATTGGATGATGTCATCAGTGATTTCATCAGTGATGTCATTTGAGATATCATCAGTGATGTCATGAGTGATGTCACTGACCATGTCATGAGTGATGTAATATGTGACGTCATCAGCAGTGCATTGCGGGCGTGCGAGTTATTGTTAGCTGAACTAACTATAACAGGGGAATTTCAATGGTTTTGTATGAGTGAAATGTCCAGCTAACTATAACATGTGTGAAACCTATGGTTTTTTCAGTGAGTCTCAAAGGTTTTTTAAATGCTAATTCCTAACTATAACGTGGCTGAAACCAATGGTTTTTTCAGTGAAAATATATATATATACATTTAGCTTAGTGGCAAGTGATCCCTTTTCCATTCTGTTTGCTCATGTAATTCCTTAGAGTTATTGATTATCATTTATTGGTGTGCATTATTCAAAGACGGACATGTCCAGTAAGTTCAGAAAAGTACCATTCAAAAATAATGTAATTTCTTCGAGTTGCTTAACACTGTAGAGATGATGTGGATAGAGGGCTAAATTGGGTTTTAGCTCCAACTTGTTGATCCTGTCTTATACTAAAAGTCCAGTTGACTAGTTCAAGTTCAAGTTCAAGTTCAGGAATTTATATAGCGCACTACTCACCCAGAGGGTCTCAAGGCGCTTGGGGAGGGGGTTCATTATTTATCGAATAGCCAGGTTTTAAGTTCTTTTCTGAAGGAGATGTGGTTCTGTGTAAGGCGGAGGTGAGTGGGGAGTGAGTTCCAGGTCTTGGCTGCCAAGTAGGAGAAGGATCTACCTCCCATGGTGGATCTTTGGATACGCGGAACTGCGGCGAGGCCTTGATTGGAGGATCTTAGTTGGCGGGTGGGTGTGTAGAAGGATAGTCGAGTGTTGAGGCATTCGGGTCCTAGTTTGTAGAGGGCCTTGTGTGCGTGGGTGAGGAGACGGAATGTTATTCTCTTGTTGACGGGAAGCCAGTGGAGGTCTTTCAGGTGGCTGGTAATGTGATCTTGGCGAGGGATGTCCAGAATGAGTCTCGCTGATGCGTTTTGGATGCGTTGGAGTTTTTTCTGTAATTTAGCTGTAATTCCGGCGTATAGGGTGTTTCCGTAGTCTAGTCGACTCGTAACCAGTGCGTGGGTGACAGTCTTTCTTGTCTCGGCGGGGATCCAGTGGAAGATTTTTTTGAGCATACGAAGTACCTTGAAGCAGGAGGATGAGACGGCGTTGACTTGTTTGGTCATCAAGAGTGAGGAGTCCGGGATGAAGCCAAGGTTACGTGCGTGGTCTGTGGGTATGGGTGCTGAGCCCAGATCCGAAGGCCACCATAAGTCGTCCCAGGCAGAGGGGGATGATCCTAGGATGAGCACTTCCGTTTTGTCTGAGTTAAGTTTTAGGTGGCTGTTTTTCATCCATACGGCTACTTCTTTCATGCCTTCGTGAAGATTGGTTTTGGCGGTGTTGGGGCCTTTGGTGAGGGAAAGGATCAGCTGGGTGTCGTCAGCGTAGGAGATGATGTTAAGGTTGTGTTGAAGCGCGATGGAAGCGAGTGGACTCATGTAAACGTTGAAGAGGGTGGGACTGAGTGATGACCCTTGTGGTACACCGCAGATGACTTCGGTGGCCTCTGATTTGAATGGGGGAGGTCGGACTCTCTGAGTTCTCCCAGCTAGGAACGAGATGATCCAGTCCAAGGCTTTTCCTTTTATGCCGATGTTGCTGAGGCGTTGTATGAGGGTGCTGTGACAGACAGTGTCGAAGGCGGCGGAGAGGTCGATTAAAATGAGGGCCACTGTTTCTCCGTTGTCCAGTAGTGTTCAGATGTCGTCTGTTGCTGCGATGAGGGCGGTTTCGGTGCTGTGTTTGGCTCGAAAGCCAGACTGTGAGGGATTGAGGGAGTTGTTGGATTCGAGGAAGGCGGCGAGTTGGCTATTGACGGCTTTCTCAGTGACTTTGGCCGGGAATGGGAGGAGGGATATGGGGCGGTAGTTTTTAAGTTCAGAGGGGTCTGCTGTGGGTTTCTTTAGGAGGGCGCTGACTTCGGCATGTTTCCAGCTTTCTGGGAAGGTAGCAGAGTTGAAGGAACAGTTAATGACGTCACGGAGATGGGGTGCGATGATGGAGTCTGCTTTGTTGAAGATGTGGTGGGGACACGGGTCGGTTGGCGAGCCAGAGTGGATGAAATTCATTAGGCGGATGGTGTCTTCAGTGGTGATTGGGTTCCAGGCGCTGAGGTTGTTAGAGGGTGGTTTAGGATCTGAGGGGGGTGGAGAGGATTGTTAGTTGGAACTGTTTTCAAAGCTGTTATGTATGTCGGCAATTTTGTTGTAGAAGAAGGAGGATAACGAATCGCAGAGGTCTTGGGAGGGAGCGATGTCGTTTGAGGCTGCGGTGGGGTTGGTGAATTCTTTGACGATGTTGAATAGTTCCTTGCTGTTGTGGGCATTGTTGTCGAGTCGATTCTTGAATGCTGATTTCTTGGTGGATCGAATCAGCTGGTGGTGTTTGCGGGTGGCTGCCTTGAAGGTGGTCATGTTGTCGTTGGTTGGGTTTTTTCTCCATGTTTTCTCGAGAGTACGGCATAGCTTCTTGGATTTCTTAAGGTCATTGTTGAACCAGGGGGCCTTTTTGCTGTCTTGTTTGGTGTGATGGTTCTTCAAGGGTGCTAATTTGTCAGCACTGTGAGTGATCCATTGTTTGAATTTGATGGCAGCTTGGTTTGGGTCAGATGGGAGGGCGGGTGGGTTTTGGTTGAGCGATGTGAGGAGTTGGTCGGTGGTGATTTTGTTCCATTTTCTTCGGGGAATAGGTTGTGGGGGGTTGTGGGTCAAGGTGGTTTTGTAGCTGAAGTGAACACAACTGTGGTCCGTCCAATGGAGAGCTGTGGTGCGATCAAAGGAGATGTGTTTGCTGGAGGTGAAGATTGGGTCGAGCGTATGTCCGGCTACATGGGTGGGGGTGTCAACAAGTTGTTTGAGGCCTAGATTGGCCAGGTTGTCAAGAAGGGTGGTGGTGTTGCTGTCGTTTTTCTTTTCCAGGTGGAAGTTGAGGTCTCCCAGTAGAATGTAGTTCTCTGAGGCGAGGGCATGTGGACTGATGAAGTCAGTGATGTCTTCGCTGAATTGTTTACGGGTTCCTGGAGGCCTGTAGATGAGGGTGCCTCTGAGTGTGGTCCTAGGGTCGGTGTGGATCTGGAAGTGGAGGTGTTCGGCGGTTGTGAAGTTATCGTCGGAGCTGGTCGTGATTTTGATGGTGTTCTTATGGACGATGGCGATGCCTCCTCCTGTTTGGTTGGTGCGGTCTTTTCGAATGATCTTATAATTGTCTGGGATGGCTATGGCGATGTCGGGTGTTGATGATGCATTCATCCATGTTTCAGTGAGGAAGGCGACGTCCGGTGATGTAGTGTCGAGTAGATCCCAGAGTTCGGTGGCGTGTCTGTGGACCGAGCGGGTGTTCAGTAGGATGCACTTCAGGTGGTTGGAGTCGGAGCTGTGTTTGGTGTTAGTGGATGTGGTATGGGTCTTGATGCTGGTAAATTTGCAGGAGTGGCAGGCGAAGGGTCCATGGGTGAGTCCTGGGACAGTTACGCAGCATAGAGGTGTGCGTCCTGGGTTAAGGGCTAGGAGGGTGATGGCGCCATACGTTATGCTGGGGGGTTGCGCTTTGCGGGGACCCGGGGGTCTGGCGCTGGGCGCGGTCCAGGGTGGACGGGCGTAGACGGGCTTACCTTTGGCGCACCTTTGGGGCGCGTCCGCTGCGCGTGAACGCTGCGCGAGAATGCATCTGTCATAAGCGGAAATTGGAGGAGGCGGGGACGAGGGAGGGTCATCTGGGAGGCGGTAGCGGGGAGGAGACACGAGTCAGGAGGGACACAACAACAACAACAAAATGGCTGCTTACTACTAAAGGCGAAACGGGGCACAGCCGAAGACCGGCAATGAATGATTTTGCAGTCTGCGCTAATTATATATCCAAAGCAAAGCAGCGCTAACGTGCACTATGCAAATCAGCTGACACAGTTACTATTTATAAATGCGCTGGCTACGTTGCTTTCAGTTTGGCAAAGCTGTGCAATTGCGATTGCACTGTGCAGATTACGATACCAGGACGGGTCCAGGCAACAGGGGAGCAGGCAGGGTAAGGGCCCCTATGTCGTTTGTATGCGACATGGATGCACAGTGTATGTGATTATACATTTTAGGTGTGTGTATTGTGATGAGCATGGATGGTATGTGCAGCACTTTACTGTGCAGCCAGGAATCCATTTTGGATTTTCAATATTTGGACTGGGTTGAGTGTGTGACATTGATCCACATTCGGTCCATCAC
This sequence comes from Lissotriton vulgaris, assembly GCF_964263255.1. Lineage (NCBI taxonomy): Eukaryota > Metazoa > Chordata > Amphibia > Caudata > Salamandridae > Lissotriton > Lissotriton vulgaris. Next base: position 442,116,673 of record NC_141689.1, on the reverse strand, counting down.
TTGTTGTGTTTGCATATTCCGCCCTAAGTGCGCTGGGGATGCCCAGACGTGGGTCCCAGGCACTCCACACCACTGGAGTCAAGCTAGCCAGGCTGATGAGAGGTGTTACCTCGAAACCGGTCCGGTCCTCGGATGCTTGATTCCGTTCTGGGAAGGACATGGCTTTTGTAGTTCGGACTGGACTGTTCCCATGGGGCACAGGGTCAGAGCTGATTTGCATATCGCCATTGTCTAACCCAGGGTGGTGTGGAGTGCAAAATAACGATGGATTTGGGCCCAGATCTTTGGACTGGGTTGAGTGTGTGACATTGATCCACATTCGGTCCATCACTTGTTGTGTTTGCATATTCCGCCCTAAGTGCGCTGGGGATGCCCAGACGTGGGTCCCAGGCACTCCACACCACTGGAGTCAAGCTAGCCGGGCTGATGAGAGGTGTTACCTCGAAACCGGTCCGGTCCTCGTATGCTTGATTCCGTTCTGGGAAGGACATGGCTTTTGTAGTTCAGACTGGACTGTTCCCATGGGGCACAGGGTCAGAGCTAATTTGCATATCGCCATTGTCTAACCCAGGGTGGAGTGGAGTGCAAAATAACAATGGATTTGGGCCCAGATCTTTAGACTGGGTTGAGTGTGTGACATTGATCCACATTCGGTCCATCACTTGTTGTGTTTGCATATTCTGCCCTAAGTGCGCTGGGGATGCCCAGACGTGGGTCCCAGGCACTCCACACCACTGGAGTCAAGCTAGCCGGGCTGATGAGAGGTGTTACCTCAAAACCGGTCCGGTCCTCGGATGCCTGATTCCGTTCTGGGAAGGACATGGCTTTTGTAGTTCGGACTGGACTGTTCCCATGGGGCACAGGGTCAGAGCTGATTTGCATATCGCCATTGTCTAACCCAGGGTGGTGTGGAGTGCAAAATAACGATGGATTTGGGCCCAGATCTTTGGACTGGGTTGAGTGTGTGACATTGATCCACATTCGGTCCATCACTTGTTGTGTTTGCATATTCCGCCCTAAGTGCGCTGGGGATGCCCAGACGTGGGTCCCAGGCACTCCACACCACTGGAGTCAAGCTAGCCGGGCTGATGAGAGGTGTTACCTCGAAACCGGTCCGGTCCTCGGATGCTTGATTCCGTTCTGGGAAGGACATGGCTTTTGTAGTTCGGACTGGACTGTTCCCATGGGGCACAGGGTCAGAGCTGATTTGCATATCGCCATTGTCTAACCCAGGGTGGTGTGGAGTGCAAAATAACGATGGATTTGGGCCCAGATCTTTGGACTGGGTTGAGTGTGTGACATTGATCCACATTCGGTCCATCACTTGTTGTGTTTGCATATTCCGCCCTAAGTGCGCTGGGGATGCCCAGACGTGGGTCCCAGGCACTCCACACCACTGGAGTCAAGCTAGCCGGGCTGATGAGAGGTGTTACCTCGAAACCGGTCCGGTCCTCGGATGCTTGATTCCGTTCTGGGAAGGACATGGCTTCTGTAGTTCGGACTGGACTGTTCCCATGGGGCACCGGGTCAGAGCTGATTTGCATATCGCCATTGTCTAACCCAGGGTGGTGTGGAGTGCAAAATAACGATGGATTTGGGCCCAGATCTTTTGACTGGGTTGAGTGTGTGACATTGATCCACATTCGGTCCATCACTTGTTGTGTTTGCATATTTTGCCCTAAGTGCGCTGGGGATGCCCAGACGTGGGTCCCAGGCACTCCACACCACTGGAGTCAAGCTAGCCGGGCTGATGAGAGGTGTTACCTCGATACCGGTCCGGTCCTCGGATGCTCGATTCCGTTCTGGGAAGGACATGGCTTTTGTAGTTCGGACTGGACTGTTCCCATGGGGCACAGGGTCAGAGCTGATTTGCATATCGCCATTGTCTAACACAGGGTGGTGTGGAGTGCAAAATAACGATGGATTTGGGCCCAGATCTTTGGACTGGGTTGAGTGTGTGACATTGATCCACATTCGGTCCATCACTTGTTGTGTTTGCATATTCCACCCTAAGTGCGCTGGGGATTCCCAGACGTGGGTCCCAGGCACTCCACACCACTGGAGTCAAGCTAGCCGGGCTGATGAGAGGTGTTACCTCGAAACCGGTCCGGTCCTCGGATGCTTGATTCCGTTCTGGAAAGGACATGGCTTTTGTAGTTCGGACTGGGCTGTTCCCATGGGGCACAGGGTCAGAGCTGATTTGCATATCGCCATTGTCTAACCCAGGGTGGTGTGGAGTGCAAAATAACGATGGATTTGGGCCCAGATCTTTGGACTGGGTTGAGTGTGTGACATTGATCCACATTCGGTCCATCACTTGTTGTGTTTGCATATTCCGCCCTAAGTGCGCTGGGGATGCCCAGACGTGGGTCCCAGGCACTCCACACCACTGGAGTCAAGCTAGCCGGGCTGATGAGAGGTGTTACCTCGAAACCGGTCCGGTCCTCGGATGCTCGATTCCGTTCTGGGAAGGACATGGCTTTTGTAGTTCGGACTGGACTGTTCCCATGGGGCACAGGGTCAGAGCTGATTTGCATATCGCCATTGTCTAACCCAGGGTGGTGTGGAGTGCAAAATAACGATGGATTTGGGCCCAGATCTTTGGACTGGGTTGAGTGTGTGACATTGATCCACATTCGGTCCATCACTTGTTGTGTTTGCATATTCCACCCTAAGTGCGCTGGGGATGCCCAGACGTGGGTCCCAGGCACTCCACACCACTGGAGTCAAGCTAGCCGGGCTGATGAGAGGTGTTACCTCGAAACCGGTCCGGTCCTCGGATGCTTGATTCCGTTCTGGGAAGGACATGGCTTTTGTAGTTCGGACTGGACTGTTCCCATGGGGCACAGGGTCAGAGCTGATTTGCATATCGCCATTGTCTAACCCAGGGTGGTGTGGAGTGCAAAATAACGATGGATTTGGGCCCAGATCTTTGGACTGGGTTGAGTGTGTGACATTGATCCACATTCGGTCCATCACTTGTTGTGTTTGCATATTCCGCCCTAAGTGCGCTGGGGATGCCCAGACGTGGGTCCCAGGCACTCCACACCACTGGAGTCAAGCTAGCCGGGCTGATGAGAGGTGTTACCTCAAAACCGGTCCGGTCCTCGGATGCCTGATTCCGTTCTGGGAAGGACATGGCTTTTGTAGTTCGGACTGGACTGTTCCCATGGGGCACAGGGTCAGAGCTGATTTGCATATCGCCATTGTCTAACCCAGGGTGGTGTGGAGTGCAAAATAATGATGGATTTGGGCCCAGATCTTTGGACTGGGTTGAGTGTGTGACATTGATCCACATTCGGTCCATCACTTGTTGTGTTTGCATATTCCGCCCTAAGTGCGCTGGGGATGCCCAGACGTGGGTCCCAGGCACTCCACACCACTAGAGTCAAGCTAGCCGGGCTGATGAGAGGTGTTACCTCGAAACCGGTCCGGTCCTCGGATGCTCGATTCCGTTCTGGGAAGGACATGGCTTTTGTAGTTCGGACTGGACTGTTCCCATGGGGCACAGGGTCAGAGCTGATTTGCATATCGCCATTGTCTAACCCAGGGTGGTGTGGAGTGCAAAATAACGATGGATTTGGGCCCAGATCTTTGGACTGGGTTGAGTGTGTGACATTGATCCACATTCAGTCCATCACTTGTTGTGTTTGCATATTCCACCCTAAGTGCGCTGGGGATGCCCAGACGTGGGTCCCAGGCACTCCACACCACTGGAGTCAAGCTAGCCGGGCTGATGAGAGGTGTTACCTCGAAACCGGTCCGGTCCTCGGATGCTTGATTCCGTTCTGGGAAGGACATGGCTTTTGTAGTTCGGACTGGACTGTTCCCATGGGGCACAGGGTCAGAGCTGATTTGCATATCGCCATTGTCTAACCCAGGGTGGTGTGGAGTGCAAAATAACGATGGATTTGGGCCCAGATCTTTGGACTGGGTTGAGTGTGTGACATTGATCCACATTCGGTCCATCACTTGTTGTGTTTGCATATTCCGCCCTAAGTGCGCTGGGGATGCCCAGACGTGGGTCCCAGGCACTCCACACCACTGGAGTCAAGCTAGCCGGGCTGATGAGAGGTGTTACCTCGAAACCGGTCCGGTCCTCGGATGCTTGATTCCGTTCTGGGAAGGACATGGCTTTTGTAGTTCGGACTGGACTGTTCCCATGGGGCACAGGGTCAGAGCTGATTTGCATATCGCCATTGTCTAACCCAGGGTGGTGTGGAGTGCAAAATAACGATGGATTTGGGCCCAGATCTTTGGACTGGGTTGAGTGTGTGACCTTGATCCACATTCGGTCCATCACTTGTTGTGTTTGCATATTCCGCCCTAAGTGCGCTGGGGATGCCCAGACGTGGGTCCCAGGCACTCCACACCACTGGAGTCAAGCTAGCCGGGCTGATGGGAGGTGTTACCTCGAAACCGGTCCGGTCCTCGGATGCTTGATTCCGTTCTGGGAAGGACATGGCTTTTGTAGTTCGGACTGGACTGTTCCCATGGGGCACAGGGTCAGAGCTGATTGGGTTGAGTGTGTGACATTGATCCACATTCGGTCCATCACATGTTGTGTTTACACAAAATAGAGGCTGAAGAGAATCTGCCAGACAGAAAGGCATATTGAAAAACACGTGTGTGATTTTTTGAGGAGACCGCCAAGCCCAGAGAAAGGCTGGAGACAAATACCCCTTTAAAGTTTAGGGGCAGTCCCAACGCCCTTCCTTCTTCATTCTCAAACAGACATGTTACTGCAACGATGTTTAGTAGCTGACCAAGTCTCGTATTTTTGTCCTTTGTTTGGGTTTCATTGGCAGAGAACTCATAGCTCTCTCCTCGTTTTACTGTACTTTGAGTAACAAAGATGGCAGCTTGACATGTTTTGGGATAATAAACAAAATGTCATGGATTCCTTGAAATCATTTCGGAATCCACAGAGTTGTCTGCTAGACTATGATAAATACAGTGTAGAAACCCAGGTCAGTGTGCCAGTATTCTTGTGGGCCAGTGACAGGACCCACACAGCAGGGTGTGTGGGAATTACTTGTGCACCAGACCCAGGGTCTCGGTTTTTTGTCATCCTTCCAGCTGGGACAATCTGAGAAAGACCCATGGTAGAAGAGCTGTAGACAAGCTGAAACAAGAAGGAACTGCCTGCTGAAGAAAGAGGATTATAGAACTGCATCCCCATAGGAGAAGCCTCTGGTGTCATTGGCCCAGCTGCATGGTGATTAGGCGCTGTACAAGGGACTAAGGTCCTAATCCTGCTGTAGTAGCTGACTCTGTCTTGAAGGAAGAGGCTAATTTCACTGTGAAAATGGTGCTGAAAGTGTGCCCTGCAGGAGAAATCCATTTAAAAAAGGAGACCACAGCTGTGCAAGAAAGACAGAGATCAACTGATCTGCCATTCAGGTGGCCACTCGAAAGTAGCTCTGTGGCTAGAGCCCATTACCAAGAAGAGAACTCAGGAGGGCAGCAGTTCAGGTAATACCTGGTGTGGCTGACCTTGGCAGACGTTACATGGTCCTTAGGGTTGTAGAGGACATGTAGCTCACTTAGTGAAAAATTGAGCATGACTGGAGTTTTTTGGGGTGCTTGAATGAGGGCCCATTGTTAGTGGTAACACAAATGTTTTGAGGTCTGGCAACTGTTATTATTTTCTCTCTGGTGAGTGTCTAATTAATGTTTAAATGCATTAAGTCTAGTTGAAGATTCTTTTTGATGGGTAGGTAGAGGCATTAGTTACATTTTCAATTGTGACAAGGCCTGCAAGTCTGTTCTAACAAATGTGAACTTTGAATGCATTTTCAAAGTCATCAGGCCTTTCTTATTGATTCAGATTACATTTGCAAAGTCTGTAGGTCAACTGTGTTAATTATGGAGAGTTCATGTTATTGCAGCAGGCCTAGTTAGCGATATCATATTTTCCAAGTTAGGGCCTGCTAGCACAAACTTTGGGGCATATATACAACAGAATGATGGAGTGTGGCGTTAAGCAAAACTAGCTAACGCCATTCTGAAAAAGCAGGGATGCAACGTATTTACAAAGATACAGTGCACTCCAGCATTTCCCCTAGTGCTACTGCTAAATTAAGCTGGCTAAAGCCGACACAGTCCTCCTTGCACCATAGTTCAAAGGGGCCGCGTTTGGGGGAACAATACGTGCAGAAAGGTGCCCCTTCCTTCGTTGGGCAGCACACATAAAAGTTGCAAATTCTAATTTTTTTATGATTGTTTATATGCAGGAAGGGACACCTTCCTGCACATAAACAATCAGTAATCGCGTTTTGCTGTTTCTAAGTGTACTGCACAATGCATAGAAGCAGTTTCTATGCACATAAAGAATCATTTATGGAATTCTGCTCTTTCTATGTGTGCTGCACAATGCAAAAATGAGGAGAAATAATGTATTTCTCGTTTCTCCATGTTAAAACCAGGTTGTCCCCGGTCTTAATATTGGTACTGCCCCATAATTACGCCCGCCTTGTAAATTGGGGGCAGCGTCAAAATCAATGGGTGTTGCGGCAGAACACCCATTATCCATCCCTTTCACGCTAAGTATAGAGGGAAAAGGGTGCCTTATTGAAAAGTTAAGTGGCGTAACGTCACCTTGTAAATAAGGCGAAGCCCCTATTGACACAGGAATGTTGTAAAAAGTGACACTCTGTGGAGTTAGGGGCTTGAAAATATATGCCCTCTTGTCTTTAGGTACCTTGCAGATTACATCCTCGGACTAAACATATAGGGGTTCATTCTCCTGTAAGATATATTTAGGGTAGATAAGTTCTATCCTGTTATCTGTAAGGCTTCCTGGAAGAATTGTAAATTCTCAGTCCCTGGGTCATGTTATCAACTGTTTAGTAGATTGTGTTGCAACTGTATATTATGTGTATGTTAAATGGCTGTATGTGTAATATTTCGCTTAAAAATAAGTGTACTGACCAGACCATCATTAATTGAGTGTTATTAGGTGTATAACTTAGTTCTGAGTTTCGAAACCATATCACTTCCCTTTACTGAGCCGTTATCCACTCTGCCACTGCTACCTTGAGACACTAGTGCTGTGAAATGTTTTATTTTTAAGTTGGTGTGACAGTAGTACAGGGACGCTGGGGCATCAGTGGAAACTGACACAAACTGACACAAATGAAGAGGCCCAGTGACCATGAGATATTAAACTTGGCTTATTTACAGTAGATATAAAAGAACAATTCAGATATTAGATTAGGGGCGTTATGCGTTGTCAAAGACTGGCATTTACTTATGCATCCATAAAGAACATGTTTACAGTGCATTGGAGAAGAGTTTATAAACTAAAACATGTAATAATTGAAACTTCTTTTAAAGGTATCGGATGAATCGCTGCACTCTAAAACTGAAGAAGAAGGCCTTTCTCCAGAAATGGAACCATATTTGGTTCGAAGACATTCCTGTCGTGGTGTGCATCTGCCTTCCCTAGCTTACAGATTAGCTGAACAAGCTGAAATGGCAGATTGGGAAAGGAAGATAGACTCGGAGTGCCCCCAGAGACCCACAAGCCTGGCATTGAGGATCCCTCCTTTGATTGCCATCACATGTGCAGAGTCTACGAGGTAAGTGCCTGATGCTTTACTTTGCTTGTTTGACATCTTCTAACAAGATAGAGAAACACATTGTTGCCCTGCATGGTGCTGGTAATTTTGATGCATCCTAGTCTTAAATCTAATTTTTGACTTCTTAAAATGTACTAAAATTGTTATTTCTCTGGTTAGATGCATGAAGTATTCATTCTAAGCACATTTTATACTCTCAAATGAGACTCTAGCGAAATTGCCCTAAAATGGTGAAATATTAAAAAAATTATTATAGATTTTTTTAAAAAACAAATGTAGTTACGTAAGCAATCTGTTGTTATAAAATTAAAAGGATATATTACAAAAATAAGGTCTTTGTGAAAACGGTATTGATTTGTGCGAAAGAAAATTGTTTAGCAATTTCTTTAAAGAAATGCAATGGGAAAGAAATAAGAAATGTCTCAGAGTTGCCAGTAGTCAATTCTCCTAAAAGGAAAAAGAAAAGAATGTATTTAAGCCTAGTGCAGAACAGCGCAAAATTTGCATATGGAATATTGGATGCTGAATGTAATCTACATAAATTTGACCTGTTTAGACAGATTTCATGAATTTAGTACACAGGTACTGTTAAAAGCCATTCCATGTTTCTGTTAGTATGGTTCTTTATTTGTATAATTATTACCCTTTTCCATTGATCATTGATTACATTTTGTCAGTTACTAATATGTGCCTAATGAATTCTTAGTTCCATAACTTAACCATGCACAATTTGGAAATTTCACTAAAAGGTATTTGTATATCTTGCATCAATGATCTTTGAAGCATTATGTAAAATCAATGTTTCCTTTTTGCAACCTCTTTTATTTCAGAGTTGTTGGCTTAGTTAACTGTATAATAATAGGGTTTGTTCTTCCTAGTCTGATCTTGCAAATAGGTATATTTACTAGTATATTGATCATTACACTTACAGGAAATTGTATGCTTTTGGGCATGTGAACTGTATACTGCATACATTTTTGTTAAGATGGACGTAACTTTATATTAACCAGGCATTTAGATATGTAAGTGATATGTTTAACAGGAAAGGATTTTTGGTGATGAAAGGGTACGATGTGAAGATCTGAATATTAATGCCTTGTATTTTTTACCTACAAACATTTGTAAAGTCAACATGAGGGCGATATGGGTGATTGTAATTATAATTTTTGATTGGATCCTACATTGACTGTCTTCCAGCATGAAAATGACTTGTGTACTCAGATCTTTTTGTGTCTGAACCCCTCGAGGGGAGCTGAAATAGTGTCAATTCACAAAAAAAGGTAGTTGAAGTGATCCCAGTAACTAGCAACCTATTAGCTTGGTAGATAACCTGCCGAAAATATTTTGCAAAGAAGTGTTGGATAAACTCTAGGGGCCTCATTTATGAAGGCCTTGCGCCACCAGTGCCTCACTTTTTCCCATTTTAAAAGTGACGCAAGGACTTCATAAATAAGGCCCCTGGTCTGGATAACAGGCAACAATATTTTGAGTGAGTTCAAGTGTGGTTCACGGCCAAACTCTGGCACTATCGACCTGGTCTTTTACCCCCCTCTTGGTAAGGTGAAAGTTGATCAAATTTGCAAAAGGTGGTTTATGTGTTGCTTTTGTGGACCTGCAGGCAGCTTCAATAAGGTCCCTGAGAAAGGTATTAAGGGAGGTTATAGATTCATTGGGTGCTGGGAGCAATGTATTCAGTGTAATCAGATGTCTCCACACTGATAATTTTGCTCAAGTGAGGTGGGGATGCAATGGAGAGGAGACTGAAAGTATCAAGGTCAAAGGGTGTCCGCCAAGACTATGTCTTGGGGCTCACCCTTTTTTTCCTCTTTACAAATGCGTGCATTGACTATTTAATGAACTGTGAGAACGGTTCACCAATTTTGGCAAATAAGAAAGTGCCTGTGCTATTGTTCGGCGATGAGATTTTACTTATTTACATAGCCTGAAAGGTTTGGAAATCTTACTCCAAGCATTTGTGATTTCGATAATTTATATGGATTGGAAGCAAGTTTAAGGAAAACATTATGTATGGCATTCAACCCTTACAAACAATTCCAAGGGAAAAAGAGACTGGGTAATTATTATATTGAAAAAGTGACTGTGTCCGACTATCTGGATTTCAGGATATCAGACTTGAATGCCTGGCATGAGCAGAACGCAAAAAGTAAATTTCTACTTAAGCATATATCAAGGGCGCTAATAAAATATGTCACTCAGGGCAATTTGCACCCAATATAACCAGCTTTGCAAACATACATATCAGGAGCTACATGTCATTCAAAAGTTAATTGGTATTTTCCATGTCTTATTTTGATATTATGAGTAATATTTACTGACAAGTGTTCTGAGTCTATAGCTCATGGCTGTTAGGCGACCTTATCGGTGTTTTGCCATTATAACCCAAGACTTTTCTCTTCTTCCTAGGAATTTTAGTTCTATAATTTTTAAGGACTTCCTACGGTACTGTATGTAGGAAAGGGCAATTCAAGCCTGTAAAAGAGGGATCCTAATAATAAGGAAGGCCTGCAGACCCCCTCAGGGCTCAGGGAAAGGCCGAAACATGTAGATATAACAACACTTTTCTTTTAGGGGGTACGAATACTAATGAACCTAGAAACTTGAAAGATCACCTACGTAGTTTTAATTATTTCTGTGTTGAGAGAATCCTGATCCCAGTTGGAATAGAGGATTCATTCAAATTCTTCAACTGGTTTTGAAAATTAAAAAAATTCGCTCCATCCTAGGAGTTGGTCTGCGTCAGGGATGTTGATGTGCGCCCTATGATGAAGCATGACATTATCTAGTGTGTGAGGGCAGTATTTAAAACAAAGGGGTATTTCCTGTGCTGGTTGTTAAGCAGCCTTCAGGGATGGAATAGTCCACCTAACTACCCTTTCCCTTCCTAGTGTGTGTGTATGTTTAAGAAGGGAGGCTGAAGGGAAAAGTTGGACCTCTTGCCCACCCCTGTGTGTATGTGTTAAAGAGTGCTTGCCAGATATTACAATCCCTGATGAAGTCCTGCTGGTTGGGACGAAACGCGTTGGCTGGGCTGAGAATTTATGAATGAAGAATAAAATTTGAATCTAACATCGCTTGCTTTTGTGAATTTATGGACTGACCAAAGCAGTGGCCTATATATGGACTTTCATGATATTACTTGGAAATGTTCCATTAATTTTTCCATAATGTTAGTGAAATATAGAGCGATCCCCTGTTTATTGTGTAGGTACGCAATATAGAAAAACACCATCTTTAAACCATAACTATATCAAAAAACATCTTGTATAGAACAATATAATTTTCCGCAAGAAAACATACAAACTGAGCTCATCAAGTAAAATTTCTAACCACTTTTCAGGCTCATGCCAGTTTAAAAAAAAATAGTTTTATATAGAGCAAACTAGACACGAGACATCGGGTATCAAAGCGCTTTACAGCAGCACCAGTTTTGTTACAGAAGGACACATTCATTTTTGTTAGGCACAGGAAGATTGAGTGATTTGCCCAGAATCACAGGATGTTGAGCATTTTTACCGAGACTCAAACCCGGTTCTCCAGCTTTGAAGTTAACCGCTCTAGCCAGAAGGCTAAATCCTCTCCCCAGTTATAATGCATTTGAGAGGGAGTTAATAAATAAAGAGGAGTGCTCAAATCTAGTACTAACAATAACACCTGTCAAATCTGTAAAGTATTTTTGTGACTATATACACTCTATTACATTTATTATTTGTAAATAATTCCTAAGATGCAAATAAAAAGTACATAAATAGTCTTATTGGCCACATAAAATAGGAAATTATGGTACCAAAGCAAAACAAGCAATGTGAGCATGCCATTTAATGTAGGACTAAAAACAAGAACCCGTTGAACATTACCTGCTCCAGCACCTGCCGCGCTGACAAGGTCAATAGCATGCATAAGCCTATGCAGTTGATTAGTATGAATCGAAATGGTGTGCATGTCTCTGATGAAAATCATTGCCTCTGCTTTCAGGATGAACTCTTCAAAGTATGCCACATTCTAATACCTTCATCTGTACCTGGATACTGAATGCCCAAACATGTTTTACAGAAAATCTTGAATTGATAAACTCAGAGAAAACTACTCGGGTATCTAAGTCAGTTCATTTTAGGTGGGAGTCGCCAACTATTCAAAATTTCATATCAGCTTGGAATATGCCACATTTTAAGTTCTGGCCTAACATTTAAGTAGTTACTGCATTTTGAGAGTTCTTTATTTACTTTAGTTTAACACATTTTTAACACATAACAACAGTGAATTATCAAAGCCAAACCCACCTCTAGATGTAACTTTTTCTTTTGAGAAATACGTGTAATTTTGACAAACATTATGCAAAATTATCTATCTTCCAGACGTCAAAGTCACACTAACAGGAGAATGGTTCTAGTTGATGATGTCTCACTTCAAGGACAGACATCAGTGTTTCCATTTCAACAAGAAATTTTCTTCTCAATTCATTTACCTGCTGGTCAATAGCACAGCCAAGTACTTAGAACAATTTAATTGATGTTTTTGCAATGTATTAAATGCAGGAGTGGCCATTCATACTGTGAAGTGGTGGGGTGGGGTGAGGGGAACTAAAAAAAAGACAATTACAAAATAAATAAAATTTCATTTACCTGCTCCAACTGCCACCTTCCTCCTGATCCTTGTGTCCTTTGCAGGAGCTTGGTGTACACTGCACAGGTTCCCAGATCCCACTCCCAGCGCTGCTCACATGCTGAGAATGTCATTCAAGGGATTGGTCTGAACGCCTCGGCTCGGTGCTCAGACATAGACTGCGAGCCTGTGTTGGTTTCTCCACCCAGCTGTACAACACAGCTAGGTAGAGAAAGGCTTAGTGTGCATGACGGTTTGGCCGGCCCTCTGGGTAGCAGTGCCAAGCAATCCCCCATCCTCCTTCTGCAGCTGCAGCATCACTGTGGCTGTCCCCACCCCTCCCTCGGCTCAGCTGGCAGGCAGTTTGCAGGACGCAAAATAAAATAATAAAAACGTTTTATTATTATTTTTATTTATGTTCTTGCCTCTGCTGCCTTTCAGCAGGGGGGGCGATGCTCCTTCCCCATAATGGAGGAGCCGCCACTGAATAAATGAACTTGCTTAACAGTTGGCAATCGAATAAAAATAATACTTGCCTGTTATTGTAAGGTGTATTTTGATAAAAACTTTTTCTACCAAAATATTGGAAGATAAATATAATAAAAACGAACAATGTAGTAGTCGACAAGATTTATACAAACCAAGATGAAACCTTCAATAATCTCTATTGCAATGTATGGAATTTCTTAATTCCTATTGCCGTATGTGGCCTTCCCTGTACCCGGTTTGTTTTTGATATAGGCACTGTCTTGCAGTGGCGGCCGCCACAACAAAGGGTGGTGAGCGGGTGAAGGGAGCTTCGGAAGGGTTGTGGGGGGGATATCGCGCAGGGGGGTTGTGTGGGGGGTAGTAATAACTACCCAGCCTGCAGCTGGAAGCCCACTCCCTTGTCACATCACGCCTCATCTCCTCTTCCTGGTCCCAGTAGCCCCTGGGACAGACTCCCATTCAATCCCTGTTCAATGCAGCTGGGCTAGAGAACCCTAAGAGCTCATGTGTGTTTTGGCCGGCCTGAGACAGCCGGCCAAACACATAAGCGCACTTAGGGAGTGCACATAGCACTCCTCCCCCTCCCATGCCTTGGCCTCGCCCCTTCCTACAGTGCAGACTCAAAGTCGGCATAAGAAAAATACAACAATGCTAAAACATAGTTTTATTTTTCAATTTGCTGGCTCTGAGCCAGACAGGTGGGTGACGCTCCTCCGCCATTGTGGAGGAGCCACCGCTGCTTTCACGTAATCCATCACTTGCACTGAAGCAGTAAATATTTTAAAAATTAAAGTTTTCGTTTTTATACTTATATATACATTTTATTTTGCTCTTGTGCATAAGTTTGATTGTCTTTATAAATATTATTTTAATACCTTATTTTTGGATCAGTTATTAAAACCTGTTTTCAGGTGTGACAATGTGCGGTCTCTCCATTTAAAAAAGCAAATTGAAGGATGAGACGCAGATAAATAACATTACACTTTTTAACAACCAATTACTTAAACTGCATCAGAAATTGTAATCTAAAATAAAGAAAATATTTAGATAATGTATCCTCTGAATGGTTTGAAAACGTGCACGCTTTTTACTACCTACAATTAGTACAGTATGCCTTTGCATTTCTCACCAGCCAGGCATTATCAGCAGATGTAGAACACAGTTCTCAGGATGATTAACTCGTAGGCCGACATGACGTGAATATGAATTTAATATTTATTTAGTGTTTGTACAGCACTATATCACCCGCACAGACCACACTCTTGAAAAACATTCATCCTTCACGTGAACACCATGCAACGCCTTACTGAATTCAAACAAATGTTCTGTAAGGTGTTATTTCGTCGGTAGGACAGACAGCGCTCTGGACCGTACGACATGGTGTTCCAGTGCTGCATGCATAACATGACTTTTCTGTGGGGTTGCTGTTCGTCTGCCAATTGTGCTTTGTTGTTTTCTAATACCCTCAATCGAGGTACCCCTTCTCCTCACGAGTTACTGCAATCAAATGGTTTAGAAATATATGAAAGATGTTCTGGCGTGCCATACTAGAAAATGGAATAGTCTTTCATTGTGGAAATGACACATAATTGGTCCATTTCCTACAGTGGAAAGCAGCCCCTCTGCAACATAATGTAATTCTTACGTGGTTGCTGGGAAAAACATTTAGCCCTGTTCTCAACTGCACCTATGTTGCTTCTTAGCGCTGTCACATTTGCTTTTAACTTGTGCTCGGTGACTACAAATGCATACCCTACCTACATGAAAATGTTTAAGTATAAACATTGCAGAAGGCATATCCTCACTCTTTCAATATCCCTTAATGTTCCTGTATTACTAAATGGCTGCAGCATATGATAGATTTTGATGTTTACAATTTAAATAATGAAACAATGTGTTAAATGTATAAATAAAAGAATTAAATCATGAGTCACTTAAATGCTATTTAGTTATTGGCCCACGCCAGGGCCGGAACTGGTGAATTGAATACAGGCCTGGCAAAAATGCTCAAAGCTCTCCTCCTTTCATCTACTCACTCGAGCTCTTTTCCTTCCCATCCATTTTATCTCTCCCTCTCTCTTCTCCTTCTCTGTTCGCTTTCTCTCTACCTCTCCCTTCCTCCCTCTCTTCTCTCTCTTGAAGCCTCTCTGTGCCTGCAGCTGCTGCTATTAATCTTGGGGAATTGTGAAAACAGACAGAGGCACAAGGAGCAGGCCTGGGCTTTCAAAACCGACCCCACGGAGGAGATGCCTGGTGCAATTAAACAACTGTCTGGCCCCGCCCACATGCACACGCCTGGGCTTATAACGTGAGGAAACATGTTGGCATTACATAGAAAATTAGGGCTTCTCTGAGACAGGTGGTTAAATACAGGAATTTGCCTTGGATATCAAACTTGTTTTGTCACCTTGGGGCATATTATCAAGAGGGTTTATCTCCTCTTTTTTGGCTTTAAAAGCCAAGAAAGCGGAGATAAAATTATCTCCCTATTACCTAGCTGTCACTAACACCAGTTAGCGACAGCTAGTAGGAGATAGCGACCATCTTGGGACCCACTTTGCATGTCAGTGATATTTATCACTAATGATATGCAAAGTGGGCGTGCCAAGATGTTAGCGACTGAAAACAGTCGCTAACATCGCTATCTCCTATTACCAACTTTTGGAGATATTCGCGCTAAGCGCGAATATCTCCAAAAGCTAACACCTGCCCTGAGCAGTTCTTAGCCATGTTATCCAATGGGAGGTGAATAACATGGATAAGAGCATTAGCTCGGTAATGCATGAATATCGCGGACTTTTCAGCGATATTCATGCATTGCGGCGATTTTTATCGCATTTGCGATAAACCTTGGTAATACCAAGGTTTATTTGTGGTAAAAATCGCCGCAGCTCAGCGGTAAATTTTTGTCTCTAACCAAGCAATAGCGATAATTATCGCTATTGCTTGGTAATATGCCCCCTTGTTTATAAAAATAAATCATTTGAGCAACTGATTTTTCTCCAGTTTTGTCACTTTTGCTACCTGTTGCAATATGTTTTGAATAGACACCAATCATGTACTAAGAGCTTGCGTAAAATGTGAGTACCATTTGATAAGACGGGTGCAAATGTTATTTACACCTGATTCACCATTCACCGATGAAAGCGAGCATGTTTGTGGACTATTCAACAATAATAACGTGTAGTAAACTTTCATGATCTAACCAACACCCATGTTAATTCTTTCTTTCTTTTTTTCACATGTAAACCTACATTCAGACACTGCGGGGCATATTATCAAGGGGGTTTATCTCCGCTTTTTTGGCTTTAAAAGCCAAGAAAGCGGAGATAAAATTATCTCCCTATTACCTAGCTGTCGCTTACACCAGTTAGCAACAGCTAGTAGGAAATAGCGACCATCTTGGGCCCCACTTTGCATGTCAGTGATATTTATCACTAATGACATGCAAAGTGGGCGTGCCAAGATGTTAGCGACTGGAAACAGTCGCTAACATCGCTATCTCCTATTACCAACTTTTGGAGATATTCGCGCTAAGCGCGAATATCTCCAAAAGCTAACACCTGCCCTGAGCAGTTCTTAGCCATGTTATCCAATGGGAGGTGGATAACATGGCAAAGAGCATTAGCTCGCTTATGCATGAATATCGCTGACTTTTCAGCGATATTCATGCCTTGCGGCCGATTTTTATCGCATTTGCGATAAACCTTGGTAATACCAAGGTTTATCTGCGATAAAAATCGCCGCAGCTCGGCGATAATTTTTTCACGCTAACCAAGCAATAGCGATAATTATCGCTTTTGCTGGGTAATATGCCCCAAAGTTTCCTACATTCATCAAAACGAGGGTAGAAAATAGTTTTTGATATAGTTTTGGTTCTTTTAGAGATACAGAAACAAACACCATCTGGAACAAACCTACTTCCAACAATCTCCAAAGCTTTAACATCCGAAACCCTCCTGAAAGAAATCAGACATAACAACATAACCAATTTCAAAGAAAGATTTCTAAGGCTTAGAAACTCGTTTTCGATCCATTTCAACAACTCTCTTAAAACAACTTCCACATCCCATAGGGAAGAGTATCTTGCTCCCTGAGGAGCCTTAATTCTCACACTCCTCAAGAGTCTCCTTATCCCATCATGTTTACCAATAGGGATGCTATCCACTAAATCATGTCCTGCGGAAATAGCCGACCATCCGATATTAATAGTACTATAGAACTTACCATCATTAAAAACCTCTAACAAATAGTTAACTACTTCGACTACAGGAGCTGATACTGGATCCAGATTCCTTGAAGCACACCAACGAACCCATCTCCCCCAAGCCAACGAGTAGGCTTTAGAGGTACCTGGAGCCCAATACTCCTTAATAAGCTTTGAAGCCTCAGAAGATAAACCCGACATTTGCAAGGCTCTCCCAAAATCGACCAAACCATTAGCCTTAAATGACCCTGAAGAACTAACTCATGGAAATCTCCTGAAGCATTGGATAGCAAATCCGGCACATCTTGAAGAAGTATCGGGTCGGCAATCAACATCTCCATAACATCTGGATACCAAAATTGAGACATCCAAAATGGGGTTATTAAGGCATCTTCTGCCCTTTCCTGTTTCACCTTCAAAAGAACCCTCTGAATCAGAGCAAATGGAAACGCATAACAACGATACCTGACCCAAATCTGCAGATAGAGTCCACTGCTTCCGCAGCTGGGTACGGCTTCCAACTGAAAAATCTTGGAGTCTGAGCATTCACTCAAATTTCTTGAAACTGTTGTAAAGCATCTGAAATGGAAGGTCACTAACCTACTGCCACTTTGTTAGCTGATTGTACTGTAAAATCTGTTGTTTATCAGATTGAGTCACTAGCACCTTCATGTTGGTCACAACTATTTGTTCTTTTTGAGAGGTAATGTGAGGGTGTGTTTCCAGCCGAGTTCTAGAGTGCCTTCTTTTAATAGACACATGAAGGTTTGCATTAGTTTCAGTCTGATTGTTTATTACTAAAAATATATATTTCGATGCACTTGTTTTATATTACAAACAATCTCTGCACATTTTGTGGAAGCCTATCTTATCCTGTAAATAATACTTACAAACTGACAGTGCTTTCACTCGCAAGCTTGGACCACCACATAGTACTATAAAAACACAAGTCACTATCCCCCCTGAGCCTTCCTTTTCTCTCTCTTTGCACACACAGACATATTCAGTGGCAGCATTAACCAATGAGATTTCGGAGGTGTCATCAATTTGAGATAGGCCCTGCGGCTTCTAAAACTCCAGTAATGCAACAAGAAAACAATCCACTTTCTGCTTCATTACAGAATGTTCCCGTACATGATCACAAGGGCAGTTTTTTAACCCAGTTTAGTTTGCATGTTGGGATTAGTATGCCCATAGTGCATGATAGGAAAGAAAAATCTACACATCCCAGCACCCAAGTGTTTTGGTTAAAAAGACAGGACCTTTTACACTAACTACATGAAGTTTACATTGCATTCCTTGGTGCTATGTGAGATTCCGAGCCACTCTCCCATACAAATGTCCACTCATGAGTAAGAAACTTCAGGGCTGGACTGACCACCTAGCCAGGTGCTCTCACTTATAACGAGCCCTCCTCCACACCACAATAATAAGAAGCTGCAACCAGGCCTTGCAGCCCCAAATGCTACAGCAAGTTTGGTCAGTCAGCACATATCACACTCTTCCCACAACAATAATGTGTTATGTTATGTTAAAAATGCTTATAAAGCGTTCGTCACCAAGCGGTTTCATGGCGCTGAGGTCAATGGAAGAGGCGGCATTTACAGCACAGTAGGCTTACAGATATGACAGAAAATAAAAAGGTCTTTAGCAATTTTCTGAAATGCTCATAAGGGGTTGCCAGCCTCACTTCCGTAGGGAGCGAGTTCCAGAATTGCGGGCCCAGGACTGCAAATATGAACCCTCCATGTTTTTTACATTTAAACGAGGGGCTGATCAAAAAATTTGAGTTGGAGGAGAGTAAATTACGAGAAGGAATATAGTGCTGGGTCCTCGAGGAAATGAAGTATGGGCCATTCCCGGCCAAGGCTTTAAAGATGGTGCATCTTACGTTGAAAGCACTGCGTTTGTCCACCGGGAGCCAATGTAGACTCTTCATAAGTGTTTTGAGATGATGTTGAATAGGCTGACAGGCAATCAGCCTTGCCGAATGATTTTGCCCCAATTGTAAGCGATGCAGTTGGTAGGCTGGAATACTGGCATATAGTGAGTTAGCATAGTCGATGCGTGAGATTACCAGTGCTAACACGACCAGAGTCAAGGCCTCAGTGGTCAAGAATCTACTGATCTTACGGATTCTTCGAAGATGGTCAAAACAAGAGGAGACCACTGCGCTGATTTGGGCCTTCATGGATAAATCGCTGCTGATTAGAACCCCCAAGCTCTTGACAGAGCTACCGGGGATTGGAGGGCTGCCCAGCATAGAGGGCCGAAAATTGGAATTCCATGGGTTGGCAGTTCCACCTGTAAGAATAAGCTCAGTTTTATCAGGGTTTAATTTCAGGTTTTTATCATTCATCCAATCACTGATAAAACTCATGATAGATTGGAAATTAGACACTGAGGAGGCGGAAGAGTTAATGTCGAACACTAACTGTAGGTTGTCATGATAATTAAAAGTTTCTACCATTTCACCAAGTAAGGACGATTCAGAGGTAAAAGATACAAGTTAAACAAAAGGGGCGAAAGGGAAGACTCTTGGGGAATCCCACAAGTTAATTTATTTTTACCAGAAGAGAAACGAGTGAGGCAAACTGCTTGGAATTGGTCACTGAGGTAGGAAAAGATCCACTTTAGTGCCAGACCCTGGATCCCGGCGTTACTGACACCGTCGATCTGGAGACCATGATCGACAGTGGCAAACATGGCCAATAGATCCAGGAGTACCAGAGCCTGGGTGAGGCCCTTGCCAGCCCCCTCTGAGTATAAACCTTATACCAGGGCTGGACTCACATAACCACTTCTTAGACTTCTTTGGAATAAAACCTTCACTAATACTGCACCACTTCACACCTAAATCCTGCACTGGCCACTTACCTCAAGGAAATGGTAGAGCAGTCAGAGTGGTCTCTAGCAGTGCTGGTTTCTGTGCTTTGTTAAATTGTGCTTCACTTTAATGCTGCTGGTGCTGGCATCGCTTTGCTGCTGCTGTAGTATCAAGCAGCAACTCTCTAAATCTGTAAGGGGCATAGTGCTGTACTGTGAGTGGCATTCAGTTCTACCACTCCAGCAGCAAGTCATTGAGTTGTCTATGCTCTGTGTAATTGCTGTGACCTCGATGCTACTGGTGCTATCTCACTCAGGTGTCGCACTAGGCAGCAGCAGAGACTCCCTCGGCCCAGCGTCGTGGACTCAATGAAGTGCACTCACTGCTGCTGTAAAACTGGTCTCTGTCAGAGACCTGATGATCAGTCACATTGGGTGACCACCTTTTAAATACAGTGCACATACCTGGACCGGCATTACCGGATAAGTGGATGCCCACCAAACACATGTACAGAGAGAGGGTAGGATTCTTAATTTAATCTGGAGGGGGTGGCCCCTGGCAATATTGATTGTCTGTTAGTGTTGGGGGCTGTTGAGGAGAGCGAAGCAGCACTTTGAAAACATCCTGCATTGCTCTGACCATACCAGTCTGTGAGCGTGACTGTGGGCAAAAGGTGTGGTCGTAGTGGGACAGCTTTCTTGTCAGAAAAGAATAACAACAGGGAAGGTGCACCCCTCCTCCCACCCCCCCCCCGAATCCACGTGGCTGTTTAAGTAGACAGAACTGTGCCATTATTCAGGTATTGTTTTTTTTCTAAGTACCTAATTCTGTATTCAGAGTGGGAGATCATAAAGACCAAGACCATCACCTTGCTTAAGTTGCTTAGTGTGTTAAAGTATAAGAGAGCCAACAGGGCTCCAACCTCCACCATCTCTCCTTGTGTGCTGCATCCATTGAGTGCCTGACAGAACAAATGTGGTAGCAGGCCCTGCTTTATGTAATCTGGGTCAGATTCATTAGCACTGCACTGACCATTTGGGGGATTGATGATCACAATGTCTATTTGGCAGACAGTGTTCACAACACTTTTCACAGAGCATTAATTCTGCAGCGTGTCCTAATCAACCCCTTGGCTGTGGCACGAATTTTGCCGCAGCACGGGGAGCGTGGCGCCGCTGTACTTGTGACGGAAACACGCCATCATGAGCCACGGGTGGCGTGTGCTCATGACGGCATGGTTCTGTCACAGCCCTGCCCACTCATTAATTCGCCCGCACAGGCAGGGAATTACTGCCGCGTGGGCGGAGCGGCCAAAACATGACGGAACCATGCCGTCATGTGCACACCCCACCCGTAGCTCATGACGGCGTGGTTATGTCATAAGCAGGCAATGGGTTAAATGCAGTTCCTCGAAGAGCATGCCTCATGGTGGTCAAAGGGCACTATAAATGTGTGACTAATGCATTTTAGTGCACTGATGTGCACTCCAGCACTAAAATGTGTTAGTCTAACCCTCTGATGCCTGGTACATGGCAGGGCTGTTGGCACAATTTGATAACTGTGTTCCATTCTACATACAAAGGAATTTAAAACAAAATCACAAGAGGAATCAGTGCCACTGAACAACATGGGACTAGAATTATATTTATTTTCCTAAGATCTTGAATTACCCTCCTTTTTCTGCTTGGTTTCTTAATGTCCATTACTGGAGAATTACAAGGATTACCAAACACTTCTTGCAGGATACCCTGTCCTATCATTTTCTCCATGACAAGCTACATTCCTTTCTCTGTTTCTAGTGAAACGTTATATTGTTGAGTCCTGGGGTAAACTGCATCTGGTTTAACTATGAGTTTGTGGGCTCTGCACTAGTCTTAATTGAACCCTAAACTCTTGCAATTTAATTTGAAATACTGAATCCTCATCTTGAGTCTAAATTACGGCACCATCCGGTGTACAGTAGATCACGCAATTCATCTTACAGAGCAAATCCCTGCCAAGTAAATTAAGACGACTCAAATGGTATAATATGAATTGGTTGTCCTTTTGCATACACCCTATTTTAACTTGGACATTTACTGAACCCTGATTTGTATTTTTGTTATTGCTTAGTGCTAATTTACTGAGTTTGAACTTCTTTTCCTGAGGGAGGCTAGATGTGGGATCACCATGGAACGAACCATGAAGCGGGTAGCACTAGTATTGATCAAAGTTGATACAAGATGGCCATTTACCTCACCAACTACATGTGGCCCACTCTAGTCTACCTCCAGTACTGCACCACGCATGCAATCCTCCTCTCCCTTCGGGCACCATCATTCCGAAGTTGTCATATCCAGTGTAAACTGGGTAAATCACAGCTCAACATCCAAGGACTCTGCTGGAAATTCTGTGGCATTTATATTTTCGTGTTGTGCTGCAACAATGGCGCCATAGCCATATTACTATGGAATCGCCTCTGGATTCACACACTTTCCATGGAAGTCTGCTGGGCTGGGACAGCAAACTGTCTTGTGATTTGCATTCTGCTGTGACTGAGGAATAAAATCATTTAGAATTTTACCAGAAGTCTGTCTACATTTGCGCCTCCAATGGCCAATTTTTTTCACACAAATGACAAGCCGTACTCTTCTTAAGCATGTCATTATTTGCATTTACTTCATAAATATTCACAAATTCTCTACCTCTGCCCCGTGGGATCACATTCCAAACTTGTGAAGACAACATACTATTTTGTTACATGCCAACTCATTAGATTACTTGCACCCCAAATTTCAGACTCACACCCACACCAAAATTTGCAGATGGTTGTCAGACTCCCTTGACATTTGCCGGCTCTAACTTGAGACCTAGACAAAACTTCTTCTGCTAGTGTTGCAGAGGCAGCATGGACCCAATGATACTTCAAGCCCATACAAATGTCACTGGATCAAGTACGCAGTGAAGAGTGTTTGAACAACCCAAGGGGAGGTGGTCCAGGACCAAATAATGCATTACAATAATAAACTAACATAAAAATAAAGAAACACGTTGCACTCTCCCTCGTGAAGAAACAAAGGTTAGAATCACTATAATGCATGCAACTAGTTTCCTTCTCACCTCCCTGAGGCCATACCCATACCCATACCCCTCCCTGAATGACTTGTTGGTTGCTGGGGACTCCGTGCCTGCTGAAGCCTCAGGGAAGAGGAGAGTGGTTTCTTGCTGTGCGAAGTATCTAGTGAAAAGTAGACACCATTTGATAGCTAACAACAGTGCCAGGACCCTTCCCAAATTTTGTTTTGGGTAGAGAACTCACAAGTAATTTCCTCTTACTCCTTTTGCCACTTGACCTTTCTGTGCCCTCCATCGTGGAGTATAAATTGATTTCAATATTTTCTTTAAATATTACGATTAGCAATGCAGACCGTTTAACAACTAGGTGTTGGGAAAGCACACCATATCTTGTTCAGACTTGTCCTAAGTCTTAACAACTGTTGGTTCAGTAGGAGCTCAAAGAAGGTGTCACATACTATCATACCATAGCAAGCATTTCACAACTCACATGGAAGATTATTTAGTTCTTATACAACCTGCTATTTCCTCAACACATATCACACAAGTATCACAAATGTTGATAAAGTCTTCAGTGTAAAAACTTCCAGACTTGTCCGTTCCTTAAAGAGTTGTTTATATTCAGAACTTTACAGTTCTTAACTCTTCAAAAATATGTACAAGGAGGGACAGAGTACTTACCTAGAGCAACTACGATTCAGACTTCTATCCTTTTCAGAATAATTAATGAAGAGGCCGAAGATGGGGCTGGGTGAGCCCCCCTCAATACCAAGCAATAAGAATCTGAAGAGAAGACAGCAAAATGGTGTCTGTGTAAACGGTCCGGGTGGCAGCTCCCCCATCACTCGGAGTCTTAACTAAGGCAAAACAGGGGATATTGGCATGGCACAGAGCAAAAAATAGCAGGAACACAAGTGCCCTCAGGCAAACCACCACAGGTATTGCGTGTTCCAACAGACCACGTCAGTCCAGTCTAATAGCCAAAAACAAACTGTAAGCAGCATCCAGAGTCACAATGGAGGGGAACACGGCCTTGAATGAAAACCAAGCCCCCGCAGACGACCTCCGAGGAGGAGGAGCCGATCCATCATGCCCCCTGCACTCCTAGAATGGCAAGCCGTGCCCAACACACCTCCCCTCCCTTCCCGGGCGATCCTGCTAGAGCAGGTAACAAACCCGGAGGAGGAGGAAGCCGCATCAGGGGACATCTCTACCCCACCCCAGGTAGTCTGGACCCCCCAAACCCATAGCCCTTCTGAAGCAGGGACTTAAGCACAGACGGTCAGGAACGTAGGGGAACCGACGGCTGCAACAGCAGACCGTTATACACCTACCTGAATAAGGCACAGCCGGCCCATCACAGCAAAGTCTGGCCTGGAACAGCAACCGCGGAAAAAAACAATAGGTTGTGGTTCTGGGTTATGGGAGAGCTATGCTCATCTGGTTTGGACTTGGACGGGGAGGGCTGACGTGGAGGTAATAGCAGCACGGATTATATGCCCTACCTGCGGTCACAGACTCAGCCTGGGGTCCTGGTGTGGCTGTCGGCTGTGGTTTCAATGGCGAGGGCATCAGCGCTTAGCCACGCAAAGCAATTCTTGTTTAGGACTGCCTCACTGCTCGCTGGAGGGGTGGTAAAGCTTGGGTGGCTTGTGGCAGAGGATTGTACTAAGGAAAGTATGGAGGACAGAATGCCTCCCAAAGTGGCTCGCGCTGTATGTAAAAAGACAGCGGACATATCAATTAGCCCATTATCTTGTGTAAGGGATGTAAGGGCTCCAAATACCTTATGTTTCCAATCGACATAGTTTCCTGTATTAATGCCCCACAGCCCACCCATACTATTAATATTCAAATCCTCACAGCGTATTATCCATGTTGGCCACAGCATTAAATCATTGTTGAGAAATTCAAAAACATCAGGATCATCTCCGGTAGACCCATATACAGAACAGATGGTAAAAACATGTTTATTATAGCAACATTCAGCTAACAGCCAGCGCCCATATGTATCTGAAACATGCCTTTTGAAATGATAGCTCTCCTACGGTATAAGCATAAACATAACCCCTGGACCAAGAAACATGTGCATAATCCCCTCCATGTACTTCTCACAAAGCAAACTCTAACAAAGCCATGTCAGGCTTACTCTTGAACATCTCTTTCTTTTCTGTATCAATCTTTTTCTTTGTAGAACAAGACTTTTTCTTCCACTTGTCCCTGTAATTTCTCAGATCTCTACAGTCTTTTATGGAATCATTCAAATCTTTGATATGGGCTTGCAGAGTGAGGAGGCCCATTTGCTCAAACTCTGCCTCACACAATTCCATTCTAATATTTCTACACAAGCTTTTATTCCTATACAAATCAAAGCCACATTCTTCTGCTAAGTCCTAAAGCCTGTTATGCGCTTAACATGTGCACCTAGCCACTTCCCTAATCATATATTTCAGCGCATCTGCATTACATACAAGCAGTCTTTCTGTATCGATTGTATCCTGCAAAACCTTTCCAATTTCAATTTTCAGATTAACAATATTAATTTCTCTTCTGTCAGGAGGAGTAGTAGTAACAACAGCCTCAGTAACAGGGACCACTGTGTAAACAACGTTCCTAATTCCACTGGGGTCAAGTAAAACTGGCAATAGTCGCTCAAGAAGTACACTCTTAGGCAAAGCACTCACAATTATTATTGCAGGCGCAGCCATACTTGACTATCCTGCACCTATATCATGTGCTGGCAGTCTTGATGTCTGGGCATCATCAGTAAAAGGAGGAGGTCGAAAATATAACAGGACATGTAAGAAATTAACCTCCTCATCAGAATCACCTAATCTATTTTTCACTTTTCAACATCAAAATCTTCACATTTATTCCCAATTTTCTTCGTGCCTGTTTCACTCATTATTTCAGGAAATACACCAACACCTTGCATTGTTGCCTCATTTCCATGCCCCATCTACATTGTAAACATTGACTCATTGTGTTTCTAACCTGCTTCTTCTTTTTCTTCCTTTCTTTTTTAATGGCCAGATGTACGAAAGCATTTAGCATTTCCTAATGGACCGAATCGCTGTTCGGGCTGTTAAGAAATGCTAAATGACATTTCCATATGTACAAAAGCTATTTACCGATTTCTACCCTGTAAAGATTGCATTTTGACATACCCAAATTGGAAATCGCAAACATGGATTTCCATTTTGTGATTTCCTAAGCACATGTACAAATCATTTCCGTAATGCGAACATTTAAGCAATGCAATTACCATCGAAGCCAATGCTTTTTTTTAAAGTGCTGTAAAGCACACATTTGCGCTTATATGTGCACCACTTTTTTGGGGGTTCACCAAGGGGGCCTTAGGCTGATAGTCACCCTTCCTTTCGCATTTCTCAATTTGCAATTTCCTATTACGAAATCGCAAATTAGGAAATGCAAAACCATTCGTTCCCCATATGATTAAATGGTTTGATATTTTCTAAATAGCAATTTCCTAATAGCCATTTCTACTCTGTAGGGATTGCTATTAGGAAATCTCTATTTTTCGACATACCAATTAGCAAATAGCAATTCCTATGGAATCGCTATTTAGGAGTCACAATTAAGAATTTCATACATCTGGCCCTTAATGCCTTAAATTGTGTAGGTCTAGGTTGTGGCTTTTTTCATACATTACATGCTTTAGGTAGTCAAGCTTTCTAATATTGAATGTGCTCACCAAAGGGAATTGCATATCTCTGTCACTAGATGTGTACTTGTGGCAGTCTTTTAACCACAACACATATGAAGCCCATTGTTCGCCATCATTTTAAGGCTATCTACAAGAGGAAGCTTTTGACCATCCATAATAGGAACAACTTTAGAAACGTTCTGCTTTTTAAATTCAACACTCATTTTTCCATTAAAATTTTCACAAAAGACACAGGGGCATATTATCAAGGGGGTTTATCTCCTCTTTTTTGGTTTTAAAAGCCAAGAAAGCGGAGATAAAATTATCTCCCTATTACCTTGCTGTCGCTAACACCAGTTAGCGACAGCTAGTAGGAGATAGCGACCATCTTGGGCCCCGCTTTGCATGTCAATGATATTTATCACTAATGACATGCAAAGTGGGCGTGCCAAGATGTTAGCAAATGGAAACAGTCGCTAACATCGCTATCTCCTATTGCCAACTTTTGGAGATATTCGCGCTAAGCGCAAATATCTCCAAAACCTAACACCTGCCCCTGAGCAGTTCTTAGCCATGTTATCCAAAGGGAGGTGGATAACATGGCTAAGAGCATTAGCTCGGTAATGCATGAATATCGCTGACTTTATAGCGATATTAATGCATGTCGGCCGATTTTTATCGCTTAGGAGATATACCTTGATAATGGCAAGGTTCCTAAGCGATAAAAATCGCCGCAGCTCGGCGATAAAAATATCGCCGCTAAACCAACATAGCGATAATTATCGCTAGTTGTTGGTAATATGCCCCTCAAAGACATAAAAACGGCAACCAACCAGTGCGGCTCTACAAAGGTCCACCACTAATAGTGTGATCTACATCAGCAACTGACCAATGACAGCATGACTTGGTGTGATGATGTCTCATCAAACCCTGCGCAACTGTGAGCGTCAACCAGCCCGGTCCTGATGCTCGGTTTGAGACAGGTTGATTGCTCAAACTTAATAAGAGTTGCTGTCTGCTATAAATCATCTTTGTTGTAGTTTAGAAAGAAACTACTCTAGACCTCTCTAAACTAAAATTGGTTTCCACTTTGGGGCTTATAACGTGTAATGTAGAGCACCACGCTGACATGCAGTATGCTTCACTTTAATAATTGGCAGGAGCGTCCTACACACTGCGTCCCTTTAATTGACAAGAGAGAGAGATTGAAATATTACACACCATTTACTAGACAAAAAAAACTGCCTACTACTGCAGGGATAGATGGAACGGAATGAACTTGCACTGAAATATGATTGCTGAAGCATTTCGAATAGTTATCAATATTGAACGGAAACTGCCTGAGCTGTGTGTTCTATGTAAAAAGATCACCCTAGAGAAAATTGCTTTGGCTACGCGGGACTTTGTTTGAACTCCAATAATTAGGGTAAACAAGCATTTGTAATGCAATCGGTCTCGCCTTTGGGACCTTATAAGCTTTTAGCTATGCAGCACATTAGCCTGGGTTCGTAAACATTTACTGTTCTTTAACCCCTTAAGCGCTGCCGTCGGCTAACGGTCGTCGCGTGCACTACCTTGGTAGTGCTGCGCACGTCCGTTGGCCGGCGCGGCCCCACCCGTTATTGGAACGTTCAGCACTGGGCGCTGAACGTTCGACGCTCTAAACGGGTTAACATGGAGAGAAAGTAAACATCAAACTGCATGACACGCCAGGTATGGGAACACATGGAGAGAAATATTGCCTTTCAGCAAAAATGGTATAGCCCAAGCTCTGTTTTTAATATAAAATCAGGGCCTTTGGTGGTCATATCACTGAAAATACAAGATATGAAAAAAATATTATTGTCTACGGGTGGTCGTTGGAGACAGTTTCTATGGACTGGAAGCTAGAGAATGCTAAAGTGAATCTGGTATTTTACTGACCTCAGCTGGTCGTTTTCTATCAAGAAAGTTAAATAGAGATAGTTGCCAGCAAAAAAAAAAAAATCCCTCAGCAGAAAGCAATTCTGGTATTTTACTGACCTCTACTGGTCATTTTCTATCAAGACAGTTACATTAAGGCGGTTGAACAAGCAGAAAGCAATTCTGGTATTTTACTGACCTCTACTGGTCGTTTTCTATCAAGATAGTTAAATAGAGGCAGTTGAACAGAAAAAAAGTCCATAAGCAGAAGCAGACATGTCCTAGGGCTGATCTCCAGAGCCCGCAAAGTACATAGTCATATAAGTATATACTAAAGTAAATACAGGAGATCTTGAATGCTCAACCTAAAAATTGACACGCTGCAGAGATTCTGAATTGGGGAATGTTGGGGGAGATAGAAATCAGTAAATGTACCTGTGTGTGAGCTGATGAGGTTCTTGCAGTGACTCATTTAATTGGAATTAATAGAGCACATCTAGGGGGATTTACTGAGATTTTGCACTGTGTTTGTGCCATAAAAGTGACGTGAAATGGCACAGAATCTTTGTTTCCTAATTTACGTTCCAGGGCTAAACTTGTTGAGCTCTGGAAATAACCTAAACGTAATGCAAAACAGCTCATAGCGCTGCTCTGCATTACTTTGCACCACAGGGCGTGTCAAGGTTGGTGCATGGGCGTTTCCTTGCACCCACCCTAGGTTTCTAAAGCTAAACCCAATTTACTAAACACAGTAGAGCGTGAAAAT
The DNA here is from genome assembly GCF_964263255.1 of Lissotriton vulgaris. Lineage (NCBI taxonomy): Eukaryota > Metazoa > Chordata > Amphibia > Caudata > Salamandridae > Lissotriton > Lissotriton vulgaris. The sequence continues at coordinate 442,087,558 of NC_141689.1, read as the reverse complement.
ATAGCGCCCTTTTAAACTAGGTGCAAAGAAGGAGAAATGCTTTAATTTCTCCTTCCATTTCCGGCTTTTCATGCACGCTGTACTGTGCAGCACGCATACAAAGTGGGAAAAGCTTTTTCCTTGTATCTAGGCATAGTATTTTGTAAAGCAAGGGTATCCTTCCTGTACAAAGCCTATGCTAGACTCACACACACACACACACACCCTACGCCATGGCGCTAAGGTGGTGCGTGACACAGCAGCTGTAATTAGCTGAAGGGAAAGGGGAGGAGAGAGCCATATCTTTGAAAATATGATGCTCTCCTGCTCCTTACCTGTCGAACAATGCAGCATGGGTGGCTGCGCTGCGATGGGTGGAAATTTGGTAAATCTCTCCCGTAGTCTCTGAAACCTTTCAGTGCTATCTACACATTTTGGCTTTTTGAAGCCCCTTGTAGGGGTGTTAAGTTACAGTAGAAAGAGCAGGAGAGATCCTGGAGAGAAGCTCCCTTAGTTCTTGCATTCCACTAGTACCTGGTGTACATGCTACTAAAAAGAAAAGCACTGGTCCTGTGCCATAATAATGGCATTTTGGAAAATACAGTGGAACCTTTGTAGGGTTCTGTTGCAATGCTAGGTGGGATTCCATATTCCAAGTGTGGGTTCTGTGTTTTGAAGAAACATAGTCCCTTTTTGGCATAGTAATTATGATATGTCATAAACTCTAATTGTATTTAGTTTTCTCATATGTTTGTATAGCTTTTGAGGGAGGGAGATATGTAGGGTTGAGCTGGAATGTCCGGTGTTGGTGGGTATTCCATATTTTAACTGTGATTTCCATGTTCTATCTTTTCAATTGTACCACGTGGGAGTTCTATGGTTGCACGGGCAATCTGGGCAGTTCGTCTGTACAATATGTGTATGCTTACCAGAGTAAAAAGTTTCCCATCGTGTGTCATGGTGTAATATTTTAAGTAATAACCTGGAAGACACTTTTTTCATGAGCTGGAGTCAGACAACACCTTTTCCTTAACTGGATGTAATGCAGGCCTTTACAGTATTGGCTTGGACCAGGTGTATTTAAGTATTTTTCACAAACCCATTCGCAGAGCCATACCAGTACTTGCATTACCCATTTACGGATTCATAGATCTACACACACATCTATTCGCTCACCCATACAGCCACTCATACACCCGCTCACTATAACACCCATTGTCATATCCACTTATACACCCATACAAATACTCTCACAAACAACCTAAACACTCACCCATACAGTCAATCACACAGCCACATACTCACCCAGACAGTTACACACACTTCCATTTACTTACTCATACAAATAGTAACACTTAGTCACTCACCTATACAGTCACTGACAGAAGCAGACACTCATCCATACAGCCATTCTCACATTCACTTACTCACACATACAGTCACTCATATACCCAGTCACTCACCTTTACTGCCTTTCACATACCGTTACTCACCCATACTAACACAAGCACTCAATCACCCAAACATCCACTGACTCACCAACTCACTCATCCATACAGGCAATCACACACCTCCTCACCCACACATTCAGACAGTCAGACACCATTGAGGTGGTCAGAAAACCAATCAATCACCCATAGAGCCATTCACATTCCCAATAAGACACTCATACACTCACTTAGACATCAACTGATAGACAGATACATGTATTCAGAAAACCAGTCACTCACCCATACATTAACAGAGGCACCTAACCACTCACTTATACAGTCTGATTCATAGATCTACACACACATCTACTTGCTCACCCATACAGCCACTCATACACCCACTCACTAATACACCCATTGTCATATCTACTTATTCACCCATACAAATACTCTCACACTGAGTGAATCACCCATCAAACTACCCAACAACCTAAACACTCACCCATACAGTCAATCACACAGCCACAAACTCACCCAGACAGTTACACACACTTCCATTTACTTACTCATACAAATAGTAATACTTAGTCACTCACCTATACAGTCACTGACAGAAGCAGGCATACTCATCCATACAGCCATTCTCACATTCACTCACTCACACATACAGTTACTCATATACCCAGTCACTCACCTTTACTGCCTTTCACATACCTAATTACTCACCCGTACTAACATAAGCACTCAATCACCGACACAGCCATACAGACACTCACTCACCCATACAGCTTCTCACACATGCACTCACTACCCCAAACATCCACTGACTCACCAACTCACTCATCCATACAGGCAGTCACACACCTCCTCACCCACACATACAGACAGTCAGACACCATTGAGGTAGTCCGAAAACCAATCAATTACCCATACAGCCATTCACATTCCCACTAAGACACTCATACACTCACTTAGACATCAACTGACCAGTCACTCACCCATACATTAACAGAGGCACCTAATCACTCACTTATACAGTCAGTCACACACTCACCTATTCATCCATACAGGCACTGATACATCCACTGATTCACCAATACACCTTTGTATATATTTAACACTCATAAACCTTTTTAAAACATGCACAGTCACTGAATGATTTCATCACTAATGTCATCAGTGATGTCATTTGAGATGAAATCAGTTATGTCATTTGAGATGTCATTAGTGAGGTCACTGACCATGTCATGAGTGATGTAATATGTGAGGTCATAAGCAGTGCATTGCAGGAGCACAAGTTATAGGTAACTCAGGTAACTATAACAGCTTAAGTTCTCTGGTTTTGTATGAGTGACACCCAAGCCTTACTATAACGTCTCTATAAACTTTGTTTTTTAGTGAATCTCTAAGGTTTGTTTAATTCTACTTGCTACCTACAACGTCCATGTAACATTTGTTTTTTTCAGTGAATGAATATATATAATAGAATATATGCCAATATTATATATATATATATATATATATATATATATATATATCGCCACATCAAAGGTTCCTATTCTAGGAAAGTACCGCACTCCCACAAAGTATTTCGTTTTAGCAATTTATTGCATGCAAATTTCACCAACGACCTCCACCATTGCGTTTCAACTGACTCGCAGTCTTGTTCACGGTTGGGCTAATTGATATCGGATATATGCTCAGGAGCATCACCATTGACTAGACTGAAAACCAAAAAGCACCCTTAAGATTGAGATCAAAGTGTGGTAACGAGCACCCTTTAAAAGGCAAATTTTTAGCCTTTGTAAAATCCCAAATAATCACAGAGAACCCAATGCAGTAAAATACCCGTGGCGATTTTTAAACGTTTTTGATGTGTGCACTGAATAAACAAAAATTGATACCAACATTAAAAATAAAACAGCAGTAGTTTTAAATTGCAGTTAGCAGCATTGGAGTGGAGTAGGTCATTATGACTCACAGTGAAAATAACAGCATGAGGATTCCAGCAGTGATAGATTTCCTTGCAGTTAAAAGGCAGTACAATGTCTGAACAATACAAAGTACATTAGCTGTTTATAGCCATGAAAGGCACATTTCGAACTTTCATAAAGGTAAGACGAACATGTATATTACTCGAAGGCAATAAAGTATTTGTTGTGGGCCAAAGGCTATTTGTCATACATCATAGGCACTCGCATAGGATAGAGTAATGTGTATATACACAACACTGAAACCTGGAGTCATAGAATTCTCATAGGAATAAAGCTTAGACCCTTTGCACCGTCTTCTGTCCCACCGACTGGACAGGAAATGAGTTCAGGAGAAACGTAGTCTAAAACAGGGCAGTGGAGGGACGGCATTGGTGGAGACAAGCTCATGCAGAAAGAGAACACCTCAACAGACAGGCAGATACACATGAAGGTTAGGGAACATGAATAACTAGCTGTGCAGAGAGGGACACACCAAGTGGCGACCAATGTCCAAATCCAACCCTACAAAGCAGGCCCACTCAGTTTGATTGTGCAGCCGCCATCTGTGCCCCTTGTCATACAGCTGTCGGACATGTGAGTTTCCCATCTGACATTGCTCGTGCGCAGCCCCATGCACCCTCTGCCTCCCTTCCTGCTGTAGGTCCAGTACTGCGTGATCTTCCCGAAGACTTGCTGCTAGTGTAAGTGGAAGGGGAGAGCTCCTTTCCACCAGGATTGGACCATGACCATTGTGACAGACCTCACACTTCAAAGCCAAGAGTCATAGGCAGAGCTGTGCACTTGGGTGTGCCTGTAGGGCCCGCTTCTTACTGCCTCACTTCGTATTGAGCTACCACCGAAGGAAAGTGCAGGCACTTCTGAGAGGTAAACCACAGACTAGTGAAAGTTGACATGCCAGTGGACAAGATGGAGAGTGAGTGAGTGTGTAAGCCAGTTAGTTGCGAGAGGGAGCAAAAGAGACACATCCTGTGCACCCTTGAGTCTGTTCTATTACGTTTTTTGGGGCGACTCGATTTTATTACATATTGATCTGCGGCCTCCAGAACACACTGTCAATACAATTCTGAGTACAGCTCCAAGTCAATTTGCAGTGCCAGAAGTAGGGCAGTGCGACCCTTGCCACTGCACTGGGCTCCAAGCCAGAGGGGGCACCATTTACAAGACAGGCTGAGGTGAGATAAGAAGTCTCTTGAGATCATTTTGTGCCCAGCATTTTTCAGGGTGTAATAATAAAAGGATGACAAGTTAGGGGTAACTTGGTTAATGCGCTTGATGGAGCGATATGATTTGTCCAATATGCCCAGTGATGGTTTTGACGCATGATAAAGTAGCAGAGAGGGTTAATGTTCCTGCTGCTAAGAATCGCATGAAACATGCAGATGTCAGAATGGTATTTTAAGTAAATAGGTTGGTGGGTTACTGTTTTTTCACAGATATCATTCCATTACTTGCAATTCTTAAATTGCCATTCTTCCGAAGTGAGCGATGAACCGAAATTAAAGTCCTGCACTCAAACTGCTAGGCTTAGGTTTAGAAACTTGTTGCTTTTTTCCTCACTCTTTGGTTATCCTAAGGTTGCTAAAAAACAAAGGTTCCTTTGAGTGGTAATATATTTGTATTACTATAGACAATCCTAATCACTGTGTTGCATGTTAAATCCTGAGTGTGTGGGGGAGATTTTTAAACACTTGGCACTGGATTTGTGTCAAAAAAGTGACACAAGCCTGGTGCAAATTGTTGATTTTGGATATACTTCTAGCGCAAATCCTGAATTGTACTGGAAAAGAGCCCCCAAAGTAGCGCAAAGGAGCACTATGCACTGCTTTTTGTCAAGAGGATATACCATGGGTGGTACATGTACTCACCTATCTGCTAACATTGGTAGAAAGGTAGCTGTATCAAAGGATTGCACCTCATGAAGGCAGGCGTAACTGTGCAGTACACGTACAAAGTGGTTAAGTGTAACACTTTGTCAAAGCCTAATATTTTGTACTGGAAGTGTATACTTCCAGTACAAAGCTATTCATGACATCACATTTGCACCCTTGCACTGTGGTGCAAGGGTGTGTGCGTTGACATGAGGCAATCTAAGGTATGCCAGTATTAGGGGCGAGAGTGACCGCACCATATTTTAGTTGATATGGTGCTGTTATGCTGCCTCCTTTTCAGGCAAAACAGCGCAACTTGGGTTCCTGTGCTGTGTCGCGTGTAAACGTAGTAAATCTTCCCTTTTTTCTCCAGGCAAAGCACTTTTAACATATGAGGCTTACCAGTATGGATGATGTAGTAAATAGGTTCCAGTGGCCAAGTAGATAGAGTTGCTGAAGTTCTTTTATTCAAGTTAAGAAGTAGAGCAAGAGCAGACCCTCCACTGCAGCAGCAACCAGCAAACTGCCACAGCATAGAATCCACAGTAAGAACACACAGAGAATACAGAATATAGAACATCAGGCAGGTAAGTTCTACAAAGACTAGAAAGATAACTTGCAATAACTTACAATGTACTACACATCTTCTCCCTTTCTGTTTTACCAAGAAAAAAAAACGAATAAAGCAAACAACAACAAAAAACTAACAGACAAAATCTTGCAAATAAACAGGTGGTCGGCGAGACCTAGCAGAACGTGTACACATTAAATCATTGTGAACAGAAGGAGCATTCTGTGAAGGAGCAGGAGCATCCCCACCCCCAGAATTACTGAGTTCACTGTGAATTGGAGGCTCCACGGGTGTGTGAGTGGCTAACAAATAACCACTAGTAGAAGGAACCTCACAAACAGGCAAGTGAGAAGTACCACCACCCTCAGACAGTGAGGAGGAACCAACATTAGACGAAGCAGATTTCATTCTCTTATAGAGAGCAACCCTTCTAAAGTTCCAACACTCTCCATTGTTAAGAATAACACAATGATTAAGTACCTTTTTAACTTTAAAAGGACCTTTGAATTTTGGCAAACCCCTTTGTAGTCTTCATAACTTAACTTTGACCAAATCCCCCACAAAAAAGGAGAAGAATCAGATGCAAAAGGAGAAGAAATGACTTCAGCCTGCTTTTCTTTAAAAACACCCTCTTGTGTTTACAAAGTGACAACATCTCTCATCCATGAAGGAAACAACTTTAAGCCAGGATCACGTCCCCTCATTAATTGAAAAGGAGATTGGTCTCCAACAGCCAAAGGAGTAGTGCGGTAGGCCCACAACATCTCGTTGACCATCTTCCTAACAATACACCCACTGCTAGAAGCCATTTGAATAATGCCCTTCACAACCTTGTTGGCTCTTTTGCAAATTGCATTACCCTGGGGATTATATAAGGAAGTACGACGGTGTGAGATACCACATTCCTTAAAAAATACTTGCATAACTCTAGATGTAAGTTGAGTTCCGTTGTCAGTGATGATGACAGAGGGTAGACCCTCATCTTTAAAAAGATTCCCCAAAAACCTGATGGTGCTTGATGTAGTGATGTCATTAGAGAAATGCACAACCAACCATTTCGTAAAAACATCAACCACAACTATAGCGAACCTGTCCCTCTCACTCAACTCACCCATGGGGCCAATAAAGTCAAGGCAAATAGTGTGCCAAGGTAAACCAGGACTCTGAGCATCAGGAATAGTTTTGGGACCTGTTTTCAGGCGTTTTTCACCCACTCTGCACATTGGACAATTCTCCATCCACTCCACCACCTGTGAATCGATGCCTGGCCACCAAAAGTGGTCCTTAATGCGGCGTTGAGTGAGATTCTGACACATGTGACCCTCATGTGCCAAAGCCAATAACTTGTTTCTCAAACCAAAAAGGGGTATGAATTTCTCTCCCTTAAGTAAGATGTTGTTCACTACTGAAAGTTCATCCAAAACCTTAATGAAAGGCCTAACAGAGACAGAGACAGAACTTTCACGCCTAGAACCCAACTTGATAAGCTTAACTACCTCCTGAAGGGTTTGGTCAATGGCCATCTCCTTCAACCAATCACTAGCTGAAAAAACTCCCTCACCAACAAAGACAGCATCCTCAACCGAAGCAACAGCCACATCATCCATGTCAGAGGAGACTCCTGAATCATGATATGTACGCCAGTCTAAGGACAATCTCGAAAGGCAGTCTGCCTGAACATTCCTCCACCCTTGGATATACTCTACTGAGTACTGAAATTCTTGCAGCCTGGCTGCCAATTTCATAAGCCTGGCAGAACCCTTACCTGCTCCTCCCGGGGAAAGAACTTTGATAAGAGGCTTGTGATCTGTCCTTATAAGGAATTTCATGCCCCAAAGATACGTCTGGAAATACTCAACTGCCCAGGAAGCGGCCAGCACCTCCCTTTCGATGACCGAATAGTTCTTCTCAGACTCAGTAAGAGTCCTCGAGGCAAAAGCAACGGTAGCCTCAGATGTGCCCTTTAACTTTCAGAGCATGGCCACCAAACCATGCGTGCTAGCATCAACTGTGACTATGGACTTGTTATGGACATCAAAAGAAGACAACACTTTAGCATCACATATCTCTTTCTTGATATTGTCAAAACACTCTTGCTGTTGGACGCCCCAGGTGAAACTTACTCCACGTTTAAGCAAAGACCTAATACAAACAGTCTTATCTGAATTTTTTTTGACAGACTTCGAATAGTATTCGATCAGTCCCATAAAGGAACGTAATTGATCCTTATCAACAGGTCGAGGGGCAGAACGGATAGCCTCACACAAATCTTTCTTGGGTTTGATTCCAGAAGGAGTAATGGTATAACCCAAATAATCCACCTGATCCACCCCAAACAAGCATTTATCCTTACGCAAGGTAAGACCAGCAATGGATAATTTCTTCAAAACAACCTTGAGTGTGGAATTGTGTTGATGTTCAGTTTGACCATAAATTAGAATGTCATCTTGAAAGTAAACAAAATTTTGTACCCCCTCAAAGATGCTAGAAACCATCTGTTGAAAAACACTCGCTGCTGAATTAAGACCAAAAGGGAGTCGAGTGAATTGATAAGTTCCCCACGGAGTGATGAAGGCTGTTAAACTCTTTGAATCTTTATGTAAATCAATCTGGTGGTACGCACTTCTAAGATCAAGTTTGGAAAAAAACTTGGCTCCGTTGAGTGTGGTAACAAGTTCAGCTATGTTGGACAAAGGAAAGGTATCAGCCACAACACATTGATTAAGAGACCTGAGGTCCACACAGAAGCGGAGCTTGCCGTCCGATTTTTTCATGACGACAATAGGCGAAACCCAAGGAGAGGCCTCCACGGGTTCAATCAGGTCAGAGGTTAACATGTCCTCAAGAAGACGTTTCACCTCATCCCTGATGACAATGGGAATTCGTCTTACTTTGTGCTGGACAGGAATTGCATCTTTCCTTAGTATAATCTTATGAGAGTAGCCTTTGAGAAGGCCTAGGCTCTCACCAAAAACAGCTTTGAAATTAGAAAGAATAGAGTACAACTCAATGTCCTCAACAATCATAACTTGAGGATCAGCACGGGGATTGACAATAATAGAAAGGTCATACTGGTGAACCCACCCCAGGATGGCAGGACCAGATACTGAAACATAGACCTTACCATGAATTTGTCTTGTAGAGAACTTGATGTTCGCTTCAAAATAACCAAGGATGTCCAAAGGTTCTCCCTGGTACCCACCTGGAGAAATGTCCTTTGAGAGAAGTGAACCCATGCCCCACACCTCCACGAAAACACAGTTAGGAATAATGGTGTAGAGTGAACCAGTGTCCACCATTAAATGAACATCTTTATCATTAATAGTAAACAACGCTTTCGGTCTGTTTTTCCGTTTGAGCTCTTCTTCGTGAAGACAGTCATCCTGCCCCACCACCAAGATTTTATTTACATCATCAGTGACCCTTGGAACATCACCCACATAAGACACTGAAGAGCGACTTTTACCTCTACAGACTCTAGCATAGTACCCTAACTTGCCACACTTCATACATTCTTGTTTGGCAGCAAAACAAAATTTCGAGTCAGAAGTATGACCATAACTACCACACCTTAAACATTGCTTAGTAATAACAGGTTTAGATGGGTTTTGACTTTTGACATTAACTGTTTTTTTGTTAAAAAACTTTTTGTGCTTAACAACGGCAATATCTTCTTGGTCATCCTCTTCTTGTGGACATACCATTTGAGAATAACAGGATACTTCACTAACATCGCTTGAAACTACCCTCTTTTCAAGTTCCTTCATACATCCCTCAGATTGTTCCACGATCTTAGCTAATTCAATAGCTGTCTGTAAATTCGGATTCTTTGCTGCCCACAAACGTTCCTGAATTTTCTTGTTGTTACACTGGACTATGAGTTGGTCTCTAATCAACTCGTCTGTCATATTACCAAACTTGCACTTGACAGACATTTCACGCAGTCTGGACACAAAATCATCTATAGACTCACCCACTCTTTGACTTTTAGTGTAAAACTTATACCTATTCATCAAGGTTTTATTCCTTAGAATATCTTACTTCTAAACGAGAAACAGTTTCCTTATATTCATCTAAAGGAGCTTGCGCACCAGCTTGAAGAACCTGTGGTAAGAATTCAAAAACACGCTGACCTTCTTTACCCAGTGAGCTCAAAAGAAGAGCATTTTTACGTTTAGCAGAGTATTCTTGAGCATCTAATGCATCCAAATAATTATCGAACATGGGAAACCAATCTTCCCATAATATGCTAGGTTGACCTGGAATTGGAAGAAAACTAGAACTTGGTCAGACATAGTGCAGAAAACAGAGAAACTGTACTGAAAATAGAAACAAGGTGACCTGTCCCAAAAGCGTTATAAGAAAAGACATACTTTCAATCAGTTTCAATAAAGTACCTGATAAAAAATATGCTTGCCGTCTCCAAAATAGTAGCGTGTGTGAAGTGGGATGTGAATGTCTTCAGAGCGCTGATATGAAAACGGCGTATGACCAAATTAGAAACAACGCTGTATATTCAAATTATACATCGCTAACTGAAAATGAATGCGCAAAAGACGTGCGCATCGTCGGAGAAGATTGCATTGCTGGAGATGAATTGGTTACCAGAGCAACCAAAATGGCTTCTCAACTCGTAGTGACGCTGCGTAGACGCTTCTCACATTGCGTCGCGTAGACAGGACTGGAGCCTGAAGAACGTTCTCAGACGTGTTGATTCGATAAGCAGCCAGACGTCATCAAGGCATTCACCAACTCCCCCACAACATTCTATCACGTCATCAGAAGGCAGAAGGAAGAGACGACAGCAGAGCACCGCAGTTCGAAGGAAACGGAGAACTGAAGAGTGAGGTAGGTGAACAGAGGAGAGAGAATGTATCTGACTGGGACAGAATAAATATCTTTGAGTTGCAAAGTCAATAGTCTAGTTATGACTGAGTGACCAAACTTCACCTGGACACGAGGCAGTAAACAAAGATAAAAAAAAATAAGTCACCTTAAATGTTGTAGTCTTGCCAGGTATTAAGGCGGAAGTTGAAGATTTTAGATGTAAAGATTCTCTCCAGACGTCATTAGTGATGTCCCACGCTTAGACCAACAAAACCAATATCAAAGAAGATTCACCTCGATTTGATCCGCGCTTGGCTCTTTAATTTGGCAATAAAAATGCAGGGTTCAAGTTCAAGCCGCCAAAAAGTTGTAGTAAATAAGTTCTAGTGGCCAAGTAGATAGAGTTGATAAAGTTCTTTTATTCAAGTTAAGAAGTAGAGCAAGAGCAGACCCTCCACTGCAGCAGCAACCAGTAAACTGCCACAGCGTAGAATCCACAGTAAGAACACACAGAGAATACAGAATATAGAACATCAAGCAGGTAAGTTCTACAAAGACTAGAAAGATAACTTGCAATAACTTACAATATACTACAGATGACATGTGTATGGATGACATGTAACTCCTACACCTTGTAGTCCTCATTGTCTTATGTAACTTTACCTGTACATTGATCTACACACTTGCATTATTCATTGAATCTCTGTGAAGCACTATCACACCCTACACTGCAGTGCTATAAAATAAATTAAATACATTTGAGGGAGGGGATAAGGAGAGATGAGAGGCAACGTTGAAGGAAAGTTGTGGAGAACGAGGACATGTGGGTTGGTGGTGTGCCAACAAAGATTGTGGCACTGGGCAACACTGGCACTGTGGGGGCTCATTTATAAGCCCTTTGTGCTGCCCGTGCGTCACTTTCTTTGAGGCACTGGTGGCGCAGTGTGCCGGCTCATATTGACAAGGCTACACAAAGACACCCTGTGTGGCTTTTCATGGCCTTGTAAATACGACCCCATTTCACTTATCTCTCTGCATGAGAGGGGCGGGCTATGCAACACATATGAATCCTGCACATTCCCAGATCTACATTTCATAAACTTTGGAATTCGTCAGAATCCAACACCTCCCCAGTAGGCGCGGCGTGGACATATATTTTTAATTCACCTAGTTTTTTCCTCTTTCTATGCATGCTGCATTCTGCAGCACAAACAGAAAGAGCAAAACACCATCAATTATTGTTTTTGTGCAGGAATGTGTCCCTTCCTGCACCAAAACAATCACCCCCGCAATGCTGAAACCCTTGGACCAGGCCCTTGCCTGCATTGGCGCCTGGCAGCCAATTGTGCATTAGCGCAGGGGAAAGCACAGGGATGCGTCATATTGTTGTAAATATGATGCATCCCTGTGCTTTTTAAATGACGCAGGCAGCTTAGCATAGCAAAATGGCTTTCGGGGACGCGCTGTGTCATTTTGTTGTAAATAAGGCCCTTTGTTTCTTTGGTGAGGGATCATAAGGAAGGTCGTTCTGGACCCCCAGAGTGCGGTCACTTGCATAGCTATCAAACACATGAACTATCCCCTTTGTAACCGGAGACGATTAACAACCCACTAGGGAAGTCACACCTGCAGATACATCTCCCACATCTCTGACAAGGTTAAACCTTGACCTTTTCTAAAGGACCTTAGGGAGAGCAAATTGGAGAGGCCGACACACCTCCATCTCTGAATAGCTGAGTTTGGGATTTGAGGTACATTGTTTGCAGCTTGTAGCTACTTTTTCTCTTGGCTGCTGACTTCTTCTAAAATATTTTAAAAAGTCAATATTTTAATGATGCCAAGAGCACAACGGTAGATTTACCATAATTTAAAAAATAGTTATCAATAATGTATATGTACTTGTTGATTTACAGGGTAATTTTTCACGGCCCCTAATTAGATCGTGATGGATGCCGTAAGCCATGTCTTGAACTTTATAGAATTCAAGCAAACTTTGTACATGTAGAAAACGATAATAGTACATAGGAATGGCGCATCTTAAGGCCTTTCACAACAGTGATTAAACTATTTTCAATTTAAAGGGCGCGAAAGGTTCCCTTTCCTGGCATCACCCCAAATTACAAGCTCGAAGCCAAGCATGAGTTCTTTCCACAACATTACAATAATTTAAGAGTGCTTGATCAGAAGAAGCTTGATGCAACATATGTGCGGGTGACATTTGCCACTCGCTAGTTTCCTAGAACTGTGATAATCGGGGAAGTGTTTGCAGCATGCTGCCTGCAGCATCTTGCTCTGAGTTGGAAAGGTCAGCTGAAGCCTTAATTTAAATTGACAGTCATGTTCTCTGCTTGGTGCTGTTGGGCGAGCGAGACACTTCCTTCTATCTCCAGCACAATTAAAATCAAGCAGCCCTTCTGAATGTTTTGCATATGTTAAAAAATAAAGATTATTACAACTGTTTGAAATTAATTTCTTTCAAACAAATGGCATACTGAGGTACTGAGCTGTTTAACACTGACTGTATTGTATCTGCCCTGGGACAGACTAGCCTCTGACATAATGATTAATATCTGGGAATGTTAGCATAGGTATCTCACCAGACAAACAAAGGAACCTTGTTATAGTGGGACTATCTTTTCATCTCTATGTCTCTCCTACAGATGACTTTTATCTGTTTGTTATCAAAATTCTAAGGGCCTGATTACGATGAAAGTCTACAAAAACAATACTTTGGGCCTCATTACGACCTTTCAGCAGAGCGGTGGGGCGGCAGTGCAAACCGTTCAGCCTTCGCTCTGCCGAAGGTCGGCGCTGTCCACCCGCCAGATTATTCCGTTTCAGTGGTCTGGTGGGTGGGCGGCGTGGTGGTTCGCTGTACCTTTTAAAAGGCGACAATGCCTTTTAAAAAGGCACTGCTATGGGAGCGCCTCACAAGGTTCCTGCATGTCATGGACTTAAAAGTCCATGCCGTGCAGAAACGTATGTGCATGCACACAGAGGGGCACATGTAATACCCTCTGTGTGCATCCACATATGTTGAGGCAAAGGAGGGCCCAGTATGGCCCCTTTGTTTCCTCTCCGCAAGGCTTTTCATGGCAGTGGAAACTCGTAATATGCTTGGCGGGACTGTGGTGGTCCCACCAAGCATATTGCGATGTCTGACTGCCACTCCTATGCCATGGAACGGTGGTTCCCTGGCAGAGCCGGCGGTTCTAAGGTGGTCCGACTGCCAGAGTCGTAATTGGGGAATCAGACTTCTGGTGCGGCGGTGGCTGGATCTGTCACCTCCACGCCACGCTTCCATGAGTTTGGCAGTCCTCGAAGCGCCAGACTCGTAATGGGACCCTTAGAGTGAGCCGTGGGCCAGCCCTTTCCTGGCTGGCTTCGTTCCTATCATATTTGGTTGCTTCATTTTTCAATGGGTGTTCTTCTCTTTTTGTATTTGTCCCTCCCCTGAAGCATACCCTCTTTACTAAACTTTTCATTTGATGACTTGTATCTTTCCACTGCTTACATTAAAGGAACAATATACAACAACAATTAATACCTGGGGGTCTGAGAACAAGTAAGTGAGTCGAACAACATAGGATCACTATACCAGAACTATACAAAACAACATCAGTGAGAGAAAGTTGATAACTACAGGCCAGGTCAAGGCTCAAGAGTATGTGGAGAAAAATATAGTTCCCATCAGAAGCCACACTGTACCGCCCTCATTGTCATCATTTGGGTTTCTCCTTACCCAGGAGACGTAACGGCCAGTAAGTTGTTACCGTGACCGGAATGTGGTATGCGGGCAGAACAGAAAAGAATGTTAGTGCATAATGAAAAAAGCAGTGTATGGTGGTTAAAGTGAAAAAGTGAGGGGTAATAGTAAAATTAGGTGAATTGGGTAGAAAAAGAATTTTATTGATATCCCCCAATCCCTAAGATTAAAAGGCAGGTGTGGGTACGGGTTTTAAATAATAACCGCACTTTATGGTGGTCGACATGTTTCTGCATTCAAAAGAAAAGAGTTTCTAATGCATTCTTCAGGACCTTGTTGGAAATACACTACTGCTTTGTTAATAATGACTGGAAAATAATGAAAAAATATCACCTGGGGATCCCAGGCGTACTCAACCGTATACTGTTAATGCATAGTGGCATTGGATCCAACATGAAAGACAAACAAACAGATAAACAAGGAAACAAATGAACATCAATAATTATTCACGTTGTTCCTGTTTCTAAACATACTGAAATTGCAATATGTTCACTCATACCAGGACACAGTCTCTAGTGTACACTCACCCATATATGTTGGTTGAGAGGCTTCACCCCACCTGGCTGCAGCGCAGGTAAAAGGAGCACCGCTCTAGAGATAATCATAAAACATTTACAGAGCGGTTTCATAAAGCGAAAGGAAATAAAATAAAATAGAGTTTACTTGGAGACAAGAGGTGGTCTAAACCTCTAATGCATCAATTGATGGTTGAATTGTAGACTCCCCGCCGTGATCCGGCACACTCAGAGAAGGCAGGTACCAAATATTTGCACATACAAAGTCTCCCGAACTATACAGAGACCAATGTAAAGGGTTAAGCGAAAAGATGCGTGGCTTAACAATGAAACGAGTTAGCACTATGATAAACTACCATGATTGTATGCTCAGATGCCGGCAAGTGATATGTCACACCCTTTGTTATAGAAAAGTAAGTAACTTTCCAAATGTGAGTATTAACAGGCTTATCAGTAAGCGCCACGAAGAGCGCAAAGCCATCTGTCTCTAAATCACGGAGAGCCCATTAGAAGCGGTAACTACTCCGTGTGAATGTTAGCACTAAGAAAAAATGCCCCGTTCTTGTATGCTGATATTGTCGGGTATTGTCTCTGTTACTGCCAAGTGATGTAAAACACCCTTTGTCCCAGAAAAGCAGGTAACTTTTAAATGCAAGTATTAGTAGACTTATCAGTAAGCGCCGCGATGAGCGCAAAGCCCTTTGTCTCTCTAAAGCGGAGAGACCATTAGAAGCGGTAGCTTCTCCGTGTATCTGTTAGCAAACCTGTCAGTACGCGCAACGAGGAGCGCGATGGCACGCTTACCTTTCCGTCGGTGTCTCCGGGCAGTCCTCAGTACTGCTTGGGGGGGCACCGGCGAAGAATCGCGGAGTTATTTTGTAAACTCGTATTTTGCTCCCTGTGCGTCACGTGACCGGGGGTGGTCACGTGGTGTCAGGAATTCTGGGATATGTAGTTCAACACGCGTTTGCGCTTGTTGGTGATTAAAAACCAGGGATTGGGCAATGTGCATAGTGCGAAAAACTGGCTCAAGGTGGTACACTACCTAACTAAAACAAAATATGTCTGTGTAGTTAGAAAAAGACCCCTCCCATGTGTGTTGTTAATACACATTGATGTTAAGGAGGTTGTTTGACAGGTAGAGACAAGAGTATAAAGGGCAACTAGAGACCACACTCGATAGGGTATTTTCAAGTGGTGCGAGATGACACTGTGCAGAGCATAAATCAGAGGGACATCCAGGGTATTGGCTCGTTGAGGCCCTCCTTGTCGCTATTAAGGCGGTACACCCATTTTTGTTCAATTTTAAACAGGAAACGACTGACATCCGCACATGAGTCAGGAATATGCGGTTGTTCAAGAACAGTCCAGCAGAAATCCTCAGGACCATGACCCTTCTCCAAAAAGTGTGCTGTAAGGCGAGTAGCTTGTTTCCGACAGCGCACTGTACTTTTGTGTTCTTGGATGCGTGTCCGTATTTTCCTGGTCGTCATGCCAACGTACCGTAATGGACATGGACATGTAATCAAGTAAATGAGATTACTGCTGTTGCAGTTCGTGAACTTGCTTTGTGTCCATGGGCGGTTGGTGCCTATGTCAACCTCGGTAGACTTGTGGGTCTGGGGACAGACGGTACAAGTCCCACACGGATGGTGTCCAACCACAGGTGGTAAGTCCCATAGGGTACCCACTTGCCTCACCTCCTTGTTATGTGGGCGTGTGTGAACTAGTTGATCTTTTAACCTTTTAACCTTAGTTCACATACACTCTCTACCAACGAGGAGCGCCTTTTGAATAAAGGTTTGGGTTTCGTAGCAACCCAGAAAGGTGATCCCTTCCAGGCTCAAATTGAACTAGCCAAGTTCTTTAGAAAAATAAGATTGCATTACTTCTTTTCAAAACCTACAAACTTGGAAATCGCCACTAGAGACAACAACACTGGACTGAAGAGACCCTCTTCATTTAATCCACCGAGCGCAGTCTTACCTCCCAAGGTTTTGACTTTTGAAGCAGCTGTGGAGAATGATGTCGCACACTTGTATAGAACAGAGATCAAACCCTTCATGAATCTCTCTAGAGATGAACAGCTGGCCTTACGCTTACTATCATCCAACGACAGGATCACCATCAAGCCGGCCGACAAAGGCGGAGCCACTGTTATCTTAGACACCGAGACATACAGAAACGAATGCCTCCGGCAACTAAGTGATCGTTTTCTTGCTCTATCAAGTTTAAATACTTTATTCGACAACATTGTCATAAAAGCATATATCCCTAAGCTAAACAAAATAAATACTAATCTAGAATAAAAAACATATTAAATTCCATAACAGAATAAAAATGCTCATTTTTAAAATAGCGACACAGCACAAAGTTTAAAAGAAAGGTTTGGTGATCAAATAGTTCATAAGAGTTTTAAAGTGCGCGTGCGTATTATCCATGCCCACCCCATGTATTTAGCTACAGCAATTGCAAGGTTAGGGGCACAATTTGATTTTAGAATCCTTAAGGCCTCTAAATATTTCCTTGTACCCAAATTTCTGCATGCAGGCTTCAACCATCTATTCCTTGGGGCAGCATATAAGGGGCATACAAATAGAAAATGTGGGATATCCTCTACATGTGTTTTACAATAAAAACAAGTATTTACATTATCAGGAGACCATTTGACCATGAAAGCATTTAGAGGTAAAGAGCCAATTCTAAACTGAAAATACAGGGCCTCATTTATGAAAAGTGACGCATCGCTGCGTGAAAACAGCGATGCGTCACTTTTCACTGTGCACTCCTTGCGACACCAATGATGCGTCATATTTAATGTATGACGCATCATGTCGTAAGGAGTTACAGATACGTCAGTATTTCTGACGTATCTGGAAGCGCAAAAGTGACGCATTGCTGGAGTGTGTCACAAAAGTGACACAACTCCAGCAATGCGTCCTTTCACATGAGGAAAGCCCCATGTGAAAGGGCTTGCGTCAGTCTTACGCCTGCTGTGAAGCAGGCGCAAGATTTTGACGCAACAGCGTCCTAAAAGTGACGCAGTGAAATCTCATAGATTTCACTGCGTCACTATTACGAGGCTTTTTGCGGGGGAACGCCCCCTCTGCATACATTATACCTGACGCAGGTATAATTTGGCGCAGGGGTTTAAAAAGTGACGCATCTACCTAGATGCGTCACTTTTTAAATATGGCGCAACAAGGCGCATGTTTTACGCCGCCGATGCGTCACAAAAAGTGACGCATCAGCAGCGCAAAACTGACGCAAGGCCTCATAAATGAGGCCCACAGTTTCCTATCTAGAGGCTTGGAGATCAAATCCCAGTACTGTTCAAATTTTGGGATCGTTTTAACTTCCAAAAACTGGGATGTCAGGACAAATGGTTGATTGGAAGTCAATGCAGCGTTTATCATGTCCCAGTACAATTTTTTCAATGTAGTCTTTGATGGAAAATCATCTGGGTCTACTGCAGAACACAAGTGTTCAAGGTGCAATTTTTGAAGTAGTTTCCTCACTTCTTTAAGCCAAAGTACTTTATGGAAAGTATCAGAGTTATCAACATCCAAGAGGGCAGCTGCGTAATGACTCAACTCAGGAGTAGTTTTTATGCGCCTCCAATATAGGAGGGGACGCAGTCTGACCATATCCTCGATCCTTTTCCTCCCAAGATCGTAGTGGAGTGGGGTCGAGGGGGTACTCTGACCATATCCTCGATCCTTTTCCTCCCAAGATCGTAGTGGAGTGGGGTCGAGGGGGTTGCTCTCACTTGTGTGCTGCTTTCTCCTCGCATCCCCACCCCTGCACTCCATATTTGTCTTCCTCCTCATCTCCTAAGCTCATCCAATGCTTCACTGCCTCTCCCGATGATGATTATCTTTTTTATTTGTTGTTTTTTTCTAAAGCTCACTCCAGCCCCTCCATTGCTTTCCCTGCTTGATTGTGCTGCTCCATGCAAATTTGTTCCTAGTGCCAAAACGGATTTTATTAACTTAAAGATTGAAGCACTTGAATTCTTTCGCAAGATTAAACTTAAGGCGTTTTTTCATGACAAAGAAGACAACTCTAATATCGAACCATCTGGATTGAGGAATAAGTCGACCTTTATTCCACCAGCACATAGCGTACCAAAAGAGATAATAACATTTGAGGAGACAGTCTTATCTTCCATCACCCAATTGTCCAAACAGAAGACCTTCCTAAAAAAGAACATCACCAACCAGCAACTAGTGGCTTTGAAGAATCTACGGAACGATGACTCAGTGGTAGTCAAACCCGCTGAGGAGGGGGAGCCTTGGTCTATGGGCTAAGGACAAATATAAAGAAGAATCTCACAACCACATATTCAATCAAGCGTGGTATAGACAACTCAAAGGTGATCCCACTAAAGAAATTGAACAGGAAATAGTCGTTAAAGTCAAATGGGGGTTTGTCCAAGGAATAGTAGAACCAAAGGAATTTGATTACCTTATCAAAAAACAACCAGTGATTTCGGTGAGATATTTTCTCCCGAAGCTCCACAAAGATTCACTAGAACCACCAGGGAGACCGATTGTATTGGTGTGTGATTCAATACTTGAACCGTTGGCCGAGTATGTCGACGTATTCCTCAAACCTTTCCTTGGCAATGTCACCTCATACTTAAGAGATACCACTGACTTTATTAACAAAATTGAAGGTCAGTCATTCTGCCATCAACAACAATGGATGGTATCCTTTTATGTGAACTTCCTCTATACTCAGATCCCCCAGGATGAAGGCCTGGAATCAATGGAATATTTCCTGGAGACAAGACCAAGACCACAAAAAGTCCGACTGACTTCATTCTTGATTTGGCAAAGATTGCCCTCAAACGCAACTACTTCAGGTTTGAAGACACATTCTTCATGCAGGTAAAGGGCACTGCCATGGGGTGTCCTTATGTCCCAGAAATGGCAGTGCTCTTTATGGCACTGTTTGAAGAACGATTTATTTACAGGAACAATCCATATAGCGTTCACCTTGTCTGATGGTACCGCTATACTTATGACGTGTGGTGCCAATGGGAAGGCACTGAAGAACAACTGGAAGCATTTCATGAATGGCAAAACAACCGACATGCGGATATAACATTCAGCATGACTAAAGATAGAATGCTGTTGATCTTCTTGGATGTAGAAGTGATGGTACAAGAAAATAAAGTAATTACCCACCCTACATCACAAGGCAATGGACAAAAATTCAATTTTACACTATACAAGCTACCACCCTCGGAGCTTAAAAGACAACTTACCATACAGTCAATTGCTGAGAGTACGACGTAATTGTGCACGGAAGGAAGACTTTGTAATTCAAGCAGACATACTGTGTGAACAACTCCAGAAGAGAGCTTACCCAAAGAAGATGCCTAAACACTCCACAAAGCGAGCCTGGTATACACCCAGAGAGGAATTGCTGACCAAAAAGATCAAGAAGCCCTCTGAACAACTGGTGTGTGTGTCAACGTTTGGTCCACACACCAACAAATTCAAAAAGATAGTCCTGAGCAACTGGCACCTATTATCAAATCTATCTTGTCCCTTTGAAAAACCTCTTTTCACATTAAAACGAAATAAAAGTATCGGCCAACAAATCATAAGTGCCGACTTGCGGAAAACGAGGGTACAGCCAGATCTAAGAACACTGTGGAATTTAGCATCTGTAGTGGGCCACCATAAGTGTGGCTCTTGTTCCTCTTGCAGTAATACCAGGGAGGGCTCAGAGTTTGTGTTCAACAATGAAAAATGGAAACATACGGAGTTCATAAACTGCAAAACCGGCAACGTGGTGTATGCAATCACATGCCCGTGCCCGAAAGTATATATTGGCAAAACCACACAGCAAGTCCACCTCAGAATGACACAGCACAAGTCACGTATAAAACAAAGAATTTTAACAGCACCAATAGTCCCTCACTTTGTTGAAAATGGTCATTCTGAAAAAGACTTTTTGTATGGACAGTGTTATCGGTCATAAAACCACCACCGAGGGGTGGGGACCTCGAGGCTTTGCTGAATAATAAAGAAGCATATCTGATTATGAAATTCAACTGCGTATCAGATGGTCTGAATGAGTTGCCATTGGCCCTTTAATTGGAAGTTCTGGGTCCCCTGTGTAATAATCAGAAAAGTCATAAACCACTCAGACTAGAGACAACAAAATTCATTTCATTTCATACCACAGGAGGTCGTCACCAGCATCATCACGACAATGGATGCTCACTATAATATTCACGTAAATGTCCGCAATTACCACACATTCAATTTTTTAAATAATGGGGACTGCTAAAATAAAACGCGGCCCACGGTCTCACTAGGTAATGTGAGTATCACAATTGGGGTATTTGCCTCTTTCTGCCGGTAATAGAGACTGCACCTGACCTGTGGCTAACCAGCACCATGTGTAACACTTGTGCGCTCTAACAAGTATATGCCTTACGACATATTTTATAGACAAAAAAACTCCATACCTTTATTTCCACTTTGTCCTGACATTTAGCAGGTTCCAGGGTAATTAATTATAGTCCGGCGAAAAAATGTTTAGAAACGCTAGCATTTGGAGATTTTAGCGAGATTTGTGAACAAGACTACATGCCCCACCATACATCAGTGTAGATGAATAAGGCTAACTTCCGGTTGCGGTCTGCATATTAGCAGCCTATAGCGCGACGGCTGACTGCTATGCTGTGATGTTGGATTGCCTTTGAAATCGGATACCGCTTGAATGTAGTAAGTCTATTCTTGTAATTTTGAGCACAATATTAGCGAGTCACAGCTCAGTACGTGACATGCGTCAAAATAATAACGAGGACTTTGTTTTCCCGTTTTTCCAGTTTCTTTCCCGGTTCCTTCTCCTTCTGGCCAGCAAAATTGAAGGCGAATATATAAATCAAATAAATAGAAGTTTCTGAGCACTTTAACACGCCTGCCCCCGCACACAAGTGCTATCTCGAATTTTGTGAAACCTTTGATTTATTTATATCTCAAAATAAATAACGTAATTAGGGGTGCATTGTTGGTTATTGGCAGATCGAAGTATAAGTGAATGAAACAGAGGAAAGCCACGCTGGCTATACAAGTGAAAGTGAGCCCCAGGCAACCTCCTAACCATCAATCACCAAGTAAGTGCTTTATATTAAAACCCAAAGCAGCTTACATAAAACCTCACTTGAAACATAGTCCTGTAAACTAACAGGAGTTGTCCTTGATAGTTTTTAGATCCTTCTTGGAAGAGGTACCACCCATATTCACCAATGTGAGGCGATCTCTTGAATTTCACGTACATGATTGTTTATTTTCAAAGAAGTATAAAAGTAACAAAAGAGAAGAAGAGGAGTAAGGTCAAGATTTTAATTAGTCCTCTTAATTTCATGTTCCAGGTTACACAGTGCCCCAGTGCCCTGATGGTAATCCCGCAAGAAACCACAGGAATTAGAAATGCGTCAGACTTTTCAATATATCTGCTACATAGGGCGTGTAATTAACTCTATGCTCCAAAATTAGGGTGTATATATGATTTAAGCACCCGTTAGGGGGTAAAAAGAATTGCCCATTTAGTTTTAAGTAACTCCGTGACAATCACCTATTGCTAGGCGAATGGAGTTCGTGTGTTTTTGAAATTGCTAGCTGGTGTTTTCCTTTAGAATTAATTGGATGAATTCCGTATGTTATTGTTGTTATTGTATTATTATCATTTATTTCACTGTATAATTATTGTCTTATTTATGTATGTTGCATAAAAATTGTTTTTGGTGAATTCAAGAAGTATTGATTCTCAGACAAAAAGTGCAAATGTATTCTTAATATGTCTTCTGAAAAACACGTAAATAGTTGACATTGAACATATGAACCTTTCGGTCATTGTTTCGATTCCCGCATAAAATAAAAAAAAGGTTAAGTATACAAACCAGGTATTCTCTGTTTCATAAACTAGTATTGTCATTCGTCCAAACCTGGTTTGCTAAGGACGAAACCCCCCCTTTGTGATATAAGCTCCATGCACCATGGCAACATTCATTTGCTCTGACCCCCATTGTTTTGACCACTATCCTCCCCATTGTAGAAACGTACATTTTCTCTAGTTATCATCAATCACTGCTTTGGCGATAATCGCCTCTGATCTACTCAATTATAAGCTAATCAAATAAAGAGGCAGGCACTGGAAAACTGGAAAGCGATGAACAGGTTTATTTCTCCGGAGGAGAACACGTCAATTCGGACAAACTAAATGTCTTCTCGAGGTGCTCTAACTGTACCTCTGTGGCATAGCCTGTCATACACAATCTTGACTCTTTATTGCAGGGTAACACATTCCTGACAGTGGTTTATTACATCCCCGGAATCCCCGCTTTCAACTTGTTCCCACACATACCCACCAGCAAATGTCCCCCACCCTAGCCTCAGCAGGTGATTGTTATCGCGCAGCTGGGCATTCCGGCAGGGTCTGAAGTATGCAGAATCGGTCAGATCTAAGAGGGTTGTGTCATTGATTAATTCCAACCCCTTTGATGGGGAGCGAGTTTCTACTGTACGGGGGTAATACACTGTATAAGCATGGGCTGGTTATTACCTGGGATCGAATCCAACAGCCAGGTGCAGGGGAGGAGGTTATCGATGGGCCTGTTCATGCGAAGGGGATGAAAGGGCATGGGCGTTAAGCACGGGAAGTGGCTCCGGGACTAGGTCGCGCTGAGGATGCTTTATGACTCTAGCATGTGTGCTTGGGGGTTGCCAGAGCGGGGGGGATGATTGTGAGGTCAGGGTGACGCGCTGGTGATCGGCAACGCACAAAATGGCCGTGGTATCTAAAATGGGTGCCGTTTACGTGCATACAGTGGCTCTTGTTAGGCAAGATGGCGACGGCGATGTTCACGTCTGTCGCTTATATTTTAACAGTCGCCCCTTTGAACATTCCAAGACATCTTGCTAGTCTATTTCAATCCCCATGATATTCTGTATCTCTGTGTCATACATTGCATTAATTTGTTCTATACGAGTATCTACAGTCTTTGGACACAAAGAGTTCAGACATAGAGAACACAAGGGCGGTATGCATTGTATCCCCAAGCAGCAGCCACATATCATGAAAACTGGCACCAAGATGATCATCAACAGTTTCCAACCCCAATATGCCCCAAAACCAGCTTCCAAGTGTCCAAGTCTCTTGTTCTTGATAGATCTCTGATGCCAGCCTGTGAAAGTGTTCAATTGCCTTATAGACAGAAGGCGAGCCATCAGGGACAAAAGTGCAACAGCTGGCACAGTCGTTCTTCCAGTTTTGTTCAGCCAGAACTCGTTATAGAATTGTTTCATTGTCCCATCGGATGTGGCATTGTCTTTGTAGCTCTCTTGCAGGAGCATTAACCAGGCGAGCAGGACCCATGAACAGAGAAGGGTGAAGGGATGAAAGGAATGGAATGTTCAGTGGCATGTGGGAGCAGCCCACAGATCCAACAGTTGGTGACATTTGCGGCAAGATTGTGTTGGTGCAACAACTGTACAAAAGAATTGTTCCAAAACTCTTTGCGTCGTTCTCCGAGTCGTGGTGCCAGTGAAACCAGATAGTGTTCCCTTTCAGTGGTGGGTTGCATAGTCGGTATCAGTGTTCGGTTAGCAGGAGCACCCTCTTCAAAGATCCAGATTGTGATCATTAGCAAGAGACTGGCAAGAGATGCTGTTAGGAGTATGATTGTCTTTATGCTGTGGATCTTGGCAGTCTTGGTGTCGTTGCGGTGGTTCTTCGGATGTCCGGGAGCTTCCATCACCTTCAAGAGGCTCGATGACTGGCAGGAACACATGCTTTCGTCTAGCGTTTCTCCTGGTAGCCTTTGTAGTGTTGGCTACCGTTCTGAGATTTTTGACTTAGTTAGTGGCCTGCTTCGTCGGAGCACTCTCCTTTCGTCGCAAGTTGTACCCTTCTTTGGACGGCACTGTGGGGTCTGGAAACTCTGTCAGTTCAAGTGCCTCTGTTTCAGGGTAACAACTCAGGGCTGGTCGATCTTTCGTCAGGAGCTCTTCTTGGGTGTCCACGTCTTCTTTTGTTGCCGGTGTCGGTGCTATTCGTTTGCAGTGGTGGGCGTGCAGCCAGTGTTTCTTTCCTTCCACTCAAAGTACAGTTCGGGTGGTGATTAAGACTTGCCAAGGGCCCGTCCACCGGGGTTCCAAACTCTTCGACCTCTGGAAGTTCCGAATCAGGACAAAGTCCCCGGGTTTGATATCATGTCCTGGGCCCCAGGATACATCTGGTATGGCTTGCTGCACCTGTTGGTGGATAACAGTTAGTTCGCTCATTAGTTTATGCAAATAGTCGGATATGAGTATGTCCGGGACATCGTTAATGGTTGTTGGTTTCGGGGCCGCCCAAATATTCATCTGCCTGCCGAAAACAACCTCGTACGGGGTCAATTGGTGTCTGGTTGGGGTGGAGCGCATGGCCAGCAATGCCAGTGGAAGGGCATCGGGCCATTTCAGCCCACTGGTGGCGACTATTTTGGCTAGTTTCAATTTCAGTGTGGCGTTGTGCCTTTCTACCAGGCCCGCTGACCGGGGGTGGAAAACGGCATGGAACTTTTGTTTTACTCCCAGCCCCTTCAGTATGTGTTGGATGACCTCGGCTATGAAATGGGGACCATTGTCGCTCCATAAAACTCTACAAAGGCTGTATTTGGGGGAAGAATTCCTTCAGCAATACCTATGCAGTGGCAGCGGCGGTATTATCACTAGTGGGGTACGCTTCCACCCATTTGCTAAAGGCGCACACAATAACTAGAACGTATTTCAGACCATGGCACCTTTCTAGTTGAATATAATCCATTTGGAGGATTTCAAAGGGATGGTCGGGGACTCCAAACCCTCCCCGTGGTACTACTGTCCCTTTCCCTGGGTTGTGCTGCAGGCATATCATTTGTCTCTGTCTTTTGTCCTCCAGCAGCCTTCATTGTCTTTCAGTCCCACCGAGCCCATTCAGTCAGTTCGTGTGGTGTACTCGTCAGTTGGATGTCTCTAATAGTGGCCCTAGCGTCTGTCCATTTCTCAGCTTGTGACCTAGTAACATACATTTGTGTTGCAGTTCTGTCTTCGGCTGTGGTTCGGGCAGTAACGTTAGCTAGTGCATTTCCCTGTCCAATAATGTCCGTCACTTTCTTATGTGCTTGGCATTTAATTACTGCTAGCTGCTTGGGGAGGAGGACTGCTTCAGTTAAGGCGGAAACTAGATCTCCGTAGGATGGGTCTGCGATGCGAGGTCAGGAATCCTCTTTCCCTCCACAGGAGCCCGAAATGGTGAACCCCGAAAGCGTACTGGCTGTCCGTGTATATGTTTACTGTCTTTCCTGCTGCTAAGATGCATGCCCGTGTGAGGGCAATCAGTTCTGCCGCCTGCGCGGATCGTTGGGCAATGCGGGCTGTTTCTATTATGGTTTGGGCAGTGGTGACGGCGTATGCAGCTGAGGTCGTGCCATCTGGGAGTTTGATGCATGAGCTATCTACCCATAGTTCCCCGTCAGTTTCTGGAAAAGCAGTGTCTCGGAGATCTACCCTGCTCCTTGTCTGTTCGTCAATGAGAGTCACACAGCCATGTAGGGGAGTCACGCTGGGGTCGTTTTCGGGCAGAGGTAACAACGTAGCTGGATTTAGAGTGGTGCATCGCTTCAGAGTAATGTGTGGCGCTAGCAGGGTCAACTCGTATCCTGTCAGTCGTGCACTAGTCAGATGTTGGGTTTTGGTTTGATTCAGGAGCGTGTCAACTGCATGGGGTACTAACACTGTAAGGGAGTTGGAGAGTACTATTCCCTCACTCTGGTGGATCGAAACTGCTGCAGCTGCTACGGCGCGTAAGCATGCCGGTAGCGCTCTGGCTACTGAGTCAGGGGTGGCTGAGAAATAAGCGCAAGGGCGCTGCTTGGGACCAATTGATTGTGTTAGGACAGATAAGGCACATCCCTCTCTTTCGTGTGTATAGAGGAAAAATGGCTTGGAGTAGTCTGGGGTTCCTAGAATGGGTGCTGAACAAAGGGCATCTTGTAATTCTTTGAACGCTGTCTGGCATTCGGGGGTCCAAGGGAGTGATAATGGAATGTCTTTGGCTAGTAGGGAAAGTAGGGGTTTGACTATGAGACTGAAATTCGGCAACCACTGTCGACAGATTGAGGTGAGGCCTACCAAAGAGCAGACTTGCTTCTGGGTCTTGGGGACGGGAGTGTCTAGAATAGTCTGGATTCTGTCAGGCGTGAGCTTCCTCCCTTCCTTTGATAAGAGGTGTCCTAGATACGTGACTTGGGGTTTGCAAAACTGCAATTTCTTTCGGGAAACTTTGTGGCCATTCTCTGCATGGAAGTGTAAGAGCTGGATGGTGGCAGTGACTGCTAGTGGAGTGGTGTCTGCTGCTAAAAGGATATTGTCTACATACTGTATCAACGCCACCCCATCTGGTAGCTGTACTTCATCTAACTGTCCTTTGAGCGCATGGCTGTAGATGCTCGGGCTCTCGGTGTACCCCTAGGGTGCTTGACAAAATCTATACAAGCGGGATCTTAGGGTAAATCCAAAGAGATAGCGGCTGTCTTGGTGAATGGGTATGGAGAAGAAGGCGTTATTACGGTCAATTACGGTGAACGTGGTGGCAGTGGACGGGATTAGAGTCAGGATAGTGGTGATGTCAGAGACTACAGGGTACTGTGGCACAACTGTTTTGTTGATCTCTCGTAGGTCAATGATGAAGCGGTATGCTTTCCCATCTCCCTCTCCTTGTCTCTTAATGATCAGTAAGATCGGACTGTTACAGACATTGCTCACTACCTCCTCTACTACTCCTGCTTCTCCTAGTGACTGTATTATTTCGATCAATGCTTTCTCACCCTCTGGTGATATCTTGTACTGGGGTATTTTCGGTAAGGTTGCGTCCTGTCGTATTGTCTTGTCACATGCACTGGGTCTATCATCATTCGTCCTATGTCTGAGTCAGCCTTGGCCCATAAGTGTGGTGGTAAAGTGTCCAGTAGGGATACGTCTACTTCGGTAATGGGGTTCATGTGTTGGGATGGGTGAGGTCTTAGGTGGTGGTGGTTGTCATATAAGATGACTATGACTCCGTCAGGCGAGCATCTGATGGTCGCTCGAAAATGCTTCTGCAGATCGAGACCCATAATGGCGTCTGGGGTATTGGAGGAAAGGAGAAATGTTGTGTCGATGATATTTTCTCCAAGGTCAAAGGGGATTGGTTTGGACAAGGGGTTAGTGGAGGGCGTACCATCAAATCCTATTGATGTCACATGTGAGCCAGATAAGGCTGCCCTTGGAATCAGTCGCTTTGATAATGCACTACGTGTTGCTCCCGTGTCTACCAGAAATGTTGACTTCGTGCCCAGGACCTTTGCGGTAACATAAGGGCCTTGCTGGTCAACATAGAGCTCGACTGGATCCCTTCCTTGCCCTAGGCAGTCCTATGCAAAGTCGTACGTGTTGTCGTAGTCAGATTGTTGGTATTGATTCTGTCGGAGACGATCAAATGTATTTACTCTACCGGGTCTTTCTTCACTGGCGTCGTTTGCGTACCCTCTCCCACGTCCTCTACCTCTCGGTCCATTTGTCAATTCTCTCGTCCCTTTTTCCTTATTCATTCCTAACAGGATCGGGCATTGGGATTTCCGGTGTACGTACCCTCTACAAAATGCGCACTGATCCTCTCCTAAGTCCCGACGTCCAGCGTAGGGTGTGGAGACATTATTTCTGGGTGGTGGTGTTCGAGGGATACTTTGCTGATATCCTCCCTTGTACTGTTCTATCCCTGTATTCACCCCTTGTAATTGCGCTATCATAACTCATCCTTTTAAATCCTTCTTTTTCTTTTCGGTGGCCCTATCGTTTTTCGGGTGTTCATAGTACTGGGCCATCTGGAGGATGGCCAGTGGTTTAGAGGCTGCCCAACTACTTTCGCTGGTCTGTAGCTTCTGTGATACCTCCGGTAACAGACCCTTAACATAGTTCTGTACGATTAAGTGATGCCCGGTCGCAGTGGACATGTCTTGTCCACTATAATCGGAGAACACTGTTTCGAACCGGGAGAAGTATTCTGAGACATCTTCTTGGCTGACGGCAAGCGGTTACTATGGACCAATCTATCTTTTTCTCAGGAATCAGGGATTTTACTTTTTCTACTATCTTGTCCGGGAGGTCTAATATGGCTTTTACAGGTTTCTGTCCGGGGTTTCGTTGTTTTTCCAGCACATCGAGTTGTCCCCAGGTATGACCGTACAGGTCAGTGTGGTCTATTTTCCTGATCTGTTTCCACACATTAGCTGGTAGGCATAGCCCAAAGAACAAGTCGATGTCGGCAAGCGTCATAATTGTAGATCCTAGAGCGGTATCTAATTCTGTGTAAAACGCGGTGGGATTCTTTCGCAAGTCCGGCAAGGATTTTCGGAACGTCAGGATGTCCTGTCTATCCCAAGGCTGATATACCCAATTATAAACCACTCTTCCTTTGGCGTCCTGGTGGTTTATGTCATCATGAGTTCCCTGTCCTCTAGGGGGGACCCAATAGGGGGCAGCTTCCTTTATGGGCATCATGTTGTCTAGCCTCTCCGTCGGAAGCTCCGTCATTTCCGATGTCGTGTTTTTGACTACTCGTCCTTGTTCTATGAGGTGGCGGAAGACTTCTAGGGTATAGGAGAAAAGTTCCGCAACATCACAATCATTCATGTCTCCTGTATCTATCTTCTTGTATAGAGTCATGAGTCGGTCAGGCCCTATTTTCTTGTACTTTTCCTCATAAGCCGTGCGGGTGTAATAACAAAAACGCACGACAAAGTGTCGGTTGTGAATGTCGACATAGGAGTTAAATATATCTCTTATATATTCTTCTGTTTCCTTCCTGTCTACCAGAGTATTAACAATTTTCTCAATACCTGCTCGCTCCCTCTTACTCAATCGCGGGATTCTTACCGGCCCTGTTTCTGTTGTTTCTGTTCTTACTGGTGTGTCGTTTGACAAGGTATCAGGCACGAGAGGATCGGTCCGTGCAGAGGCCGTGGGTACCGAGGCCCTGGCGCTACTTTCGGTTACGTTCTGAGAATCTTGGTGTTGTATTAGAGGATGAGTAGGGGCATAAGAAGGTGGCATGTAGATAATTGGTGGATCTAGGAGTAAATCATCGTCTATCTTTTTTTTTTATGGTAACTCAGGGTAAAGAGCCGAGGGTGCTCTGACAGGGCATTGTCCTTAGATCTCTGATTCTCGCTCCTTCCTAGCGTTTTCTCTTTCCCTAATATCCTCTTCTAACTTTTTACCAGCTAGGTGAGCTGATTTTCGTAGTTCCTTATCTATTCTTGCTTCATCTTTCTTCTTTCGTTGAATCGTTTCTTTTCGCCACATGCCGAGACTGTCAAGCATAGTTGGAGTAGTTTTCTTTTTGCGTAGAGCTTTCTCTAGTGTTTCTATTTTATCGAGGTCAAAAGATCCCATCAGTGGCCACTGATTTTCTCGATCTTTTTTAGTGCTTTCATGCCATAGTTTACTGTAAGCTACAGCGACTAATCCATATTTTATATACATGTCCTTATTAGGGGTGCCTTCCGGTGTAGCCGGATGACTGACCTCTAATAAGCGGTCCGGGCAGAACCAATTACCAATCAGTGGGGAGAAGATAGGCGTGATGTATAATCGGACAAATGAAGATCTCAAACATTTGTGGTCAAAGGTCCGCACTACCCATCCTTCGCTGTCTGCAAAGAGAGAGAGAACATTTCTATTCTTCGTTGTTTGCAAGCAGGGAATATCTCAAAAAGAACCAAATATCCTAAGAACCAAAGAACCAAAGAACCAAAGAGCGTAATACTAGTATTTTCAAATCAAACAATTCCAATGCAATCAATCAATCAATCAGATGGATAAACCATCCTACCAATCAGACGTATTACTGTCCTACCAATCAGACGTATAAACGTCCTACCAATCAGACGTATAAACGTCCTACTCGACCTTACCCGGACCATTTGGATAGTTCTTTGTCTTCCACTTCCAGCGCCCGATCGTCCTCTGTTCTCCGTTTTTGCCACGGCACTCCTGTGGGATCCCAGTCAGGACCGTAGATCACTCGAGAGAGGTCCAGTCGGAACCGGTGAAGTTCGGATGATCGGCTGCCAGACGAGGGTCTCTTTCAGGCAGGTGCACTTTCCCAATCGTTGCAGTTGTTCACTCCATCGTTAGGACCTCTGTACCGGACCCAGGTGTCGCTGATGGGCCCCGCGTTGGGACGCCAATTGTAGAAAAGCAGATTTTCTCTAATTATCATCAATCACTGCTTTGGCGTTAATCGCCTCTATCTACTCGATTATTAGCTAATCAAATAAAGAGGCAGGCGCTGGGAACTGGAAAGCGATGAACAGGTTTATTTCTCCGGAGGAGAACACGTCAATTCGGACAAACGAAATGTCTTCTCGAGGTGCTCTAACTGTACCTCTGTGGCATAGCCTTTTATACACAATCCTGACTCTTTATTGCAGGGTAACACATTCCTGACAGTGGTTTATTACATCTACGGAATCCCCGCTTCCAACTTGTTCTCACACATACCCACCAGCAAATGTCCCCCACCCTAGTCTCAGCAGGTGATTGTTATCGCGCAGCTGGGCATTCGGCAGGGTCTGAAGTATTTGGAATCGGTCAGATCTAAGAGGGTTGTGTCATTGATTAATTCCGGCCCCTTTGAAAGGGGAGCGAGTTTCTACTGTACGGGGGTAATGAACTGTATCCGCAGGGGCTGGTTATTGCCTGGGACCGGATCGAACAGCCAGGTGCAGGGGAGGAGGTTATCGATGGGCCTGTTCGTGCGAGAGGGATGAAAGGGCATGGGCGTTAAGCACAGGAAGTGGCTCCGGGGCTAGGTCGCGCTGAGGATGCTTATGACTCTAGCATGTGTGCTTGGGGGTTGCCAGAGAGGGGGGGATGATTGTGAGGTCAGGGTGACGCGCTGGTGATCGGCAACGCACAAAATGGCCGCGGTATCTAAAATGGGTGCCGTTTACGTGCATACAGTGGCTCTTGTTAGGCAAGATGGCGACGGCGATGTTCACGTCTGTCGCTTATATTTTAACAGTCTCCCCTTTGAACATTCCAAGACATGTTGCTAGTCTATTTCAATCCCCATGATATTCTGTAGCTCTGTGTCATACATTGCATTAATTTGTTCTATACGAGTATCTACGTCTGTCGATTATATTTTAACACCATCTCATTGCCAGTAGGTAGTTATAGTTAGGATGTAGTTTTCAAAGGAAGAGCGTTTTCTCATTTGTGTATGACTTTGGCTTCGCTTGACCAATCCTCACATCACTAGTATGATGATCCCTCCAGTTACTTTCCCGAAAGTTTTGTGGTGATCCGTCAAGTGGGGGCTGGGAAAAAGGGGTGGGGGTCCCAAAATGCACATTCCCCATGTTAATTCCCATAGGAACGTTAGACACGACAACAGCCCGACTTACTGAATGGAATTACACCAAATTTGGCAGGACTGTAGATGATGGTAGAGGGAAGTGCCTTTTTTGTGATTTGGTGTAAATCCGTTCAGTGGTTATGGAGTTACTAACTGAAATCCAAATTTGTATGTATAGTGATGCAGATCCTCCGAGGATCTGACAATCACCATGCTTAAATCTGATTGGCTGCCAACACTTCAAACCAGGAAGTGTTGGCAGCCAACTTGGGACTTGACTTGAGCGGAGTACCAGAAAAAACTTTTTATAAAAGAAAAGGAGACAGGATAGGAATACCCTCACCACCTAGGCCTCTCAGGGGGGTCCGAACGGGGCCCAGCAGTGCCAAAAAGCCATTTTTTAAAAGAAATTTCAGTGTAGAAGTGTGGATCAATGATTAGAGCGGCAGACCCTGATGCAGAGGTCTAGCCCGGGACCAGGGTTCAATTCCCCGCCTCGGCGGGTCTTGGGCTCAAAATTCCATGAACCTGATAAATCTCGCCTCGGTGCCTATTCCAATCATGGAGTCCCACTCTGCAACTCTAGGCAATAGCTTGCTTAATCTCCACAACGGCCCCCACAATGCTAAGGATGCCTGGCCTCCACCTTGGGGGTGCCCAGGAGTGGACGCCTCACAGGGAAAGCCAGGATAAGTTCCACAGCGGTATTCGTACAAACGCCTTGAGACCCTTGCGGGTGAGTAGTGCGCTATACAAGTATCAATTTACATTTACATTTACATTGGGAGCCGTGCTGGATCTGCATCTCCCAACAGTTTGTTTTTGTTTTTTAAAGAATAATGGGCTTCCCTGCTTCATTAGTAATCAGCCCCAGGTTGGGCCAGGACCTGGTGGCATTTCATAATCAAGGAGGGGGGGGCACGCAGGCCCCCCTCCTGGGGCTTAATAATGCACACGCCCCCCCCCCCCTCGGGCTAATTATTGCCTGGGGAGAACAACCTCCCCGGGGCTTATTTATTTTAAAATGGGGGTGCCTTTTCTACCTCCAGGCCCGGGGACCACCACCTCTTCAGGGCACCAGTCCCAAAACATATTGGTGGCCTCTTGGACAACACCAGGCTCTGGGGACCACCACCTCCACGGGGCTAATGCATTGTCTTGGGGGGGGCTCTCAAACCCCTCAACCCCGGGGACCACCACTTCCCCCGAGCCATTATAAAGTTGTAGTGGGGGGCCCCAGTGATCAGCCCCTGGGACAACCACTTTCCTGTGGCCAAGTTAATTAAAAAAAAATGGTAGAGGGGCCATTCTCATCCCAGGGGACCACCACCTTCCTGGGGCAGGCCCAATAAGAATAAGCCATGGATGACCCTAAGGACTGCCACCCCCCAGGGCCAACTTCTGATATTTCCCCGGGTACTCACTCCTGAGACGTAGCTGTTTGCTGTGGCTTGGCAGGAACTTTACTGTGCCCACCAAGATGCAGCAAATGCTGCGCTTCCAGCAAGCGACAGCATTAATAATGCTCTTGCTTGCTGGAAGTAGAACAGAATTTCTTTCACACACAGGGGGCTGCCTTTCCAGCAGCTCCCTGTGTGTCAAAGCAATGCTGGCTCCTGCAGGAAGCATGGAGCCGACAGGGACTGCAGGGGCCTTCAGTCTACTCCGCGGTCCCTAACGAAAGTCACTGGGTGCCCTTGGTGGGACCAGGGCACCCAGAATGGAGGCCAGGCCCCAGGGAAGCGAATCCCCAGAGCGGAAGTCAGCCCGGGAAGGGGGGCCGCGCAGCCCCCTCCCATACTTAAAAAAAAAAAAAAGGCTGAGCCCTGGGAATGGGGTTCCTGGGGCCGAATTCGGCACAGAAGGGTGGCTGCACATCCCTTCTCCCCTACGTAAAAAAATAATTAATTAAATAGTCTGGGTCTGGGGGATAGGGATTTGCATAGAAAGT
This sequence comes from Lissotriton vulgaris, assembly GCF_964263255.1. Taxonomy (NCBI): domain Eukaryota; kingdom Metazoa; phylum Chordata; class Amphibia; order Caudata; family Salamandridae; genus Lissotriton; species Lissotriton vulgaris. The sequence continues at coordinate 442,053,212 of NC_141689.1, read as the reverse complement.
CAAAATTATTGAGATTATATTTGTGTCAATCGATATTTTTGAAACAATATTTTGGTGGAATAACAAACTTCCACTGTGACTGTACCATGAATAAATAAATAACATCTAAGACAACAAGCATTGGAAATGCAATAGGGCTCGCATTAGGAAAGTTTGAGCTATTGGTCTTATAAATTAAATTTGTTTTATTTATGTGTTATTTTTTAAAATAGCTAAATTAATAGCTTTGTCATTTACAATGCCACTAGTTATAACTTTCGCAAATGTGACACCTATACCATTTGTAATGCAACATGTTTTGTATTTACGTGACTTAGATGTATTGATATTACAAATAACAATGGCTTTTAATTTTTTTAAATAATTAATACTTAAATAATTTATTTAATTTGTAATGGCAATAGCTTAAACTTTTGTAAATAACTTTTGTGAAGATAATGTTCAGTGTTTTTTATTGTGACGAAAATCCAAGAACAGAAGTGAAATGTTAACATCTTTTTGTGATTTGTAATAAAGCGTGAAAGCTTGAAAACAGTTTGAAACATTGAAAGAACATATTTGAACCAGTGATGCTGTGGTTGCACTGAGTGATGCTGTGATTGCGCTGAGTGATGCTGTGGTGTTGCTGAGTGATGCTGTGGTTGCGCTGAGTGATGCTGTGGTTGCGCTGAGTGGTGTGTGCATCGGTGGAGCTTAGTGGGTGCATTGGTGGAGCTTAGTTGGAGCATCGGTGGAGCTGTGTGGTGGGTGCATCAGTGGAGCTGTGTGGAGGGTGCCTCGGCGGAGCTGTGTGGTGGGTGCATCGGTGGAGCTGTGTGGTGGGTTCTTCAGTGGAGCTGTGTGGTGGGTGCATCTGTGGAGCTGTGTGGTGGGTGCATCTGTGGAGCTGTGTGGTGGGTGCATCTGTGGAGCTGTGTGGTGGGTGCCTCGGTGGAGCTGTGTGGTGGGTGCATTGGTGGAGCTGTGTGGAGGGTGCCTTGGTGGAGCTGTATGGTGGGTGCCTTGGTGGAGCTGTGTGGTGGGTGCATCGGTGGAGCTGTGTGGTGTGTTCATCGGTGGAGCTGAGTGGTGGGTGCATCGGTGGAGCTGCGTCGGTGGAGCTGTGTGGTGGCTGCATCGGTGGAGCTGTGTGGTGGGTGCATCAGTGGAGCTTTGTGGTGGGTGCATCAGTGGAGCTGTGTCGGTGGAGCTGTGTGGTGGGTGCATTGCTGGAGCTGGGTGGTGGGTGCATCGGTGGAGCTGTGTCGGTGGAGCTGTGAGGTGGCTGCATCGGTGGAGCTGTGTGGTGGGTGCATTGGTGGAGCTGTGTGGTGGGTGCATCAGTGGAGCTGGGTGGTGGGTGCATCGGTGGAGCTGGGTGGAGGGTGCATCGGTGGAGCTGTGTCAGTGGAGCTGTGTGGTGGCTGCATCGGTGGAGCTGTGTGGTGGCTGCATCGGCGAAGCTGTGTTGGTGGAGCACTGTGGTGGGTGCATCGGTGGAGCTGGGTGGTGGGTGCATCGGTAGGGCTCTGTGGTGCGTGCCTCTGTGGAGCTGTGTGGTGGGTGCCTCAGTGGAGCTGTGTGGTGGGTGCATCGGTAGGGCTGTGTGGTGGGTGCATCGGTGGAGCTGTGTGGTGGGTGCATCGGTAGGGCTGTGTGGTGGGTGCCTCGGTGGAGCTGTGTGGTGGGTGCCTCAGTGGAGCTGTGTGATGGGTGCATCGGTGGAGCTGTGTCAGTGGAGCTGTGTGGTGGGTGCATCAGTGGAGCTGTGTGGTGGGTGCATCTGTGGAGCTTTGTGGTGGGTGCATCGGTGGAGCTGGGTGGTGGGTGCATCGGTAGGGCTCTGTGGTGGGTGCCTCTGTGGAGCTGTGTGGTGGGTGCCTCAGTGGAGCTGTGTGGTGGGTGCATCGGTAGGGCTGTGTGGTGGGTGCATCGGTGGAGCTGTGTGGTGGGTGCATCGGTAGGGCTGTGTGGTGGGTGCCTCGGTGGAGCTGTGTGGTGGGTGCCTCAGTGGAGCTGTGTGATGGGTGCATCGGTGGAGCTGTGTCAGTGGAGCTGTGTGGTGGGTGCATCAGTGGAGCTGTGTGGTGGGTGCATCTGTGGAGCTGTGTGGTGGGTGCATCGGTGGAGCTGTGTGGTGGGGGCATGGTAGAGCTGTGTGGTGGGTGCCTCGGTGGAGCTGTGTGGTGGGTGCCTCGGTGGAGCTGTGTGGTGGGTGCCTCGGTGGAGCTGTGTGGTGGGTGCATCGGTGGAGCAGTGTCGGTGGAGCTGTGTGGTGGGTGCATCGGTGGAGCTGTGTGGTGGGTGCATTGGTGGAGCTGCATCAGTGGAGCTGTGTGGTGGGTGCATCTGTGGAGCTGTGTGGTGGGTGCATCGGTGGAGCTGGGTGGTGGGTGCATCGGTAGGGCTCTGTGGTGGGTGCCTCTGTGGAGCTGTGTGGTGGGTGCCTCAGTGGAGCTGTGTGGTGGGTGCATCGGTAGGGCTGTGTGGTGGGTGCATCGGTGGAGCTGTGTGGTGGGTGCATCGGTAGGGCTGTGTGGTGGGTGCCTCGGTGGAGCTGTGTGGTGGGTGCCTCAGTGGAGCTGTGTGATGGGTGCATCGGTGGAGCTGTGTCAGTGGAGCTGTGTGGTGGGTGCATCAGTGGAGCTGTGTGGTGGGTGCATCTGTGGAGCTGTGTGGTGGGTGCATCGGTGGAGCTGTGTGGTGGGGGCATGGTAGAGCTGTGTGGTGGGTGCCTCGGTGGAGCTGTGTGGTGGGTGCCTCGGTGGAGCTGTGTGGTGGGTGCCTCGGTGGAGCTGTGTGGTGGGTGCATCGGTGGAGCAGTGTCGGTGGAGCTGTGTGGTGGATGCATCGGTGGAGCTGGGTGGTGGGTGCATTGGTGGAGCTGCGTCGGTGGAGCTGTGTGGTGGCTGCATCGGTGAAGCTGTGTGGTGGCTGCATCGGTGGAGCTGTGTGGTGGGTGCATCAGTGGAGCTGTGTGGTGGGTGCATCGGTGGAGCTGTGTCGGTGGAGCTGTGTGGTGGGTGCATCGGTGGAGCTGGTTGGTGGGTGCATCGGTGGAGCTGTGTCAGTGGAGCTGTGTGGTGGCTGCATCGGTGGAGCTGTGTGGTGGGTGCCTTGGCGGAGTTGTGCGGTGGGTGCGTCAGCGGAGCTGTGTGGTGGGTGCATTGGTGGAGCTGTGTGGTGGGTGCTTCGTGGAGCTGTGTGGTGGGTGCATCTGTGGAGCTGTGTGGTGGGTGCATCGGTGGAGCTGTGTGGTGGGTGCATCTGTAGAGCTGTGTGGTGGGTGCCTCGGTTGAGCTGTGTGGTGGGTGCATCGGTGGAGCTGTGTGGTGGGTGCATCGGTGGAGCTGTGTGGTGGGTGCATCGGTGGAGCTGTGTTGGTGGAGCTGTGTCGGTGGAGCTGTGTGGTGTGTGCATCGGTGGAGCTGTGTGGTGGGTGCATCGGTGGAGCTGTGTGGTGGGTGCATCGGTGGAGCTGTGTCGGTGGAGCTGTGTGGTGGCTGCATCGGTGGAGCTGTGTGGTGGGTGCATCTGTGGAGCTGTGTGGTGGGTGCATCTGTAGAGCTGTGTGGTGGGTGCCTCGGTGGAGCTGTGTGGTGGGTGTATCTGTGGAGCTGTGTGGTGGGTGCCTCGGTGGAGCTGTATGGTGGGTGCCTCGGTGAAGCTGTGTGGTGGGTGCATCGGTGGAGTTGTGTGGTGGGTGCATTGGTGGAGCTGTGTGGTGGGTGCTTCGTGGAGCTGTGTGGTGGGTGCTTCGTGGAGCTGTGTGGTGGGTGCATCTGTGGAGCTGTGTGGTGGGTGCATCTGTGGAGCTGTGTGGTGGGTGCATGTGTAGAGCTGTGTGGTGGGTGCCTCGGTGGAGCTGTGTGGTGGGTGTATCTGTGGAGCTGTGTGGTGGGTGCCTCGGTGGAGCTGTATGGTGGGTGCCTCGGTGGAGCTGTGTGGTGGGTGCATCGGTGGAGTTGTGTGGTGGGTGCATTGGTGGAGCTGTGTCGTTGGAGCTGTGTGGTGTGTGCATCGGTGGAGCTGGGTGGTGGGTGCATCGGTGGAGCTGTGTCGGTGGAGCTGTGTGGTGGCTGCATTGGTGGAGCTGTGTGGTGGGTGCATTGGTGGAGCTGTGTGGTGGGTGCTTCGGTGAAGCTGTGTCAGTGGAGCTGTGTGGTGGGTGCATCGGTTGAACTGGGTGGTGGGTGCATCAGTGGAGCTGTGTCGGTGGAGCTGTGTGGTGGCTACATCGGTGGAGCTGTGTGGTGGGTGCATCGGTGGTGCTGGTTGGTGGGTGCATCAGTGGAGCTGTGTCGGTGGAGCGGTGTGGTGGCTGCATCGGTGGAACTGTGTGGTGGGTGCATTGGTGGAGCTGTGTGGTGGGTGCATTGGTGGAGCTGTGTCGGTGGAGCTGTGTGGTGGGTGCATTAGTGGAGCTGGGTGGTGGGTGCATCGGTGGAGCTGTGTGGTGAGTGCATCGGTGGAGCTGTGTGGTGGGTGCATCGGTGGCGTTGTGTGGTGGGTGCATCGGTGGAGCTGTGTGGTGGGTGCATCGGTGGAGCTGTGTGGTGGGTGCATTGGTAGGGCTGTGTGGTGGGTGCCTCAGTGGAGCTGTCTGGTGGGTGCCTCAGTTAAGCTGTGTGGTGGGTGCATCGGTGAAGCTGTGTCGGTGGAGCTGTGTGTGTGGTGGGTGCATCAGTGGAGCTGTGTGGTCGGTGCATCTCTGGAGCTGTGTGGTGGGTGCATCGGTGGAGGTGTGTGGTGGGGGCATGGTAGAGCTGTGTGGTGGGGGCATGGTAGAGCTGTGTGGTGGGTGCATTGGTGGAGCTGTGTCGGTAGAGCTGTGTGGTGGGTGCATCGGTGGAGCTGGGTGGTGGGTGCATCGGTGGAGCTGGGTGGTGGGTGCATCGGTGGAGGTGTGTGGTGGCTGCATCGGTGGAGCTGTGTGGTGCCTGCATTGGTGGAGCTGTGCGGTGGGTGCCTCCGCGGAGTTGTGTGGTGGGTGCATCGGCAGAGCTGTGTGGTGGGTGCATCGGCGGAGCTGTGTGGTGGGTGCATCGGCGGAGCTGTGTGGTGGGTGCATCGGTGGAGCTGTGTGGTGGGTGACTCGGTGGAGCTGTGTGGTGGGTGCCTCGGTGGAGCTGTGTGGTGGGTGCCTCGGTGGAGCTGTGTGGTGGGTCCCTCGGTGGAGCTGTGTGGTGGGTCCCTCGGTGGAGCTGTGTGGTGGGTCCCTCGGTGGAGCTGTGTGGTGGGTCCCTCGGTGGAGCTGTGTGGTGGGTCCCTCGGTGGAGCTGTGTGGTGGGTGCCTCGGTGGAGCTGTGTGGTGGGTGCATCGGTGGAGCTGGGTGGTGGGTGCATCGGTGGAGCTGGGTGGTGGGTGCATCGGTGGAGGTGTGTGGTGGCTGCATCGGTGGAGCTGTGTGGTGCCTGCATTGGTGGAGCTGTGCGGTGGGTGCCTCCGCGGAGTTGTGTGGTGGGTGCATCGGCAGAGCTGTGTGGTGGGTGCATCGGCGGAGCTGTGTGGTGGGTGCATCGGCGGAGCTGTGTGGTGGGTGCATCGGTGGAGCTGTGTGGTGGGTGCCTCGGTGGAGCTGTGTGGTGGGTGCCTCGGTGGAGCTGTGTGGTGGGTGCCTCGGTGGAGCTGTGTGGTGGGTGCCTCGGTGGAGCTGTGTGGTGGGTCCCTCGGTGGAGCTGTGTGGTGGGTCCCTCGGTGGAGCTGTGTGGTGGGTCCCTCGGTGGAGCTGTGTGGTGGGTCCCTCGGTGGAGCTGTGTGGTGGGTGCCTCGGTGGAGCTGTGTGGTAGGTGCATCGGTGGAGCTGGGTGGTGGGTGCATCAGTGGAGCTGTGTCGGTGGAGCTGTGTGGTGGCTGCATCGGTGGAGCTGTGTGGTGGGTGCATCGGTGGAGCTGTGTCGATGGAGCTGTGTGGTGGGTGCATCAGTGGAGCTGGGTGGTGGGTGCATCAGTGGAGCTGTGTCGGTGGAGCTGTGTGGTGGCTGCATCGGTGGAGCTGTGTGGTGGGTGCATCGGTGGAGCTGTGTCGATGGAGCTGTGTGGTGGGTGCCTCGGCGGAGTTGTGTGGTGGGTGCATCGGCGGAGCTGTGTGGTGGGTGCATCGGTGGAGCTGTGTGGTGGGTGCCTCTGTGGAGCTGTGTGGTGGGTGCATCGGTGGAGCTGTGTGGTGGGTGCATCGGTGGAGCTGTGTGGTGGGTGCCTTGGTGGAGCTGTATGGTGGGTGCCTCGGTGGAGCTGTGTGGTGGGTGCATTGGTGGAGCTGGGTGGTGGGTGCATCGGTGGAGCTGTGTCGGTGGAGCTGTGTGGTGGCTGCCTCGGCGGAGCTGTTTGGTGGGTGCCTCGGCGGAGTTGTGTGGTGGGTGCCTCGGCGGAGTTGTGTGGTGGGTGCCTCGGCGGAGCTGTGTGGTGGGTGCCCCTTGCGGAGCTGTGTGGTGGGTGCTTCGGTGGAGATGTGTGGTGGGTGCATCTGTGGAGCTGTGTGGTGGGTGCATCTGTGGAGCTGTGTGGTGGGTGCATCTGTGGAGCTGTGTGGTGGGTGCATCTGTGGAGCTGTGTGGTGGGTGCATCTGTGGAGCTGTGTGGTGGTTGCCTCGGTGGAGCTGTGTGGTGGGTGCATCGGTGGAGTTGTGTGGTGGGTGCCTTGGTGGAGCTGTATGGTGGGTGCCTCGGTGGAGCTGTGTGGTGGGTGCATTGGTGGAGCTGTGTCGGTGGAGCTGTGTGGTGGGTGCATCGGTGGAGCTGGGTGGTGGGTGCATCGGTGGAGCTGTGTGGTGGGTGCATCGGTGGAGCTGTGTGGTGGGTGACTCGGTGGAGCTGTGTGGTGGGTGACTCAGTGGAGCTGTGTGGTGGGTGCCTCAGTGGAGCTGTGTGGTGGGTGCATCGGTGGAGCTGTGTGGTGGGTGCATCAGTGGAGCTGGGTGGTGGGTGCATCTGTGGAGCTGTGTGGTGGGTGCATCGGTGGAGCTGTGTGGTGGATGCATCGGTGGAGCTGTGCGAGTGAAAACTGGAATGTTGCTTCCACGTGTTAAAACTTGAGGCATATTTAAATCAGTTGTGCTAATGTCCTATCCCGGAAACTGCATTGTGCACACTTCTAATTTCAGGGCCTTAAGTAGCAGTCACTGTGTTTTATTTGGGAACAACTCGTCTCTGGTGGTTGTGCTCTAGGAAGATAATGCAGAGGTGCGAATGGAGATGTCTGGAGTGAATGGGGCGAAGGGCTGTTTTTTTTTCTCCTTCAATTTGCATCACGGGACCTGTGTATTAATGTCAACCTTTTTGTTGACTCGCGAATGAGGTTGATTTCATCACATACATTCAATGAGGACTAAACCTCTTTAGGAAGGTGTTGCAGGTTTGCAAAAATGGTTACCCATATTGAAGTCTTTAGAAGCATGGTGCTTTGTAGGATGGCGAAAATCACTGAAAAGCGGACATCATCCAAATAAGGGTAAGTTAACAAGCATGCGTCTGCATGTATGGCAAAGTTATGTTTGAGACTGCGAAGAAAAACCTCACTGAATGAGAGATCAAATGAGCATAGGCGTTGTTGCTCTGTATGGGAATTGTGCTCTGGCAGGGGCAGCCAAGGCTTTCGTGATCTACAAAATAAGAGTTAATTGATTTGGGTAATAACTGTCAATCGTTTAACAGCAAAAGAGGCCTGATCTGGTATTTGCCTGGAGCCGTGCAAATGGTCGCCATAAAGTCTCCATGGTTAGATTGATATATTTTTGCTATGTCGTTTCTTCGTGTCCATGGTTGCCTGTTTGTATGTAGGCCCAGGCTGCAGAGTCTACTCTAGAGGCTGCATTTCTGCCTGTGTAAATCGACTCTCCCTGTTGCCGAGGGCATCCGTTGCAAAGCTGTGCCAGGGGCTCGGCCTCGGCGCTGAGCGAGAGGGAGGGAGGGAGAGAGGAAGGAGGGGTAGATAGAAATGCAAGGCGGCAAATTAAAAAAAAAAAAACAAGCATTTGTAAATGGATTGTAAAAAAAAAAAAAAAGCGGAATGAAGTCCCAGGCATCCGGAGCTAGGGAAAGTTAAGTGTGCAGGCCAGGGAACGTGGGGGGGGGGGGGGGGGGGTGGGAGAGGCAAGAAGGGAAGAATAGCTGAGAGTAAGGGTGACGAGACGCACGGGGAGCAGCAGCCTTTGATCGGCCGGCCGTGGGCAGTGAATAATTAGGGGAGGAGAAATGCCAGAGCGCACGCTGGGGTAAGCTTGTAGGGGGGACTGGTGGCTTTGATGCTGTGCACGCGCTTTTTCACGGGCACAGCATCAAATCGCCCCTTTAGTTAAGGTCTGGATAAGCCATAATATGTTCGACATCTGCAATGCTTGCGCATTGGCAGAGGTCGAGCCCTAAAAACCAACATTCAATGCCAATTGTGCCCTCATTTCTGCAGTCATGAAATGCTTCAGAAACAATGGTCCTGGAATGTGTATTCCTGAATCCTCTGATTTGTGCATTTCACGCTACCCAGTGTTAAGGTTCAATAATATGGTAAGAGATTAGGCAATAGACTTGGTTTATATTAGATGCAAGTTGTACAATCCATAAACTGCTATAGTTGTATTCTATTACATGAATTATGCATGAGAATAGCATGTTTTTTTTTTCCAGAACACTGTTGTGTTTTAAGTGTCTTCTAAGAACACCAGATTATCTGTTTCTGCATGGGCTAATAAGCATGCATGTCACTAAGAATGCATGCCTATTAGGTCAAACTTTCCAGATACCTCTTTACCTGTCCCTATGGTTGATTAGATGTATGAAGTGAAGTAAATTAAATGAACCTTCTGCGCCATCATTTTTATAGTTAACATAAAAAGGCTTAGACAAATATGTGTTTTTAGTTCTAAACATACTTTGAAAATTGTGGACAAGAGTTATTAATATCTCCAACTCACAAGCAAACATAAGTCACATCTTGCATGATCATCATCAATAATTTTTATGTTCTTCCTCTATTAATGACTAACCTCTTGACAGCCCTGATCTCTAGAGTTGTATCCTTGAATCATGTCTCTCTTATAGACATTTCTGATACATGTGCTAAGCATTGTGAATTCAATTGCTCAAATATACAGGCTTGGATATTGTCCTACATAACCTGTTTGAAAGTTACCCGTTTTCTTATTAGTTTGTTGGTAAAAGATAAACTCCCAGTTTAAGCAGAGCTTGTGGAACTTGTAAAGTTTTCTTGGGTGAGATGGCTTGGTGTTCTCATTACTTTCATTCAAATTACTCCTTAACACAAGAACTACTATGTCAATTACACAGTGTAATCTGAGTACTGTTGGTAATTCTGCATTACTCTTTCATGTGAATTTTACTGATAATAATATCATTATGCCCACTCGTGTAATTAAGAGTGATTTGAGGGGGGGGGGGGAATCCTACTGCTAGAGCACATTTAGCAAGCACAAGTGGATGCTTGCTCTCACTATTCACGTTCTGTTGCATTTAGCACGATATTCTTTGCGCAAGATGCATGTTTGTGTCCATTTTGGTTGCAATGGTACATTTTGCGCTGCAAAACGAGTGCTAAAAGTAGCGCTAAATACTGGGACTACGTTGGGGAAAAATATTACCCCAAATGCACATTTAGTGAGCACGACCCGCTGCTTGCACTCATTCTTCATGTTCTGTTGCATTTAGTGCTAAATGCATCCTCGCTTCCATTTTCAATGTGAGGAGGCAATTTTGCCCTAAGATGATAGTGCTAAATGCAAGTTGCTCTTCTTGCGTGTTGGGTAATTCCATGTGATTACACAGAATTACATAAGTTACATCCACCCATAGTTAATACCACATCTTGCTTAATAGCTTAATAGGCATTTACCCTGTATTACATGTCACCCCAATTCAGGCAAAGGCCATTTCATCCAACTCATGCTTTTTTGCATTTTCATAACTTCTTGCATTCATCCACATTTCTTAAGAGAAGTGCAGGAAGCTCCACAACATATTATTATGAATTTATTCTACACTGATCGTGGGAGGTTATTTTTCAATTGCCGGCCACTTATCATTACTGGTCCAGGTCATACCACACGGGAGGTATCTTTCTCAAGATTCAGGGAATAATATGTGTGACACATAAAGCCAATTAAATATCTTCACCGAAAAGCAGTTCCACAAGGTCCATCAATGGAGAGTTTTTTGTAAGGACATAAACGTTTATATTATTGCACCTTGCCCAGGATTCCATGTCCTACAACTTACATCTATGTGCTTTCACTTTTTTCCCACGTTTAGAGCTCCTAGGATTATTGTTGTTTGTCAACTACATCACTTTGGGGCATATTTACATGGGCTTATCTCCACAGGAACTTCACTTCCTGCGACGTTCAGGTGGCGATAAGCCCTCTGCATTATTTACAAGGCGACATTAGGCCATTTAACATGGCTTAATGCTGCCTTTTTAATAATTCCCCTTTCACGCTACACTTAGCGTGAAAGGGGCAGGCAATGGGTGTTGTGGTAGGCCTTCCGCTGCAACACATATTGATTTTGATGCTGTCCCCTATTTACAATGTTGGCGTAATTATTGGGGCAGCTCCAAAATTAAGACCCGGGAAAACCTGGTCTAAACATGGCGAAATGAGGAGAAATGCCTAATTCCTCCTCATTTTTGCTGTTTCTATGTGTGCTGTATTGTGCAGAACACATAAACAGCAAATCACCATGAATGATTGTTTATGCGCAGGAAGGTGTCCCTTCGTGCACATAAACAATCATTAAAAATATGACGATTTGCAACTTCTATGTATGCTGCACATTGCAGCACACATAGGAGTTACAAGTCACCATTAGTGATTGTTTATGTGCAGGAAGGGACACCTTCCTGCACATAAATAATCATTCCCTCAATGAAGACACCCTTGCCTGCATTGGTGCTAGGCAGCTGAGTTTAGCACCAGCGCTAGGGAAAAGACAGGGATGTGCTGTGCCATCGCAAATACAGCGCATCCCTGTGTGTTCAGAATTGCGGTGGAGTATAGTGATGGAGAGTGAAGTGGAGTAGAGTGGAGTGGTGTGGAGTAGAGTAGAGTTGCATAGAGTAGAGTGGCATGGAGTGGTGTGGCATAGAGTGAGGAGGAGGGGCCTAGAGTGGCGTGGAGTATACTGGTGTAGAGAGGAGTGACATAGAACGGCGAAGAGCAGAGTGGCATAGAGTAGATTGCATTGAGTGGAGTGGAGTAGAGTGGAGTGGAGTGGTGTAGAGTAGAGTGGTGTAGAGTGGAGTGACGTGGAGTTGCATAGAGTGGAATGGCATAGAGTAGATTGGCATAGATTAGTGTAGCGTAGAGTAGATTGAGTGTGGTACAGTAGAGTGCATAGAATAGATTAGAGGAGCATAGAGTAAAGTAGCATAGAGTGGAGAGGCATTGAGTGACACAGAGGGATATAGAGTAGAGTGGTGTAGAGTGGCGTGTAGTGCAGTAGTGAAGACTAGAGTGGTGCAAAGTAGTACAGTTGTGAGTGTAAGTAACTAAAGCGTTGATAGAGACAGCAGATAGGGTCAAAGTAAAATAAAGAAGAAGCTGTATGCCTGTGTTAAAAGTAGGAAAGCACATTGCCCGTTCAGGAATAATACAAAACTGATTTTAAAAAAAATAGTGCGTTGCAAAAAAGACATGGAAGAACAAAGATGAGGAAGAGCACATGTACTTGGTACATGCTCCAGAGAGAAGCTAGTACAAAACCAGAAGGCAAGTCTATGGGGCTAAGCAATCAAAAGATTGCAGGAGAGTGGCACCAAAAACAACAAATGGTCTGCTGTGGGTGAGTTGTTAGCCTATTGAGTAGTAAACAGTATATCTTACAGAAAGCTTAGAGCTATGTAGGCGAGACCTGAAAAAGGGCCCAAAACAGTTGCAAATTACTCCAGATGCATATAAGTATCTTTTGAAGATCTTTTCTTTTCTTTTGTTTGTAGTCTCACCTTTTTAGCATCTTTGACCTATGACTACAAAATGGCGGTACCATATACATGGAAGTGTGATCCAGTGTAGTATTGGATTGATAGACATGATTGCTCAATTGAAAAGCGCTGACTCCATTGCTTCCATCTTTTTAAGGGAGTTTGTGAGATCTATTTGGTTAAACTGAATATTGCATTTACGAATTGATAACATTTATAGTAGGAATTTGATTTAAGTTGTTCTTAACAGACGCTGAAACGCATTAAGTATTAAATAACCACTCAAAGATGGCAGCCATATTAGAACAAAAGTGTAAAATATAGTCTAAAGTCCTTTTTAAATTTTCACTACAATTCGCTGTTTGTTTCATGGAGTAATAAGGCACATGCCTGTTTGACAAAGGGTAACACTGAAATATGTCACAGCTTGAAATACATGGCTGAAATTCATGAATCCTGAAGAACCAGTTCCTGACTAGTGGCTTATGCATAAAAAATAGTATTCCACCTGATTAAGCTGTCTTCAAGATGATGTGAGCTTGGATGTGGGAACCATATTTCTTTCACTAATGAGGTTGGTTTTTTGAAGTTCTTGAGGTCTTCAATAAGACAACCAGATGTGTACAGAATGCCCTTCAGAAGGACCGTGTGGTGTTGGGTAGACTGGTAGGCAGTATGTTGCTTCCATCCCAGTGAGCTAGAAGTAAGGTTTTGACTATTGTTCTGATCTGACTTCAGACATGTTACGTGTCCATTTTTCTGGAGGGGAAAACTGGTACCAATCTGTCTTAGTTTTCATTGCCATGAGCTCTTTACAGAAGAGTACTGTTTTGAGAGTGAATCCAAGTGATTTTGCGCTAGCTGTCAGCTGATGTAGCCAGGTGGTTAGTTTGTAGTTGAAGAGATCATTTGTTTCGAAAGCTGGCTTTTCAGCACTTGGGTCTATCTTGAGGTAGTTGTTGATATTTATGAAGTGTCTAATGGCATCACGTTCACAACGTTTGATACTATGTCATCTTTGTGAATATTGGGTTTCAGAGAGTTGACAATTTCTGGGAATTCAGGGCCTTATTTACCAGCTCCTTGAGCCCCAGGTGTGTCACTTTTTATCCCATTAGACGTGATGCACCGGTGGCGCAAGGGGCTTGTACATAAGCCCCCCCCCCAGAGTCTAAGAGGAGACAGAAGGCTGTTCATCTGGTGGAGGAACAGTTTGAAAATGGAAGCACAATTGATGCCTGGTTGATGTTTCTCTATGTGTTTTCTTGTTTTGTTTTGTGATTGATGACATTGCACTTGTTTGAAGGATTTGTGGGTCCAGCGCGGAGTTGTCACAGTGCTTAACTGCTTTGAAGAGTGCTTTGCTTATGTTGATTGGTTTAGTTTAATTGAGGAGGAATCTTCATACACAGCAGAGTCCAATGAGTTAGGTGAGGTAGACCTGAACATTGGTCTTGTCTCCCTTTCATTTTGGCCCATGGCGGACCTGTTCATTGAGAGCTCTTTGGAGTACCATGTTTCGAAGAATCATGTTTTCAATTGTGAGTTGGAGTCTTTGTGTTTTTTCACAGTGGTGTATTATAGATAGAATAGTATGTTGACATCTAATAAAGGCTGGTGGGAGTTTAATGAGACAGATGACTGGATACTTGGATGATGTTGTGGTCAGTCTAGTCCAGGGGTGTTAAAGGCTTGATTTAGTTTGAAAGCGAGGCACTTATGAGGCACTTATGATTTACAGTGGATTGCATTAGGATGGGGTGGATCTGATTATGTGCTGCTTGATGTTCAATGTGCTGAGGTGTTGTTTACATTTTCTTGGTGCTTTAGTCTTTGTGGACAATGAAATCTCATATTGTGCTCTTGGATGCAGAAATGGCCACATGGAAAGTGTACAGTTAAAATATTTTGAGTGTTTCTTATTTGCAGTTGTTGTAGGGCCACGTGGACTTAAGAGTGACTGCAACACTCTTATCTGTCTTATGCGGGTGATCAGGGCATTGGATGCTGCAGCCAATGTGGAAGAGGATATGGTGTGTGAGCCACGTTTTTTGTTTTAAGAGTACATTTGAGTTGTTTTGTGTGATAATGTCTGCGATGTCGGTGGGGCAGAGAAGTGCCAAATATGGGGGAAAGCTGGTTGTGTTGTTCTGGTTGGGTATGTGTGCTGCTGAAAGGGATGTGAATATGATTCTGGAAGTTTGGAAGAGTGCCATGTGAGTGGCTGTATGATCTGGGTATGAGTGTGAGGATGAGTGCATGGGTTTTGGGCCATATGGTGAAGTTACGTTACCTGGAAGTAAGGGTTTCTGCCCGTCAGACCACCTTGCCCTACTAGGCCCAAACAAGAACCATCCTTCTCCTCATCCTCCCATTTTCAATGCTGTTCAGGCAAGAGAAGCCCTGAGAGGAGCCATTTTAGAAATTGGGAAGGGAAAGGAGTGATCTGATCTCTGTGTTGAGGCTGACTTTAGTGTTGGACTCAATCTGGTGGCCTCTGGGGTGCATCTGTCCTTAGCATTTGCTGATTGGTCCAATGTGCTGGAATTGGGAAGTCAGGGAAAAGATGGCACCAGCTGTTTGACTGGTAGAGACTGACAATTATGTCAATCTGACTGATGTGACTTCAGAAGTACTTGTGCCCTTAGGAAGCCCTATTTGCATTGCAAGTTGAGTGCCTGAAGGAGTCTGCTGTTCGAATGGCTTCGCTAATTTCTAAGGTGCTTTTGTACTCTGACTGTGTACCCTGAGATTCTTAGTTTTCCACATGGAGTGTTTCTGGAGTACTTCTAAGCATGAGATACTAAAACTCCTGCTATCTTGGATGCGTGTGCTAAAAGTGAGTTTCTTGAGCATGTCAGGTACTATGTTATGTATTGCTGGAGGGGCTTTAGATGTACCTTTCAGGGGGTCCCCTAAGTTTTCATTGCTCCACTGACGTAGAGCACAGCCAACAATGAATGAATAGGGAGGAGATGTGGCCTAGTGGTTAGAGTCACAGACTTAGTTACCTGGGAACCCAGGTTCAAATCTCGGCCTCAGAGCATGGCTCAGCATTGTGTGAATCTGGGAAAATCACTTAATGTGATATGGGACATAAATTTGTGCAATTCACACTTGATGTATACGAACTTGTAGATCATCTCCCAGCCCCTCCACCCCCATCCAAGATAAGCTGCTATATAGTTTTGTGCTACATGAAATACAAATTCATACATACATAAATTGAGGTCGTTGAATGTTCTGGAGAATTTTTTGGGGTGGAATATCAAAAGGTGTCTGAAATCAGCAGGGATACCTTTAAGGAAGAAACATTCTGCAGCTATTTGAAAGGTAAAGTGAGGATTCTGTATGGTCATTATCCTCTGTGAGGAAAGTCAAGTGGACCAATAGCCTAGTTTCTGACTAAAGGCCCAGAACACTAAGGTTCGATAAACTGTTAGTGTGCTTCTGGGTAAGCCACTTTGCTTTGCTGTTCCTGAAGGCCATTGACTGACATCATTTAGAAAATTGAGAAATAGCTTTTGAATACAAAAATAGCCTTTTAATTTACTAAATTGAATTTTTCCCCAGTGCATGAAACACAATTCCGGGAAAATACAATTGGACATTATTTGGCTGCATACGTCTGCGTGGCTACTCATTCTGAATACTGGACACACCGGCGTAGAGTTAAAGTCCATTGGCAGTACAATGTGTGCTCTTTGATTAATGAATCATGTATCACCGTCTGCAGAGGTTCATTTTCTGTCTTCTTCTTAGCATGTTTGCCCGATCGTTTACCCTGAAGCAAAAAAAGGACACGAATAAAGATTTTTCAGAACAACTACCCTTTGCAGATTGTGTACTGTTGCACCTGGAATTGTATGCGGGCCATCTCGGAGACAGTGGAACAACTGCCTAACGCATGCAAGTCTCAATCAATAAATATTAACTCATTAATTATGAGCAAAAGTGTGTATTTCTCAATACAAATCGATATGCGAACGGGAAAAACAAACACATACCCGTATGACGTTCTATTATGAATTTCATTCAGCATGGAGGAACATTGCGTCGTTCAGTTAGTGAAACTGACAAACTTTGAGTTTTTGCAGATACATAATTCTTCATTAAGCTGTGTCAGCTGAATGCCGCTGCAGCCGCGTTACGCATAAAGCAGACGCGCTGGTCGTGCAGAGTTGTAACGAGCTGCGGTCTTTGATTTGTGGGGGTGAGCGTCTGTGTGCTGCTAAATAGTAAAGTATGTAAACCAGGGGCTTTTCATCTTGTGGGTGACACTGTAAATCCATATGCTGAAGCCAAGAAGGATGGGGGCTTCCTGTAAGCGGTCCCTAGGGAGCCGTGGAACTCTTGCCCTAACCACAGCCGATAAATAACCCAGCGCCCTGCGGCACAGGCAGGGCCTGCGAGGAGCTACACTGGAAAGGAACTATTGGATTACTGATTGATTAAACCACCGATGGCCGTGATTTTTTTCTGTTTTTCTCTCTTCTTGACCATTTTTTAACTGCAATTAAAGTAACGTTTAAATGCTTTGTCAAAGCTTGCGCAAATAAAAAACATAAAATAGAATCGAAGATGCATTCAAAGTTAAGTTAGAGATGTTTTTCAATTAAAATAAAAAGCAATTAGCGGGTGAGTGGAGATATAAATGCAATCTAAATAAAGTGTGTTTAATGAGAATCAGATTAATTGGCAGCATAACAGATATCCCACAAGTCATATAGAGATGCATATTTTGACAGATAAAAGACCAGCATGGCTAGCCACTAGCCTGCAGTGATCTCCTAACAGAAACATCTCTTACAAAATGATCAAAGGAACATTTACATTTGATTCATTCAATCTTTGATTGACAGTCTCCAAAACTGCATCCACCTGTAACTTGAGAGTTCCCCCACTCCTTCCTCTGATGCGGTCACTTCTCCTTTATGCTTTCACTTTGGTAACCTAAAGCCATCAGATGTGCCCCAGCCCTTCGCCTGCACATATTTACCACCCTGACTATTAAACGCAGACCTCATCGTAAAGAATCCACCCTTCCATTTCTGTACAGTACCCATTATTCACCCTTTCCTCCCTATTAAAATGTGCCTGACCATCAGTAAGTATAGAGCCTCAATTATTCCTACCCTCTCTCCAGCTCCTGCACTGCTCAGCCTCAGCCACGGACCGTGCATGCCTTTTGGGAAGAGAGGATGTGCAATTTGAGGAACAGTGCACTCACGCATCTCTGCAGCAAAGACATGTGCAATGCATACAAACCTTGGTATACCCACACTCTCCCCCTCCCTACATACATCTTGCTCATCCTGGTATGACCACCCAGGATTATACACTGTTCTTCTCATTCACTCACACCCAGACGAGCTCCACAGTACACTGCAAGCCTTCGCTCTTCTTGCCCCTGCCCCTTCAGCTCTGCAGCGGAACCTGTCCTATTCAACAAGAAGCAACTCATGTTCCTTTCGCATAATGAAGACATTTTTCTGGAAACCGTTTCAGGGGCATGGCTGGGAGGCTGACTAAGACGGCTATGCATGCTTGAGGCTCCAGGCACACAGGCCCTCTAATTTGGGATTGCAGTGTCCCTAATATACGGACTGTAAACACAGAGCTTGAGGGGCGCCTAATTCTGGGACATAGGTGCCGGTTACTCACCCTAAAAGGAAAACGCTGATGACATGGATCCTCTCCCACCCCATTTGACCGTGAGGTCTGTTCCTTTGGAGTTTGCTGGGTTCACATGCCTCCTACCAGGGGTGCAACTAGACCCGAACTTCAGGGGGGACTAAGACTTCCAGCCAGGGCTGGCTCGAGTGCTGGTGGCAGTCTTTTGACGCTCTCCTCTCCCATATCCCCCTTCTCCGTGAATTCCCTCACCACCACTCTCCAGCAGTGCCACTCATCTCTCCATAGCCCCTCTCTGGCTTACATTTCATTTATTTATAGCGTTACTCCTATTTCCCTCGCACTCACTTCCATGATATGCATGGTACAAGTCCTTTGCACATTAACCCTCCGTGCTACTTTACGAAAAGCTACAACTGCAACTAGAAAAATTCGGAACTCTCGCTAGTAGGAACATTAATCAAAATAGTTATCTTGATATTTTTATTGTTGCCTGAAAACTACCTGATGCACAAGGAAGTTCAGGTGCTTTTAAAGCAAAAAAATGTTTTAAACACAGATCCGCCCACCAAAGTCAATGCTATGTACGGCAGCACCAGTCATACCTCCCTAAAGCCAGTCCTGCTCCCAGCAATGGGGTAGGGCAAGCATTTCCAGAAATGATGTGAGAGCAATGCCATACCCCTTATATGAGGAAAAAGATCCGTGTAAGTGGTGGGGTGTAATACTTCACCCAAATTCCAGCAAGCAAAACAAGTTAACAGATTTCTTGTAGATGATTTAAGGGAGAGTAGACTTCTCCCCTGGAAATATTTTGAAACTTGTGGGATCAAATTTGCTAAAACCCCGCAGACCCTTATGGGCATTCATGGAATATTCCAGTACTTTCATGGTGCACTAGGGAAGTCTGGTCTTTCCTACGATTAGTTCTAATTTTTTTCATTTTTAAAAAAAAAAATCTTTTTATTAAAAATGTTCACCCCCTTTTACGATATTTTACAGTACAGGTTACAGCACAAAAATAATTCAAACATAAAATCTTACTCACACAAGTATTTTCCAAACAATATCAACAAAGTTTAACATTATATACTTTCTATCTACCCCTTACTTCTCCTAGTCCGTCAGTGGGTATCCCTCCACAATTCTGGCTATTTTTCCACCGGTCTAATGGTTGCCAGATCCTTCCACCCAATACTCTCGCCCTTCTACCCTTCCTTTCGTATATGGCTTTCTCCAAATTATACGTGGAGAGCAACCTTGCTATCCACGTTTGAAATGTTGTGGGAACCCTGTCAAGCCATGCCCTTGCAATTCCAATCCGATACACCGCCGCTACCATAAACAGGAATTCTATATGGTGGTCTACTGTCCCTGCCGACACTCCTAGGATTAATAGATCATCCGTCAGTTTACTCTTAATTCCCAGTGAGTTCTCCAAAAAATCCTCAATTGCCCCTTTTAATGTATGTAATTGTGGGCATTGGGCGAACATATGGACAGTTCTAATTTTTTTCAAATGTCTCTGAAGTTAGATATTACTTCCACTATACCAAGGTCATTATATTTTCATTGGTGATCCCCTTTTGCCAAGGAGTGCATTCAATATCACAGTGCCAGGAATTTGCCATGGATACTTCAGCCACACCCATGGGTACCTCTAAAACTTCCCTCCTGCTGTAAACAAGGGGCGGCATTTTGATATTGACACTCCCTAAAAAATGAGTACAGGAAATCTTATGACAAGAGTTACCTCAAATATCAGTTCCAATATTTTGCTTTGGATCCATGCCAATTACCTGCATCATGTCATGACCTTCTGCCAGGTATGGTGGTGCACGTTCAGTGTCCCTGTCACTGGGTATGACTGGACTAGTGGCTTTCTCGTTTAGACAGTCCGTGTCCCAACAGCCAATTATGGTATCTTAATAGAAGCATCTCAGGGCCTGCAGTTTGTCATAGGCAACACCTCCCATCCATATTCCTTTAGTGCCCTTGTCCATAAGACAAGAGTAGCCACCAGTATGCCACACCAGCAGACCACTGGCATGCATAACGCACATACACTGACACACACACACATATTCTCACTATCTCTTGCACACTTTCGTAAATTTGTACTCTGTCACATTCACACACAGACACTCACACTTCCATTAGTCAATCTGTTTTTATTGTGTTCGAAAAGCTTCCCTTGCTGCTTCTGCTATACCTACCTTGCCTTTTAGTGAAGCCTAATAAAAACATTGGGCCCGATTCACAGAACTAACTTAAGACAAAATCCTAAACTTACTACCATTTTGGTATTCACAGAAGGCACTTACTCATTTTGGTATTCACAGAAGGCACTTACTCATTTCGGTATTCACAGAAGTTAGGAGTCCTAACTTTAGGACACCTAAATGCGTCCTGTGAATACCGAAAGTCTTAAAGTTAGGATTTTTCTCATTTTAGTAGTATTAAAGTTAAGACTCCTAACTTTAGGACTCCTAAATGCCTTCTGTGAATACCGAAAGTCTTAAAATTAGGATTTTTCTCAATTTAGTAGTAGTAAAGTTAGGACTCCTAACTTTCGGACTCCTAAATGCCTTCTGTGAATACCGAAAGTCTTAAAATTAGGATTTTTCTCAACTTTACTACTACTAAACTGAGTAAAATCCTAAAAAATTTAAATCCTTGCAATCTGGTATTTTTGGAAGTAGACAAAAAGACACACATGGAGTCAGAGAAATATTTGAACATTGCACTTTTGTAATAGTAAGTAGATTTTTCGCTTGAGCACTTTTTGGGTAATTTTTCTTTAAGGATTGTGAATTATTTGGCACGTGTTAGCTTTTTTCCAAGGACTCGTCCATTAGGATGCTTAAATCTATATGCACTTGTTTGTTTACACATCGAGTCATCTATTAGATTTACAAAGTATGTTGCAATTGTGATATTTCTTCAAAATGAGTTGAATCTATTCTTACACATACTTTATATCACTTAAATCAGTTCTGAGCACTAAATATCTCATTAGTCCATATAGTGTTGTGATGATTGGTAATTCTTTATTTTCATTCCAATCTTCACGTGGATTCAGCAACGTTCATAATGCAAAATCATAGCCATAAGGATGCAGCCAGCATGTGTTTCGTCTCCGAGTAATTCTTTAGCAACGACTTCCTATGGGCTTCAAAAACAAACAATATTCATCTCCGAATGAGTTATTACCTTTATATATCTTAATACTCCACCACTGGTGTGCGTGTTAGTATATATGGGATGGTGCAAACAAGACAAATTCAAGAGTAAAAAACACAAAGCATCATATTGTGGTCACGAGAAGATCCCATCCTGTAAAAACATCTATATATAGGTTCTCAAATGGTTGTGCACCATAACATGGAGTTATGAGATAGTGATTCACTGTAAGGAATATAGGGGCAGATTTATGAGTTCTGGCGCATCTCTGCAAATCAGCAGGGATGCGCCAGAACTGATGCGTCACGCAATTCCCTCCTTGCGGCACCACAGATGCGCCTCATTTACAATGCGGCGCACCATGGTGCAAGGAAGGGCAGATGCGTGACGCATCTTGTGGTGTATGGGCGGCGCATTGCTGGAGTAGCGTCGCAAGTGTGACGCAACTCCTGCAATGTACAGAGGCCACCCATACATAACGTGGTGCGTCACTCCTTACGCCTGCTTCAAGCAGGCGTAAGGATTTGACGCAGCAGCCTCGTAAAACTGACTCAGTGAAATCTTGTAGATTTCACTGCATCAGTTTTACGGGGCTTTCCTGCGAGGGAACGCCCACCCTGCGACAGAACGCCCACATGAAACCTGACACAGGTTTCATGTGGCGCAGGGCTTTACAACGTGACGCATCTGCCTAGATGCGTCACGTTGCAAATAGGTCGCAGGGATGCGCCACGTTTCCGTGCCATTGCGTCACGCAAAGGCGGCGTAAACGTGGCGCAAGTCCGTCATAAATCTGCCCCAAAATGTGTTAGATTAGAAATAACAGATGTGAAAGTTGTGAAAGTCTTAGAACAGAGTTGAGTGTAAAGTAAATGTGAAGCCACACTTTAAATTAGCAACAGAGAGGGAAATAGATTCAGCCACCTCAAATTCAAAAGGTGCTCTTGTTGGTATGTCCGTGTCCAATTGATTGTAAATCGATGTCTCGTAAACCAATCCTGCTTATCAGAGTAAAGACAATAAATTCTATTAGTCTCTGTCTTTGCCGGCCTCTATCAAAACGTGATTCTCCACTACCATACTTAACCGGCCCATCATGCATTAACAAAATGTGCAACCCATACCATCACTTATGGCTACTAATTTGCGTTATGAATTTTATTGAATCTACGTGCAGATTGGAATGAAAATAAAGAATTACTAATCATCTAGACACTATATGGACTAATGAGTTCTTTGGATATTTTATTTGGTGCTCAGAACCGATTTAAGTGCTCTATTTGCTGAGGGCTTTGACCTCATACATTGGAGGGGTTTGGTGGCCCTTCGGGCTCTTGGAGCGCCACTTTTAACAAGATGTGTGGACACTACATTACTCTATTTTGCGCGAGTTTGTCCCTGCCACTTATTGCTTTTTGCATACATACTTTATATTGTTATTGGAACATGTATGGTGTCAGGGTATAGCTTTGGATGACCATATGTTTGTTAGTTGTTTAGGTGAACTTTATGAGATTAATGAAAGCTCTTCGTATTACATTTATAAGCCACCTATGTTGAATATAATCTGACTATAAGACTATGTGGCACATTATCTTAAAGATAGTTTTCATCAGCAAACAATATTTAATAGCGCAGAGTGTCATTCAAGAATATTATATGAACTTTAATTTCTGGTAAACTGTTGAGATTCTTTCTATTCTGTAGAGTTGTAAACACAGAGATCGGGCTTATTGTGTAATATTAAAAGTTAGATGGCAAAGCCAATTCCAAAGCAATACTCAAATGATTGTCTTGTCTTAAGATCTCAAGGCTTCTGTAGAACATATAAAGCCTAGTTGTGCAATCAGGCAGTGTCATATTACCCAGAGTCTCTGTTTCCCCTTTTTGTCCCATTCTCCATTTACCCTGTACTCCTGATAACCTAGATGTTGTTGGTGTATGATTGGCAGTGGATTCGGAGAAGTGTGGAATCACATTGCTCCTGTTATATCAGGATTGCAAGATTAGAGCTTCTTGACATAAAGGCTTCACTTTCCTGGCCAAATGCTTCAGGTGGGAAAAATTCTGATTTCATAGCTGCAGATGTTGCTTCAGCCCGGGATGACTTTGTTATCTTGTCCCAATCTCAAGTCCTAAATTCAAACGTAATCACTGTTTTAGTACTCAGATTCCCTCACTGGGCAAGGAAAAGGCTGTGGTCAATGGAGTCAGATACTCCTTTGCAACATTTCCATGACACCCTGGAACACTGGTGAAAATATTTCTGGCCAGACATACCGGCAATCCTGTCCCAGCCCTATAAATCAGAAAACGGATAGTTGCAATATTTCTTGATGCTTGGAGAGTCCAACTCTTTGGGGATAACCAATTTTACTCTATGTATTTAGTGGAGTAATGCATGTGATTTAAAGCTGAATGCAGTGGTACATTACATAGTGTCCTAATGGCAGTAAAACTGCTCTGAAACATTGTAGGATGGGGTGCCTTCAAAAGGATGAACTTTCTCACAATATGTTTGCAGGAATCTGGAGGAAGATGCATGATTAGGGCAACAGGAGTGATGGGAGCATGACTTATTCAACAGTTCATACTTCTTCTTGGATAGGACCTAGCAAGAGGAACAGAGACAAAAGAAGATGGAAGGCTTGTGGTAGAATCCTCCAAAAGGCAATGATGGCTGCTACTGCAAAAGTTGAGAGTTCTGACTATTTCTTGGGGCACGCCTAAAAAGGAAGATTCAGGTATTTAGGAAGTGAGATAAAAGCAGGAGGGAAGGGTGCCAGACAGGGAAAGAGTTTTGCAAATAGGTGCCTGCCGGTGAGGTTTCATGCATGCTGTGGCTAATGGAATTCGGAGTAGTTGGAGAATACCTTAGCATACTGGCTCTAGGAAGAAGTTTTGACAGACACAATATGTGGGCTTTTTGAAAGCAATAATTATGGATGTTGTAGCCTTTTTTCCTTTCTGCGGGTGTTTAAAGGGGTTTCCCCCCTTTTCTGGGCTAGTTTTGCTGATGTTATGACTGTTGTCACTGTGACACTTCCATTCAGTTCCACTGTATGTGTTTTGAGTCCCTAACATGTGAGCTAACATTTAGTTTTCCCAATTCACTTATTGAAAATGTAGTAAGAGCACATTAATTTGGTGCATGGAGTAAATCAGTGGCTTACGATTAAATAAAACATGTTAGCTGAAGAGTACAGTTACATCACCCACATGTGTAACTGGAAAAACATGGCTTCGGGCTCACCATTAGGTGGGGCCTTTTGGTAGATTAAAAAATTTCAGTAGTATATGTCAAAGGATAGTTTTGTTACATGTAGGAAATATAACATTTATACATTAGATACATCATTCTGCCTTTATTTACCCACTCCCGTCAGATTTCGTGTCTCACTGTATTTTCTTAATATTGGGCAGTGGTCCATTGTCATGTATCTGGGTCTGAATTTATAAAATCTCATGCATCAGGTACATACTCTGTGTCAAAACCGCTTGGTACATCTCTTCTCTATTTCTTAGCTGTTTCGTTTATCCCTCTTTTCATAATTTTATACCGGCTATTGCAACATTTCTTGACATCCACTCTTCTCTGTTAGCCTTTCTCACTCTTCAATAAATCCCTCCTCAATCTTTTCAAATTGAGTTTGTCCGTATTCTCTTTTGGTTGCTCATTTCTTTCGTCATTAATTGCACTATATGGCTCCCCATCTCTTTTCACTTCATGCTCAAAAACTCTAATTTGCCTTCAATGTTTGTTTATGTTCAGCCTCCTGTCTATATATTTCCAACAACTGTCTCCCTTCACTCACGGCTTTGCACTAATCTCCGCTCTCCTCTCCTCTTTGGACTCCTCATAGTCTTCCAGGTACATTTACAACCCACTCCCCCAGTATTCCGAATTTTTTTAATATTGATGACACCATCCTCAGTTTGAATCTGCATTGCCACCACACCATCATATCATAAACCCTTACTCTGCAGTTGTTGAACATATTCAACCTCTAAATATCCACTGATTTCATCACTTACACGCCTCTTCACTTAAGGGAACTTCTGTTCCATTTACAGGGCACAGAACTGTGATAAAAAGCTCTACTCGAACACAGAAAAAAAGAAAACACCATAGTGTGATCTCCGAATGTCATTAATGGGTCTTAGGCAAAAATAACTATGGTTACTTGCAATTATAGGCGTTAATGTTTAATTACCTTCTTGGATCATAACATTATGAACACACAGACATGGAATAAGATCATGTGGGTATACTGTTTACAATTCAATTGAGTAATTTACTGTTTTTCTTCCTGCTCATTCCTTGTCTTGGTTTTCAGCAATTTTTTTGATACAATAAGTTGGAATTTTCAACTGGCAAACTTGAAGTTGTGCATGGCAATCCGGTAGTATGCCGAAATAGGATATTGTTGGTTTAATTGATGGAAGCGTTTCTGATCTGATATTACTAACACCGGTGGCAGCTGGCAGGGAATGGCAGTAGAAGGTGAGGGGGGACAGACAAACAATTTTTTTTAAAAAAACACCTTTTTCCAGCTCTCCTCCGCTTCGGTCCCTTCCCACACCGCCTTCTCCACAGCTTCGGTGGAAGCAGGAAGCACACAGGCTCCCTCCTCTAAGCCAATCTAAACGCTGCAATGCAGCATTGTGATTTCTCTGAGCGCCGTCTTTTGGTGCTCAGATGGGGAATAGGAGCCTGGATATGATCATTCCCAGGCTATGTCATGCAGCCTGGTGAGGGACATGCCAATTGTGCATGACTGTTTGGTCGATCCAAGAGGGCCGGCCAAACATTTATGCCCCATTAAGGAGTGCAAACCACTCCTAGCCCCGTAGAGAAGAATAAAATGATAATATTAGGGTTATTATCATTTCATTTTTCCTTCCTCCTGCTCTCAGAGCAGTGGGGCGACGCTCCTCTGCCTTAGCCGAGGAGCCGCCCCTCCTGAGCCCCACAACTATGACCTAGAGGGGCAATTATACTGGCTCCTGTGCCAGACCAAGGGTAATTCTTCTTTCTCTTTACTGAACTAAATAGCTCTTACCCCTTATGCCAAAGTTCCTGTCATGGGCTATTGGATTTTGTGGGTACAACATTCTGCTCATAACTGCTGTAGAATGTAAAGGGCAAATGCTTTTCAATATCTGAAACATTTGCGTCTATTCAAAAAATGAGAACACCACCGTGAGTGCTACATTTACTCAGATACACTCTCAGTCTGTCTGTATACTTTTTTTTTTTTTTTTTGAAACCTTTATTGAAGATAAAGGAGAGGTTAGTACACAGCTACTTACAAGAAAAAGCAAGTTGGATGTTCTGTACATCATAAATTGTCTGTGGCATAGCCTTTTACAAATGGTGAGCCTTGCATATCTTTCCACCAGGTTATTTTTAAGGGCCGATGTTTGATGCATTTACCCATTACTATTCAAAAGAAGCATAAGCAAAGCCAGTAGGTCTGGATTTGATGTGCCAACACATGCAAAGCGCATTTGTGCATGCCTGTGTTTGCAAGTGTTTGGAGATTGAAGGCACATCTATGTAGGATTGTGATGTTATACCTGAACTATAATAAGTGATTGTAATAGTGATGTTATATTCCTTCTGCAGGGAAAATGTAGCAGTGCCAAAACTAGAGCATAATAATGACATTGTGTAAGGTGTTAATATAGTGTTAGACCTGACATCCTTGGTGTGGTATTTCCCCAAAGATTTTTCTTCCATGCCTCCTGTTTGCTGGATTAATTTTTCTTAGCTTTAGGACTCTGTGATAACCAGTGCTCGTGTTCTCTCTTCTCTCCTTAAAACCTAGTAAAATTGGACTACGCCTAATTGGCAAATTTAATATACTTGTAAGTCCCTAGTACTTTGTACTACCTGTACCCAGGACCTGTAAGTTAAATGCTTCCAATGGGCCTGCAGCACTCATTATGCCTCTCACTAAAGTAGCCTTTACAAACAAGTCCCAGACCTTCCTCTGCAGCCTGTGTGCAGTTTTAAACTGCCATTTTGACCAATCAAAAGAAACCGTTTGCCAGGCCTAAACCTTCCTGTTTAATACATATAAGTTTCTGCTATGTAGGCCTTAAAAACTCAGAGGGCAGGGTGCATTGTATTTAAAAAGAATTACATGTGGGTTTAAGTTTTACATGAATTGGCAGTGAAAAACATCTAAATTCGTTTTTCTCATTTGTAGTGCCTATCTTTCCCTTCCACTAACACTGGTTTACCTTATTACATTTTATAGGTAATAACTTTTAATTATGAGCAGATAGAGCTACGCTGTTTACACTTAAATGAATTGTAATTCAAAATCCCCTTCAGTAGCAAAGTTATATTCTTAGTCACAATTTTGAAAAAGGCACTTTTAGAAAGTTCTAAACCACAAAATTGCCAATACTGACTAAATATTTATACATACTGAATTTCTTCCATTACCACTCTATTCATTAATAGTGATCACCATTTATTTTTTCTTCATCATACACGGATTATTAAGAATGAATCATACATAAACAATACATTTAACCCACCCAACATACATGGATAAAAACATTACACACAAAAATGAATATACACATAAAACACAACTATACAACTGAAATTCACAGTTCTGTATTAAAATTGCCCAAACAGGAGAATTTGATAGCTTCTGAAACTGAAAAGAATTTCCATACTCCTAGATTAAAAGGCCAAGCACCCTAGCAATACACTGCTCTTGTAACCAGGGGTTTGTATATCAATCAAATTAATTCTTATCTCCCTGATTACAATGCTACTTTTATCTGCTTGTAGGTTGCTCTAAGGTTGACGCGTTTTGAACCTGTAACATTATTTGTGGGTTCTCTTCAGGGATCAGAACTCATAAACACTAAAAAGGAAGAACACCAGATCTATCTCACTACATTACAAATCATCCAGGTGGTCATACATATTGTATCTCCATATTGCATCCAATTTTTGACCTTGGATTCATATGGCAAAATATTGTATGACAGGTAAACCGTCTTCCCTTCTCTGACAGGTTTACCTAAAAAGATAGCAAACATGGGCTCTGTTTGGTATCTAAGCACTTTCTACTAACAAATCTATAACATTTTGTATTACATAAAAAATGTTACTCACCTCAATCACAAGAAACCAATCCTCAAACTACAGCTTTCACACACCATTATATGACAATGACTTCAGAAGAAAACTAATCTGAAATGGAAAGTAAGTTGTATATAAACAAATCCTGGATCAACAAAAAAGAAAAGGAGTTATGGACTACCAGGAACCTAGGACCCCACGCTTCTACATGATCCAAAAAATACACAATGAGAAGACTCCACCACCAGGAAGACCAATTGTCTCAGGCACCAGATCAGTCCTAGAACCCCTATCTCAATTAGAAGATTGGTACCTGAGACCACTTGTTACAAAAGCAAGGTCCTATGTCAAAGATGCCACTCACCTTCTGACTATCCTACAAGAACTGGACTATGACCCAACCAGGACGTGCCTGGACGTGGAGGCACTCTATACCAGTATCCCCCAAGAAGAGAGCCTAGGTGTGATCCATGACCTCCTATACACCCAACAGTGGAACCGGAACCCCCCAAGAGATTGGATTATGGAATTAGCCAGTGTTAGACCTGACATCATTGGCGTGAGTCTCCCTTCCATTTTGACGGATTGCCTCCTCTGTTTTGATATGTTTTTGCTTGTTTTATGCTTTGGGCACTGTGTCACTGCTAATCAGTGCCACAGTGCAAGTGCTCCCTATGTTAAATTGATGTATTGATTGGTGATTCCATGATTAGGTTATTTGATTTACCTGTCAGCCCCTAGTACAGTGCACAATGTGTGCCCAGGGCTTGTAAATCAAATGCTGCTGGTGGGCTTGCAGCACTGGTTGTGCCACCCACAGACGCAGCTTGTAAAGTGTGTCTCAGGCTTGCCATTGCAAGGCCTATGTGCAGTCTAGCACTGCCATGTCGACTTGGCCAAGTGCACCCTCTTGCCTGTCCCTAAACCTTCCCTTTGCTTCATATTAGATGCCCCTATGGTAGGCCCAAGGGCAGGGTGCATTGTAAGCATAAGGTAGGACATACTCTGATGTGTGCAGCATGTCCTAGTAGTGAATTGCAGCCATTTTCATTTTTCACTATTGAAGGCTACCTGTTTTCCATAGACTAGAATGGGCAGTTAGATTATTACATTCTTATAATCCTAACTGACTCAGGGAACTCTGTAGAAATTCGAATTTAGTATGCCTGAACTCAGAATTATAAAATACATCTTTTAGTAAAGTTGGTTTTAATATTCTCTGTTTGAAAATACTACTTTTAGAAAGTAGGTATTTTCTTGCCTAACGGTCCAGGCCTGCCTCTGCTAGGTTGTGTATTCCATGTCTAGATTTGTGAGTGACAGGGCTGGGGGATTCCAGTAGACAGGCTGTGGCAGCCCAGTGGTGAATAGAGAGATCTGCATCTAGATGGGAGGGAGGAGTTGCACCTGGGACCTGAATAGGACTGGGCCCTCCCTCTACAATGCTGGCTCCACCTCCTGTGGCTTGTCTGATGTCTCTGCCCTGCACTGTGAAAGGAGAGAAAGAATCTTGTCAACAGAGTGCTCCAGAGCTGTATCTTCCCTGCCCTGTGCTGGCTCCACCTCCTGTGGGGTGTCTGATGTCTCTGCCCTGCACAGTGAAAGGAAGAGGAGAGTCATGTAAACAAAGTGCTCAGGAACTGGTTTGGACTAGGCAGAGGCCTCTCTGCCTTCAGTGAACAAAGGATTTTGGGGTATAAATATTGGGACCCTGATCCCAAGAAATTAGATCACTTCTGGAACAAGAAACCTTTTGCCAAGGAGAAGAACCAAGGAAGCTGCAGGAATTTGACTGCCCCTCTGCCAGTGTGCTGTTTGCTGAGTTGTCCTGCAGCGGTTGCTTCATTGCCAAGGAAAGGAGAAGGAACTTTTTAAGGACTTTCATCATTTACAGAATATTCTCCAAGGGCTTGAACTGTGCTTGCCTGCTGCTGAAGTCTCAGGGACAAAAGACTTCACCTGCAGCTCCCCTCTGAATTTCCTTGCTGGCAATTCTCAACATCCAGACATTTGCGTGTCGCTGGGAGATGGAAGCGCGACACATCGAGAAGAAGCGTGTCACCGCCGCAGCTGAAATCGTCACATCGCCGGAGAAGCAAGCCTTCACCACATCTCCCTGGAAGCCTGTTTTCATCAAAGCTGCCTGCTGTCGTATCACCGGAGAAGCGTGACGCCATCGAGAGAGTCACCAAACGCTTCACTAGAGCAGCGTGTCACAGTGCCTGTCGTGGCTCCAAAGTACAGAGTCATCGCAAGGCTGCCAGGGCTCATCGTATCATCCCTTCAAGGGCGCCATCTTCTCACATCGCAACCGGATCATTGCATCGAATCAAGGCGCAATCTTGTACACCGCAACGGTGCCGCAGGTCGAGAATCTATGCATCACTTCCACACCGGTAAGGATCAAGAGGCATCCCCTACTCTGCACAAGCATCGAGGCACAACGCATCATCTCCCCCAGATCACGGAACCGACGCATCTCCCCATTTGCAAGCCTTTTGTTTACTTTGCGTTACGCATCCAGGTACTTGGTTGAGAAGTTTGTCGCATTTATCATCAACTTGAACTAAGCAACTTTAATCATCTTTCAAGTAATCTTAAGTGTAGTATTGTGGATTTTTGTTGTTTGTGGTCTTGTGTTAAGTCTATATAAAGAATTCTTATATTTATAAAACCTGTGTTGTGTCCATCTGTAGTGTTTTCACTGTATTACTGTGTATATTCACAAATGCTTAACACACTGCCTCTGAGATATGCCTGACTGCTTGTTCCAAGCTACCAAGAGGGTGAGCAGGGGTTATTAAGGAGTGTAATTCCCTTATACTGACTTAGAAGTAAGGGTCCCACTGGGACAAAGTGAATACCATTGCCAACTAGAGACCCCAGATCTAACAGCTTGATTGGCCCTTACTGATAAGTTCTTTGGTTTTGAAGAGAAGATCTACCTCCAACGCCAAAGTACATCTATGGGCCGCACTTTTGCCCCAAGTGCGGCTTGCCTATATATGAGTTGGTTTGAGGACCACAACATCTGGTTGAATAACTCATACAGAAACCAGATACATCTTTGGATAGGATACATAGACGATGTCTTGGTAATATAGCAGATGAACAACACCATTACTGAGTCCTTCAACAATAGGGTAAATGAAAGAAACCCTTTTCTGAAATTCACCATGACGCACAACAATACTTGGGTGTCCTTCCTTGATGTCAATATCATCCCTGAAGAGGGCAAACTTCACACCTCTCTGTAAACCAAACTAACAAACCGAAACAGTCTGCAACATTTTGAAAGCGCACACCTGAGAGCACTAAAGGAAAACCAATCGCTGGGCCAGTTTATGCGTATTAGATGCAATTGCTCCGAAACTGAGGATTTCAAAAGGGAGACAGAAAACCTAACCAACAAACTCCGGGATAAGGGTTATCCCACTCAAATGGTAAACAAGGCAAAGAAACTAGTATGCAACATTCCTTCAGAGAGTCTCCTTGAAAAGACAAACAAACCAGAAACCAATGCGTGCTATGTGTCCCTACCTACAACTCGGGGTCCAACCTGATAAAACACACTATAAATAAACATTGGTGTATTTTGACATCAAATCAGTTAAACTTCGAGAAACTATTGTCCTCCTTCAGAAAAATAGAAGATAGAGTGGTACACAGCAACACCACTAACAGGACAACCAACCAACAAAGCACGCTTTGGGAATTACCACCTGTCATGGGACACTTCCGATGTGGAAACTGCATAGCCTGCCTCCTAACCACTCACACCAGGACCATTGACCTCTGATTCAAGACCCCATTGGAACAAAGAATCCATACAAACTGTAATAACACCAATGTTGTCTATTTGATCATCTGTCCATGCAGTTTGAAGTACATTGGAATGACTACAAGAAAAAAAAAACTATGCATCAGTGAACACAGTGGCACCATAAGATGCAAAAGAGTCACAACAAAACTCACCGCCCATTTACAGGAAGTCCAGCATACAGATTCCGACATCAGATAGACAATCATTGAAAAAATAGCACAGCTGAACGGAGCATACAGGAGACTCCTCCTGAGAGAACAACGCTGGGTATACCGGCTACAGACGCATACTAAAGTATTTAACCACGACATCCCTTGGCACCAGCTAAACAACATAACATGATCTACAAGCGCAGACCACAGCCATCTTCACCACTTCAGGGTTACAAGTCTGTCTCTGCAAACACCACTGCATAGCTCCACGTGGGTCTATGTACTACATAAAATTCCTCCTTTAACACCTACCATTACTGATATACACTATTGAGTTCACAGTATGATAGCTAGTTCAGCTACAGCACTTCAAGCATCCCCCCTAATTACCCTAAACCCATGTGCTATACGTTCTAGATGTGCACCCGTCTGTATCCTCATCATACAAGCTATACAGGTAAGCTTGTAGATCCACATGCACATAGTGCATGCGATTAGATCAGTGGCCTGATAAGGTTAATAGATAAAAAAATGACTGAGCACCCTTCTGTATCCACATAGGTAAATACATGGCTAGTAGCAAACAAGATGGGTATATTGTATGAAAACAGTCAGAACCATATGCATTAACAAATCACTGACCTAATTAGGATCATGGACTGTTGCCAAATATAACACTGTGGTGTACCTTTTTGCCAGATATAGCATGCTCCAACTATTTAGCATGCATCATAAATTCCAGATATGCACTCCCGTCATATGCATGTTCACATTTTAAGAAAATATCCCACGGCAGAAGTTGTGATTGAGAACGCTTTTCACACAACTTAACTAAACACATTGTAGAGATGTATTCACTTGCATCCTGATTACTCAAGGCGACAACAGAGGAAAGCACATCAGATCCTTTGATATCTCCAAAGGCTCCCACGCTCAGAAGAACGCAGAACTGCCCTCTGTGACATATGCAGTCGAGCCTCCACAATACGTGCGACTCTGCCCAGCATCTAAGACTCAAACTTTCCAGAACCTTCAGCGCCCCATGCCTATCGTCACGTCCTATGAGTGCTCCGGGCAAAGCTTCCACATCTTGACCAACAGCCTGACAACAACAGCCGACAGGCGTGATCAACCCCTGAACTGCTTTTCCTTTGCTCAAATGCGAGCAGAGATATTTAAACCAGATGTCTTTCAATTACGAGTAGGACAAGCAGGGGAGAAGAGAACACAGTAGGCTCCAAGCAGGGAAGGACCTTTGACAAAGTAAGTGTGAGATCTTTTTCACGAGGAGAAGGCATAAGACGCCTCGTTTAGGAATTTGCCAAATATACATGTTTCTAACATTTCTCCTTACGAACCTGGAATTTTCTCTCTTTTTACTTACAGTGTGTGACTATAAGGCCCCCCTCATACCCCCATTGGGAGCAGATGCCCTGTTAATGTGAGGTTAGTGCCACTTACCACCCTAGACGAACATTTAAAATTAGAATTTTTGAACAACACGAGGAAGTTGTGTGTGTTGATGAGAGTATGATCAACTCCACCATGGAGTTGGCAGTATGAGTAAAAATACGCCTGCTCGTTCAATCCATGCAACCTATGATGTGATTGGACAAATTAAGTCTGTTGCCTGAGTATCACTGGTATGAATCATTTCAGGCCATTAGATCACATACTTTACTAGTGAATCTTTCCTGAATGCCAATACCAGGGTCCCACACATAGAGTGTTTCTCTCTGGGGGATAGCACTGTGAAGTTACATGGCAACAGAACGCCTTCACTGGATTTACCAGTAAGATCAATGGGGTCACCCTCTCGCCCTCAGAACCTGGGTGTATAGTTACAAAGCTACAAGTGGTTCCATTGGCTGAGCACCACGGGGTGCTTGTTCAGAACCAAATCATTTTTTCAAAGTCACTATTGAATTGTACTAAACATTCATGAATGTACCATACCTACAAAAAATTGGCAAAAATATCAATGTATTAATTATTTTGATCGATGTTCTATTCTTCGCACCAATTATGTAAACAATTAATATAGGAAGTAATCAGGGCTGTCTTACAAACGAACACAATAACAAATATGCTGACAATTCAGTGGGTGACTGTGGTGGCATGTAGTGAGATGAGTGACCTTTCAAATTCAGACAAAAACAAAACAATTACATAAATTCTCAGTCCTTCTCCGGTCTTTCACTCTAGCTTATACTATTTTCTAAATTATTAACTATAGTGAGCCTGGACATGAGATGGTTACAAGTCGGTGTTTCGACCTTGTGGGTATAAGTGTTTGTGAATACATCAAATAGGGTCTTCTTCAGGACAAAGGCGAACTATTTAAAGGAAATTAGATTCCTATTAGTGTGGTGTGGAATAGAATATTTACAGCTGTATGAGCAGCCATGCTTTAGGGATACTCAATTTTGGTAGTTGGATTTTCAAACAATGAATCTACTCCTCCTAGCCCGGATGGAGCTTGTCAACAAAAAAACTCTTTTTCTTAGGGTAATCGTCTAAAAAGTGGTGAAATTACCCATTACTACCACCATACCCCATAAGTACACAATATCAGATCTGTGCGGTTACTGCATCCATTCACAAGTGCACTTACCAATGTGTCTCCATTCTTAAATCTATCAGTGTTTCCAACTGTGTTCAAACTTCCAGCTTTATACCTGCAGGGAGAGTGAAAAGCTAAGTATACTACTCTCCCTCATACAAACAGAAACCAATCATTTGGTAAAGGTATTGAAACTAACAAACTTACCTCACTGGACATGCTCTTTGGCCTCCAGGGGTAAAGAGAAAATTGTTATAGTTGTTATGCTATAACCTGAATGAATTTTTGTGAAAAGATGTCCAAGTTCATCAAATTCAGCTTCAACAGCCCACACCTCCACAAGTACTGGCGGTGAAAAAAGAAACCAATATTACTGGGTTTACTAGCTGAACACATACATAAATTAATACTGCTACCACAAGCCCAACTAAATCGGGATCCCCCTCACCTCGGTTGTTGGGTGTCTGTCTCCTGCAAGTGACATAGGTGAACGGGGAACTCCCTGTGGTACTTTAAGGTCTAGAGGAGGGAGTGACAGTCTACAGCAAACAAAGAGGGGAACCTCTATACTGACCTATATTCCTTTACGTCTGAGCATTAAAGTCTCTACAAAATTACAATTACGATGCTATATAAGACAAAAAGTAATTCATTAAGACATAGAATGTATATTTGATTTCTTTCATTTATTTTATATCTTTTGCATAACAGATTGTTTTTTTCATTTTCTGGTGATCGTTTTATCAAAGTTACAAAACAGTGACATGGTAACAAGTGTATATATAATTAAAAAATGCATGGTTGAATCATATCTAAACAGAAACCCCTAAACAGTACATAAAAAATGACTTTCACTCATACCATCATTCATACGAACTCGAACTTTCATACCAATTATCCTAACATTACTAACAACAACACACTACAGTGAAAAAAGTGAACAACATGTATTGTGTCCTCCGATAGACTCCTCAGAATGCGGCTAGAACCCGTTATTTTGTTTCTTCCTTTTTGTTATGAGGGTTAGCAGTTTTTAGTACTCATTTTCTTTCCTTCTCCAAATTTTGATTTCTGATTTGAGCTGAGGGTGTCTGATGCGTACGGCCTACGTACGTTTCGGTGATGTAATTAATTTGCTTCACCTTCTTCAGGGCCAACATGTAAATGGACAAACTGAGGTCAGTGGCAGTGACATCGGCCGGAGGCGCCCGTGGTTTCAAGAGTTTTCTCTTTGCTTAGGTCCCAAAGAAATAACGACCGACCATATGAGGCCAGAGAACTCACATTACAGCTTTTAACCCAAACCACAGATATATCCTGTGGATTCACAACTCTGCGGAATCTACCTACACAGAAAGTCAACAAAAAAACTGTCCATAAAATCTATTTTGCTAAAAGGGTACTACGTAGATACAGATAATGAGAACCCCTTGGTTTTAATTGTATGTATGCACCAGAAAATGAAAAAAAACAATCTGTTATGCAAAAGATATCAAATAAATGAAAGAAATCAAATATACATTCTATGTCTTAATGAATTACTTTTTGTCTTATGTAGCATCGTAATTGTAATTTTGTAGAGACTTGAATGCTCAGACGTAAAGGAATATAGGTCAGTATAGAGGTTCCCCTCTTTGTCTGTCTCCTGCAAGCCAACAGGTTAACCGCGGCTGACATTTCCCGTGTTAAAGAAGAGTTGCAGGTTAACAGGTGATGTCATCATGTGGAAACCTGGCCAGTGCAAGTCATGCGCACGTTGGTGTAATGGTGGTGGCCATCTTAGCATGCATCTGTTGCAACTGGCTGGATCGTACTCAAAGTTTGCTATTTACAGGTCAAATACCTACAGAGGGTGGAACCATTTTCCATGGTAATAGCTTTTAATTTGACTTATAACTGTAGAACACATGGCAGTGTGTGGTAAATATATTTACACAACTGGATCTCCTGTGTACAGGATGGTGGCGGGCATCTTGTAAAGTGTAAAAATCTTAGTAGGTCCAAACCGGCACCTGTAGCAATTCGCTCAATCGTGATTCAAACTGGTTATTTCCAGGTCTAGGACCAGCGGCGGGTGGAACCATTATGCAAGGTGGTGGCTTATACATGACTAATAAACATAGAGACCCACATTGCAGTGTGTGGTATGTACAATACATACTTATACCTTACATGCAGAAGAAGGCAGTACCCAAGAGTGTGTAATAAGTGTGTATATCATTTCTAACTATCACGTGTGAGAACATAGTCACGAGTGCCTAACCAAGAGCTACCCCTAAGCTGAGACGTTGATATTACCCAGCAAAGATTGGCCACAGGTAGTAGGGATCATTGTCATGTCGGAGGCAGAATCACTCAACTCTAATTGGACTGGTACAGGGAGGGTTGAGGTTCAAGAATCAGATATGTATCAGAAGGCCATTTTGTCTATTCATTTACTCCACTTCATTCAAACCTGAACTCACTGAATCCTAGACAAGTATCCACTTACATTCCCTGTGTTGAGTTTTGACTCCATATCCCCTCCTCTAGGGCTCTATGATCTTCTCAATGACCCAATACCTTAGGCTGCCCACCAAATGTTTCTGTTGGTGGAAATATTCCACCAGTGTAGCTCCTTGTGTGCCGCATCTAATCCAGCTACAGTGCTCTAAGATGCGTTGCTTGACCCTTTGCTTAGTCTGACCTATGTAGATCATATTACAGGGACACCTTATCGCACATATGGTATCCTTCGTATTGCAGTTGGTATATTGGTGAGCTGTATACGTCCGTCCAGAATGGTCAAAGTTCTTGCCTTCAGTGGTAAGTTCCAAGGCCTTGCACCACCCACACTTAAAGTGTCCGACAAGCGGAGGGAGATTCAATTGTGTACGAATGTCAGAATTTTAATCTGTTTTCAAGAAGTAACTCACCACATGATCATGGATGTGTTTGTTTCTTTTGAAAGCAAAGAGTGATTTCTCATGCATGTCAATTTCAGTGGCAACCAAATTCCAGAATTTGTTAACGATTTCTTTGATCGCATTACTCTTTGTGCTAAAAGAAGTCACACAAACTAGCTTGTTCACAATGTCTTCTTTGGGTTTTATTTTCAGTAACTTCTCTCTAGGGCAGTACCATGACCTTTTCCATGGTCTTAGTAGCAGGCCCCTCGGATAGCCTCGTTCACCAAGATGCTGAAGCAGCTTGGTAGTCTCTTGAAAGAAATCAGTCCGGTCGACAGTTTCGTCTTAACCTCAAAAACTGTTCATTCGGGAGATCATCCCTTAGGTTTCTTGGATGGTAGGAGTCATCTTTGAGTAATGTATTCTTGTCTGTTGCTTTCTATACAGAGTGGTGTATAACCTGGAGTTCTCTACTTTAAGAGATATATACAGGAAACTAATCGTGTCTCTATGATATGTCATAGTGAATTGGATGTCTGGTGATCTCCCATTGATCCACTTGGAGCAATCAATGAGGCTCAGTTCATCACCAGTCCAAATCATGATGACATCATTGATAAACTGTTTCCAAACAGTGATGTTATTTAGGAAAGGGTTGTCATGATCATATATATGTGCGTCCTCATAATTATCCATAAAGAGGTTAGCCAGGCTCTGAGCGATTCCGGCTCCCATGGTTACTCCCTTACACTGGATATAATATTGGTTTTGAAAGAAAAAGTAGTTCTTTTTCATAGCCACACTTAAAAGCTCTATCAAAAATTCTGTCAAAAAAACATCAACAACCAGTGTGGACGTTTCCCTCCTGTCGAGCACCTTGCATATGACTTGAAGAGCTTCCTCTTGGGGAATGCTTGTGTAAAGAGATGCGACATCTAGTGTCACCAGGAACTGTTTTGTCACATCAAATGGGTGCCCTTCTACCCGCTGTATAATATGCATAGTGTCTCCTACGTATGACCTTGTTTTTTTCCCCATACTATGGGTCTCCCTGGTGGCTATCAAATATTTGGAGTCAAAAGTCAACACCAGGGAATGTAAGTGGATACATGTCTTGGATTCAGTGAGTATGGGTTTGAATAATGTGGAGGTAAGGAATAGACAAACTGGCCTTCTGAAAAATATCTGATTCTTGAACCTCAACCCTCCCTGTGCCAGCCCAATCAGAGTTGAGTGACCCTGCCTCCGACATGACAATGGTCTCTACTACCTGTGGCCAATCTTTGCTGGGTAATATCAACGCCTCAGCTATCCAGAGGGGTCCCGGATAGATCTTGGTTAGGCACCTGTGACTATGTTTTCACACGCGATAGTTAGAAATGAGATACACACTTATTTCACAATCTTCGCTACTGCTTTCCTCTGCATGTGAGGTGAAAGTTTATATTGTATGTACCATACACTGCCATGTGGTTCTCTACGTTTATTATTCACGTATATGCCACCACCTTGCATTAAGGTTCCACCCTGCGCTGGTCCTAGACATTGAAATAGCCAGTTTGAATCACGATTGAGCGGATTGTTACATGTGTCAGTTTGGCCCTACTAAGAATTTTGCACTTTACAAGATGGCCACCGCTATCCCGTACAACTGTGTAAATATATTCACCACACACTGCTGTGTGGTCTAGAGTTATAAGTCAATTAAAAGCTAACACCATGGAATATGGTTTCACCCTTCGCAGGTCTTTGACCTGTAAATAGACAATTTTTATTACAATCCAGCCAGTTGCAACAGATGCTAAGATGGCCGCCACTGTTACACCAACGTGCGCCTGACATGCACTGGCCAGATTTCACGTGATGACATTATGCTTCAACCTGCAACTCTTCTTTAACACCGGAAATTTCAGCAGCGGTCAACATGGGGGCTTGCAGGAGAGAGACACCTGACAACCGAGGGGAGGGGGATCCCGATTTAGTTGTGATTGCGGTAGCGGTATTCATTTATGTATTTGTTCTGCTCGTGAACCAGTAATTTTGGCTCCTTTTTTCACCGCCAGTACTTGTGGGGGTGCTGGCTGTTGAAGCTAAATTTGATGGACTTGGACATCTTTTCACAATAATTCATATGGGTTGTAGGATAACAACCATAACGGTTTTCTCTATACCCCCTGGAGGCCGAAGAGCATGTCCAGTGGGGTAAGTTTGTTAGTTTCAATACCTTTGTCCAATGATTGGTTTCTGTTTGGATGAGGCAGAGTAGTGTACTTAGCTTTTCACTCTCCCTACAGGTATAAAGCTGGAAGTTCGAACACCGTAGGTAACACTGATAGATTTACGAATGGAGACATATTGGTAAATGCACTTACATTTCCAGATGAAGAAACCACATAGATCTGATATTGTGTACATATGGGGTATGGTGATAGTAATGGGCCATTTCACCACTTTTCAGGCGATTGCCCTACGAAAAAGAGTTTTTTGTTGACAAGCTCCATCTGGGCTCGGAGGAGGAGATTCATTGTTTTGAAAATCCAACTACCAAGGGTGAATACTCCTAAAGCAGGGCTGCTCACACATCTGTAAATATTTTATCCCACACCACACTAATAGGAATCTCATTTCCTTTTTAAATAGGCTGTTGCTAGTTCTCTTTCATCCCAAAGAAGACCCTATTTGATGTATTCACAAACACTTATACCCGCAGGGTCGAAACGTCGACATGTAACCATCTCATATGCAGGCTCACTATAACGATTAATTCAGAAAATATTATAAGCTAGAGTGAAAGACCGGAGAAGGACAGAGAATTTATGTTATTGTTTTGTTTGTTGTCTGAATTTGGAAGGTTACTCGTCTCACTATATGCTACCACATTCACCCACTGAATTTTCTGCATATTTGTTATCATGTTCTTTTATAAGACAGCCCTGAATATTCCTATATTAATTGTTTATAAAATTGGTGTGAAGAATAGAAAAT
Organism: Lissotriton vulgaris; assembly: GCF_964263255.1. Lineage (NCBI taxonomy): Eukaryota > Metazoa > Chordata > Amphibia > Caudata > Salamandridae > Lissotriton > Lissotriton vulgaris. The sequence continues at coordinate 442,012,964 of NC_141689.1, read as the reverse complement.
CAAAATAATTAATAGATTTATATTGTTGCTAATTTTTTGTACAATTCAATAGTGACTTTGAAGAAATGTTTTTGTTCTGAACGAGCACCCCTTGGTGCTCACTCAAGGAACCACTTGTAGCTTTGTAACTTCAATGGCTTCACAGCACATATGTTACAAAATGTACCTCTGTGTTTGTTCTTTATCTTTTTATTCCACAGGTAATTCCTCTTGGAAACAACGGCAAGTACTAGACTTGTTCTAACTATACTCTTATACTTTTACACGTGCAAGTTTCATGCTGACGTTCACTCACGTCTTCGGAGGAAGTGACTTCTTCGCATCCCACCATGACAAAAGTCCAGTACCTTATTTAGGCCATTAGGAAGTGCTGAAACATGTTGGTGCTGTAGGGCCATAGGACCATCAAATACTTTAGCCCTATAACTGTTTTTCACCTTACCTCCCACGCCACGAATAAAAGATAGTTTAGTAGTGAGGGAGGAATGTTATCTTCAAAGTTATGCCTCCAAACACCAAGTCTTCACATGTGCTCCCTGAAACATGGTTGAGCCCGCCCGACCTTTAGCAGTTGGGTGAACCCGATGATGAAGCATGTCACTACTAGAGTAAATGAGGGTTATATTAAGAAAAGGGTCTTTTTCCCTTCCTACCCACAAGAGTGGGTCGGCCAATAACGGGCATACTGTTAAACAAAACCTTCCCCCTCTCTTTTTTTGTTTCCTGCAGGAACCATTTGGTTCCAGAGGGGATATGGTTTTGGTTTATAAACAAATCCTGACTCAAAATGCATATATGAACTTTCAAAGAGTTAACACTGCCATGAGCAATCTAGCGGTACTAGACCGGAACTAATTTTGCTTCCCGGAAATCACCAAACAATTAGCTTAAAAAACATTCATATCCAGCAAAAGCGGGCGCCACCCATCTGCCGAAATCACATAGCGGTGAATGTTAGCTGCTATTACAAATAGGCACTTGAAATGCACCCGGAACACTTACCACGCGCATTACTCATTGGATGACCTCCACATCACACTTACTGATGTAACAACTTGTGAACTTTGGAGGGGACCGGACGCCATTCGTTCACCCTCTTGTGCTTATGTTCATTATCTGTATAATCACGCTTCCGCGGTCACACCCTGCTTCCTTCCTTCAATCCACCTCACAGCATTCACATGCTCCTCCTACTTCTGGGAATAGTCACTTCAGGCATTCTGGGAGATGTAGTTTGAAACTCTGCATGACGGTTGAATGAGGAACATGTGAATTTGTACACCTCAACAGTTGAAGTTATTCTGCATTTGAGGTACCATATGCACAGGAAGCAAATCCTGGAGCTTGGTCATTTCATTGAGACCGTGAGTGGCAGTATTAAAATACAAAATTAGATAAACTTCTTTTTGGCTAAGTCTTAGGTCTTCAGCCATTCCCTGAGGCTCAGGTATGATGAATGATAATACAGTCCAACTTTTGGAAAGTTGGCATTTTCATTTTCTAACCATTTGTACCTTCTCCCGGTATGCTGGGTCACATGACTGTAAATAGCTCTCTTTTTTGGGTTTGTGTATTTCTCCCAGTGGCAGAATGTGGACTAGGTGTGTGCCGGAGGAGCCATCCTTCAAAGTGGAGCTGTGCCTTGCAACACTTAGACTTCAAAAGGCTTGCCTCCAGCAGACAAAAAGGATTCTGAAGCAATTCTTTTTTACACCCCAGACTTCTTGGAGCCTTGACAGAAAGAACTTGCCAGAACCAGATGTGGGGGGTCGTATAGTGGATCCCCACACCTTAAAGACTGCCACTAGTTATATATATTCGACCTCTAGAGTCAGTCATCAGTACACTTCTTGGCCTGTGGCCATTACAGAAGAAGGACTGCCTTGCCCTCCTCGAGGCCTGCCCTGCTGCTACCAGAGGACTGCATTGCTATTTGAGGACTGACTTGCTTTCAGAGAAGAAAGACTGGACCTGCTCCCATTATCTCAGGCCAACCTGGGGGACTCCAAGGATTACTTGGCTAACCTTCTGTCTGAGCTACAGGTGTACAAGCCACAGAGGCCTCGCTGCAACTGCCCAGCTGACCTGCTGCAATGAACCTGCCATGACTTGCAACCACCTGCTTGAGCTCTGCTGGCCCCTGCTGGATGAGTTCCTGATGCCGAAAATGTGCCTCTCCAAGTCCTGGGCCCTTGGCTGGCATCAGTTGACCTACTTCTGTGACAAAAGGAGAAACCATGAAGTTTTGGGCTCTTTGTTTCTGTGACCGATTCAGTTTGTTCTTAGATGATGCCACCTGCATGGACTGCTACTCCAGTGAACCCAACTCTCTAAGCTACAGTGACCGCCAGCACAGACCATCATTGCGAGATCTGTACTTTGTGCTACAGCAGCGACAGCCCGCCCAATCAATGAACGTCCGCAACTCCCGATCGGATCTTCTTGCTACATTGATGATTGTTCATGACACAAAATCTGCTCTTTATGCTACAGTGGCACCCATCCGCGATCCTCTCAATACACTTTGCGGCCTCCTCCACCAAAAAACAGATCTCTTCACTCCCAACTTTGAGAAGGCTACTTTTTTCAGCTAACCTGCTCCCTGTATCTGGTCTTTGCTCCATTACGATTATCCTGAACTTGTGACTTTCCCTGGTCTTGCACAACCAGATGACCGCGAGTGGCACTTTGTGTTATTGCTATAATCCAAAAATGGTTCACACATTATTTGGAGATGCTCCTACAGTCATACAGTTACACAGATGGTGTACGATTATAGACAATGACAAGTGTAAACTAACAGATAGTGGCTGAGGAAAAATACAAACAACAGGTTTCAAAATAAAACAAAAATACACAGTACAATAATTGTGTCCTCTTTCATTTAGGCCACGTTACTGGCATCATGTAACGGGGCCTAAATGAAAGAGGACACAATTGTTGTATTATATATGTAATATGTTTTTTGCTTAATTAATCTTAAATATGAGTTTTTTGATACAACCATTGGCGCATGGGGAATACGGAATATCGATAGCCTCTGTTCTTTTTCCTGTTTTAGGCTCATGAACCATTGTTTGCATTATAGCATCTATTACCCCAGGTTCTTGTTCTAGGGTTGCCCTTGTTGTTTGAAAACTTCGTGATATTTGGCGCTAATTTTACTTAAACTTTTAAAACTGAATATCTCCGGTTCTACTGATTGGTGGTGTATCTTGCGGTGTATTTTCACTTCATTACTGTTTGTGTGCTGCATAAATACTTTACACTTTGCCTCTAAGTTTAAGTTGTCTGCTTTGTGCCAAGTTACTAGAGGGTTAACCACATATTCATTTTGTGATTTATTTCTTTTTTGGTTCACCCTCACAAGGATTATGGTTGTTGCCTGAGTGGGGCATCTACTCCCTCAACCAATAAACCCATTTCTTCCATATATGTATTGCGTACCTCATTGTTTTCAGCCCCTATGCACTGATAGTGGTGTACATGAAGGCGTGTCTTGGTTGCCAGGATGTGAAGAGCAGGAAGTCTGAGCTTCCAGCAGCCTTCTTCCAGCAAACCAAATCTTGAGCCCTTCCCATCCAAAGGCTAGGGTGCGGTTATAACCACAGGGCGATGAGAACAGAAGCACTCCTGGTGGGACCAAGGTTCAGACATTGCAGAAAATTTTAAGGACGGACTGCACTCCCTGGACAAGATGGCAGCTGATGCTGGGACTGTGGATAGGCCTTATGGCAGTTGGTTGTAGCTGTGTATGGGTGGATTGTGGAAAGCCTAAATGCATCCTAGGCCTTGTCTGTAGACTCTGAGGGAGAACGCACGATCTGTGGTGGTGAGGGTACCGACCTGGTGGAGATTAGAGGTTCCATGCATGGGGTCGAGACGATCCACCCCATTCTCTTTTATAGGCTTGGAACAGAAGTGGTAAGTGGATGCACCCTACAAGATAGCAGGGCCTTCTCACGAGCTGGAAAGGATGTGCTCTTCCCGCTATGAGGGAGTGCAAATACATCAAAAATGCCCCACTCCTCTGGGCCTGTTGCAGCCTGCATGGGGACTAAGACAAAACTCCATCCAAAGGACTGCAGATGAGGCGCAGAAGGAGTGGATGTGGCCTCACCATGCCGGGCAGATTGGAATCATAATGGAGATGGGTGGCACCCAAGGACATCTTAAGGATTTTAGGGGCCCTAGGCTAAACACATTTGGGGGGCTCCTGTTCAGAACAGCTTTGAACTCATGATCCAGTTTCAGCTGTTTCATGCCCTCTTTGGCCAGGTGACTCACAGTGCACAGGCGCACTGCTCCAAATTCTAAATGTGTTTACATCTAATATTTAGGGATAGTAAGGTGTTCCCCAGTACTTTGGAAATGTGAGTGGCCTTGCACCTGGGATCATGGAGAGAGGACAGTGTGCAGAAACCCACCAATTATATTAGAATACTTTATGTTGTACAGGAGGCAGCACATATGTTGAGCCTGCAGACATGCTAGAGTCTCCTGGTGATGCCGTGTTATGAAACACTATGGGCCCGATGTAGGTAAAACGCATTTTCCGATTTTAAAATACCGACTTGTACCGAATCAGTATTTTGAAATCGGAAAATGAAATGTAGATAAAAAAAATCGGAAAAATACCGAATCGGTAGTAATCGGTATTGTGAATCGATACGTACCGAATCGGCATTTACCGATTCGGTATTTGCCGAATCGGTAGTAGCCGATTCGGTAAATTCCGAATCGGTAATCACAATACACCCCTGGCCCATAGGAACGCATTGTAAATACCGAATTGGTATTTACCGAATCGGTAGTAGCCGATTCGGTAAAATCCGAATCGGTAAATACCGATTCGGTAAATGCCGATTCGGCGAGCAAGTAAAACTGAAACCAAAGACATCAGCCAATGAGGTGGAACCACCCTCCCCCACCCTAGCAGGGAGTGGCTACCCAGGCAGGTGCAACTCATTAGAACTCTCTGGAGAGGCAGCCTGAGCTGAGCATTCACAGTGAGCAGCAGTGGTAGCAGTATCCAGATCTCTGTGAAACATGGCAAGCAACTCTGAGAGCCAGAAGGCAGAGCGCAAGAGGAAGGCCAAATTCAGCACCATGGAGCTGCAAGTGTTGGTGGAGGAAGTGGTGAGGGTACACAGGCAGCTGTTTGGGAGGCTGTCCCTCACTGTACCAGAGAGCACTAATAGGAATCTGTGGAGTGAAATAGGGGAAAGAGTGAACGCTGTTGGTGTCACCCCCAGGAGCCTGGACGACCTCAAGAAGAGGTTTTACGACATACGCAGCCTCACAAAGAGGAAACTGGCTGAGCTGCACAAGCAGGCAGGATTAACTGGTGGAGGCAGGAACCCGGCGCCACCCCTCAGTGCCCTGGAGGAACTTGTGGCGACTACCATTGAGAGCGAGAGTGTGGTGGGAGTTGGAAACCTGGATAGCTCATCCAGAGCTACAGCTAAAGGTAAGAAGCATGCGCATCTCGACACACCCTACCAGACACCTCCCCTTTAGACCCAATGCACAGCCAAACCCCAGCCCAGTACTGCTACCAACAGACATGAGAAATGCATCATGGTAAATGTAGACAGCAGAAGTAGCCAAAAATGCCAGTGCAGAAGCATAATGAAAAGAACTGTAAAACTGAATCAAAGTATTTGAAATGATATGTGCAATGCTTTAATTGTAGTGACTGTAATACATCAGCACTCAGTTCACAAATGCTTCTTTATACCTAGGGGCACCATCAGGCGGGGGAGCAGGAGCTACTCAAGCACCAGCACCATCTGCCAGTGCGGTGGCAGGGCCAAGCACCAGTCTACCAGCACAGGAGGAGGAGGAGGAGAACAGCAGTGCCCTGGGAAATGAGGAAGACACTGGACATACCCTCACATTTCCACACTCGCCCCGACTGTCTCTAACGCCCCCATTGCAGTTCTCCCCGGAGAACTCACCACCACAGAGCCACCCTGCACCTGCCACATCTCCTGCCAGGAGGATAATTGTTGCTCCATTAAACCCCATGGAGGGAGCAGCGGGTCAGGCTCCAGCAAACAACCCAGTTACACCTGTGGCACCCCAGCCCACACAGCAGGGCAGCAGCAATCCCCGGAGGCCACGAACATCCAGCAGTGCACTTCCAGCACGGGAGGGCAGCGTGTTTCAAGGGCTGGAGGGCAGTATGGTCAAGATCCAGAGGATGCAGGCAAAATCAATCTTGGCCTGCCAGCGCCAGTTGCGGGTGCATAACCTGCAGATAGGGGAGATGGCACAGGGGTTCAAGACATTTGTTGAAAGCAACAAGGACATTGCAACAGGTCTTGGGCGAATGACCACTGCCATCACCCAGCTCTGTACAAAAATGGATGAACACGAGCTCTCTCGCAGCAGGGATGCCCGCGTGCAGAATAGGGCTATCAACCGCCTTGCTGCTGCTACCGCCCAGCTATGCCAACGTGGGGCAAACATGGAGGCCAGCCTCACCCAGAACACGGCAGAGGTGACTAGGGGCATGGCCCGCATTACCACCGCCATGGAGGCACTTATCATATCGAACACAGTTGTTAATCCAGCCCTGGACCTGGGCGAGGCTGGGGACGGCAGCAGCCGCAGCAGCCCGATCAGCGCAGTGTCTGAGCCGCGCCGCAGCAGCAGGCGCTCAGCTGAGGCTGCTGGACATACAGAAGGGGGTGAGGCACATCCTAGTGGGGCTGCTAAGCGCAGCAGGAAATAAGACTGCCAGGGCGGGTGAGGCAACCCGGAAAATTGACATTTACCCACATATTGTTTACCTTTTCTTTTGTTGCACATCAGTGCAGTAACTTTGTTGCAACATTATTAAATATTTATTTTTCTAACACCCATTGACCTGTCTGTGCATCTGTACTCACTCAGAAATAGTTTTCTGTAATCTCCTCACATCTGTATCTGCCATCACTTGGCGTAGACACCCCAGCAGGTTGTGTTTGTGGCACAGCAACGTCGTCATCATGGTCCTCATAGTCTGACAACTCCACCTCAGTGCCCTTCTTCACCGCAAGGTTGTGCAACATTGCACAGACAGCTATGATCTAGCAGCAGTTGATGGGGGTATACTGCCTTGCACCTCCACTCTTGTGCAAGCATCTGAATCTGCTTTTCCAGATGCCAAAGGTCCGTTCAACTACATTCCTTGTGCTTTTGTGGGCCCGGGTATACCTCCTTTGGCTGGGTGTAGAGGGGTTGAGGTAGGGGGTGAGTATGAATGAGCGGAGGGCATATGCACTGTCGCCTAGAAGGAAAAGGGGTAACATTACTCACATGCATACATGCATTTTACTTAGCTACTTTGTGTTAAGGGGGTCTGATGATGTGTCTCACCTAGGAGGTATCCTTCACCCAATTCGCCAGCCGTCAGCCGTGCATAGATGCCGCTCTGTTGAAAAATGTAGGAGTCGTGGGTACTCCCTGGGAATTTTGCTACCAGGTCTGTGATGGTGCACTTCGCATTGCAGATCACCTGAACATTGATGGTGTGCGTAGACTTCCTATTGCGGTATATGTATTCTGTGTCAGCAGGGGGGCAAATCGGAATGTGCGTGCCATCTATACAGCCGATGATTTGGGGAAATTGTGCCATCTGGTAAAAGTCTGCTTTTGTTTGTACCAGTTCCGCGTGGGTTGCAGGGAAAGATATGTATTGGTCCATCCTCTGTATCATGGCGTCAAGGAATTTGTGGAAAAACCTTGACAGGCTGCTCTGGGTCACCCCTCCTACCGCAGTTACTCCACTTTGATAGCTGCCAGACGCAAGCAGGTGTAGGCTGCATAGCACCTGCACGTGCGCTGGGATGGCGTGCGCCCTTTGGGGTGGGGTGGTCCAACAGTGGTTTGAGGTCCCTGATGAGCTCCAGAATGGTGTCTGAGTCCAGCCTGTACCTCTGTAGGATATCTGCCTCTGTGAGCATGAACAGGGTGATCCTCTGTTTGTAGACCTGTTCCTCTCTTTGCCATTCCCTCTCTCCTTCCTGCTGTAGCCGTAGCCGCCTTGCAATGACATAAAATGCCGTCATCCTGCAAGTTGCAATGCATTTTGGGTCTATTTTTATAGGTTGAAGTTGGTTACCACCTGATTGTAATCCATGGTAAATACCGAATTTGAAATACCGAATTTGAGGCAAAATCGGTATTTCTATGCTTCCCTACATCTCAATCAGAGTTTTGCCCTGTCCGAATCGGTGATTTACCGAATCGGTAACTCTACCGATTCGGTAGTTTATCCGATTTGGAATAATCGGTATTTTTATCGAATCGGTATGTTACCGATTCGTTCTTTTACCGATTCGGGGTATTTCCGATTCTGATTATTTCCGATTCAGTAACTATTCCGATTCGTTATATATACCGATTTGGACGATTTTCATCGCCCTACATCTCGATGGCTGGATACCGATCAGTAAGGGCCGAAAATCGGTATTTTCGGCCGTTACCAATCGGTAACGGCCTACCTACATCGGGTCCCTAATACCTTGAAACACCTGTGCTGTCAACTCACTACCTGAGAGGTACTGTAGGTCACAGAAGAAGTGGAAGCTTACAAAATGGGTGTGAGCATGGTGCTGATGGGTTACAGTCCTCCAGATTTGGCATGGTGGGGGCAGGGATGTGATGGGGTCCCTGAGCAAATGGACTTCATGTTATGTTATGTTATGTTATGTTATGTTATGTTATGTTAGGCACCATTTATAATGCACACAGCTACTCGGAAGAGTCCCGGCGCGGATGCCAGATGGAGAAGAAGAAGTGGAAGGATGGCCTAATGAATGATTACTTAAATAGCAGAGTTTTTACCTGCCTTTTAAACAGCCTAAGGCTCTCAGTATTATGAAGTCCAAAAGGCAAGGCATTCCAAGCCATGACCGCTTTAACCCCTTCGATGCTCATAACGACCTGAGCTCGTCATGAGGCACGGTGCTCGTGTGCTTATGACGAGCTCAGCTCGTCATGACCACACCCATTTACATTAGGGCCCAGCACCGGGGGTAAATCTGCACCGCACGCAAGGTGTTAACCGACAGGGAGCTGCCGCCTAATCTAATCACACGGTACAAAAGGGGGTGGTGATGGACGGAGCATCTGAATCACTCAAACACTCACACCCAGTCAAAAGATCTGGGTTTAATCCATCACCGTTCTTTAGCCCACTCTGCCACTCCAGTTCAGACATTGCTATATGCAAATCAGTCTGACCCTGTGCCTCATGGGAACAGTCCAGCCCGAACTGCCAAGCCTTGTCTTCCCTGGACCGGAAACAAGCTTCCGAGGAACAGTTTCTGGCATTCTAGCCGTCTTCAGCCCGGCTTGCTTGAATCCAGTGGCAAAGTGAGCAAGGGACTCACGTCTGAGCATACCCTGCCACACTTATGGCGGCCAAAAGCGGTACAAAAGGGGGTGGTGATGGACGGAGCATCTGAATCAATCAAACACTCACACCCAGTCAAAAGATCTGGGTTTAATCCATCACCGTTCTTTAGCCCACTCTGCCACCCCAGTTCAGACATTGCTATATGCAAATCAGTCTGACCCTGTGCCTCATGGGAACAGTCCAGCCCGAACTGCCAAGCCTTGTCTTCCCTGGACCGGAAACAAGCTTCCGAG